>NC_058080.1:385054422-385654422 GCF_014858855.1 Bufo gargarizans | reverse complement strand
TCACTGAGACCGTGTTTGGACTTCCGGGAGTTGAACCGTATTACAGTCCGGGATCCATATCCCCTGCCTTTGATCTCTGATCTTTTTGATCAGATTGTTGGAGCCAAGGTGTTCTCCAAGTTGGATTTGAGGAGAGCATACAATCTGATCAGGATCAAGGAGGGGGATAAGTGGAAGACGGCCTTCAATACGCACGAGGGTCATTTTGAGAACCTGGTAATGCCTTTTGGGTTGACGAATGCGCCAGCGGTATTTCAGCGATTCGTCAATGATATTTTTCATCACTTGGTGGGGAGGTTTGTAGTAGTTTACCTAGATGACATCTTAATTTATTCTCCTGATCTTAAGACCCATCAGGATCATGTGAGACAGGTTTTGACGATCCTTCGGGAGAATAAGTTATATGCTAAACTGGAGAAATGTTTGTTTGCGGTGCAAGAGCTTCCATTCTTGGGATACATGCTTTCTGATTCCGGTTTTCGTATGGACTCCGAAAAAGTCCGGGCAGTTCTGGAGTGGGACCAACCGGAGAATCTGAAAGCTTTGATGCGGTTCTTGGGGTTTACGAATTATTATAGAAAATGTATTTTGAATTATTCCACCTTAGTCAAACCCCTTACTGATATGACCAAGAAGGGCGCTGATGTCTCTCTCTGGTCGGATGAGGCATTGCAGGCCTTTTCGGCTATTAAGGAGCGTTTTGCGTCTGCTCCCATTCTGGTGCAGCCAGATGTATCTCAGCCATTCGTGGTGGAGGTTGATGCATCAGAGGTGGGGGTTGGTGCTTTCGCAAGGTTCTTCTCCTGGCAAGTGGGTCCCCTGTGCCTTCTTCTCCAGGAAGCTCTCGGTCGCCGAGAGGAATTATGATGTTGGAGATACGGAGTTGTTGGCTATCAAGTTGGCCTTTGAGGAATGGCGTCACTGGTTAGAGGGGGCGTCCCACCCCGTTACGGTGTATACAGACCATAAGAATTTGGCCTACCTGCAATCTGCCAAGCGTCTGAACCCTAGACAGGCCAGATGGTCATTGTTTTTTACCAGGTTCAATTTCGTGGTTACCTTTCGCCCAGGGGTCAAGAACGTCAAGGCAGATGCCTTGTCTCGCAGTTTCCCTGGGGGAGGTGATTCAGAAGATCCAGCGCCGATTTTTGGCAGATCGGGTGGTGGTCTCCGCTCTGTACCCTGAATTGGAGATGGAGGTATTGGGAGCTCAGGAGGGGGCTCCTGGTTAGTGTCCTCCAGGGAGGTTGTTTGTTCCTGAGGGCCTACGATACAAGGTGTTCAAGGAACATCACGATACTGTTCTCGCTGGACATCCTGGTGGTAAGTCCACCTGTGATCTGGAGTCCCGGAGGTTCTGGTGGCCAGGGTTACGTAAGAGTATTGAGAATTACGTGACAGCTTGTGAAACCTGCGCTCGGTCAAAGGTTGCTCATACTCGACCGCCTGGTTCCCTTTTTCCATTGTCTATTCCATCTCGTCCTTGGACGCATTTGTCCATGGATTTTATTACGGACCTGCCGAGTTCCTCCGGGAGAACAGTGATTTTAGTGGTAGTCGACCGTTTCAGTAAAATGGCTCACTTTATACCACTAACGAGTCTGCCTAACGCTAAGACTCTTGCGCAAATCTTTGTGGATAATATTGTGAAATTGCACAGTATTCCTTCAGATGTGGTCTCTGATAGGGGCTCGCAGTTTGTCTCCAGGTTTTGGAGGGCGTTCTGCTCTCGGCTTCGCATTCAACTTTCTTTCTCGTCGGCTTTTCATCCACAGTCGAATGGTCAGACGGAGCATACCAATCAAAACCTGGAGACCTACTTGAGGTGCTTTGTGGCTGAGAATCAGGAGGACTGGTCCTCATTCTTGTCCTTAGCAGAATTTGCATTGAATAACCGTAGGCAGGAGTCCACGGGTAAGTCGCCATTTATTGGCGCATACGGTTTCCATCCTCAGTTTGGTACCTTTTCTGGGTTTGGTTCCTCTGGGATGCCAGAGGAGTAGAGATTCTCTTCTGCCTTGTCCTCTATCTGGCGGAGGATTCAAGGGAATTTGGAGAGGATGGGTGAAAGGTATAAACGAATGGCTGACAGGAGACGTGTGACTGGTCCGGACCTGTGTGTGGGTGATCTGGTGTGGTTGTCCACTAAGAATATCAAGTTGAGAGTGCCATCTTGGAAACTGGGTCCAAGATTTGTTGGTCCGTATAAGATTTCTGCGGTGATCAATCCGGTGGCGTTTCGGCTGGATCTTCCGCAGACTTGGAGGATCCATGATGTCTTCCACAGGTCTTTGCTAAAAAAATATGTTAAACCGGTGGTACCATCGCCATTCGCCTCCTCCTCCTGTTCTAGTCGAGAGAAACTTGGAGTTTGAGATCTTCAGGATTCTCGACTCGAGAGTTCTTCGGGGCTCCCTCCAGCACCTGGTGCACTGGAGGGGATACGATCCTGAAGAGAGGATGTGGGTTCCGGCATCTGATGTCAACGCCAGCCGACTGGTGAGGGCCTTTCATAGGTCCCATCCGGATAAGGTTGGTCCGGGGTGTCCGGAGGTCACCCGTAGAAGGGGGGGTACTGTCATGCCCCACTCTGACGATGTGCGGAGGTCAGCCAGGATAGCAGCACAAGTTTAGTGATTGCTTTGGAGCCGTGCTGGATCCGCCTCTCTCAGGTGCACTGGGTGGGGTCTTTAGTTTAAATAGCACACTGCCCAGTGTCCTGAGCGGATTATACTGTTCATTCTGGTCTGGGAAGCTTGGAGAGAAGGTTGGCTGTCAGTTCCTGCTCTCAGAGATAAGTGTCATTGCTAGTTCGGTTGTTTGTGTCTTCTTGTCCATCCAGGTTCTGTGCGAGCAGACTGCTCCTATCTCCCAACTTCACCATCTTAGGGAGTTCAGGGTTTTTGTTAGACCAGGCTGAAGGACACTAGTACACCTACCTTCAAGGTCTGCTGTGGGCTGAGCAGTGCAGGGAAAGAGGTCAGGGATAAGCTAGGAGGTGACCCTTCCCCTGTCTCTCGTCCAGAGCCTGGTCGGTGTGTTATCTTTGGTACAAAGTGTACGTCCGCCGTGACAGTACCACAGTCAGTTTTTTATCACGCACGTGCAAAACACATTGCACCCGCGCGATAAAAACTGAACATCGGAACACAATCGCTGTCAAAACTGACTGCAATTGTGTACCTACTCGCGCGGGTTTGCCGCAATGCACCGGGACGCATCCGGACCTAATCCGGACACACTCGTCTGCAAGGGGCCTAAGTCTTACGATAAAGACTCTAACTTGGTGCCCCTCAGGACCCTCTGGGAGACTTGAGCCAGGATGCAGGCTTCTGGGATGTCAGGTGTCTCAATGTTATTTTCAGATTTGGCGTGTTATATACTATCTCCTCCCAACTCATTCCCCCCCCCCCCCCAGCCAACAGCAACCCTCCTCCTTTAATATCACCAGTACATTACCAAAGCTTGTTTGATCTAATCTCCTCAGTGCTATGTAGAGTCATAGATCCTGATCATTATTTACCTATGAGGAAGGGGTAATGCGATACCCCGAAACTCGTCTAGCTAAGACAGGACCCCAAACTTTGGACCACTGGGGAAGCTGGAGGATTTTACCGGATTGTCGCAAAGAGAAATCGTCCGCCACACGAATGGTATATTCGAAAAGCAATCTGTAAGACCTGATTCCATGGTGAAGGTCTGACCACACGTGCAAAACAGTTTCCAGTGTGTGAATTTAGGACGAATTACTGGTCTATACATCTAGAGGACCACAGTATAACTTTGTCGACTTATCAAGTGAGACGGTAAGACCGTTCGATTTTATACAGCCATTTTATCCAGCTATTTAAAAAAAACTTTTGTTGCTAATATTCCAGTGGGACGTTGCTGGTGTATGCAATTAGCGGGACACCGCTTTATTCTGTTCACTGATTCCTCGATTTTAGCTTATTTTAGAATATTGTATCCCATTTGTTTTATGACATTTTATTACTGCATGTTGTGGACTTCGGGTATGTTTTAGTTTTATTAGATATTTGTGATATTATTACCGCTGTTCATACACTGCCGACAACTATATCTATTGATACTATATGCAAATAAAATTTCAAATGGTTCAGATATTCTGAGAGTGCCCAGTTATCTTTGTTTACTTGTTCCATTATTTTGACTGAGTGCACCTCTTGGGTCATTAGTTACTCTTGTGCGCCACATCTACTGTTTTTACATTATTTACCTATGCCTGCATGCTTCGATTATTCATAGTTTCATGCGGGTAGAAGAAAATGCCGCTGTGGAACGCATATGCGTTCCACAGACCAGAAGTTACATCACCTCTGGGCGCTCCAAGGACCAGAAGTATAGAACCGGAAGTATCGCTGGGACACTCTTGCGTTCCGTAGACAGGAAATAAATCGTCACAGGTAGACTGAGGTACCAGGCATACAAACTGGAACGCATATGCGTTCCACAGGTCAATCGTCACTCTGCTTATACTTTAAACAGCAAGATATATATTTTTGTAAGCTGATTAAAGTGTATATACCTGTATTAACACTTAAGGTGAATATGTTCAGTCTATCCAACTGAGTAAATGTCCTGGAGGAAGAGGAAAAGGAAGGGGGGGGGGATGGAAAAAGTACATAGCAGATACATTCAAGGCTATGGACACCTTTATTTTAGATATTGCCCACAATATTATCCCAGATGGGGGCATCCATTCCTGATACGGATGACCCCATCGTGGGTTTGATACATCACATTGGATCTATTCCGATCCGATAAACAGAGATATGGTACACATTCAATATCTTTAGAACTAAGTTTGACAGGTGCTTAGAGAGGGCATTAGAGATACAGAAGGGGGGGATAATTAAGTACACAGAAGTAGGGAGAACATGACATGTCAACGCGTGCTCATCATATATCGCTGACTAAAGAAAACATCCAAATGATAGTTGTTCATTCAGACCATGAGGATTAGATGTCCTTAGTCTATAAATCCATTGGCATTCTTTTTGTAATATCCTCCTATCCCAGTCACCCTTGCGTGGTGAGGGGGGATAACCTCAATGGATTGAAACCTTAGGGAATTTGTATTCCCCTCATGGAATTAATGAACATGGTTGGCCACCGGTTTATCCCTTTTGTGTTTAATGTCTCCTATATGTTCACCGATCCTCCTTCTAAGCTCTCTTTTCGTTTTACCCACATAGTTAAGAGGGCACTGGCAAGGGATCAGGTACACCACCCTGCACGTTCTGCAGTTCGCGAAGTCCCTGATTTCATAATTTCTTCCCGTAGAGACACTTCTAAATGTTTTTGACGCAGCAACAAATGGGCAGGCCACGCATCCACTGCATTTGTACATTCCTAGGGGTCTCCTCTCTAGCCACGTCCCTGAGGTTCTTGGTTTAGTATATAAACTATGTACCAGACGGTCCTTGATGGATTTCCCCCTTCTAAATGTGATGGCTGGTCTCAGCGGGAGTATATCCATTAATTCCCTATCAGTCTGCAAAATGCCCCAGTGTTTTCTGAGAATCCTAAATACTCTCTCGTGGGCATTGTCTTACGTCCCAATTATTCTCATAATCCCCTTTTGTGGGTCTTTTTTTGTGGCCCCAAGTAATGGTTTCTATCCGTGGCCATAGAGTGCTTAAACGCCCTTTTGAGTATCTCTTCTGGATATCCTCTCCTCAGAAACCTACCCCTTGAATCCCTTGATTGTGCAACAAAGGTAGATGTATCAGTAAGGTTCCTTCTAATCCGTATGTATTGACCCTTCGGTATGCCCTTTTTTACCGGTTTCGGGTGGAAACTCCCCCAATGTAGGAGGCTGTTGGTAGCCGTAGGTTTTCTAAACGTTTCGGTACATAACATACCCTCCCTCTTTGAGATTTTCACATCCAAGAAAGAGATTTCCTTATCGCTGATCTCAAATGTGAATCGCAATCCTATAGGATTCTGGTTCAGAGATTTGACAAATGGCCTGAAGGCCACCTCTGGACCATCCCACAGCACAAAAATGTCGTTGATATATCTCCCCCAGAAGAGGATGTGGGTGGTCCAGGGTTCCTCCACGTCACTAAAGACCAGACGGTCCTCCCACCAGCCCAGGAGCAAATTTGCGTACATGGGCGCACAGGGGCTACCCATCGCGGTGCCCCTGAGCTGGTGGTAGAACACATTTTTAAACAGAAAGAAGTTATGGGTCAATACGAATCTGAGGAGGGAAAGAACAAAGGAGTTATGAGCCCTAAATTGAATACCCCTGGTTTCTAGGAAGGAATACACAGCCTTGATACCCCATTCATGTGGTATGCTGCTGTAGAGGGCCTCAACATCTATGGAGGCCAACAGAGTACTCTCCTCCACAGCAGCATCCTGAATTTTAAAAAGTAAATCAGTTGTGTCTCTAATATAAGAGGGCAATGAAGAAACAAAAGGTCTGAGGACTTTGTCTATATATACACTGATATTTTGGGATAGTGAATCTATCCCCGACACAATCGGTCTTCCTTTAAGTGGATCCTTTCCCTTATGAATCTTAGGGAGTGCATAGAATGTCTGTATTTGTGGGTTCTTAGGGGTAATGTATTTCAATTCCTCAGAAGAGATCAAGTTGTTTTCGAAGGCCTCCACCAACATCAGGTTTGGTTCGCCCATGAACTCCTCTAAGGGTTCACCCTGTAGGCGGCCATAACACTTAACATCATTTAAAAGGGAACCACACATCCCATTCTACATCAGATGATCCATTATTACTATGTTTCCCCCTTTATCTGAGGGTTTCACAATAATGCTACTGTCCCTTTGTAGCCCATTCAGGGTCTCCCTTTTACCCCACATCAGGTTCCATTCTTGGTCTCTATGTGGATGTATTTTTTTCGATTTCTTGCATTACTAGTCTCGAGAAGATATCAATTGCCGAATATTCCTGGGGGGGGGGGGGGCATCCTTTTGCTACTAGGATGTAGGTCTGTGAAAGGGCCCTGTTTATCTTGTTGGACTGTTGGACTGGACCTTCACTCAGTGATACCAGTAACCTCGTATCTTCAAAGCATACCATTGGTATGCCAAGTTTGGTACACTCTTCCCTGTCATTGTTGTTATAGAACTTGTGCCACTTTAATTTCCGAGTGAAAAGGCTCAAGTCTTTCACCCATAAAAATGTATCAAAGTTCACAATAGGGACAAAGGAAAGTCATTTAGAAAGGACCTGCAATTCATCCGATGTCAATGTCCGATTAGTGAGAGTGATGATACATTTCTCATCGATTTGCGTTTTTCCTCCTTCTGTGTATGGTCTCTGTCCCTCAAGTGATAGGGCGGATCTACTTGGTACTCCCCTTCTTTCTCTAAAAAACCAACAGATGTCCCCCCCCCCCCCAACAACAGTATCCGATGAGGAGGAGGCATATCCTCTACCATTTCGTTGCTGCCATCTCCTTCCTCCTCTAGGACACGGACCACCTCTGTTCCGCCCCCTATCTGCCAATTTCGCCCTTGTAAGCCTCTCTGTATCGGAAGAATTAATATCAGTGCTAGAATCCTCAACACCTCTACCCTCTTATTTCTCTTTAAGAAAATCAAATGCTCTCTTTTCCCTGAATGTAGTAAGATCAGTAATGAACTGTCTATGTTTTCTATCCTTAAGCTGGGCCTGAAAACGTTTGACTGAGGTCTGTAAAGTAGCCTCCCTCCTATTAAAGTCAAGGTCACTTTTCAGTGTAAGTGCTAGTTCTATTTGTTTATTGAGTTTACTGCAGGTATTGCTGAGGATTTATTTCTCCTCTTCCAGCAGTACCTTCATAAATCTAATAGAACTATCAATAGATTCCTTTTCCCATTTCTCTAGAAGTCGTGGAGAGCGGGACCTTAGGGCAGGGATCAATCGTATCCTCAGGCCCTTTTGTACAATCCTGTTTTTAATATAGTTCTCTAGGGTACGTGTCTCCCACTGACACGGCTGACGGTGGGGGAAACCCCCAGCCGTGCGGTACCCGTAGATGTTGGGTCGCTGCAAGGCCAGGACCACAGGATCAGGGAGCAGGTCACCTCCTAAAGTCTCCCTGATCTGACCCTAACTCCTAACCTGCATGGGCCGACCTTTAGGGTAGGAGGACCCATGCGCTGGAACCTCGGGTCCCTACTATCCCTCCGCAGGTCCCTAGGCTAGGAGCTGGATAGACTACCTGTTCCTCCAGAACACGGAGGAACAGGAGCCTAGAAACGCCAAGCTGGTAAATAAGGGGAAACCAATACACCTTATGGCAGTGGCAGGTATGTGGAACTACTACCTCACCTACCTGCCATAAACACACAGCCCGGAACCCATGCAAAAGTGCTGTCTGTCTAACAACCACAGAAAAGACAACAGCACACAACATACATCACACGGGGAACCAGGGAACCATAAGGTGCAACAAACCAGCAACCACATACACATAAACATAACATCAGACAAGGTAACAAAGGTTTTACTAACAAGGTTTTATGACCAGAAGGATGGTCCTCACCAGGCAGATGGAGGAGACAGGAGGCTGCTCCAGCCAGCATGGCTGAGAGCAACCTACTGAAGCCTGCAAGAGACTCAGGCTATATAGGCCAAAAGGCCACACCCACCAGTCAACCACACCCAGTGACAACACACACACTGGGAAGGGAGTTAACCCTTCCTACACCACAGAAGGGAAAACACCAACTAAAAGGGGAATAGCACACACACTCACTCACCTGTCACCGCTGGCAACGGCATGCGTGGCCACCGTGTCCTGCAGAACAACCAGCAGGCAGAGACCCTGCCACCACATGCACAACACCAGACGTTGCCGCGGACAACCACAGGTGAAGGGAGGTGTCCAAGTGCATACAACCTCGTGCACAACAAACAGACCAGGAAGTGCACACAAACACAGACGAAGGACGTGCACACCAAAACACGATGCCAAGGGCAACCGCACGCATGCCTGTTATTCGCGGCAACCGCACCTGAGGCAAACCACTAAGTGCCCCCAGCTGCGGTTGCGACAACACCAGACCGCGGATAACCGCATGCGGCTCCCAAGGAGTCACGACCATGACCAGGGGTCGTGACACTCCCTCCCCTCAAAGCCCCCCCCAACCGAAAAGGGAAGCTGGTGGGACCAAACAACAGGGAGGGGGGGAGGGGCAATGCCTGATAACCACCAGTGTCTCCCTCCAGAGCTGCCGCCAACGGACCTGGACCGTACACAACAGTCCCAGGTCGCCAGCCAACAGAGCAGACTGGAAGAGAGAACACTGGAGGCACTGCCAGATAGATGCCCGTATCTCCCCCCGGAACTGCCGCCAACAGACCTGGACTGTACACAACAGTCCCCAGGTCGCCAGCCAACAAAGCAGTCCGGAGGAGGAAAACAGGACACCAGACCGATGCCCGTATCTCCCCCCAGAACTGCCGCCAACAGACCAGACCGTACACAACAGTCCCCAGGTCGCCAGCCAACAAAGCAGTCTGGAGGAGGAAAACAGGACACCGCGTCCAACTCAGGAGGACGTTCCTACTCCAGGTCGCTGCCAGCAGACACTCCCCAACCAGCACACCTGCCGGAACACCGAAGGAATGCTGCCAGCAGACGACCAGAGATAGGAACCCTGAGAGGGACGAGGGGTCACCAACACGGACACGGTTAGCAAGGTGGCGGGGAAAAGCCACCAACCGCGCCGTTAACGGTGAACCCCGTAACGCTCTCCCTCCGGAGAACGCGCATGCACCCCAACGGTCAATGGATGCATGCTTCACCCTCTTACGAAGGAAGACCAGGTGAGGTGCCAGTTCTGGTCATACTGTCACGGCTGGCGGTGGGGGAAACCCCCAGCCGTGCGGTACCCGTAGATGTTGGGTCGCTGCAAGGCCAGGACCACAGGATCAGGGAGCAGGTCACCTCCTAAAGTCTCCCTGATCTGACCCTAACTCCTAACCTGCATGGGCCGACCTTTAGGGTAGGAGGACCCATGCGCTGGAACCTCGGGTCCCTACTATCCCTCCGCAGGTCCCTAGGCTAGGAGCTGGATAGACTACCTGTTCCTCCAGAACACGGAGGAACAGGAGCCTAGAAAGGCCAAGCTGGTAAATAAGGGGAAACCAATACACCTTATGGCAGTGGCAGGTATGTGGAACTACTACCTCACCTACCTGCCATAAACACACAGCCCGGAACCCATGCAAAAGTGCTGTCTGTCTAACAACCACAGAAAAGACAACAGCACACAACATACATCACACGGGGAACCAGGGAACCATAAGGTGCAACAAACCAGCAACCACATACACATAAACATAACATCAGACAAGGTAACAAAGGTTTTACTAACAAGGTTTTATGACCAGAAGGATGGTCCTCACCAGGCAGATGGAGGAGACAGGAGGCTGCTCCAGCCAGCATGGCTGAGAGCAACCTACTGAAGCCTGCAAGAGACTCAGGCTATATAGGCCAAAAGGCCACACCCACCAGTCAACCACACCCAGTGACAACACACACACTGGGAAGGGAGTTAACCCTTCCTACACCACAGAAGGGAAAACACCAACTAAAAGGGGAATAGCACACACACTCACTCACCTGTCACCGCTGGCAACGGCATGCGTGGCCACCGTGTCCTGCAGAACAACCAGCAGGCAGAGACCCTGCCACCACATGCACAACACCAGACGTTGCCGCGGACAACCACAGGTGAAGGGAGGTGTCCAAGTGCATACAACTTCGTGCACAACAAACAGACCAGGAAGTGCACACAAACACAGACGAAGGACGTGCACACCAAAACACGATGCCAAGGGCAACCGCACGCATGCCTGTTATTCGCGGCAACCGCACCTGAGGCAAACCACTAAGTGCCCCCAGCTGCGGTTGCGACAACACCAGACCGCGGATAACCGCATGCGGCTCCCAAGGAGTCACGACCATGACCAGGGGTCGTGACACCCACTAAGACTTCAGATTTTCTTTGTAATCATCATATAAATCTTTGAATACTGCTTTAAGTGAAAAGTGACCACTCTTTCCATGTGTACCTTCCTGCTCCGAAAATACCTCCTCCTCCAACCAGCTGTCCGTAATTATAGGTCCTTTAGGAAAATCTGCCATACTCAAATCACCATAAATTCAACAACATCAGACCGCCTCGGCGGTGTATAGACATATGAGGGAGTATAAATTGTATGTAAACCTTAGACACCTTCCCACTGATATAAAATATAACTTTTAATAGTATCTTTTTTTCTTTTTTTGATAGTTTAACAGGATATTTCTTTTTTTTTTATATTCCTTTATTATTTTCTAAACCAAATATATAACATTCAGTAACATGCCATTCAAGTATACAAAAGTAGTGATAAACAACTTAACATATTTGATCCTATTTACCCCCCTCCCCCATCCCTTGTTCCACTTCTGCGGGATCCAACCATATCTGAATTTCACCTGCTGTTTCCGTTTCTGGAGCCACCTATATCCGGGCCCTTTGGAGCGAGAAACACACCCTCTCTAGCGTTAATCCAATTTCCCTGCCATCCTTCTATAGGCATCAATATTATCAATCCGAGCCCTCCATTCAATAAAGCTAGGGCTATTTTGGGTGCCCCAGTATTTAACAATCAGGGCCTTCGCTACCACGAAGCCCTCCAGACATACACGTGTCTGGTGGGGCGTCAGGTCAGAGGGAGAGAAGTTGCCCAATATTGCCTGCATAAAACATTGGTTCAATTTAATCTTATATCTTCTAGACAATTCCTCATAGATATTAGTCCAAAAACCTCTTACTTCTGGACATTTCCAGAGTAAGTGACCTAGATCAGCATTTTCTGCTGAGCATTTCCAACACAGGTCCCCTTTTTCCTTATATATTTTGGCGAGGAAGGCGGGGGAGTAGTATAGGCTCATTTGCAACATCAGACGGCGGTGTACAGGGAGTGCAGAATTATTAGGCAAGTTGTATTTTTGAGGATTAATTTTATTATTGAACAACAACCATGTTCTCAATGAACCCAAAAAACTCATTAATATCAAAGCTGAATATTTTTGGAAGTAGTTTTTAGTTTGTTTTTAGTTTTAGCTATTTTAGGGGGATATCTGTGTGTGCAGGTGACTATTACTGTGCATAATTATTAGGCAACTTAACAAAAAACAAATATATACCCATTTCAATTATTTATTTTTACCAGTGAAACCAATATAACATCTCAACATTCACAAATATACATTTCTGACATTCAAAAACAAAACAAAAACAAATCAGTGACCAATATAGCCACCTTTTTTTGCAAGGACACTCAAAAGCCTGCCATCCATGGATTCTGTCAGTGTTTTGATCTGTTCACCATCAACATTGCGTGCAGCAGCAACCACAGCCTCCTAGACACTGTTCAGAGAGGTGTACTGTTTTCCCTCCTTGTAAATCTCACATTTGAGGATGGACCACAGGTTCTCAATGGGGTTCAGATCAGGTGAACAAGGAGGCCATGTCATTAGATTTTCTTCTTTTATACCCTTTCTTGCCAGCCACGCTGTGGAGTACTTGGACGCGTGTGATGGAGCATTGTCCTGCATGAAAATCATGTTTTTCTTGAAGGATGCAGACTTCTTCCTGTACCACTGCTTGAAGAAGGTGTCTTCCAGAAACTGGCAGTAGGACTGGGAGTTGAGCTTGACTCCATCCTCAACCCGAAAAGGCCCCACAAGCTCATCTTTGATGATACCAGCCCAAACCAGTACTCCACCTCCACCTTGCTGGCGTCTGAGTCGGACTGGAGCTCTTTGCCCTTTACCAATCCAGCCACGGGCCCATCCATCTGGCCCATCAAGACTCACTCTCATTTCATCAGTCCATAAAACCTTAGAAAAATCAGTCTTGAGATATTTCTTGGCCTAGTCTTGACGTTTCAGCTTGTGTGTCTTGTTCAGTGGTGGTCGTCTTTCAGCCTTTCTTACCTTGGCCATGTCTCTGAGTATTGCACACCTTGTGCTTTTGGGCATTCCAGTGATGTTGCAGCTCTGAAATATGGCCAAACTGGTGGCAAGTGACATCTTGGCAGCTGCACGCTTGACTTTTCTCAGTTCATGGGCAGTTATTTTGCGCCTTGGTTTTTCTACACGCTTCTTGCGACCCTGTTGACTATTTTGAATGAAACTCTTGATTGTTCGATGATCACGCTTCAGAAGCTTTGCAATTTTAAGAGTGCTGCATCCCTCTGCAAGATATCTCACTATTTTTGACTTTTCTGAGCCTGTCAAGTCCTTCTTTTGACCCATTTTGCCAAAGAAAAGGAAGTTGCCTAATAATTATGCACACCTGATATAGGGTGTTGATGTCATTAGACCACACCCCTTCTCATTACAGAGATGCACATCACCTAATATGCTTAATTGGTAGTAGGCTTTCGAGCCTATACAGCTTGGAGTAAGACAACATGCATAAAGAGGATGATGTGGTCAAAATACTAATTTGCCTAATAATTCTGCACTCCCTGTATAGACATATAAGGGAGTATAAATTGTATGTAAACATTAGACACCTTCCCACTGATATAAAATATAACTTTTAATAGTATCTTAAAAACATAAGCTCAAATCAAGCTCCGACCCCATGGGTCAAGAAAACATAGATGCAGATGGAACACTTATGGTCTCAGAACAAAAATAGCTTTTAAATTACTCTGAGATTACTCACGGCTTGTAGATATAGCCCGATATTAACAGTTTGAAGTTTGCAGGGGGCTTCTCTCCAGGTAGATATTTAGGACGTGGTGAGGATGTCTATCGATGAATACTCTAGGGAAAAAAGCATAGGGGCCACAATGGGAAACAGATAATGAACACCTATTTTTTCCCTATGTGTCCCTCCCCAGACCTCAGACCAGGGACACCTCTTAATGGTAGGGGTTCCCTGTCCTCATACCTAGCCTATACGCCCCTGTTAAGCCCTATTTCCATTGGAATAAAGGGCATACATGCTATAGTGGCCAGCTGAATACATAAATAAGTATACCACTAAAGGACTAAACCAATCACTATTGGTAGGTATATAAAGCAGACAAATGATAGTTGTTCATTCAGACCATCAGGATTAGATGTCCTTAGTCTATAAATCCATTGGCATTATTTTTGTAATATCCTCTTATCCCAGTCACCCTTGCGTGGTGAGAGGGGGATAACCTCAATGGATTGAAACCTTAGGGAATTTGGATTCCCCTCATGGAATTCATGAACATGGTTGGCCACTAGTTTATCTCTTTTGTGTTTAATGTCTCCTATATGTTTACTGATCATCCTTCTAAGCTCTCTTTTCGTCTTCCCCACATAGTTAAGAGGGCACTGGCAAGTGATCAGGTACACCACGTTCTGCAGTTAGCGAAGTCCCTGATGTTTTTATAATTTCGTCCCATAGAGGTCTAGGGAGGGACACATAGGGAAAAATAGGTGTTCATTATCTGTTTCCCATTGTGCCCTCTATGCTTTTTCCCCTGGAGTATTCATCGATAGACATCCTCACCACGTCGTAAATATCTAACTGGAGAGAAGCCCCCTGCAAACTTCAAACAGTTAATATCGGGCTATATCTACAAACCGTGAGTAATTTCAGAGTAATTTAAAAGCTATTTTTGTTCTGAGACAATAAGTGTTCCATCTGCATCTATGTTTTCTTGACCCATGGGGTCTGAGCTTGATTTGAGCTTGTGTTTTTAAGATACTATTAAAAGTTATATTTTATATCAGTGGGAAGGTGTCTAAGGTTTACATACAATTTATACTCCCTTATATGTCTATACACCGCCGTCTGATGTTGTTTAATTTTAACTTTTATTATATGCAAATGAGCCTCTAGGAGCAGGGGGGGCGTTGCACCTGTTCCTATAGGCTTCGTTCACCCACCACATTTTCATGTCCTTCTGTCTTGATTAATAGGGCCAGGCCAGCGTTGGTTCTCTTGCTGGCCCCGTCTGCCGTGTAAATCTCGCACCTGCGCAGTCCCGTTCAGTATTCGGCGTAGGCG
This sequence comes from Bufo gargarizans, assembly GCF_014858855.1. Classification (NCBI taxonomy): domain Eukaryota; kingdom Metazoa; phylum Chordata; class Amphibia; order Anura; family Bufonidae; genus Bufo; species Bufo gargarizans. The sequence continues at coordinate 385,639,386 of NC_058080.1, read as the reverse complement.
CAGTGAGAAAGCCGGCTGGCATGGAAATGAGGTGGGCGAACGGAGCCTCTAGGAGCAGGTGCAACGCCCACCCCTTCTCCTAGAGGCTCATTTGCATATAATAAAAGCTAAAATTACACGAAAACAGGGGCATACTTAAATAAAACAAAAGCAGAGTTAAATTCAGGTGACATCTATATAATGTCATAATGTCAGCCTGCTTAATAGCAAAAATTGGGGTGACAGAAACACTTTAAAAGCGAGTCAACCATTCCAGTAAAGCTGGATTGTTGGTCAAAACACGACCGCTGGATGATAGTGGCAGCTCTGACTTGTTACAGTGGCTGCTACCACCACCCCCTTCCTTCGCTGCTACTTTTGCCGGCTACACCAAAATTTTTGCCACTGCCTGTTACTTTGGAGGGCCCAGGTAATTGTCTGTTGGCCATAATATAAAACAACTGTATCGCTAACAGAATGTATTAGCTATAATAAATTTTGCTCCACTGCACAGTTCTGTACTGGGCGATAAATTACACCTTACTGTAATACAGACACAATGTAATGCTACAGCTAACAGAATGAATTAGCTATGATAAATTTTGCTCTACTGCACACTTATGAACAGGGCAATAAATTACACCTCCCCCTAATACGGATACAATGTAATACTACAGCTAACAGAAGGGATTAGATATGATAAATTTTGCTCTACTGAACACTTATGTACAGGGCGATAAATCACACCTGCCCGAAATCTGGACTTAATGCTACAGCTAATAGAAGGGACTATAAAAATTTCTCTCCACTGTAAACGTATGTACAGGGCGATAAATTACACCTGCCGTAATACGGACGCAACATAATGCTACAGCCAACAGAAGAGATCAGCAATGATAAATTTCGATCCACTGCACTCTTATGTACAGGGCGATAAATTACACCTGCCTGTAATACAGACACAATGTAATGCTACAGCTAACAGAACGGATTAGCTATGAACATCGGTGCACTGCACAGTGATATATTACACCTGCCTATAATATTGAGGCACACTAACTGTATCACTAAAATAATGGATTAACTATGAATGTTGGTGCACTGCACAGTGATGCACACTAGAATACATTAGACTTGCCTTTTTACTGAGGCACACTAACTGTATCACTAAGGCCTTATGCACACGACAGTATTTTTTCACTGTCCGCAAAACGGGGTTCCGTTGTTCCGTGATTCCATTTTTTCTTCCTGTGTTCCTTCCTTAATTTTTGAAGGATCACCAGACATGAAGGAAAGTTAAAAAAAAAAATCGTTTTGGTGTCCGCCTGGCCGTGCGGAGCCAAACGGATCCGTCCTGACTTACAATGCAAGTCAACGGGGACGGATCCGTTTGACGTTGACACAATATGGTGCAATTGCAAACGGATCCGTCCCCCATTGACTTTCAATGTAAAGTCAGGAGTCCCTATCGGAGTTTTCTCCAATCCGATGGTATATTTTGACTTGAAGTGTCCCCATCAACATGGGAATGCCTCTATGTTAGAATATACCATCGGATTTGAGTTACATTGTGAAAACTCAGATCCGACAGTATATTCTAACACAGAGGCATTCCCATAGTGATGGGGACGCTTCAAGTTAGAATATACTAAGAACTGTGTACATGACTGCCCCCTGCTGCCTGGCAGCACCCGATCTCTTACAGGGGGCTGTGATCCGCACAATTAACCCCTCAGGTGCCGCACCTGAGGGGTTAATTGTGCATATCATAGCCCCCTGTAAGAGATCAGGTGCTGCCAGGCAGCAGGGGGCAGACCCCCCTCCCTCCCCAGTTTTAAATTAATTGGTGGCCAGTGCGGCCCCCCTCCCTCCCCAGTATATAATTCATTGGTGGCCAGTGCGTCCTCCCCTCCCTCCCCTGTATTAAATTCATTGGTGGCCAGTGCGGCCCCCCCTCCCTCCCTCCCCTGTATTAAATTCATTGGTGGCCAGTGTGGCATCCCCTCTCTCCCCCCCTAATTAAAATCACCCCCCCCCATCATTGGTGGCAGCGGAGAGTTCCGATCGGAGTCCCAGTTTAATCGCTGGGGCTCCGATCGGTTACCATGGCAACCAGGACACTACTGCAGTCCTGGCTGCCATGGTTACTTAGCAATTTTAGAAGCATTATACTTACCTGCGCTGTATGTGACCGGCCGGGCGCTCCTCCTACTGGTAAGTGAAAGGTCTGTGTGGTGCATTGCTTATAGCACAGACCTGTCACTTACCAGTAGGAGGAGCGCCCGGCCGGCCACAGACAGCGCGGGTAAGTATAATGCTTCTAAAATTGCTAAGTAACCATGGCAGCCAGGACTGCAGTAGCGTCCTGTTGCCATGGTAACCGATCGGAGCCCCAGCGATTAAACTGGGACTCCGATTGGAACTCTCCGCTGCCACCAATAATCAGGGGCGGGGGGTTATTTTAATTAGGGGAGGCCGCACTGGCCACCAATGAATTTAATACAGGGGAGGGAGGGAGGGGGGGCCGCACTGGCCACCAATGAATTTAATACAGGATGCACACTACGATACATTACACCTGCCTTTTTTACTGAAGCACACAAACTGTATGTCACGACCATGTTTATGGCCGTGACTCCTTGGGAGCCGCATACAGTTGCCCACGGTTTTCGGGTTGTTGTGTCAACCGCAGCTGGAGGCATACAGGGAGTGCAGAATTATTAGGCAAGTTCTATTTTTGAGGATTAATTTTATTATTGAACAACAACCATGTTCTCAATGAACCCAAAAAACTCATTAATATCAAAGCTGAATATTTTTGGAAGTAGTTTTTAGTTTGTTTTTAGTTTTAGCTATTTTAGGGGGATATCTGTGTGTGCAGGTGACTATTACTGTGCATAATTATTAGGCAACTTAACAAAAAACAAATATATACCCATTTCAATTATTTATTTTTACCAGTGAAACCAATATAACATCTCAACATTCACAAATATACATTTCTGACATTCAAAAACAAAACAAAAACAAATCAGTGACCAATATAGCCACCTTTCTTTGCAAGGACACTCAAAAGCCTGCCATCCATGGATTCTGTCAGTGTTTTGATCTGTTCACCATCAACATTGCGTGCAGCAGCAACCACAGCCTCCCAGACACTGTTCAGAGAGGTGTACTGTTTTCCCTCCTTGTAAATCTCACATTTGAGGATGGACCACAGGTTCTCAATGGGGTTCAGATCAGGTGAACAAGGAGGCCATGTCATTAGATTTTCTTCTTTTATACCCTTTCTTGCCAGCCACGCTGTGGAGTACTTGGACGCGTGTGATGGAGCATTGTCCTGCATGAAAATCATGTTTTTCTTGAAGGATGCAGACTTCTTCCTGTACCACTGGCCATGTCTCTGAGTATTGCACACCTTGTGCTTTTGGGCACTCCAGTGATGTTGCAGCTCTGAAATATGGCCAAACTGGTGGCAAGTGGCATCTTGGCAGCTGCACGCTTGACTTTTCTCAGTTCATGGGCAGTTATTTTGCGCCTTGGTTTTTCCACACGCTTCTTGCGACCCTGTTGACTATTTTGAATGAAACGCTTGATTGTTTGATGATCACGCTTCAGAAGCTTTGCAATTTTAAGAGTGCTGCATCCCTCTGCAAGATATCTCACTATTTTTGACTTTTCTGAGCCTGTCAAGTCCTTCTTTTGACCCATTTTGCCAAAGGAAAGGAAGTTGCCTAATAATTATGCACACCTGATATAGGGTGTTGATGTCATTAGACCACACCCCTTCTCATTACAGAGATGCACATCACCTAATATGCTTAATTGGTAGTAGGCTTTCGAGCCTATACAGCTTGGAGTAAGACAACATGCATAAAGAGGATGATGTGGTCAAAATACTCATTTGCCTAATAATTCTGCACTCCCTGCAATGTGGTTAGCCTCAAGTGCGGTTGCCGCGGACAACAGCTATGTGTGCAGTTCCCTTGGAGTTGTGTGCGCGTTTGTATGCACTTTGGTATGTCTGTGTGCACTCTGTGTTATGTGTGGTGTGCACCGACATCTTTCCTACACTGTGGTTGCCCGTGGCAACGTTTGGTTGGAGTTGTACATGTGGTGGCACTGTCCCGGCCTTCGGGCTGACTCCCAGGACATAGTTGCCACCCATGTCGTTGCCGGCGGCCACAGCCACAGTGTGTGCTGGTTTTGGACACTTCCCCTTTATGTTGTGTTTTCCCTTCTGTGGTTTTGGAAGGGTTAACTCCCTTTCTGTGTGTGTGAGTCACGGGGTGTGTCTGATTGTTGGGTGTGGCCTCTTGGCCCTATATAGCCTCAGTTGTAGGCAGTAGTCAGTGAGGGTGCTTCAGTTATGCTGGCTGGAGACATCCTCCTGGTTACTCACCAACTGCCAGTGGGGGCCATCATTCTGGTCATAGCAAATATAATGTCGTTTGGTGTCTAGAAGATGTGTTTGGTTTTATGCTTGTTTATTGCACCTATGGTCCTGGATTCCTGTGTGATGTGTGTTGTGTGCTGAGTCCTTGTGTTTGTGGATAGCAGTACTTCCACATGGGTTCCAGGCTTTGTGTCTGTGGCGGGTGAGTGTTATGTTTGTGGCAAGTGCCTGCCATTGCCATAGGTTGTACTTGTTCTCCCTTCCTTGCAGCTTGGCCAGTGAGACTCCTGTTCCTCCGTATCCAGAAGGAACAGGTTGTCTTACCCTGACTCCTAGTCCAGGGACCAGTCGGAGGGTGAGTCAGGGCTCCGAGGTTCCTGAGCATGGGTCCTCCTACCTTAAAGGTCGGCCCATGCAGCTAGGAGTTAGGGTCAGGTTAGGGACGCGATAGGAGGTGACCTGATCCCTAATCCTGTTGTCCTGGTCAAGCAGCGACCATCTTCCATCATCGCATGGCTGAGGGTTTCCCCCATCCTCAGCCGTGACACTGTATCCCTAAAATAACAGATTAACGGGGTATTCCCATTACATACAATGGGGGCATATCGCTAGGATATGTCCCCATTGTCTGATAGGTGCAGGTCCCACCTCTGGGACCCGCACCTACAGCGAGAACGGAGTGGGGAGAGCTATGGATGGAGGATTTCACAGTAAAAAAGTCACTAGTATACGTATCTGTAATCTTGCGCTGCAGGTTTTCAATGCGATGTGGGAAGATCACAGAAGCAAGTAAATCAAGAAAGTGGAAAACCGCGCTGCTTGATACACCTCCTCCCTTCTTGGTACAGATTACAAAAGGCACGGGGAAGGATCTGCAAGGGGTATACCCAAGGATCCCTCCTCTCTCCAACACTCCTGTGTGTAATTAAAGGTCGCAACAATAATGAAGCCCAGACTGCCACCGTCCCGTGCAAAGATTTAGTGTCCATTCACACGTCCGCAAAGTGTTTTGCGGATTAACGTATCCGCAGATCCGCAAGACACATACAGCGGCAATGTGCGTTCCGTATTTTGCGGACCGCACATTGCCGGCACTGATAGAATATGCCTATTCTTCTCCGCAATTGCAGACAAGAATAGGACATGTTCTATTTTTTTGGGGAACGGAATTGTGGACCCGGAAGTGTGGACCAAATCATGCTGCCCCATAGAAATGAATGGGTCCGCAATTCCGTTCCACAAAATGCGAAACGAAATTACGGACGTGTGAATGGACCTTTATTGTACTTACAACAGTATCTCTAATAAAATGCATAAAACAATGGTATGCACACTTCGGTATCGCCCGACCCGGGTTTCGCTGTCACGAAGCGTGACAGCAAAACACAGGTCGGGCGATACCGAAGTGTGCATACCATTGTTTTATGCGTTTTATCAGAGATACTGTTTTAAGTAGAATAAATCTTTGCATGTGACGGTGGCAGTCTGGGCTTCACTATTGTTGCAACCTTTAATTACCCACAGGAGTGTTGGAGAGATGAGGGATCCTCGGATATACCCCTTGCAGATCCTTCCCCGTGCCTTATGTAACCCGCACCAAGAAGGGAGGAGGTGTATCAAGCAGCGCTGTGGATGGAGGACCCCGGGTTTCCCTGCTGCTCCCATACTTGTTAGCGGGAGGGCACCGCTAACCTATACCTCCAGACTTTTTTTGAGCGGTCAGGTTGTAGAAATCCCACGTAGGTAAAAGTTTGGCATGTGCAGCCCGGTCTCTGCTGTAGGCTGTCACGGATTCCTTATACTTTAACCTTATCGTGGTGTTGGGCAGTGTGGTACGAGGTTCCGGCACTATCTGTTGGTCCTCACTCTTTCAAAGTTCGGGGTCCCGTTAGAGCTAGACGCGTTTCGGTGCTTAAGGTTGCCCCTTCCTTAGTAGCTCTACAGCAGAGACCGGGCTGTACATGCCAAACTTTTACCTACGTGGGATTTCTACAACCTGACCGCTCAAAAAAGTCTGGAGGTAATTTCATAAAAACGCGACCCAGCAGAGCGACGGTGTGCAGCAAAGTGGTAAGGGAGAACCTTTCCGGTAAGACTATCTTTTTCATCGAATATTTGCTGACAGGAGACTTAACAAGACTTGAATGCTATTTGCCCAGTGGGACGCTACTGGTTGAATCTAGAGCGGGACGCAGGACTATCACGCCACGGTGCCTTTTATAACTGTTACTTTGGAGCTTCAGAACTTTATCAGTGAGTTTGGGAATTACTCGCAACAGTGACATTTGTAGTTTTCCCATTGAACATTCAGCGTCTACGCTACATATGTGTTTTTTATTGTGTGAACAATTTGTGATATAGCGATCGATTGTACCATTTTATTGCCGTTTTATTTCAAGAATATGCCATAACAAGTTATTAGTACTTATCTAGATTCAGAGTGCTAGTTATAGTGAGGAAGTGCTGTTTAGTAGATAGATTTCCAAAAGGAGGGCCATATTCTCTCTCTTTTTATTGTCCTTTTTTATTGTCTTACACATTAATAAATATCTGTATGATCCCTATATCCTGAGAGTGCCCAGTTCATTCATTACAATATATGACACAGACTGATCACAAGTTTGAAGACACCAGTGATGCTAATTACAGTACACACCTTAATTTAACTCGTCCCCATGGTCAAATTATTTTCAATCTTTTCTAGGGATACCATAAACCAGGCCAGTTTCATTAATTTGTTTTTTTCTAATTATTCTGTTGACCCACAATTCAGAAGGATACCAACAATTATGTCCATGTGTATATGTATTTTTATGTAATACAACACTAAACTTGTTGCTACTCCCCAGTCTTTCGATGGCTTTTTCTAAAGAAGCCATTTCTTCTTCCAATACTATTGTGTTAGTATAAGCATCTGAAGACATCTTGCCCCAATAAGAGATAATTTTTGGATTTTTTTTTTTTATGCATACTGAATCAGACTGTGAAGTGTGATATTACACAGAGTGTTTATTACCACCAGCTACCATCTGTTTATCCATAGCCATATATGTCAGTGTCATTTTGACATCACTAATGCTGTCTTGGTGTTAAGAGCTTGAAATGAGTTGGATACAACCATAGGAGACCTCAGATTGTCATTCATGAATTTTCTGAGTAATCTGAGCACCTTTGATTCAGGTCAAATTTAGTTATACCTGAATCAAATCTACCGACTGAAGAAATTTGCTCATCTCTAGTAAACACAGAATCTGCATTGGTTCTGAAGGGTGAAAAGTAAATAGTAGATTTTATTTGTGAAGAATTTTAGGTATAGAACACAATAAGCCACCAATGATCTTGGGAATATGCCTTTAAATGACCGTATTACCGTGAGATCTGAGATTTAGGAAAAAATAGACTTTACACGGCTTAAGTGTATAAAAGTTTACTAGACAATGATAAACTATATATATATATATATATATATATATATATATGCACACACAGAGCATAAAGAATAAAGTAACAGTCACCAAAGCAGCGAACAAATGAGTGAGCTCCCTATCGGCCAGTTCCCAACATGGCACCTGGCTCATATGATACAAAGAGATGTGGTGGTAGCAAAACACATTTTACCCTCATGATGTCTTCAATGGAGCTAAGCTCTTTGTTATATCGCTATATATTTTCCAGCCTCTTGGCCCCTCTTAGTCCCACCTAAAGGTCTTCATTGTTCAGTAAACATGTACATTTTCTTCAGACTTCAGGAACGCCAGGTATCAGGCATCACTAACCAACTACTTTACAAGGTATTAAAGGGGAAAGAACCATCAATACCTTGCTATGGAATGACTATAGACCAAGATGTTTTGTGATTTACCTACATGAGGAGAAATAAAAAGTCATAGTCAAAGTAACGCATTTATAGCTCTGGATCACAGAAGAAAAAAGTTTTCTTTAACATTAGCAAAGGCAAACCATTTAGCAGCACAGATATTCTAGTTTCTAGTGCCCTACTATGGAACCAGTTGCACAGTCAGTCATGATACTAGTTATATGTATTTCAGTAGAATACAAAGAAGAGAAGGAATTTATAGAAAATCGGGCCACAATTATGTTGCCTAGTTTCGCAGAGAGTCCAGTTTTTGTTCCACCCATTTACTTCTTTTATTGACCCTTGGGTCAAATCCCCTACCCCTTGCTTGCTAACAATGCCTTCTCCTGGAGAGGGGTGTCCTGTATAGGTTCTAGTTGTCTAAGGCCTCTTTCACATGAGCAATACAGAGCGTGTCAGTGTCTGTTCAGTGAAAAACTGATCGTTTTGCATGCAAGTTGAATTAGTTTAGCATTTCATTTTATTCTGTTAGATTTGCATCCATTTTATATTCACGCCCATGATGGAAAACTGAAGAATAACACAACCTTTCCTAGCAACTACCAGTGAAAACCAGACTGCATCCAGATGCCATCCATGTGCTGTCAGCTGTTTTCACAGATCAGTTGACTTGAAAGGAATATGTTGCGATTTTTCAGGAACGGACAGATGGTCAGCGAAAAACAATGCTTATGTACACATAACCATTAAAAAGAATGGGTCAGTATTCAATCCAGATGCTACACATTGTAAAAAATGGACTGCATCCGGATGGAAAACTCACTCCTATGAAATAATGGAAAAGGGCAAGGCACTAATCAGGTCCCTTCAGGCCCTTTACCAGTGTCATGTTCTGCCTCTATGGTATGTACACCCTTGTTACCGATATGAGACATCTATAATATTTAGATGGAATAGGCCGGCCTTGATCTAGTTGTTCTCCCTGTAGTTAACTGTTGCTGAAAGCAGAAGTTCTGGTAGGTGGTGTGAAGTGGCAGGTCCAGTTATATAGATCAAGCGAATGAAGCCCTGGGAAGAATGTGAGGTCCATTAGACAAGATGATATGCTGCATGTTTCACTCTGTGCTTTTCTGCCAAGATTCTGCAATAAAACTCTCATTTATTTCCACCTCCCCACGCTGCCAATTTAAATACCATTAGCTACCCATTTGTGCTCTGTTGTGCAACAGAGGACTGACTGCACAAGTCTTGTTCCCTCTGTCACATTATTCTCCAGATGGTGATCTCTAGGGACACAATAAGGGCATAGGCTTAGAATTCAGTGAATCGGGAAAGTATTTAACCATGGCAACGCAATGATTATGCAAAGTATATGAATTGTGAACACTGTCAATGTATGGACCACTGTATTTCAAGTGAAATGCACTTTGCTGTGCATGTATGAAAATCAACTATAGGGAACGTAAGTAGTGACATGAGTACCACCACTATACAATTTTATTAGGAGTCAAGTGAAAATATTTTCCAAAATAATATAGATGTTCTATAAAAACAGTAACAATGGTAATGTAGGAGGAGAGATGTAGCGCTTTAGTGTAACTGTCATTCTTTTTTTGTAATATTTAGGGGCAGTGATACTGTCCATTTTTAGAATATACTTTAATTACTGAAATCGTACATTTCTATTAGAACAATAGCTCTAAAGTGGCCCTTTTTATGCCTTAGCAACGCTCCTCTGTCTTCTGCTTACTTAACTGTGGAGTTTCTCACATACAATTCAGCCACCATTCATTGGTATTAGGATCAAACGTATGAGGAAAAAGTTACTCACCCTTCAGAAGTATCTTCAATATATTTGTAGCTTTATTCTTCTTGATAAAAGACATACTGTATATGGCTCACAGGCACTTTTTGTTCAGAGGACGCTGAGCTGTACCACACTAGTTCATGCGCGAGGTTTCGGGGGTCACGTCCCCTTACTCACGCATGAGTAAGGGGACGTGACCCCCGAAACCTCGCGCATGAACTAGTGTGGTACAGCTCAGCGTCCTCTGAACAAAAAGTGCCTGTGAGCCATATACAGTATGTCTTTTATCAAGAAGAATAAAGCTACAAATATATTGAAGATACTTCTGGAGCAGGAGTAACTTTTTCCTCATACGCTTGATCATAATACCAATGAATGGTGGCTGAATTGTATGTGAGAAACTGCAAGTATAGAGTCAAAGTGGGACTCGTTTGTCAGCCTATTATTTGCACACAGGGGAGTGCTTTGATTGAATTTACTTAACTGTGGAGACCTGCTCCACAGTGACGGCTGATGCCCTCACTACCTCTTTCCACATATATACGTGTGTGTGTACATATATACACACTAGCAGAATGACCTGGCTTTACACGGGTATATTTTGACTATTTAATTTAACTATTGTGTGTGTGGTTAAAAGATATCCACAGTGTCCTCCATAACAGTGACCTCCTGTTAGCGTTTCTTTCTCCAGGGTGGTTTATGATGGTTATATGATGAGGCATCAGACCTCCAACCCGTGAATATTTCCCTTTGCTGGGAATATCCTATTTGCACTGGCCAGGAGATATCAAGTATCCAGACTGAACTTAGGTAGTCAATATCTGAAGTCTTTATTTTACAGCACATATTTATAGGACATTGGGGGATGGGAACATAAAAATTACTGGAGTGGGTGACATGTTACAGTTGAAACTTTGTTAAACAATACTGGTATCTGCTATATACAATACATGAAAGGGTTATTTTACATATTGGCCAAGGTTAATTTAAATGCTAACAAGTTGAATGACTTGTCATAGTTTGCTGTCATTGTATGTGAGATGTGATTTTAAATAGCCTTATGTTACAGGAGGAAGGTGCTATTGTGTTTCCAAGTGATACTTGTCTGCCCCCGTCTGTGATGTCACCAACTGGCAGGGTGTGAGATGTGCTCGTAATTTTGAGTACTGCATTCCACAAGAAATGAGGTCTGTAGGCCTTGTATTTTTAAAGCACGGGACAATCCATGATCTCTATATAAAATAGTAAAATTATGACTGTGACCTCCACAGCACCCCACCGCCTTAATAGTGACCTCCAGAGCACCACACCCCCTTAACAGTTACCTCAACAGTACTCCGCCCCTTAACTGTGACTTTTACAGTACCCTGCCCCCTTAACAGTGAACTCCACAGTGGTGGAGTGACGTCCATAGCCCTGTCCCTTAACTGTGACCTCCACAGTGGCCCCCTCCCTTTAACAGTGTCCTCCACAGAGGCCTCCAACAATTACCTCCAACATGTCCTGCTCCCTTAAAATGTGACCTCCACAGCACCCTGCTCCACCCCCTTAAGTGACCTCTACAGAGCCCCGCCTCCTTAACAGTGACCTCCACAGCACCCAGCTCCATTAACAGTGACCTCCACAACGGCTTGACCCCTTAACAGTGAGCCTCCACAGCACTCTGCCCCCTTAACATGGACCTCCACAGTGCCCCCCATTAACAGTGCCCTCCAAAGGACCCTACCCCTTAACATTGACCTCCGCCCAACCCCCTTAACTGTGACCTCCACAGCCCCCATCCCTTAACTGTGACCTCCACAGCACCCCACCCCCTTAACAGTGACCTCAAGAGCACCACACCCCCTTTATAGTGACCTCCACAGCCCTCCACCCCCTTAACAGTTAACTTCACAATATTCCGCCCCCACCCCCTTAACAATTACCTCCACAGTACTCCACCCCCTTAACTGTGACCTCCGAAGTGGCCCCTTCCCTTTAACAGTGTCCTCCACAGCGGCCCGCTGCCTTAACAGTTACCTCAAACGTGTCTGGCTCCCTTAAAATGTGATCTCCACATCACCCTGCTCCACCCCCTTAACAGTGACCTCCACAGAGCCCCGCCTCCTTAACAGTGACCTCCAGAGCACCACACCCCCTTAACAGTGACCTCCACTGTGAACAGAAAGCCTGTTTGTCTACAAATACAGAGACTGACATCGTTACAGGGAAAAGGAATTTTTAATAAAGACCAATTGAAAAATGATTTGTTGCCCAAAAGAAGTAAAATGCACTAATAAGACAACTACATCCAAAGGTTTTCATAGCCTTTAACTGCAACTTTCCAGTTGTTAAGGGAAGATACCCTATCGTCCAACCAGAATGATTCCAAAACCAAAATCCCATATAAAAAGATGGCATATTTTAGAGTCTCCTGTGGCTGGCATTTCCATCCTATCATCAAGAAATGTCATAACTTGTGAGCAAAACCCACTAATTTCGGTATAACATATAAGAGGCATGGATGGTCTTAGCTATCCTGAGAAAACATTGAAAGAGTTAAATTTTTTTGGTCTTGAAGTTAGGCATTTAAGAGGGGATATGATTAACCTATATACAGTAAATATATTGCCCATAGAAAAAAATATGTTTCATGTAAAATTCTCACAAAAGACAAGAGACACTGCCTCCATCTGGAGAAGAAAAAGTTCAGTCTTCATGGGCATCAAGGCTTCTTAACCAAAAGACCTGTGAATCTGTGAAATAGTTCTAATTCTTAGAACTAAATATCATTGATGATTATGAAAATGGATAGTATATCACACCCCTTCCCTTAATTCACCCATCTCTTCTCCCATCTTCTAGTTGAACTTGATGGATTTGTGTTTTTATTAACTGTACTATGTATTCCAATGATTTTTTCTGGGCATAGAAAGTTGAAGGAGGTTCAGTTGAACATTCACATGTTAACCCTGGTACACAGTCCTTAAGATCTATGGAGAAAAAGCTTGCTGGGATAACGGAACTTCATATTATTGATCCAGTGGAGGGGTCTACTCCTTGGGTGTCTGTGTCTTCTTTATTTGTTGTACTAGAGTGAACTGATATTCAGATCTGTGTGGACATGACATGTGATAATCAAAGTGTTCTCCGAGAATCACACCCAATACCCACCAATGAAGAAATTCTACATGAAATACATGGAGCTTCTGATTTTTAGCAGACTTGAAATGTAGCCAAATTGGATCGACCCCAGCATTCAGGGTGCCTTACAATATTTACAAACTGTAAAGGCACATGAAGGTATTGTGTGCAAACAATGGATGTGTGAGAAGTCTTGGTGACTAGGACTTGACAAGGATGTGGAAGGTATGGTCCCTTCGTGCCTAACCTGTCAAATGGTGGGCAACAAACCAAAACTACAACCAGTCACATATATTGTTTTACCTTATGGACCATGGAAAGAGATGGCAAGAGGTATTACTTCTCAGTAAAGCAAGTACATCTAGTGTAAATCATAGTTTGAGAGATAGCTTCAGTGACAATGCCTCCCAGTTTACTTTCAAAGAATTTCAGGATAACCTGGGGTCAAATGGCATTGCACATCGTCTGTGAAGGTTCTCATTTATCCAGGTCATGGTATATCTGTAAAGAATAAATCAAGGCAACTGGACTGTAGATTTCTTGAAAACGTTTCACTCGTTCTTCCAACGAGCTTTCTCAATTCTGAGTGACTGTACAAGAATTCTCTGGGAATAAATATGTAACTGAATCAACATCTGGTAATTGATATTATACCCAGCATGGGGTCAGAGGTCAATTTACCCAGCATGGGGTCAAAGGTGTTGATTCCATTATCCTAATTGGAGTCAGTAGGTGATAATGACCTCCCAGAAAAAGGTGTCAAGACAGCATTGTATGTGGCAGATAATAGATGTCTAACCCCCCGGCCTCTATTCAAGCTAGGCTTCTCCATTTTTACATAGATGGCCTCCTTCACACCTCGTTTGTACCAATCGGCCTCCTTATCCAAAACCGCCAAACCTTAGTCTAGGGGAAGGTTAGCTGAAACGCAAGTCGGGGCTGGCGCCATCCTGGAGGGAGCACAGTATGGGTAATTGTTCTTTGTCCAATTGATTGTTATGTGACATGATTGCACTTACACTTTATTGTGAATGTATGCATTTAAGTATATGGACATATATATGAACTCTGTATCCGCTGTGTCCTTCCGCCAGATGATGTCGCTCTTTCCCTGCACTTATACCGCTTTTTAATCATGTATGTTATATATGTTTTTGGAATCATGTAATACATTGATATTGATTTATAAGCGGTCTGGTAGTTATTTATGTTTTTTTTTTTTACGTGAGTAGAATACTGCTAAGACACCATGCACACTGGGACATAATCTGGCCAGTCGTATCTTAAACCCTTTAGACCTCATTTGCGGTTCACAGAGATTTTCCAAAGTATTATTGCCAGCCTCAGAAACAGAGTAGGAGTATGTCAATCTTAATCCTGGCCTATACCCATGTAAAGCCATCTGGGAAGATTTGTACTGTGTATTGTTGGAACTGTGGTCTGATACTGTTGGAAGTTATACAACCCTCAGTATATAATTGGCCTGGTAACTGACTCCAGCTGTCACGGCGGACAGGATATCAGATACACAGAAAAATAAACAAACAAGTATCTAGGCAAGAAGCTGGGGATCAGGGTCACCTCCTGACACATCCCTACCAGCTCTCCCTATACTGCTATGCCCACGTTCAGACCCTTAAGGCTGAAAATACCCTAAAATCCCTAAGATGGTGAAGGGGAATAGAGCCAGCCTGCTCCCTCAGAACCTGGAGGGGACAGGCGTCTCTCTAACAGCCTAGACAGCAAACAACAAGAAAACAACAACCAACTTATCTTTTCTGAGCAGGAAAAGCCAATCCCTCCTTCCTTGCTTTCACAGACCCAGATAGAAGCTATAACCCGCACGGAACACTGGGAGTGGGTGTAATTTAAACCAACGACCCCACCCAGTGCACCTGAAGGGAGGCGGATCTAGCTCGACTCCAAAACAAAACAAAAGACTAGACACGTGCTGCTAATCTGGCATACCTCCGCACGTAGCCCGAGCATGGCATGACACCAGCACTATATGTTGGCCACAGCATCTACACCTTCTGCCTTGCACCCACACAACACTGATAACACCAAGTCACCCCAACTACCATCAGGCAGGAGCCCCAATATTAGGGTGTGCCCTGGGGGGAAGAAAGGGTGTGCCCTCCTATCACTGCCTTGGCCCTAGGGAGCATTGATGTGAAGATTGCCACTGTGAATAATTCTTGCAGCCGGAGTGACTACTATTCCCATCCTCTGCTCTGCTCCACCGGGGATTGTAGCAAAAACCTGGTGTCAGGAGCAGAATACAAATCCTACCCAGCAAGTGGCCTTACTATTGTGCTACCAGAGTGTGTTTTGTGTATTCTATGGCCACACTGTGCTGTAATGACTCATCTTGGGTGTCATCACTCACTCCAGCTTTCTTTCAGGGAATAGAGTCATGCTATTGGCTGCATGCTGACACAAGAGGTTAATCATCCATATTGAATCAGCACTATCCAAACATAGCTCTGCCCATCCAAGTACAGGAATCAGCAGGGAATGTAATAATTAATGGCCTGCCTACCCAGAGAAGTATGAGGATGCAGCTTGCTACACTCCTCATTTTGCCTGGGTGTTCGGTGTCTTTAGCTGACCACTGTTTCGTATTTTGCCAAGTAAAACTTTGTGAAAGAAGCCTGTGACTGAAACAGAAATGTGCTGCCTGTTGCCAGAAGCTGCCATCCCATAGATTCGAGTTCGAAAGAGAGAAAGCTGAAGCCCCACCATTAGCTGAAGATGGCAAGGGGACTACTGCCAGAATGGTCGTCAATGATGTGGGGCGATGACCCTGCAGTATTGGAACTCGAAGATTTGTTGAGCGTGGTGAAAGAGCAAGATCCATCAACTATGTCATCACGTTGACCTGCACCAGCCGGTGCAGTGGTCGTAGCCATAGCTTCTGCCTCCAGAGAGCACTCTTGTCCTGAAGGTCAAATTTTTGCAGACCAGCGTTCAACTACTAGAGGTCAACCAAGCTTCACCTCATCTGTTAAAGGGACCAGTATTGACCAACATTCAGCAGGCCTAAAGTTATTTCAGATGACCTGACAGAAAATATCAAAGCCTTGAGAGTGCGATAAGGGTGAGAGACTGCCTACTGTTTGTCGTTTGAGTGTTTTGGGCTCTAAATAGCCTGCCCTAGTACCTCTCCACCTTAAAGAGACTCCATTTTCATTCTCTTAAAACCTAAGTTGCGCACTTCCCATTCCCTTCACAGGTTAAACCTAAACACCTGAAATGTTTTGCTCTGTAATTAAAGAAGTACTCCGGTGAAAAAGAGCTCTTTGTGCTTTAAGTTTTGCAATATTCAAATGACACACACAGGAAAAAGATTGAACCATTACCTGAGCTCCCTGAAATGTATTGCAGTAGAGGAGTACCAATTGTAAAAGACTCTAATGTATCTGAGCCATAATGTGACTGTCTGATTATACTATGGACTCTAACGAACTTGAGTGGCAGAGTAATTAAAAATTTGGACACTATGCTCAGGAAAGGACTTTCACGTAACTAAGCCCCTGCATAACTGTTTCATCACTATTAGCTACACATGTGGACAAAACTGTTGGTACCCTTCCGTTAAAGAGAGAAAACTCACAATGGTCACTGAAATAACTTGAAACTGACAGCAAGTAATAATGTGACTAACTGAAAGTAGTATTAAATAAACATTTAATGAGCTAATGAAAATCAAACATTGCTTTTGAATTGTGGTACAAAGGTATAATTTATAAAACAAACTATTGAAACTGGACAAAAAAGATGGAGAAAATTGTTTGACCATAGGAACATGTTGAACTAAGCTGTCCTGCAATTAGCACCACAAGTTTCTTTAAACTTGTAATCAGTCAATCTGCCTATTTGTTTGGCATCATGGTATGCACCACACTGAACATGGGCCAAAGAAAGCTAAGGAGAGAGATGTCTCAAGAAATTTGAAAGAAAATTATAAACAAACATGTTAAAGGTAAAGGCTATAAGACCACCTTCAACCAGCTTGACATTCCTGTTAGTACAGTTGCACATATCATTCAGAAGTTTGAGAGACAGATAATACGAATGGTAACCAAGGAGCCCAGAACAACTTTCAAAGAGATTAGAGGTGAACTCCAAGGTCAACATACATCACTGTCAGATTGCACCATCTGTTGCTCTATTGGCGAAAATGAACTTAATGGAAGACGACCAAGGAAGAAACCACTATTGAAAGCAAATCATAAAAAAGTGAGACTGGAATTTGCCAAAATGCATATTAACAAGCCACAAAGTTTCTGGGAGAATGTCTTTCGAATAGATAAGACAAAACTGAAGCTTTTTGGCAACTCACATCAGCTCTGTGTTCACAGACAGCAAAAAGGAGCATACAAAGAAAATAACATTGTACCTACCATGAAACATGGAGGAGGCACGGTTATATTTTGGGGCTGCTTTGTTGCATCTGGCAAGGATGTCTTGCATCTGTGCAGGGTACAATGAAATCATAAGACTATCAAGGCATTCTGAAACAAAATGTACTGTTTAGTGTCAAAAAGCTTGGTCTCAGTCGCATGAAGGACTATGCCTGCTAGGACAGAGCCCTATTTCCTATATTGTGCAAGCACAACCACCGCTGATAGATTGCAGGGTGGTCTGTCACCATGGAAACGAGTAGTGTATAATGTGCTGAAAAATGAATCCAGCCAGCAAAAGAAGCAATATGAATAATAACAATACATTAGTAAGTAGCTTGTATTAACTTTCTCTAATATGATAAATACCACTTACTGAAGTGAGACAACCCCTTTAATGATACTGTATACTGCATATGCCTTAGGCTACATGCAAACGACCGTTGTGTTTTTGCGGTCCGCAAATTGCGGAACGGCACAGACAGCCATTAATATAACTGCCCATTCTTGTCCGCAAAACGGACAAGAATAGGACAGGTTATATTTTTTTGCGGACCACAGAACGGAGCAATGGATGCGGACAGCACACGGAGTGCTGTCCGCATCTTTTGCGGCCCCATTGAAGTGAATGGGTCCGCATCCAAGCCTCAAAAAATGCGGCTCGGATGCGGACCAAAACAACAGTCGTGTGCATGTAGCCTTAACCCTTATTTTGCAGCCAAGAGAAAGGAGCCAGCTCAGGCCTGCATCTTTGTGTATATGCTTCCTGTTGCTGCAGAAGGGGGATTTACTCAATTTAGTAGCTCAGAAATCTTCTAGATTTTATGTTATTTAATGTTCATGCTTTTTATTATGCTTTGTATATATTTCCAAAATCTGTATGAAGGTGGCACTGTTTAGTTAATTATGCCCTGACTGAGCAGAGGGAACTAGCTTTCTCATGTGAGGGAGACGTTTACTAGCTAGTACTGCATCAGCCACTTTAGTTTTAACTTAGCCTGAGGCAGTAGACATTCCAAATGGGTCTGCTTGTGATAAACAGCAGCCTCAGAGCCTGGTTGAAAACATGTTTGGCTACTGCTGGTGAAAACCCCAGCTTTATTGCTGAAAGCAAGGAAAAAGAGACCCAAATGTGCCAGGAGAGAACCCTGGCACCTAATGGATATCCAAAGAGTCTAGAATCACAAAGCTATGCATGCTAGCAACTTTGCTGCTTGTGGAAAGATTAACAGTTAATGGCACCTTTCAAACATATATTTGACCAAACACCTAACGATCTGCATCCCCAGTCTGTAAATTGCAAATTTCATGAGCTGATTGGGAGACTGTGGATGGTTTGTAGTTTCTGGTACCTACCAAGCTTTCTTGCTATGTGTTTGGATGGTTTGTATTCTGGGATGCCTATCACATTTTTGAGAGCTTTGCAGGCCTCTGATTATCTTAAAAGATTTGCAAAGTGTTCAGAAGGAGATCAGGGACTACTACTCCTATTATCATTATGACTTCTGTTTGCCTATATACAGCTTTTGGGAAGAGACTGCACTGTGACTTGCCTTGATATTGTTGAATGTACAACTCTCATTCTGCACTTTAGTAAAGAGAGGTTTGTTTATCCTCTACAACTTGCATGGTTACTGAGTCCAGCATCATACGCCAGCCATTGCACTCTACAAGCCCTGCTTTGAACCCGTACAACACTCATAACACCAAGATCACCCAAACTACCATCAGACGGGAGCCTCAACATTAGGTTGTGCACGAGGGCCCTAGGGAGCACCAGTGTAAGGATTGCCACGATGAATAATTATTGCTGCCAGAGCCACTACTATTCCCATCCTCAGCTCCAACTCCTCATGGGCTTGTGGCACACAACAAACAATACACTTTGGGTACATTTGCACAAACCTTTCCTCTTTGCAGTTGGCACCACCTTCTTCCCACTAGTTTGTCTGGGTTGATAGCAACTATGAGAGAATGTCTGCAGCCATATTGGTTATCTCTTTTGAATTCTGCCAGCATGTTCTATAATTTATAATATTTCTTTTTATATTTAGCCTCAGATTTTTAAACAAACCATGTTTAAATTTCTCTTATACTCCATCTTCTTGGCAGACACAAACATTCATCACTGTCAATGAATCAGTTGTGAATAATGTTCCCTGTGACTTTCTGTGTTGTTACCAAATTTCTATATAGTGGCTCAAATGATATTTTAACAGCCAGGGTCATTTCACCAGCATTTCAATTATACAAGGTTTAGGGTTAATGTAGACTAAAGGGCATGTTTAATCAGAAAGTCTATGTCAAGAGTTCACGTGCATTACTACACGTTGCTGTACTGGGAGGTTTGCTATGCCTACCACAGAAGACACGGCTGCTGGACACGTCAAGGTGATTGGAAACCGAACCAATAAGATTTCTGAGTCTGTCTCCAATCCCAGATCTAGACAGGGAAGTTAAGACTGCTGATTCCAATGCACATTGCCTGTGATTGCCTTTAGCATTCTAGGCTCTATACTGTGCAACCTCATTCTGACAATTCTGGTGATCAGACTTCTGGTTTGTTTTTGGATTTACTCTTGTACCTGCTATACCTGTTTATATTGGCTCTCCTGTTAACTGACTTCCGCTCTCCTCTGAAATAACCATTCATGTACTGCATTGATCATGTATGTCCTTTCCTGGTTTTGACCCTGCTTTAATACTTGTCTTTGTACTTCTCTGGTCATTCTAGAAGGTCTGCTACTCGTGTCCCGCACCAGCATTTTGTTACCTGCTCTGCAAATATAGCTTGAGTCCTGGCAACCAAGTATATACTGCCTTACAGTGGGCACTGGTGAATAACTAAGGGTAGCCTTAGTTTCATACTACCCAAAGTGGTTTTGAAAGGCTGTTAGCACTTTTGGGGTTCACTGGCTGTGGTCTGGACGGTGAGTCTAGGACTTCATAACAGTCTTCTTTAGGGATCTGTATAGATTGGAGGCTTGGGCAGATAAGTGGCAGATGAGGTTTAACACTGACAAATGTAAAGTTATGCACATGGGAAGGAATAATGCAAGTCACCCGTACATACTAAATGGTAAAACACTCGGTAACACTGACATGGAAAAGGATCTAGGAATTTTAATAAACAGCAAACTAAGCTGCAAAAACCAGTGTCAGGCAGCTGCTGCCAAGGCCAATAAGATAATGGGTTGCATCAGAAGGGGCATAGATGCCCGTGATAAGAACATAGTCCTACCACTTTACAAATCGCTAGTCAGACCACACATGGAGTACTGTGTACAGTTCTGGGCTCCTGTAAACAAGGAAGACATAGCAGAGCTGGAGTAGGTCCAGAGGAGGGCAACTAAAGTAATAACTGGAATGGGGCAACTACAGTACCCTGAAAGATTATCAAAATTAGGGTTATTCACTTTAGAAAAAATACAACTGAAGGGAGATCTAATTACCATGTATAAATATATCAGGGGTCAGTACAGAGATCTATCCCATCAGCTATTTATCCCCAGGACTGTGACTGTGACGAGGGGACATCCTCTGCATCTGGAGGAAAGAAGGTTTGTACACAAACATAGAAAAGGATTCTTTACGGTAAGAGCAGTGAGACTATAGAACTCTCTGCCTGAGGAGGTGGTGATGGTGAGTACAATAAAGGAATTCAAGAGGGGCCTGGATGTATTTCTGGAGCTTAATAATATTACAGGCTATAGCTACTAGAGAGGGGTCGTTGATCCAGGGAGTTATTCTGATTGCCTGATTGGAGTTGGGAAGGAATTTTTTATTCCCCTAAAGTGGGGATTTTTTTTTGCCTTCCTCTGGATCAACTTGCAGGATAACAGGCCGAACTGGATGGACAAATGTCTTTTTTCGGCCTTATGTACTATGTTACTATGTTACTATGTTTAAATATACACATTAGGGAGCCAAAAAGGACTGAATGGTACCCTCTATTACCTTGAGCTATATTGACAGCGTCGACATTTCCCTGTCCCCTACATGTGGTTTCTAGTTTTTCTGCATGCGCTAGGAAATTTAGGAATTTGAAACAGTATTTAAAATAAAATGTATTAGGCAAATGTGATATACTGTTGGCATATACACCAAAAAGAAAAATCACCTTCCGTATGCACTAAACTGCCCACAGACTAAGGTTCCAACCTTTCCTAACATGAAATATTGGTTAAGTTAGGGAGTGTGGCTTAACATGGGGTGTTAGCTGACACCAATGGTTTGATCATACTTTGAGTTTTGTTGCATTTTGGTTTAAGTTTTTCTGTCATTTTTACTATAAAAGGCAACCACAAATAAAGCAAAGACCTCATGTGAGAACTGGTATAATTAATTAAGTTCTTCTGGAGAAGCAAATTATCACAAATCCAGGAAAATACATCTTCACTTATTTCAGTGCTGTCCCCTGATTCATGCAGCTCTATGCCCAGTTTGCATTTGTTTGTCAACTAATTGAAAATGATAGTTTATGTAGATAGCGAGAGAGAAAATGTCTTTTCTGACCGACATCTTCTCCATATGTCAGAAATATATGAAATACTCCTTTCAGTGATAGTCATTATCCCTATCACTGCAGTGTATAATGGATACTGCTAGGAAACTGGCACACTTGTTTTTTGCTAAAATGTAATGTAAAGTGTAAAATGTAAACTTTATTGATATTTGTGTGTTTGGTGCAGTTATCCTGACACAGGTATATGTCTGGGTGGTGGCATCAATAAATGGCCTAATTAGGCACATAGGGGTGATTAGATGAGTAAGCACTCATTCTTCTCACTCTTCTTCTGGAAAAAAGACACCCATATTGACAATAATAGACAAGTATGTTTATCTGCGTTGCCTTTTCCATTATTCCATTCTATCAGAGGAATGAAAGAAAGAAGCATAAAAAAAGTGAATGGTGGATACAAATGGAACATCTTAAAGGATATGGACACCTTTGTAAAAAAAAAAAAATTGCACTAATTTATTTATTTTGTGGAGAAAATAATTTCTACAATTGGTTGTATTTATCTTTCTTTTTTTATTTTGGTTCTACAGCCTGCTGTGCTTCCTATGTCACCTGACGGATTCTCTGTAACTCCTCCAGGCTGTCTCTCTCCCTCCTCTACCTCCCCCTTCCATTTCAGGATGGAAGAGCAGTGCAGACTGTCAGCTATAACATACAGCTGGCAGTCTGCTTCAAACTGCAGACATAACCCCTTCCATCCTCTGGTCCTTAGGGACCACAGTATGGAAGGGGCTAACCTTCAGGCTGCTGCTCTGCTGTGGCAGCGGCCCGATGCTTGAATGGTTTATGGGTTAATGTAGGGAACATGCCACCAACCCCATCCCACCTGTACAGTATGGACACATAACCCCCCCCCCCCCCCAGTACAGGATGGCTGAGTAGCAAGCTGTGCAAGTCACCCACCCCTCCCCTTCAGGATGGAGCGGCAGCAAAGAGCCCCCCTACCCCCCATTAAGGATGGCCAAGCGGAGCCCCCCACCCCTTCAGGACAGTGCGGCAGCCAAGACTCCCCCGTCCAAGATGGCCAAGGGGAGCAGAGTGTCAGCTGTAATACACAGATGACAATCTGCTTGAAACGGCCAACATCAGTGCTGGCACCCATGTCGGCTGTTTAACCCCTTCCATGCCGTGGTTCTTAGGGCCCGCTGTATGGAAGGGGCTAACCATAGAGCCACTGCACTGCTGTGGCAGCATCCCGGTGGTTACCATGGCAACCGGACGCCTTCACAGGTATATCTGAGCCTGATCAGGCAGGCTGAGGTCTCTTGCACACGACAGTATGTATTTTGCGGTTGTAACACCCCAGAGTTGTGTTACGAAACTCTTTCACCCCGCTACAATCTGTTGAGAGCCTTTACATTGTCATCTGATGTAATTTTACATAATATCACAACTGTGCATTGTAAACCTTGTTAAATATAAATTGTTGTTATTCTTCATGTTCACCAGCAGGTGGCAGCAATGTGTTAGCAAGGAGTTAGAGTCAGTTTAGTGTTTCTGATCTGGAATAGTTCATTCCAGTTCAGCTCCCCCTTCTGTGAGCAGAGTGGACTATGCCCATATCCTGCCTCATGGGGAGGGAAGGAAATTAGAGGTAGTGTAGCCCACCCCCTGCTAGGGGTAGGGTGTGCATGTTAGGAGCTCCCAGATATACCCTGTGAAGATAGCTGTGAGTACAGACCAGAAACCCAGGAGAAGCCATATTCCTCTTCAGCTAGTCAGTCCCCATACAGCAGAAGATAGAAAGTGCAGAAGCCAAATTCCAGCCACAGTTTAGAGCTGCTAAGCAGACGTCCTTTCCTGCAAAGCTCCAGGTACATGAGAGAGCAGAAGCATAAATTCCTGCCAACTAAAGCTGTATCTTGCTTGGATGAAAGCTACAACCAGTAAAGATAAGTTTGAACTTTACCCAAGGTCTGGATCTCAATTTCTCAATTTCTGCTGCAAATTCCTCTATTACTCCTACTAGCACTACACTCATTTTATTGCAAGTGAGCCAGGATCCAGGAGTTCAGCCGTACCCAGGTAGGAGACACCGTTGACACCACTACTATACAGAGACATTACACCACTCTGGCATTCCTAACCTGGGGCGTGAGCTATTAACCCCTAAAGTGCCCTGTGACTGTACCCTGCGCACGCTGCAATTGGCTTCACGAACAAAACTATAGACTATCACCTACACCTGACCCAGCCATTGCATAATTTGGCATCAGAGTGCATACCCCATCCAGGGCCGGCCTTAGGTGTTCAGGCGCCCTGTGCGAGCTAACCTTGTGGCGCCCCCCCCCCCCCCCCAAAAAAAAAAAAAAAACACTGCTTGTTGCTGGCATCATGGCATAGGCTGGCTGACTATCCAACCAAGTAGTTACCAGCCCGCACACCCCAAAGGCCGGTGTAATGTTATACTCCCCTACTTCGTGAGATTTCCCTACCCTCGTCACTTCCGGTCGCATCGGACATGACGTGAGGAGGTGTGCAGCACAACGACAGGTTAGGGAAATTTCACAGCAGAGTGCACATGTGCCGGGAGCCTCACCGGCGGTTAGGGTAGGGAAAAACTATGGGCCAGTGTGCAGGCGCAGTGATCGGATGGATGTTCTCAGCTGGACACCGGCCGACACTGCGCATGCACCGGGAGCCTCGCCAGCGGTTAGGGAAGGGAAAAATTACGTACGGGCCAGTGCTTTTTCCCTACCCTAACCGCTGGTGAGGCTCCCAGCGCATGCGCAGTGTCGGCCGGTGTCCAGCTGAGAACATCCATCTGATCACCGCACCTGTGCACTGGCCCATAGTGCGCCCCCCCAATACCCCAGTATAATAAACATTGGTGGCGCAGTGGGCCCCCCAATATAACAAACATTGGTGGCGCAGTGTGCCCCCCCAACACCCCAGTATGATAAACATTGGTGGCGCAGTGTGCCCCCCCAACACCCCAGTATGATAAACATTGGTGGCGCAGTGCGCCCCCCCAACACCCCAGTATGATAAACATTGGTGGCGCAGTGCGCCCCCCCCAACACCCCAGTATGATAAACATTCGTGGCGCAGTGCACCCCCCCAAACACCCCAGTATAATAAACATTGGTGGCGCAGTGGGCCCCCCCAACACCCCAGTATAATAAACATTGGTGGCGCAGTGCGCCCCCCCCCCATATAATAAACATTGGTGGTGCAGTGGGCAGTGCCAATGAGGGTTAAAAAATATAAAAATAATTAACTCACCTCCTCCAATTGATCGTTTCCTGTTCTTTCTTCATGACCTGTCAAAGGACCTGTGGTGACATCACTGTTCTCATCACATGATCCATCACATGATCCATCACCATGGTAATAGACCATGTGATGAGCTCAGTGACGTCACCAAAGGTCCTGAAGAAAGAACAGGAGACCGGCAGCTACGCGATCAACTGCAGGAGGTGAGTTAATTTTTTTAAATTATTTTTTAACCCTCATTGGCACTTCCCACTGTGCCACCAACGTTTCTTATACTGGGGTGTTGGGGGGGGGGGGGCACACTGTGCCACCAACGTTTCTTATACTGGGGTGTTTGTTGGGGGGGGGGGCGCACTATGCCACCAACGTTTCTTATACTGGGGTGTTGGGGGGGGGGGGGCCGCACTGTGCCACCAACGTTTCTTATACTGGGGTGTTTGTTGGGGGGGGGGGCGCACTATGCCACCAACGTTTCTTATAAAGTTATACAAATACAGGAGGCGGGTGCCGGAATCAAATAGCCGGCACCCGACCTCTGTGACAGGGAGCTGCGATCAGCGGCAGTTAACCCCTCAGGTACCGCACCTGAAGGGTTAACTCAACTGCCGCTGATCGCAGCTCCCTGTCACAGAGGTCGGGTGCCTGCTATTTGATTCCGGCACCCGCCTCCTGTATTTGTATAACTTTATAAGAAACGTTGGTGGCACAGTGGCCACAGCCCCTCCCCTCCTCCTCCCGTCTCTCTTCTTATTGGCAGCGGCGGGGGCAGCAGGCAGGTCAGACACAGGGGAGGAGGAATCAGGTCAGACACAGGGGAGGAGGAATCAGGTCAGACAGGGGAGGGGGAGATGGAGGGGGCACCCCGAGGTTGAACACAAGTGCAGCCTCGCCTGCCGCTGCCGCATATATATTGCGAGCTGTCGGCCGCCCAGCGCCCCTGTTGCTATGGCGCCCTGTGCGGCCGCACAGCCCGCACACCCCAAAGGCCGGCCCTGACCCCATCCAGCTCATTGCACGGTCCGCAAAAAACAGATCCGCAAAAATACGGATGAAATCCGTGTGCATTCCGTATTTTGTGAAACGGAACAGCTGGCCCCTAATAGAACAGTACTATCCTTGTCCATAATGCGGACAATAATAGTACATGTTCTATTTTTTGGCGGAATGGAAATCCGGAAATGGAATGCACACGGAGTACCTTACTTTTTTTTGCGGACCCATTGAAATCAATGGTTCTGTATAAGGTCTGCAAAAAAACGGAACGGAAACTGAATAAAAATATGTTGATGTGCAAGAGGCCTAAGTGTAATTGAAAATTCACTGCAGTACAATATACTGTGTACTGCAGTGTATTATAGAGCCATCAGACCCACTGGATCTGCAAGAACCAAGTGGGTCTGGGTCAAAAAAAGTATAAAAAATTTGAAAAAAAGTAAAAAAACAAAACAAAAACAACATACTTCTTCCTATATACGCACATATAATTGGTTAAAAATAAATAAAAAATAAATACTAAACAAGTTTGGTATTGCCGCGTCTGTAACGACCTGATATATAAAAGGATCATGTTACTTTCCCCGCATGGTGAACACCATACAAAAAACCTATGATAGAATTTAAATTTTGCCCACCTCACTTCCCCAAAAATGATATAAACAGTGATAGAAAGAGTTATATGTAACCAAAGTTAGCACCAATCAAACTAAGCCCCTACCTACGACAAAAAAATAAAATAAAAATGCACATATTAAGCATCGCTGTGTCCGTAACAACCTGCTCTAAAAAATAGAATGTGATCCAACCCATCTGGTGAACACCGTAAAAAAAAAAGTATATTGCCAAGCAATCAAAAATTCATATGTGCTCCAAAATGGTACAAATCAAACCATCATCTTATCCTGCAAGAAATGAGACCCTACCTAAGACAATTGCCCAAATAATACAAAAAAATGGCTTTCAGAAAATGTAAACACAAAAACATGATTTTTAAAAAAAAAATGCTTTTATTGTGTAAAAAAAAATAAAAAATACACATATTAGGCATCGCTATGACCATAACAACCTGCTCTCTAAAAATAGCACGTGATCCAACCCGTTTGGTGAGCGCCGTAAAAAAATTGATTAAAAAAGTGCCAAAAAGTCATTTTTTATCACCTTACATCACAAAAAGTGTAATCCCAAGCGATCCAAAAGTCATATGTACCCCAAAATGGTACCAATCGAACCATTACCTCATCCCGCAAAAAATGAGACCCTACCTAAGACAATAATCCAAAATATAAAAAATAATGGCTTTCAGAAAGTGGAGACACAGAAACATGATTTAAAAAAAAATAATAATATTATTTTGGATTTACACAATAAAAACTAATTAAAATAGACATATTAGGTATCGCAGCGTCGTTACGGTAAACATATCACATTATCTACCCTGTCAGGTGAACATTCTAAAAAAAAAAAAAAAAAAAGCTGTGCCAGAACAGCCATTTTTTGGGTTATCTTGCCTCACAAAAAGAGTAATATATATATACACACACAATGCACAACTACCTCTAGCAAAAGATTTACAGACTGCAGGCGTAACCCTAATATACAGTACAGACCAAAAGTTTGGACACACCTTCTCATTCAAAGAGTTTTCTTTATTTTCATGACTATGAAAATTGTAGATTAACATTGAAGGCATCAAAACTATGAATTAACACATGTGGAATTATATACATAACAAAAAAGTGTGAAACAACTGAAAATATGTAATATTCTAGGTTCTTCAAAGTAGCCACCTTTTGCTTTGATTACTGCTTTGCACAATCTTGGCATTCTCTTGATTAGCTTCAAGAGGTAGTCATCTGAAATGGTCTTCCAACAGTCTTGAAGGAGTTCCCAGAGACGCTTAGCACTTGTTGGCCCTTTTGCCTTCACTCTGCAGAACAGCTCAGCCCAAACCATCTCGATTGGGTTCAGGTCCGGTGACTGTGGAGGCCAGGTCATCTGGCATAGCACCCCATCACTCTCCTTCACGGTCAAATAGCCCTTACACACCCTGGAGGTGTGTTTGGGGTCGTTGTCCTGTTGAAAAATAAATGATGGTCTAACTAAACGCAAACCGAATGGAATAGCATGCCGCTGAAAGATGCTGTGGTAGCCATGCTGGTTCAGTATGCCTTCAATTTTGAATAAATCCCCAACAGTGTCACCAGCAAAACACCCCCACACCTCCTCCTCCATGCTTCACGGTGGGAACGAGGCATGTAGAGTCCATCCGTTCACCTTTTCTGCGTCACACAAAGACACGGTGGTTGGAACCAAAGATCTCAAATTTGGACTCATCAGACCAAAGCACAGATTTCCATTGGTGTAATGTCCATTCCTTGTGTTCTTTAACCCAAACAAGTCTCTTCTGCTTGTTGCCTGTCCTTAGCAGTGGTTTCCCAGCAGATATTCTACCATGAAGGCCTGATTCACACAGTCTCCTCTTAACAGTTGTTCTAGAGATGTGTCTGCTGCTAGAACTCTGTGTGGCATTGACCTGGTCTCTAATCTGAGCTGCTGTTAACCTGCGATTTCTGAGGCTGGTGACTCGGATGAACTTATCCTCCGCAGCAGAGGTGACTCTTGGTCTTCCTTTCCTGGGGCGGTCCGCATGTGAGCCAGTTTCTTTGTAGCGCTAGATGGTTTTTGTGACTGCACTTGGGGACACTTTCAAAGTTTTCCCAATTTTTCGGACTGACTGACCTTCATTTCTTAAAGTAATGATGGCCACTAGTTTTTCTTTACTTAGCTGCTTTTTTCTTGCCATAATACAAATTCTAACAGTCTATTCAGTAGGACTTTCAGCTGTGTATCCACCTGACTTCTCCACAACGCAACTGATGGTCCCAACACCATTTATAAGGCAAGAAATGCCACTTATTAAACCTGACAGGGCACACCTGTGAAGTGAAAACCATTTCAGGTGACTACCTCTTGAAGCTCATCAAGAGAATGCCAAGAGTGTGCAAAGCAGTAACCAAAGCAAAAGGTAACTACTTTGAAGAACCTAGAATATGACATATTTTCAGTTGTTTCATACTGTTTTGATAAGTATATAATTCCATATGTGTTAATTCATAGTTTTGATGCCTTCAGTGTGAATCTACAATTTTCATAGTCATGAAAATAAAGAAAACTCTTTGAATGAGAAGGTGTGTCCAAACTTTTGGTCTGTACTGTATACACATACATATTTATTTATACACAAAATATAACACACGTGTTTAATATATTTATATTTTATATATTTATATGTGTATATACACTGCGGTCCGCAATGCATGGGCACTGACCGTATGTGTATATGTATATGTATCTATATGTATGTGTGTGTGTGTGTGTGTGTGTAGTTTTGATGCCTTCAGTGTGAATCTACAATTTTCATAGTCATGAAAATAAAGAAAACTCTTTGAATGAGAAGGTGTGTCCAAACTTTTGGTCTGTACTGTATATATATATATATATATATATATATATATAGATATATATAACAATGGCACACATCAGGTCAAATATAAATATGGAGGTGCAGGCCAATGGATCTGGCAACAAATCCAGGACATTATAAGAATAAAAAAAAATGGCAGCACTCTCACAAAAAATGAGTTATAAGAAAAACACTTTATTCACCCCTGTGGTGAATGAACTAAGGGTCTATTAAAACGTCTGCATAATGGCTCCACATCCGTTCCGCAAAAAATAGAGCATGTCCTATTCTTGTTGGCAGCCACGGACAAGAAAAGGCTTTTCTATCATAGTGCCAGCCATGTGCGGTCCGCAAAATGCGGAACGCACATGACCAGTGTCTGTGTTTTGCGGATCCACAATTTGCGGACCGCAAAACAGTTGCGGACGTGTAAATAGTCCCTTACGGTACGTGGTAGCGGAATCTAGAACAGAATTCTTAGATAACCTGAACCTTGGAGGCCGAATTTGAAAACACAAGTTCACTCAACACTAGTCGCAATGTTTTAGCTCATAGCTTGAAAAAAAGACTCTGTGAATGAGCTGAAAACATTGCGACCACAGGAGTGAATAAAGTATTTGCGAGTGCTGTCATTTTTTTCTTTTTATATATATATATCAAACTGGTGTAAAGTAGAACTGGCTTAGTTGCCCCTGGCAACCAATCAGATTCCACCTTTCATTTTTCACAGCCTTATTGGAAAATTAAAGGAGGAATCTGATTGGTTGCTATGGGCAACTAAGCCAGTTTTCCTTTGCACCAGTTTTGATAAATCTCCCACACTGTGTACTTCTATGTGTACAGTCGTGGCCAAAAGTTTTGAGAATGACACAAATATTAGTTTTCACAAAGTTTGCTGCTAAACTGCTTTTAGATCTTTGTTTCAGTTGTTTCTGTGATGTAGTGAAATATAATTACACGCACTTCATACGTTTCAAAGGCTTTTATCGACAATTACATGACATTTATGCAAAGAGTCAGTATTTGCAGTGTTGGCCCTTCTTTTTCAAGACCTCTGCAATTCGACTGGGCATGCTCGCAATCAACTTCTGGGCCAATTTTTGACTGATAGCAACCCATTCTTTCATAGTAACTTCTTGGAGTTTGTCAGAATTGGTGGGTTTTTGTTTGTCCACCCGCCTCTTGAGGATTGACCACAAGTTCTCAGTGGGATTAAGATCTGGGGAGTTTCCAGGCCATGGACCCAAAATGTCAACGTTTTGGTCTCCGAGCCACTTAGTTATCACTTTTGCCTTATGGCACGGTGCTCCATCGTGCTGGAAAATGCATTGTTCTTCACCAAACTGTTGTTGGATTGTTGGGAGAAGTTGCTGTTGGAGGGTGTTTTGGTACCATTCTTTATTTATGGCTGTGCTTTTGGGCAAAATTGTGAGTGAGCCCACTCCCTTGGATGAGAAGCAACCCCACACATGAATGGTCTCAGGATGCTTTACTGTTGGCATGACACAGGACTGATGGTAGCGCTCACCTTTTCTTCTCCGGACAAGCCTTTTTCCTGATGCCCCAAACAATCGGAAAGAGGCTTTATCGGAGAATATGACTTTGACCCAGTCCTCAGCAGTCCATTCACCATATTTTCTGCAGAAGATCAATCTGTCCCTGATGTTTTTTTGGAGAGAATTCTTTGCTGCCCTTCTTGACACCAGGCCATCTTCCAAAATTCTTCGCCTCACTGTGCGTGCAGATGCGCTCACACCTGCCTGCTGCCATTCCTAAGCAAGCTCTGCACTGGTGGCACTCCGATCCCTCAGCTAATTCCTCTTTAGGAGACGATCCTGGTGCTTGCTGGACTTTCTTGGATGCCCTGAAGCCTTCTAAACAAGAATTGAACCTCTTTCCTTGAAGTTCTTGATGATCCTATAAATTGTTGATTGAGGTGCAATCTTAGTAGCCACAATATCCTTGCCTGTGAAGCCATTTTTATGCAAAGCAATGATGGCTGCACACGTTTCTTTGCAGGTCACCATGGTTAACAATGGAAGAACAATGATTTCAAGCATCTGCCATTTTAACCCAATCAGCCTGACATAATGATCTCCAGCCTTGTGCTCGTCAACATTCTCACCTGAGTTAACAAGACAATTACTGACATGATCTCAGCAGGTCCTTTAATGACAGCAATGAAATGCAGTGGAAAGTTTTTTGGGGGATTAAGTTCATTTTCATGGCAAAGAAGGACTATGCAATTTATCTGATCACTCTTCATAACATTCTGGAGTATATGCAAATTGCTATTATAAAAACTTAAGCAGCAACTATTCCAATTTCCAATATTTATGTAATTCTCAAAACTTTTGGCCACAACTGTACATAGCACTGTGTGTCGTCACACTATACTAATCTGTGTGGGAAAATTGACACTCCCTGTGTGGACTGCGTACAATACTGTATTTAGAATAGACTGCATGTAGTGAGAGCTGTCAGTAATGAGATCTATATCCTGCTTACAACGCCATGGTTCTGACTGTAGATCGCTGCACTAACATTACCAGCAGAAATATCAATTGTGTCTACAAATAATGGACTTTCTACAAAATGGAAAGTGATATAAATCTGCTGATTGCAAGCAGTCTGTATGGAAGTGGCTGCTAGCTGTGCAACTATGAGCTATGTAACATGATGTAGGGGCGGGGTAGCAGAGCTGTGCTGGTGCATGTGAAA
The DNA here is from genome assembly GCF_014858855.1 of Bufo gargarizans. Lineage (NCBI taxonomy): Eukaryota > Metazoa > Chordata > Amphibia > Anura > Bufonidae > Bufo > Bufo gargarizans. The sequence continues at coordinate 385,606,937 of NC_058080.1, read as the reverse complement.
TCCACAGGAATGATGACAGAGCTGAAGAGACATGAGAACAGTGAGTGAATCTCATAGAAGAGCATTTCTGAGGACATGTGAAGCAAAACTGATACCAGTAAACAAACAAGTGCAATTTTATTATGTGCTGCATTACAGTAAGATATGGGGTTATTGATTTTTAGTGCACAAAGGTGTCCATAGCCTTGAACTTTTAATCCATTATTATGGACTATAATGTTAAAAAAAAAAACACAGAAAGCTCCTTTCCGTCATGTCTCAGGTAATTTGAGCAGGAATATAAAGTGTTGCAGACAGCAGGCTGTAAGCATCTTTTCTCCAGTCACAATTAACAGCAACATGATGGAATGGAGTCAAACTGAACAAAACCGATTCTAATATTACACTATTGAAATGACCAGTAATAATAGCGGATATGTATTTTTCTATTGTTCTGTTCTTCAATGAACAGAAACCATTAGTGTTAATGTGAACCTGGACAACTTTTATATGCACAGAAGTTGATGTTAGGCTTCATCCACACTTGTATTAGAAGCTCTGTTAGGGGCCACCATTGTAGCTTCTGTAAAATATAATGGACAAAATAGCTCAGCATGCTGCACTTTTATGGCCGGTAAAACGTGGTGTTCTCTAATGGAAACCAGATCGCACTATAAGTGGCATTCATTTGCATCATTTTTCTGCTCCTATAATGGAGCACAATAAGGGAAATAAAAATGCGAGTATGTACCCAGCCTTATAAATGCCTGTGCATTTACATAGGGACAGGAGGATCTATACCTATCCACCTGTGCACTCGTACCCTGCACCCTGTCAGGACTTCCCACACTGACCCCCACTCTCCTCTGGCAGACTGAAGGGGGAGTCTGCTTCAACCTGGAGTATATCAGGCTGATGTTCTAGTCTTCTTTTAAAGCTAAAACTCTAAGCTTTAAGACATGACCAGGATCAAGGCGCTAGCCCCCATACAGCCCAATATATAAATGCTTATAATAATTCAGTTCAGGAGTGAGATCTGCATGTATTTCCTGCAAATGTCACTTCTAGAGATGAGCGAATCAAAGCTGACGAAGTGGAATTCGTTTAGGAATCTTGCCTCACAAAAAGAGTAATATATATATACACACACAATGCATTTATGTAATATAAGTGGAAGTTTTTTTTTTAAGCGGCGCAGTTGCTGATAGCAATATTTACCTTTCCTTTGTACAAGGGTTAATAAATTAATAAATGGGCATATAACCATGTTTCACAATCAATGTGCCTCCAGCAGTTGCAAAACTACATCTCCCAGAATGCCTGGACAGCCTTTGCATGCTGGGAGGTGTAGTTTTGCAACTGCTGGAGGCACACTGGTTGGGAAACACTGTTATATGCCCATTTCCTCCCCCCTCCACCTTATTTTATATTCTCTTTTTACTGAATTTCTCCTAAGCTTTATTACTATTTACTAGGGTCGGTTCCTCTACCTTTGGAAACTCCTGGCAGGCAAACTCTGTGTGAGGAGGGTGTCTGGACTCTGGAGAGGCTTTTCCCGTGGCTGGCTGGCTTGCTCCTGTGCTCCGATTCGGAGATCAGATGTCTGTGGGCAAAGTCATGGGCAACATGAATAAAAAAAAACACTCGAGGTTCCAAGGAGAGTTAGGAGACATTATACTGTATGGGGGCAGCCACAAGGAGACGTTATACTGTATGGGGGCAGCCACAAGGAGACGTTATACTGTATGGGGGCAGCCACAAGGAGATGCTATACTGTATGGGGGCAGCCACAAGGAGATGTTATACTGTATGGGGGCAGCCACAAGAGACGTTACACTGTATGGGGGCAGCCACAAGGAGACGTTATACTGTATGGGGGCAGCCACAAGGAGACCGTATGGGGGCCACAAGGAGACGTTATACTGTATGGGGGCCACAAGGAGACATTATACTGTATGGGGGCAGCCAGAAGGAGACTGTATGGGGACCACAAGGAGATATTATACTGTATGGGGGCCACAAGGAGACTTTATACTGTATGGGGGCAGCCACAAGGAGACGTTATACTGTATGGGGGCAGCCACAAGGAGACGTTATACTGTATTGGGGCCACAAGGAGACGTTATACTGTATGGGGGTAGCCACAAGGAGACTGTATGGGGGCCACAAGGAGACATACTGTAAGGAGTCAGGACAACAATTTTTGAAGCCCCTCCCTCCTCAGTATAATAGTCTTGTGGCCATCATACAGTAATGTATATTTCTTCTTGCCCTAATGCCTGCTTTTAGAGATCAATGTGCAGCTTGCAGGCAGGAAGGGAAGGACCAGGGCCATAGAAGACAGACACTACACCTTTATTTCTTCTAACTGGTTATAATCTTCTAACTAAGGTTTATATACTTACTATGGTCGGTTCCTATAACTTTTAAAACTACTGGCAGGCGAACTCTGTTTGAGGAGGCCGGAGGGTGTCTGGACTCTGGAGAGGCTTTTCCCGCGGCTGGCTTGCTCTTGTGCTCCGATTCAGAGATCAGATGTCTGTGGGGGGAGGAGCTGGAGACGGTGGCAGCCGCTGTGGAAAGTGTGAATCAGAGCAGCCACGGGAAAAGTCTCTTTCCAGACAACCTCCACCACATGCAGAACTGGTCACGTCGGATGGCTGTGGGCAGAGTCTTAAACATGGGAGGAGCCGGGGACAGCGGAGGCCGCTGGTAATCCGGGCGAGGGAGTGGAGACTGGGAGCAAGAAGAAGCTGTTTTTGCTGTCCGACAGTGCGAGATGCAGGGGCAGGCTGCGGACGGACACATTTAGAAGCGGCGCACAGGTATCGGCAGTGGTATCGGGGACATTTGCACGAGTACTAGTACTCGTGCAAATGTCCGGTATCGGTCCCGATACTGGTATCGGTATCGGGACATCCCTAGTGGTAATGAATTGCATTTTTTCCTAAAATTGTGGCTACACGTGTGAGGACTGAGGACATGGGGCTAGGAACTCTGGGAAGGGGGGAGCACCCTGATTGACATAGCTGCATGCAGCCAATCAGCAGCCAGCCAGCCCTGTGATGTCACAGCTCTATAAATACGGCAGCCATTTTAGATTCTGCCATTTTCCAGCGTTCACAGTGCAGGGACAGACGTGTGAAGGCGTTAGGGACAGCTATTGGAAAAATGATTGTGGGAAAAAAAAGACAGAAAAAACTATTTATAAGTGCAGGGAAAGGATAGGGAGGAATCATTTCACAGCATCTTAGTGGAGGGAGAGACATCAGAAGGTGCTAGGGACATTGATAAGAAAGTGATTTACAAGTGCAGGGAACGATTATTTGGGGATCCAAATAGTAAGTAGACAGCTCTGTCATTCAAGCTTTTTGTTATTGGGCTGCAAGTCTTATGTTGAAAAGCATTTAGAGGCTTATGTTTTAGTATCTTATTCAGTACTACAAGAAAAATATATACGCATTTCACTTCTGCAGCTCTGTCATTCAAGCTTTTTGTTATTGGGCTGCAAGTCTTATGTGTAAAAGCCTTTAGAGGCTTATGTTTTAGTATCTTATTCAGTACTACAAGAAAAATATATAAGCATTTCACTTCTGCAGTTATTTCTGTTGAAAGCGTATAGGGGCATATTACAGTAAAAAAAAGAAAAATATTTACGCACTTCACTGTTGCAGTTATTTCCGGTGAAAGCATATAGGGGCGTATTTCAGTCCAACAAGAAAAATATATACGCACTGCGCTGTTGCAGTTATTTCTGGTGAAAGCATATAGGGGCATATTACAGTAAAAAAAAGAAAAATATATTCTCAGTGCATTTCTGCAGTTCATTCTGGTGAAAGCGTATTTCAGTAAAATAAGACAATTATATACACACTGCACTGTTAAAATATATATGCACTGCACTATTTCATTGTTTCCTGGTTAAAGCGTATAGTGGCCTATTTCATTCCAACAAGAAATATATATTCTTAGGTCACTTCTACAGTTTTTTCTGGTGAAAGCCTATAGGGGCGTATTACAGTAAAAAAAAAAAATATACAGTACAGACCAAAAGTTTGGACACACCTTCTCATTCAAAGAGTTTTCTTTATTTTCATGACTATGAAAATTGTAGATTCACACTGAAGGCATCAAAACTATGAATTAACACATGTGGAATTATATACATAACAAACAAGTGGGAAACAACTGAAAATATGTCATATTCTAGGTTCTTCAAAGTAGCCACCTTTTGCTTTGTTTACTGCTTTGCACACTCTTGGCATTCTCTTGATGAGCTTCAAGAGGTAGTCACCTGAAATGGTTTTCACTTCACAGGTGTGCCCTGTCAGGTTTAATAAGTGGGATTTCTTGCCTTATAAATGGGGTTGGGACCATCAGTTGCATTGAGGAGAAGTCAGGTGGATACACAGCTGATAGTCCTACTGAATAGACTGTTAGAATTTGTATTATGGCAAGAAAAATCAGCTAAGTAAAGAAAAACGAGTGGCCATCATTACTTTCATACAGAAATGAAGATCAGTCAGTCAGCCGAAAAATTGGGAAAACTTTGAAAAGCAAGGGCTATTTGACCATGAAGGAGAGTGATGCGGTACTGCGCCAGATGACCTGGCCTCCACAGTCACCGGATCTGAACCCAATCGAGATGGTTTGGGGTGAGCTGGACCGCAGAGTAAAGGCAAAAGGGCCAACAAGTGCTAAACATCTCTGGGAACTCCTTCAAGACTGTTGGAAGACCATTTCAGGTGACTACCTCTTGAAGCTCATCAAGAGAATGCCAAGAGTGTGCAAAGCAGTAATCAAAGCAAAATGTGGCTACTTTGAAGAACCTAGAATATGATATATTTTCAGTTGTTTCACACTTTTGAATGAGAAGGTGTGTCCAAACTTTTGGTCTGTACTGTATATATATATATATTCTCAGAGCATTTCTGCAGTTATTTCTGGTGAAAGCGTATAAAGGCATATTTCAGTAAAATAAGAAAAATATATACGCACTGCACTATTTAATTGTTTGGAAAAAGCGTATAGGTGCATATATCATTACAAAAAGAAAAATATATACGCACTGCAGTGTTGGAGTTATTTCTGTTAAAAGCGTATAGGGGCGTATTTCAGTAAAATAAGAAAAATATATACACACATTGCATTGTTGCAGTTATTTCTGGTGAAAGCGTTAGGGGCGTATTACAGTAAAACAAGAAAAATATATTCTCAGTGCATTTCTGCAGTTTATTCTGGTGAAAGCATATAGTGGCCTATTTCAGTCCAACAAGAAAAATATATGCTCAGTTCACTTCTTCAGTTATTTCTGGTGAAAGCATATAGGGGCGTATTACAGTAAAAAAAGAAAAATATATACGCATTTCACTGGTGCACTTATTTGTGGCAAAAGTGTTCAGTGGCCTATTTCATTACAGAATGAAAAATATACGCACTTCACTGGTGCATTTATTTCTGCTGAAAGTGTTTACTGGCCTATTTCAGTACAAAAAGAAAACTTTATTCTCAGTTCACGTAGGCAGTTATATGTGTTGAAAGCATAGCTGGGAGTAAGCAGGGTGGCAGCAGTGGGAGGTCGGGAGCCAAACGTGCCTGGGGTAGAGCACCTGCTTCGCAGCAGTCTACCTGCCCAGGAAGTAGTGGTGCAGGGGTTCACGGAAGTAGCGGCTGTAGCAGTCAGTCAGTGCGGCGGTTATATGTGTTATTTTGTATTTCAGTACAAAAAGAAAAATACATTCTCAGTTTACATCGGTGGCGGTTATATGTGTTGAAAGTGTTTAGTGGCCTATTTCAGTACTAAACAGAAAAATGCATTATCAGTACACGTCGGTGGCGGTTATATATGTTGAAAGCGTTTAGTGTCCTATTTCAGTACAAACAGAAAAATACATTCTCAGTTCACGTCGGCGGTAGTTATATGTGTTGAAAGCGTTTAGTGGCCTATTTCTGTACAAACTAAAAAATACATTCTCAGTAACATTGGCGGTTTTAAGTGTTGAAAGGATGGCTGGGATTCAGCAGGGTGGCAGCAGTGGGAGGTCGGGAGCCAAACGTGCCCGCAGCAGCCTACCTACCCGGGAAGTAGCAGGGGTTCACAGAAGTAGCGGCGGTAGCAGTCAGTCAGTGCGGCCGTTATATGTGGTAAAATCTTTATTGGAGTATTTTGCTCGAAAAACAAAATGTATTCAGCGGTCAGCGCTGCGGTTATATGTGGTTAAATCTCCATGATGTGTGTCTTCTACACACTTTCAAAATAATCCTTCAGTGGAGCGAATAGATGCCGGATGACCGGAACGCTCCATGACCTTCCCAGGAGTTGCTGTTGGGACACCGGTTCATTTTTGAGATGTCCGTATAGTGTGGGGGGAATCCGAAGACCCTTTCCATCTCCGTGTTCCGTTATATGTGGTAAAATCTTTCTTGAAGTATTCTGGTGGAAAAAGAAATTGTATTCAGCGTTCAGCGCTGCACTTATATGAGTTAAAATCTTTAGTGAATTATTTCGGTGGAAAAAAAAATATTGTATTCAGCATTTAACGCTGCACTTATATGCGGTAAAATCTTTTGTGACTTATTTCGGTGGAAAAACAAATTGTATTCAGCGTTAAGTGCTGCACTTATATGCGGTAAAATCTATTGTGAATTATTTTGGTGGAAAAACAAATTTCATGCAGCGTTCAGCACTGCAGTTATAGGTGGTAAAATCTTTTGTGAATTATTTCGGTGGAAGAACAAAATTCCACCTCCTCCATTACCTTCCTCCTCTCTTCATTCTCATCCTCAACACACCCACTGACTTGACACCCCCCAGCTATATATATATATATATATATAGATGGGGTGCCAGCACCACCTAGGGGCGAATAAAGGTAAATGATACTATCAGCCTGTTGAAGGTAATTACAGCATAATACCACAGTACATTTGATATGACATTTAGTAACAAACTGCAAAGAAAAAAAAAGAGGGTCAGTCAGCACATCCCAAAGCGCAGGTGCACGTTGCTATGGCTGAAAAACACAACATAAAACAAAACATACAATGCAACAGCTCTCTGCAAACCAAATAAAGTACAAAAATGAATTATATTGCTTATGCTATGCTTATAAATTAGAGATGCTTGGCAAATCATTTTGTACAAAATATTTGAGCCCGTCTGCCGCACATCAAGGCGATCTCTGTAAGACGGGAACCTAACACTAAATTCTACCCGTTATGTGCCATGACGGCTACCATACAATTCAGGGAGTGTAGGTTCCACATGCATACTGGGCCCACATTAATTTTTACCATCTCTGGTGCCAAAATGGCCTCCATTATATCCAGGGAATGCAGGTACCAACATGCATGCCGAGCCCACTCCACACCTCACCTGGTGCCAAATGGCCACCAACGAATGCAATGAGAGTCCACCCTATACCTTTCCTGGTGCCAAATGGCTTCTAGTGAATGAGGGAGAGCAGGCCAAGCTTTATACTTACACTAATTAAAATCAGCCTATGGGGCAGACAGTCAGCACATCCCAAAGCGCCTGATGCTGCTGCCATATCCACACTATGTCACCTTGCCACTATGTGGTCTCCTTATGCTGCTGCTACTGCCATCTCCACATTATGTCACCTTGCCACTCTGTGGTCTCCTCATGCTGCTGCAATCTCCACAATATGTCACCTTGTCACTCTGTGGTATCCTGCTGCTGCCATATCCACACTATGTCACCTCGACAATCTGTGGTTTCCTCATGCTGCTGCCATCTCCATACTGTGTCATCTTGCCACTCTGTGGTATCCTGCTGCTGCTGCTGCCATATCCACACTATGTCACCTTGCCACTCTGTGGTCTCCTCATGCTGCTGCCATCTCCACACTATGTCACATTGCCACTCTGTGGTATCCTGCTGCTGCTGCCATCTCCACACTATGTCACCTTGCCACTCTGTGGTCTCTTGATGCTGCTGCTGCCATCTCCACACTATGTCACCTTGCCACTCTGTATTCTCCTGATGCTGATGCTGCCATCTCCACACTATGTCACCTTGCCACTCTGTGGCTCCTCATGCTGCTGCTATCTCCACACTATGTCACCTTGCCACTCTGTGGTATCCTGCTGCTGCTATCTCTAGATTATGTCACCTTGCCACTCTGTGGTCTCCTCATGCTGCTTCCATCTCCACACTATGTCACCTTGCCACTCTGTGGTATCCTGCAGCTGCTGCCATATTCACACTATGTCACCTTGCTACTCTGTGGCCTCCTGATGCTTCTTCCACCTCTAAACAATGTCATCTTGCCACTCTGTGTTCTACTCATGCTGCTACCATCTTCACAATATGTCACCTTGCCACTCTGTGGTCTCTTGATGCTGCTGCTGCCGCAATTTACACACTATGTCACCTTGCCACTCTGTGGTATCCTGCTGCTGCTGCCATCTCCACATTATGTCACCTTGCCGCTCTGTGGTCTCCTCATGCTGCTGCCATCTCCACACTATGTCACCTTGTCACCCTGTGGTCTCCTCATACTGCTGCCATCTCCACACTATGTCACCTTGCCACTCTGTGGTCTCCGGATGCCGCCGCCACCTCCAAACTTTGTCAACTTGCCATTCAGTGGCCTCGTCATACTGCTGCCATCTACAGACTCTGTCATTGTGCCAATCGGTGGCCCTCTCATGATGCTGCTGCATCTGCCGCCTCCAGACTCTGTCATTGTGCCACTCTTTCAAAGTGTTTTTTTTTTTTTTTCAGTAATGCTGATGGGTGACTGCAAAACTCCTTTTGCTGTATGAACCAAATGACATCGTGGTCAAATTTTTCTTTCAAATTAGTTTTTTCTGTAAAAATGATTGGTGACTGAAAAACTCCTTTTGCTGTATGGACCGAATGACATCATGTGAGGTCGTGTGACATCTGAAAGTGTGAGGAAAATATATATTATGAAACAACAAATATACAAAAAGTACATGAAAACAATGACAACCTCCTGATGCTGCCGCCACCTCCAGACTCTCATTGCGCCACTCGGTAGCCTCATCATTCTGTCATTGTGCCACTCGGTGGCCTTCTCGTGATGCTGCTGCTGCATCCGCCACCTCCAGACTCTGTCATTGTGCCACTTGATGGCTTTCTCTTGATGCCACCACCTCAAGACTCAGTCATTGTGCCACTCGGTGGCCTCCTCATACTGCTGCCAACTCCAGACTCTGTCATTGTGCCACTGTCATGGAACCATGAACCAGACGTACAACAAGAGATAAGTGGAAATAAGAAGGCTTTATTGAAAATCAAGCTGTAAGGCAAAAGTCCAAACGGATGGCTAAACCGAAGCAGGGTCTTGCGAAGCCAGAGGTCAGGAACCAGAAGGGTAGTCAGACGAAGCCTGGATCAGGAGCCAGCAGGGTAGTCAGACGAAGCCTGGATCAGGAACCAGCAGGGTAGTCAGACGAAGCCAGGATCAGGAACCAGAAGCAGCAGCAGTCTTAGAAGCATGTGAACACAGGAGGACCAAGCAAGGAACTGAAGCCACAGACCTCCTATATATATGAGCTAGGCATCCAGCTCCTCCCAGTGGGAAGGAGGAGCCGCAGGGTGGAAGGCTACAAGAAACCCAGAAACCAAGATGGCCGCCAGCACATGTCAAACGAAGGAGAGCAGCAAGAAGGTAAGACCATGACAGTACCTCCCCCTCAAGGGCCCCTCCTCCGCGGAGTAAAGAACGGTTTCTGAGGGAAGCATGCGTGGAAGGCTCGGAGCAAGGCAGGAGCATGGACATCTGCGGAGGGAACCCAGGAACGCTCCTCTGGACCATAACCACGCCAATGGACCAAAAACTGCACCCGACCGCGGACCAGGCGTGAGTCCAGGATATTGCTCACCTCATACTCCTCACGATTGCCCACTTGGACCGGACGAGGCCGAGGAACCGAGGAAGTGAAACGATTACACACCAGTGGCTTCAACAGGGAGACATGAAACACGTTGGAGATCCGCATGCCAGGAGGAAGCGCAAGGGCATAGGCTACCGGGTTTACCCTGTGAAGCACTCGGAAGGGACCAACAAAGCGAGGCGCCAGCTTGGGAGTGGGCACTCGAAGGTTGAGGTTGCGGGTGGACAACCATACGCGGTCTCCGACCTGGTAGGAAGGAGCGGGCGCTCGTCTGCGATCAGCCTGGAGTCTCTGGCGCTGCGCAGAGACCTCAAGGGACCTCTGGATCTGTACCCAAGAAGCACGTAGGACGGAAAGGTGATCCTCCACAGCCGGAATATCCTGGGGAGAGAATACCTCCGGTAACACGGCAGGTTGGAACCCATAATTGGCCATGAAGGGAGACGTCCCAGAGGAAGAGTTCACTGCCGTGTTCCTGGCAAACTCAGCCCAAGGCAGGAGGTCAACCCAATTGTCTTGGTGATCGGAGACATAGCAACGAAGGAATTGCTCCAAGGCCTGATTGGATCGTTCTGCGGCCCCATTGGACTGAGGGTGGTAGGCCGAGGAGAAAGAGAGATGAATCCCCAACTGGGAGCAAAAGGAGCGCCAGAACCTGGACACAAACTGACTCCCCCGATCCGACACAATCTCCTTGGGCAAACCGTGCAACCGGAAGACCTCCCTGGCAAAAATCGTGGCCAACTCTTGTGCAGAGGGTAACTTCTTGAGAGGAACACAGTGGCACATCTTGGAAAACCGATCCACAATCATGAGAATGACCGTATGGCCTCGGGATGCAGGGAGGTCCACAATGAAATCCATCCCCAGGTGTGACCATGGACGCTCCCCGGTGGCTATGGGTTGCAAAAGGCCCAACGGACGGTGCCGAGGGAACTTACTCTGGGCACAAACGGAGCATGCCGCTACATATGCGGCGATGTCGGAACGTAGAGAAGGCCACCAGAACAGACGTGAAACAGCCCAGGACAGCTGATTCTTTCCAGGATGCCCCGCGGCCTTGGAGTTATGGTAGGTTCGCAACAACCGAGTGCGCAACTCCTCAGGCACAAAACATCTGCCGTTGGGTCTCCCAGAGGGAGAACCAGATTGAGCCGCCAAAATCTGCTCACCCAGGGGAGAGGTCAGGCTGGTGCGAATGGCGGCCAGGATCTGATTCGGAGGTATGACCGAAGTCGGAATCGACTCCTCCCCGGACAGCTCGGAGTACTGCCGTGATAAGGCATCCGCTCTGATGTTCTTGGAACCGGGTAGGTAGGAGACCACGTAATTAAAACGTGACAAGAACAGAGCCCATCTGGCCTGACGTGGTGTCAATCTCTTGACCTCAGAGAGGTAGGTCAGATTCTTGTGGTCCGTCAGGATGAGAACCGGAACCACCGAGCCCTCGAGCAAGTGCCTCCATTCTTTAAGGGCCTGCACGATATCCAATAACTCCCTGTCACCAATCTGATAGTTGCTCTCCGCGGAAGACAGTTTCCGGGAGTAAAACCCACAAGGAAGCAGAGGACCCTCTGGTGTTCTATGCTGAGACAGAAGGGCGCCTACTCCCGTCTCAGACGCGTCCACCTCGAGGACAAAAGGCAACCCAGGGTTGGGATGCGACAGAATCGGAGCCGACACAAAGGCGGACTTTAGAGCCTCAAAAGCTCGGATGGCCTCGAGCGGCCAGACCTGGGGATTACTGCCCTTCCTGGTCAGATCCGTGAGAGGCTTGGCTAGCCTGGAAAAGTCCCTGATGAACTTCCGATAATAATTGGCGAAGCCCAAAAAGCGCTGCAGGGCACGAAGACCACTGGGCTGGGGCCACTGTAAGACAGCCGAAACCTTCTCAGGATCCATGGAGAACCCCTCAGCGGAAATGTTGTAACCTAAGAAGGTTACCTGGGATCGGTGAAATTCGCATTTCTCAAGCTTACCGAACAGCTTGTTCTCTCGTAACCGTTGCAACACTCGTCTGACATCCAGAATGTGGGCCTCCATGGATTCAGAATATACCAAGATGTCATCCAAATAGACCACCACACACTGCTGCAACAGGTCACGGAAAACATCGTTGATGAATTCCTGGAAGACTGCGGGCGCATTGCACAACCCAAAGGGCATAACCAAGGATTCATAATGACCGGTCCTGGTGTTAAACGCGGTCTTCCACTCATCGCCCGCCTTGATCCTTACCAGGTTATATGCCGCCCTCAGGTCGAGTTTGGTAAAGACCGTGGCCCCTTTGAGGCGATCGAACAGCTCGGAAATCAAGGGTATCGGGTAAGCGTTCTTGATCGTGATGCGATTGAGACCCCTGTAATCGATGCAAGGCCTCAACTCACCGCCCTTCTTTTTCACAAAGAAAAATCCAGCCCCTGCCGGGGACGAGGATTTGCGAATGTGTCCGCGTGAAAGCGCCTCCCTCACGTACTCCTCCATGGCCTCATTCTCCGCTACCGACAGTGGATAGACTTTGCCACGAGGAGGAACGGCACCAGATTGTAACTCTATGGCACAATCGTATGGGCGGTGCGGAGGTAGGGCAACCGCACGCACCTTATCGAATACATCCCGGTACTCCTCGTATTCAGGAGGCAACAGAGAGTCCGAGGAAGTACACAGCAACTTGACAGACCCATGGATGCAACTAGCCCCACACTGCGGTGACCACGAGAGGATCTCGGCCGATCTCCAATCGAAAGTCGGATTATGCTTCTGGAGCCAGGGGTACCCCAAGACCACCGAGTAGTGTGGAGACGAAATAACCTGGAGACAGACCGACTCTCTGTGAACGGCACCAATGGCCATCCCCACTGGAAGGGTCTCATGAGTCACGTGTGGCGGCAGAAGGGGTCTGCCGTCTATCGCCTCAAGAGCCAGTGGGGATCCTCGAGGCTGCAGAGGAATGGAATTGGCAGCAGCGAACACACTATCAATGAACAAACCACCAGCACCAGAGTCCACCAATGCCTGGGTCGTCACCGAGCCCCCGACCCAGGAGAGGACAACAGTAATCAGTGGTTTGTCAACACGGGAAACCGGGGACGAGGAGACTCCACCCAAGATCTGCCCCCGACAGGATCTCAGGTGCGAGCGTTTCCCGGACGGTTCGGGCATGCCAACCGAAAATGCCCAGCGAGACCACAGTACAAGCATCGGCCCTCGCGTCTCCGGAGTACCCTCTCCCCCTCGGACAGGCGAGCAAACCCCAGCTGCATGGGTTCACCCCCAGACAAGTCATCCCCAGGAGGCGTGGGAGGAGAGGGAGGCACGGGTGGGACAGCAAACGTAGGCGCCAATCTGTTAGGAGACCTCCGCAGGCTCTCCTTAAAGGAAGGTCTCTCCCTGAGTCTGGTGTCAATCAAAATCAGGAAAGAAATAAGAGACTCGAGCTCCACTGGTAGGTCCTTAGCTGCAACCTCATCCTTCAAGGCATCCGAGAGACCATGAGAGAAAGCAGCGACCAGAGCCTCATTATTCCAGCCCACCTCTGCTGCCAGGGTACGAAACTCAATGGCGTATTCAGCTACGGATCGTGAACCCTGTCTGATGGACATAAGGAGCTTCGCAGCAGAGGCAGCACGAGCCGGCACATCGAATACCTTCCGAAGAGAAGCAACAAAACCGGAAAACTCGGCAACCACCGGATTGTTGTTCTCCCATAAAGGGCTGGCCCAGGCCAAGGCCTTGTCCGAGAGCAGCGAGATCAAGAAGCCCACCTTTGATCTCTCAGTAGGAAAGGCATGTGGCAGCAACTCGAAATAAATGCCCACCTGGTTAAGGAAACCTCGGCACTGAGTTGGCTCTCCCCCAAAGCGCTGTGGAAGGGGGGCAGAACCGGTCATACCCCGAAACACCGCAGGCGCAGCAACAGGTGTCGGGGTAGACTCTGGCGCAACAACCGGAGCGGCAGTAGGAGCGGGCCCAGGAGCGACAACCGACCCATCGGCAACGGAAGCTAAATGAGCCGTGCGTTCAAGCAGGGTTTGCAACGCCACAGCGAACCGACCCAACAGGTGATCCTGCTGATCAAGTCTGGCAACCAGCATAGGTAGCGAGGATGGCCCTGTACCGTCAGAATTCATGGCTTGGTCCTAATGTCATGGAACCATGAACCAGACGTACAACAAGAGATAAGTGGAAATAAGAAGGCTTTATTGAAAATCAAGCTGTAAGGCAAAAGTCCAAACGGATGGCTAAACCGAAGCAGGGTCTTGCGAAGCCAGAGGTCAGGAACCAGAAGGGTAGTCAGACGAAGCCTGGATCAGGAGCCAGCAGGGTAGTCAGACGAAGCCTGGATCAGGAACCAGCAGGGTAGTCAGACGAAGCCAGGATCAGGAACCAGAAGCAGCAGCAGTCTTAGAAGCATGTGAACACAGGAGGACCAAGCAAGGAACTGAAGCCACAGACCTCCTATATATATGAGCTAGGCATCCAGCTCCTCCCAGTGGGAAGGAGGAGCCGCAGGGTGGAAGGCTACAAGAAACCCAGAAACCAAGATGGCCGCCAGCACATGTCAAACGAAGGAGAGCAGCAAGAAGGTAAGACCATGACAGCCACCCTGTGGTCTCCTCATGCTGCTTCCACCTCACCCCTATGTCATAGGTCCACTCTGTGCACTTCTCACACTGTTCCTACCCTCCCCACTTCATGACTGGTCTACTATTTTGCCTTTTGGCCTGGCTGACATCATCATTTATTTGACCTTTCTTCTGATCTGTCAGAAGGAAAAAAAAAAATTGACACACAATGGATCCTGTCTGTGTAGCAGCTGTAAGGCCTGTATGGTCCCATCAGAATTGGCTTATCATTTAGTAGCCAAAAGCAGTAGTGGGTAGAAAACACAGAAGACATGCAAATATTTCATTCATGTGTCATCTCTGTTTTACATCCACTCCAGTTTTTTTGGGCATTAGCAATACTGATGGATTATTGACCAAATGCTGACCGAGTGAAGGCGGATGCTCAACAGACTGGTTATTGTTCTGACGGATCAGAGGAAGAGCAAATTAATCAGTGACTCTGTCGGGGGGCTCTACTTGTATACGCGTTGAATAGAACAGATTCTGATAGCATCTACGTGAAATCAGCTGGCGACGGTATAAAAGGAGTGTGCTTCTTCTTGCCACTAACATTGACCTGTAAGGCTGAGTTCATATTTCAGTTATTTAGTCAGTTTTGGCCCAGTGACTGCCCGAATAAGTGAAGTATGCAGTGATTCTAAGAGCGACGCCTGTCATCTGCATGTCATACGGACTCACAGTATTATTTCATTACCAAAGCAGACTCCCTATGCGTGGTACTACAAGGCACAGCGTTCCACACCACTATAAAGGCTCTCAGCAGCCAGGAAATAGCTGTTTTTTAACGTAATTCGCCGCAAATAAATTTTTGAAAAATATGCTCATCTCTAGCCACTTCCAACCTGATTTCCAAGAGCATGAGATATATCTGTTAGTAACAAGGAGGTATCTCACACCTATTTAGCTACTGAAAACTACCTGTACTATAAGGAAATGAAATACTGGCCTGCTGCTGGTAATAACAACTAGACCAGTGGCTTTCCAGCCAGGTGGCAACCCTGTCATACACTGAATGAAAAAACTTGCCTAAAGGATGTTTAATTTGAAATACATTTCACTGGTATACATCAGTATCTCTGCATCCTAATTGTCAACTGTGATTTTCATCTGACTGTATACAATAATTTTTATTATAGCCAGTGGCAGATAGGAAGTGCAGAAGTAGCAGTCACACCTGGGCCCTGGTGCCTGAGGAAGCTTAAAGACCTCTTGGCCAGATTTACCAGGCTTATGAATGGCATATGGTTGGTTGTGGGGCCAAGTTGCAACCAAGTTTAGAAAATAATATTTTACAGTATATCTATGATTGCAGTCAGTAGCAGATGTATGTCTGGCATTCAGTTTTATAGGTATACACACAAGTTCTGCACTAAATGTAACTACTAAATTCAATGTGAATCTGGGCTAATTCGTTTTTTGAATTTCTCTCACAAATTATATGAAGGACACTACCTCAATTAATTTACTAGACATGAATTTGCCTAAAAGCTTAAGGCCACTTTCACACAAGCGAGTTTTCAGCGCAGGTTCAATGCGTGACGTGAACGCATAGCACATGCACTGAATTCTGACCCATTTATTTCAATGGGTCTGCGTACATGAGCATTTTATTTTCACGCATCATTTCTGCGTTGTGTGAAAAACACAGCATATTCTATATTCAGCGTTTTTCACGCAGCCCTGGCCCCATAGAAGTGAATGGGGCTTCAGTGAAAAACGCATTGCATCCGAAAGCAAGTGCAGATGCAATGCGTTTTTCACTGATGATTGCTAAGAGATGTTGTTTGTAAACCTTCAGTTTTTTATCACCCGTGTGAAAAACGCATCAAAATGCATTCCACCCGCGAGGAAAAAAGTGAACGCAATAGCAGACAAACTCTGTCTATTTGCTATAATGGGATCTTCGTGACGTGCATATACATACTATCATATTAATGATCACTACAAAAAACATGACAGCCCAGATACATTATCTTGCTCATGGATGTAATTATGTTGCTGTTCTGTCCTACTTATGTGTAAGAGTGGCTAAGTTGACAAGCAGTTGAACTCTCTTAGCAACTTTTTGACACAGGAGTAACATCCAAATTCAACTTTTATTGCAAGGATAGGGTGAAACTGAGAAACAAAATGAAAGTGTGCTTAGTATTGTACATCAGCATGTGACAATAGGGTATAACACATTAGTGTTCAAAACTATGCTATACAGAAACATATGCATGAAATACAGGTTGCACACAGTACAGCATGTCAATATGCATGAATATACAATCCTGCAATGATATCTAATCCCCTCAACATACCAGCAATGCCACATTACGTCTGGGTGTGGAAGACGATTATAGATGCTGCATGTCCAACAGTTGATCTTGGAAAAGATGGCTCTTATGAGAGGAGTTGATGATATCCCCAGAATCATAGGTCATAGATACAGTGGCTCACATAGGACGTATAAAAAATAAAATCCTGGCTAGCTAGAAACTAGACATAAGCGATTTTCTTAAAAGTTTGATTCGGCTGATTCGCTGAATTGCACACCAAAAATTTGCTTTGTGACGAATTACTTCGCCACGAAGTGCATTTTTATGTAAGTAGTGGGTGCAATGACAGGGAGCTGCGATAGCGCCACCCCCGTCATTGTACCCCTTAGATGCCGCATTCATACATGATCGTGGCATCTAATTGTAAAAATGACAATAAAAAAAACAAAAAACTTACCGCCTCCATTTGCTCGCGTCGGGCCAGCCGCTGCCATCTTGCTTGAAGATCTCGGCCGAAATCATGTGCCAGGCGAGATTACATCATCAATATTGCAACTATTGCTATTACTATAATAATTATCAGGATAATGATTCCCTGTATAAGTGCCTGTTTCCAGTTAGTGAACCAGCCAAAATACTGATCCCAAGATTTATCGATACCTGAGTTTCTTTTGAGCTCGATTGATAAATCCTTGAGTTTCTTTATTGCCAGTGTGACCTTACCATTAGGGCCGGTGTTGTTGGGTATGAACGTGCAGCAGGATGAGGGGTCCGTCAATACCTTACAGACACTACATCTTTCTGCAAGTATCATATCGAGTATCATGCGGTTTTGAAATGTCATAATGGAATCTGCCTGTAACTGTTCTACTACACCCTGTAACGCATCCCTGGTGTAGTTTACAAGCCTTTGTTGATTATAGTAAATATAGTTGATCCAGTCTACATTTTTGTTGATTGTTATGTGGGGAATTATAGATTCAAATCCTGCTGCCACCTGACCTCTGGCCTTGAATTCATCAGGGACCTCTCTTGGGACCCCGATTGCATCAATATACATGTGTGGGTTGAAGCTACCTTTTGGGAGGGTGCGACGGTTGCGTATATGTGTGTTGGTGTCTTTTTCATTTTCAGTGAAGATGTGTATGTTCATGATGGCTTTAGCAAGGGCGCATTCTCCTTTCCAAGCCCCCTCTAACCTAGATCTTATCTTCCCATCTCCACATATCCAGTATGTGTCCCCCAATGATTGCACCTGGCCTTGGGACGTGTTAATGTTTTGATGGCTGTAATTGTGGCAATACCCTCTACTAAAGTTTCCCAAGAACCTCCCTGTTTTTCCTCCCTTGTAACAGGTGTAATTTCCTGGGTAAACGTGTATTCCCTCCCCTGTCTTTGGTATTTTTGTAAGGACAGGGTATTTTGTTTTCCAATGCTCACAAGAAGAATTCTGGGAGGTGGAGTGTCATGACAGGGAGTAGGGGAATCCCCCCCATTGCGCAATGTCCTTTGCTACCGGGCTGCAATGCAGGGAAAAGGGAGCTGGTCACCTCCTAAAACTTCCCCCAACAGGCCCTAGTCTCCTAGCTGTATGAGCCTCCTTCAAAGGTAAGGGGACTCATACCCACGTGCCTAGAAGTCTAAGTATCCCTGCATTGCCCTACAGCTGGTGACAGGGCAGAGAACACCTGTTCATCCAGGACACGGATGACAGGCGTTTCCAGAGGCCCAGTAGCTGGCAGGGTGCAAGACTATAAACAGTACGGTAGGTAAATAGCACAGCAACACCACAAATGCTATCAACTCTTACCTGCCACAGCCGAGAAGGACGGAGGCTCCAGGCTGGGAAACCCACAGTCTTGCCTTCGCTTAACCCCTCCGGGAAAGCACGCCCCTTCCGGAGCCGTCACACACCAGAATCAAACCTCCAACCGAAACCCACACCATAACTACATACACCAGGTGGGGGGAGGAATGACAGAAACACACCGGAGGGGATAACAGACACAGCAAAGGAAACAGAATAATAAATAAGGGTGACTCACACAGACAATCACAAACAGCCCAGGAGCAGAGCTCCACACCAAGCTGATAACCAAAATCAAACTGACCTTCAGGCTCCACCACACCAACATATAGGGAGGCCTGAGGTCACACCCACCACACCTACCAGACACACCTTAACCCCGTGCATACCAAAATGGGGAAACACCACATCCAAGGAAAAGTGCCTCACATGCAAACCACGTTGCCAAAGGCAACCGCATGTGAAGACACAGAGTCACGACCTAACCACGAGTCGTGACATTCCCACCCCTCAAAGCCCCCTCCAACCAAAAAGGCGAAGCTGGTGGGGCCAAACAACAGGGAGGGGGGAGGGACAATGCCTGATAACCACCAGTGTCTCCCTCCAGAACTACCGCCAACAAACCTGGACCGTAACAAAGGTCCCAGGTCGCCAGCCACCAAAGCAGACTGGAGGAAAGAACTACTGGAGGCACTGCCAGACAGGTGCCCGTATCTCCCTCCAGAACTGCCGCCAACCTCCCTGAACCGACACCTAGGTCCCAGGCAGTTAGCCACCAAAGCAGTCTAGAGGAGGAACACTGGACACCGCGTCCGACTCAGGAAAGCGTTCATACTCCAGGTCGCTGCCAGCAGACATTCCCAAACCAGCACAAAGCAGGAATACAAAGGAATACAGCCAGCAGATGACCAGAGCAAGGAACCCTGAGAGGGACGAGGGGTCACCAACACGGACACGGTTAGCAAGGTGGCGGGGAATAAGCCACCAACCGCGCCATTAACGGTGAACCCCATAACGCTCTCCCTCCGGAGAACGCGCATGTACGCCGAAAACGGCTGGCAATACATGCTGCACCCTCTTTCGAAGGCACCGCGACTGCGGAGCCATTATTTATTATTATGTCACGGCGGGGAATGGGGATAACCCCCTACCCTGCAATGTCAGTGGCTGCAACGCCAGATAGCAGGGAACAGGAAGCAGGTCACCTCCTAATGTAACCCTGAGCTCTCCCTAGACTCCTAGCGCATGAGCCGCCTCAGAAGGTAGGACCCTGCTATACCTGCTACACCCTAGGCCTGATGACAGGGCAGAGAATACCTGTGCATCCACAACACGTATAACAGGCATCTCCAGAGGCCCAGTAGCTGACAGGATGCAAGGCTATGGGTGAAGCAGTATGGCAGGTAAGTCACACAGCAACATAACAATGCTATCTACCCTTACCTGCCACAGCCGCGAAGGACGGAGGCTCCAGGCTGGGAAACCCACAGTCTTGCCTTCGCTTAACCCCTCCGGGAAAGCACGCCCCTTTCCGGAGCCGTCACACACCACAATCAAACCTCCAACCAAAACTCAACCATAACTGCATACACCAGGTGGGGGGAGGAATGACAGAAACACACCGGAGGGGACAACAGACACAGCAAAGGAAACAGAATAATAAATAAGGGTGACTCACACAGACAATCACAAACAGCCCAGGAGCAGAGCTCCACACCAAGCTGACAACCAATCAAACTGACCTTCAGGCTCCACCACACCAACATATAAGGAGGCCTGAGGTCACACCCACCACACCTACCAGACACACCTTAACCCCGTGCATACCAAAATGGGGAAACACCACATCCAAGGAAAAGTGCCTCACATGCAAACCACGTTGCCAAAGGCAACCGCATGTGAAGACACAGAGTCACAACCTAACCACAGGTCGTGACATGGAGTTAGTAAAAAGTTCAAGGAAGCATCCTTCTACGATGGGGAGAAGGTTCAGGGGTACAGTCCCTAAATGTGTCTTTGCAGCCCCACAAATATAACAATTACTTTTATTTACTGAAGCTGCACTGTACTTCATCTATTCTAACCATAGGTTGGCATAAGAGAACCCAGAACCCAGCCCCCCCCCCCCCATGTTGTGAAAGTACCATCCCAACACGTAATCTCCTTCATCACCTTTGTTGGGGTTTTCTATGTTTATAATTATTTTAATCTCAGACACCATTTTAGGGCATGCCCACCCTGTAGGATATAGGCCAACATCTATGTGAAAGTCCCCTCCATTGATAATTGTCATTTTACTAATCAAGGATTTACCATTCTTATCCTTTCAATTAAGGGCATTATGTGGTTTATACCCCCAGTCTTCTCCTGTATTCCATCCTACTGACCCCCAGTATGCGCATCTATTACCCCAATAAGGGTCAGTAATACAGATATAAGCCTGTCCATTCTTATAGTGGTTGCCGCATCTCGTGGAAGGACTGCACTTCATTATGCTGCATAAACAGAAGGAGTAAGTTGCAACGTGAGTACTGGAGGAATTGTACCAGAAGGTAGTTGTCATGGTTTGAATCTCTGTGACAATGGCCACACCCATCTGCCTCCCAGCCAAGCTCTTGAACTAATCCCTGCTTACCTCATTTGCATAGCCAATCAGAGGGGGTTTTACAATTTGCCAATTGAAAGAGGTGTTCCAACTGTCAATATAAATATATGTTATGCATTTAATAAAGAATTTGTCAGTTTGAACTCACATACAGCCTGACTGGTGTTAGTTCTGTGAGAATTATAACGACACGAGCGGCCGTTTGAGGCCGGATCATCAACGGCGGAACCAGCAGATAATGTGGTCACATCAGGAAGTGCCGTGAGAGCAGAATAGAGCGAGCAGGGGCTCGTTACAGTAGTGATTCCACCTTTCTGAGTTATAGCAACTTCAGCTTTGTTATCATCCGGCAGAGTCATTAGGATTGTCAGTAATCCCACAGTCCAAGTGGACCGTCTGTGCCATCCTCAGGAATTGAGGGAGTGCATCCTGGTGGAGGTCAGAGCTGTCTGCTCCCGTTAGTACCTCACTTTTTCCTTTTTCGAGGTCTGGACTGTCTGTCCCCGTTATTACCTCCTTTTGGGGTGCCTCCTTTACCAGTTTTACTCTGGTGGCGTGGACCCAGGTAGGTGCTTCTTCTGTAAGTATAGCTGTGCGGGTCACAGCTACCACTGTAGTCAGTGGTCCGTAGGTGAAGTCTCCTGCGAATTTTCCTTTCTTTAATTTCTTTATCAGCATGATATCTCCCACTTGGAATGGATGAGTTGGTTCCTGTGGAAGACAAGACTTGCAAGCAACTTTTTCCTCAATTTCACTTAGGGTTTTAATCAATCTGGTTACATATTCCTTTCTAATGAGGTTGAGGTCCCCTTCCTGTACTACCAGAGGGTTCTTTGCCCATTGTGTGGGAAAAGGTCTCCCCATAAGTATCTCAAATGGTGATATCCCTAGCTTTTTATTAGGGGTCATCCTGATCTCAGCTAAGACTATTGGCAGTATGTCTTTCCATTTCTCAAATGTGCCCCCTGTTGCCTTTCTCAATTTATCTTTTAGGGTTCTGTTCATGTGTTCCACAATGCCAGAGCTTTGTGGGTGGTATGGGATATGAAATTTCCATTCAACCTTAAGGAGTCTTGTCAGCTCCTTGTTTACCTTTGAGGTGAAAGCTGGCCTTTGGTCAGATTCAATTACTAATGGACAGCCCCACCTTGGAATGATGTCATGTGTCAGTATCCTTGCTACTGTTTTGGCATCTTCTGATCTTGTAAGGTAGACCTCTGGCCATTTTGAGAACATGTCAACTATGACCAAGGCGTATTCTTATTTACCTTTCTGTCTAGGTATGTATGTGAAGTCTACCTGCAGATGTGTAAAAGGAGTGGTGGGGTAATCAAGGTGTTGATGTGGGACTTTGACATTGGTGTTTGGGTTGTTCCTCAAACATGTGATACACCTTCCCACATAATCTGACACTAACTGTTTAATGTCTGCAATATAGAAATTCTGTGCGCTAGCAACATGTGTGTTATTTGAATGCTGTTGTATCCTACTCCATAAAAATGTGCAATAAACAGAGGGGAGCTGTGTTGTGGTATGCATGGTTTCCCCTCTTTGCAGATTTATCCTGTCCTAGGATTCTTCTGCAAGATTGGATAACACTAATCGGCCATTTCATCGTCAGTAGCTGAGGACTGGAGATCTACAAGGAGGTACTAAATTTACCATTTGCAATGTGGCCGGGGCCATCAGTGCAGCCTTCTTGGCCTCCACGTCTGCCAGGGCATTGCCTTGGGACACATGATCTTTACCACCAGTATGCGCCCTGCAGTGGACAATTGCAATCTGTGAGGGCAATCTTATGGCTTCTAAAAGTTGTATGACAAGTTGTGAATGTGAGATGTGCTTACCATCAGCTGCAATGAATCCTCTCCTTTGCCAAATGACCCCGTGGTCCCAGACCACTCCATGTGTGCACCTGCTGTCAGTGTAAATCGTGACTGGCTTGCTTCATGTAGTATGCATGCTCTCGTGAGTGCAATTAATTCTGCTGCTTGTTCAGATTGCTATGTGATGGGTCTGGCTTCCAGGACAACATCGGGTAGCATAACAATAGCATATCCTGCATGATAAGTGTTGTCATTTGGTTTGCTGCAGGATCCATCAACAAAAACATCAGGAGCCCCTTCTACTGGTACAGTTTGTAAATCAGAGAGGGGTGATGTCTCATGTTGTATGGCATGTATACAATCATGTGCCTCTGTCAAGTGATCCTCAAGTCCTTTAAGTCCTAATAGGGCATTCAAGATAGGTGCTGGACCTGAGGCGTGTGTTGCGTATTTGATTTGGAGGGAGGGATTGCTGAGGAGTAGAATCTCATATCCAGATAGTCTTTGTGCGGACATGTGCTGTGTGTGTATGCCTTTGAGAAGGCCTACTACATCATGTGTGGTGTACAGGATAGTCTCATGTCCCATTGTGAGTGGCGTTGCAAGCTCAACCATCATAGCACAGGCTGCAAGAGATCTCAGACAGGTCGGCATTCCTTGGACGGATGCCGGAACCACCTTTGAGAAAAAGGCACAAGGACCTAACTTGCCTCCGTTACATTGTGTCAGCACACCCGCCATGGTTTACAATTTTGTCGAGCATATACGTGGAATGTGAGTTTGTAGTCAGGGAGGCCCAAACCCGGACTTGTCATTAAAGAACATTTCAAATAATGAAATGCATTAAACATTTCCTCAGACTACCTGATGATATCTGGCATGTCTGCCAGAGTGGCTTGTCTCATTACATTGTCATAGTAGGAGCAATCAGGAATCCATTGTCTGTAGTAGTTTATCATACCAAGGAAAGACAACATTTCTTTCTTGGTGTGGGGGGTGACCAGGCCTGCAACAGACTGGACTCTTTCTGTGCTGATTCTCCTTTCTCCCTTTGTGAGAACAAAGCCCAAGTATTCAACTTGCTTTTTACACTATTGCATTTTCTTGCGTGACACCATTTCAACAAAGATAAACTATCTGTTACATTGGCCTCCTCTGACACACTGCACAATAACAAATCATCCATGTATTGCAAAAGTACAGAACCCGGGGGGGGGGGGGGTGCATGGTTTTAAACTGGCTTGGAGGACAATGCTGTACACTACAGGTGAATCAGCATATCCCTGGGGCATCCTGCACAAGGTGAGTTGACGACCCTCAAAGGAAAAAGCAAAAAGGAGTCTGGTCTGCTTGTCAACCAGGATAGAGAAGAAAGCATTTTTCAAGTCTATCACACTGAAACGCACATCATCTGCTGGAATGGCCGAGAGCAACTGAGAAACTCACACTTAGATTTTCCTCCACCCACAGTAAGAAAATTCACCAAATGTGTGATAATATTACAGTGAGATATGTTCTTACACTTACCACCAGAACAATAGCTCTCACACAAACAGATGAATCTTAACACTCTATGTATCTTTTACTCTAAATATAGGTATGCGTCAAACCTAGGTAAGTCAGGTCTCCCTGAGACTGTTCTCTTACATGTACCCTGGTCTTAAAAAATCTCTGTCAACAGTTAGATAAAGTAAATAGATCTCTCTGAGATCCTATGGTGTGTCCCTGACACAAAACAACTTACGGAATAGATCTCCCTGAGATCCTATGGTGTGTCCCTGACACAAAACAACTTACGGATAGATCTCCCTGAGATCCTATTGTGTGTCCCTGACACAAAACAACTCACGGATCGAGACGTGGCAAGTGCCCTCGGTTCGGAAGAAAGACAAACTGGTGTATATTCTTACCGGACACGAGGATAACCCGATCAGGTATCACTGAGAAATACTCTTATGTGATCAAAATAACTTTATTATGCTATAGTTTGGCCTTATATAGGCAGTAGAAAAG
Organism: Bufo gargarizans; assembly: GCF_014858855.1. Taxonomy (NCBI): domain Eukaryota; kingdom Metazoa; phylum Chordata; class Amphibia; order Anura; family Bufonidae; genus Bufo; species Bufo gargarizans. The sequence goes on along the minus strand of NC_058080.1, from coordinate 385,581,930 downwards.
TTTGCATAACAACAGCGTTAAACCAATCATAAAGATAAACATTGGTGCTCATACACATACTACCGGAACATCCTTATATGGTATGTGTACGTGCAGTAAGCAAAAATAATAGGTTTTAATCTGTCACATATAAGAATGTATGCAGTTGTGCCGAATGACCCTGAATAAGGCAAGAACGTTTGTACTAGTTCTGGGGGATTCCCAGAATCTGTCCTGGGACAGATGAGCGAAACTTAACTCACAGCGGGGGAGAGGTTATTATAATTCTTTACATATTTAGAGCAAACAAGATGGAGTCACATTTCTCTTCAGGAGGTGTTATCAGTGATTTATAAAATTTTCTGTGTAAGTGTGCATACATAGATAGTTGTCAGTCACTGATAGTTGTACAGGGGGAGGTTTTATCAGTAATTGATAGCATTCTCTGTGTGTCTATATAGATAGGTGTCAGTCACTGATAGTTGCACACAGGGCAGGTGTTTTCAGTGATTGATAGCATTCTCTGTGTAAGTGTGTATACAAAGATTGCTGTCCAACGCAGATAGCATCCAACGTAGATGTGAACATACCTTGTGTCTACAGGAATAGCAATATAACATAACAAAATAGTAGCAAAGACAGGTGCTCTCTGCGGTTTTACTAAACCCTCAAACTGATTTTAAAATTGAGAGATTAGCCAACATGTCCTACAGTGTAGGACATGTCTGAGCCCGAGCACCGCGGCAAGGTTTCTCAAGTAGCTCGGGGTATTGCCCATATGGCACAGGTAGGTGAGTGTTAGGTCCCCGAGCTACTTGAGAAACCTTGGCGCGGTGCTCGGGATCAGACATGTCCTACACCGTAGGACATGTTGGCTAATCTCTCAATTTTAAAATCTGTTTGAGGGTTTAGTAAAACCGCAGAGTGCACCTGTCTTTGCTATTATTTTATTATATCGCTATATTGATTAACACATCCACATAATTGCTATCTTGTGTAGGATGTCTATTGTGGTACTTGTGTGTGGGCCACAAGTGCAGGATTTGCTTACCTATATATATGCACAACTGCATGTGGGTTTGAGCACTTCCTACTTGTTTAATAATACCATGCCATTCTTTTCAGTTTGTGTCTACAGGAATAGCTGCCAGTCACTGACAGTTGTGCATGGGGCCATCTAATCAGTAATTGACAGTATTCTCTGTGGAACTGTCTATACATAAATAGCTGTCTGTCACTGGTAACCCATTTGTACACCGCCCCCATGTACAAATAAATTTAGAATGAGCAGAGATAAATTGCAAGTTTTACTGAATCTTTTGTCACAAAACTATATATCAATCTGCTCTGCCCCTCCTGCTTTATAACATGCTGTCTGCAAATTCCACTACATTTTATAGTAACAGGCTCTCTTAAGTAGACAGACAACTTCTTTAAGCCCCAACTAGACTTACAAACTACAAATTGGAGTGGTATTAAAAAGCAGGAAGTGCTCAACCCCATATGCAGTGGTGCATCTATACCGGAGGGACAAATCCTGCACTTGTGGTCCACTGCTAATGGCAATCCCCAGCAAAAATGCATACAACGGAGGATGCCTGCAGCGGACCACAAATACCACAATGGACATCCTACACAGGATAGCAAATGTGTGGATGTGATAAACAGTATATATAATATAACAAAAACAAAGACAGGTGCACTCTGCAGTCTTACTAAGCCCTCAAACTGGTGTTAAAATTGAGAGATTAGCCAACATGTCCTACGTGAGGACATGTCTGAGCCAGAGCACCACGCCAAGGTTTCTCAAGTAGCTCGGGACTTACTAGCTATTCATTGCACCCTGTTCCTGTTAAGTATTAGAGGCTACGCAATCTACAGAGAAGGTTCCAAACTACTACTTTCACATATGTCCCAATGGGGAAGAAGGTTCAGAAGTCATGGCATCAAACATCACCATGAAGTAAAGTAGCAGTTAGTGTGATTAATTTGTAAATAAAACCGCTTTTCAGGCCCTGACATTTTATTGTTAATGCCCCCCCCCCCCTTCACTTCAGATTTGCTTTAGTTGCGCAACAAACAGGACCTAATTAGATTGTAAATAATCATACATACATAATTTGATTATAAATCATCACAATTGGCATTATTTGGTTAAACTCAGATCAACATTGTTACAAATCAATACTGTAGTGGGCAAGCATCAGCCCGATATAATTTTTATTTATTTTTTTTCCTAGAAAGCATTATTTTCAAATGGTTTATTAATATAATGGTGATACTAATCCAGCACACTGTGCAACAGTAGCAACCAAGCGGAGGCAAATTTCCAAAACACTACTAAGATGCAATGAAGTCCCAGAATATGAATATCCTTGCGGTGCGAAAGTGTAAATCTACATCTAATGAAATTAATGTGAAGTGTTTCTCCACCACGCTTCATCTACATCTACAGCTATGAAGGGAATTTTTTGTGCAGACATTCTTTAGTATGCAAATATAAGAATTAACCTTGTTTTTTAGACAAAGCTCAGGCAAATTAGTTTTATATTCAAGGAAGCCAAGTAAAAAATGTTTAACATTTGACAGCTGCAAATGCTACAATTAATCCATAATAACTATGTAACGCAGCTGGTGTCATTCATATGTCACTATGTTCTTGAAACCTTTCAGACAACAGCCAGGAATAGTATAAATTACAGTTTCTTGCAGGAAAAAGAGGTTTGGTTCCTAACAATTTAAGTATTGATATAATTTTGCTGATAATATTGTTTTTTACATTTATTTTGCTTCTACCTTATTTTTATGCAAGTGTAATTTATCATGTAGATAAAGTTAAAACAAGCCACTTACTAATGTATTGTGATTGTCAATATTGCTTACTTAGCTGGTTAGACTAATTTTTCCATCACATTATACACATTTTGTTTCTATTGTTACAACCACCCTGCAATCCAGTATCGGTGGCCATGCTTACACACTATGGAAAAAAGCACTGGCCTCTCTGGTGGCCGGGACCATATTAGCACAGGTAGGCTAGTGCTTTTTCCTATAGTGTGCAAGCACAGCCACCAATGCTGGATTGAAGGGTGGTCGTAACCATGGAAACGAGAAGTGTATACTGTGATATAAAAATTAGTCTAGCCAGAAAAGAAAGCAATATGGACAATCACAATATATTAGTAAGTGGCTTGTATTAACTTTTGCTACATAATACATGCCATAAGCTGAAGTGTGACAACCTGATGAAGGATACCTAGCCCACATGATTTCTCAAAAACAAACATCCCTGCCTTGTACTTGTTAAAAGGCAGTGGTAGTCCCCTTAATGTCCACAAAAGTTTGAGACAGAGAGAGATGGAGGCTAGATACTCAGCAATTTTTTCTGTGACTACCCAGACTATACTACAAGAAAAGTTAGACTAGCACATTCATATTCGTAGTCACAGGTCCATAATCATCAAGCAAACATGGTTGATAAAAAAAATTGCTGCACAACATTTCACATACAAACAATAGAGCTGAGAAATGGGGATCATTCTGAATTAAAGTGGTATTATACCTAATATAAATGAAAAGTTCTTTGAGCACATTTTTTATCAAATGTGTCGGGCCCATCTACCAGGCGTCAAGGTGGCTTCCGCAGATGGGTACCTAACACTAATATACCGCCTCTCTTCGGCCACCTAAGCCCACAATTTTCAGGGCAGTGTAGGAACCAGCTACATTTATACTCAGAAGCCCCAGGCAGATAGGCATTGCTCAGTCTAAAAGAGGCGCTTCCCTCAATATATTGTACAAGAAAATTTTGACTAGCACATTCATATTCAGTCGCAGGTGCATATCCATCAAGCAAACATGGTTGATAAAAAAATGGCTGCACAACATTTCACATACAAACAATAGAGCTAAGAAATGTTTCCATCAGAATGGGCAATCAGCAGGGGTCAGACAACCCACACCCCGCCAATCAGCTTTATTTATAGTCACTCCAGTGCCAGAAGTCGGTGCCAGAACCACACAGCTCGTAACTTCAATGCTGCTTCCATTTACCTCAATAGGAGCAGCGCTTAAAGGGGTTTTCCAAGACTTTAGCACTGATCCTCAGGATAGATCATCAGTATCGGATCAGTGGGGGTCTAACATTCAGGAAGCCCATGATCAGCAGTTCGGAAAGGCACCGGGGCTCCTGTGAGTGCGCTCCCTTCTCGCAACTTACCGACCAACAGGGCCACATGACCAATGAACATGTCAGCACTGGCCTAGGGAGAGTTAATCGGAGGGGGTGTTCCCTGGTGTCCGACCCCCTCCGATCAGATACTGATGACCTATCCAGAGGATAAGTCTAGGAAAACCCCTTGAAGTAACAAGCTTTTCCCGCTACATAAGGGACAGAGATGTTTGGGAACTACTCCTGAACAGATGACTGGTGGGGGAGCAGGGTGTTGGATCCCCACCAAACTGATATTGATGTCCTATACCCAGAATAGGCCATCAGTTGTAAAGAAAGGGACAACCTCTTTAAGGATAATGTCTCTCTTAAACTCTCTGGCTAATTTCTATATGGCAAGCAGCTGCACTATGGGTTGCAAAGCTGTGCTTAGGTTGAATTTGGAAACCCTGGCCTATACCTTATATCATCAACGATGCAAAATCTTATTAAATAATCTGAAATAAATTACATTTCTGTTTTTTCTTTTGTATTTTACACTCTGCATTGTATTTTAAACTCACACCAGAAATTAGCTGTGTTCACTCAGGTGAACACATAAGAACGTATCTGTTTTAATAATTGAACAGAATAGCCTGCAAATAACAGTGGTTTACATTTTAATCTTCATGATTAACAATGCAATCAAAAACTTCATGACACTTAACCTTCCAAAGATAGCTGTAGGTTTTATCATACAAGTAAATTATCCTTACGTCAGGCCCATTAATATTGGTCATTCAGCAGTATTTTATTTTATAGATGCCTTCTAACTGCACTCATTTAACTGACTGGCACAACTTTTATGATCGCACCTTGCAAACAAAATACCAATAATGCTATTATCATCAAGCTCAGGTGATTACCTTGCCGGATGATTTATCCTTACTTTCTAATTCTTAGGGTTAGTCAATAAAGAGAACTTTTTCAACCCTTACATGATTCTGATGAATAATTTTAGTTACCACTGCTAGCAACTCAATGAAAATGTAGCTACATTCATAGTGAACAAGTTGGACATAGATCAAGTTATAGGGGTGTTATGTGAATTGCTTTGCTGGGTTCTCCACCACATAAAAGTATCAAATAGTTGGTTGCTGGGCCGAACTCTGGAACCCGCCACCAATTTTCAGAAGGCAAAACAGCAGTAAGGAAGATCTTAAAGGGGTTGACTATGCTATTTATAAAAAAAAAAAGGGATGCTCACAATCCTACACCCCCTTCCATTCCAGCACCACAGCTCAGATGCCTCTCTAGGATTTGTGACATGCCCATATACCACACGAGACTACTGCAGCCAATCTCATTCAGCAGTCTTGTGCCGTATAACACCAGTGATTGGCTGCAATGGTCATATGTGGTATGTGGAAACGTCATCGCTGCAGCCAAAACATTAAATCATGGCAGTAGTGACATGGAGGATTGGCGTTGTGATCCTGGAATGGAAGGGGGTTTGGGAGTGTATGAGGGGTTTTTATTATTAGTCTAATAGCTTCACTGCATTTTTGCATAAAAAGGCTGGTGCTCTTCCAAATGTTCTTCACCATGGCCATGTGGTTGAAACGAACCTGGGAAATCGTGCCCACTTTTCTAGTGATCACAAGGACCCAGAAATCAAATATTTATTACCTATTTAGAGAATTTTCATTGCTATCATTGACTCCAAATTTATTAACTATGAGGTTTTTTTTATGAAGTCTGCCTTTGCTAGGGACAAATCACAGAACAGCTTTTAGTTCTCGAAAAATGAAAGCTCCGTTGTAATTAGTTGTTATAGACAATAAATCTGCTCCCATATGTGTTAATATTTCCATGCTGTTTCATAGAAAATGTGCCCAACCTGTCCTATTTCCATCTTGTCATTGCTGCTAGCTTATTGAAGTACATTGTACATTACAGGGTTATAGTATGCCTGCCACCAGCAGTTTTCACATTGTCTGGATATTCTCACCAGGGGCTGCTTTTAATAGTGTTTCTAGCTGTCACTGATCATACACTATAAGCAGAACCATTTTTGACAAAAGACTCATCATCTGTTCCTCTTCAATTGTGACTGCTGAGATATCTGGTTTTATTGCTAAACACGTTCATTTAAGTTCATTCTGAAAGGAAACCCAAACCTTTATCAAACAGTATGTGCCAGCAGACACTTGATTACAGTCCTACAGTATTTATGAACCACACAAAATATGGATACAGAAGACATGGATAATAAACCAAATACTGCTAGAAAAAAACTAAGGGAAGACTTAAAAGGGTTCTTTAGTAATAATGACATTTCGCTAAGCGCCCCACTAAGGTAAGGAATCCCCACCCCTCCAGTCCTCTGCTTCTCCTCCGATATCTCCATGTTCTGCTCCTCGCAATGTTTACTTCTGGTGCTGCATGGGTATCGTCATCTGCTCCGCTGCAGCCAATGACTGGCTTCAGTGGAATCGTGGCCGCAGCAGCCACGTCAACAATGCAGGCAGTCATTGGCTGCAGCAGAGCATGTGAGCGTGCCCATGCTGCGTCAGAATTAAACACTGCAGGGACCAGAACATGGAGACACCAGAGGCAGAGCAAAGGACCTCAGCGGCGGGGAGCAGGTAAGTATGATTGCTTACCTTAGTAGGACAGGATGCTGGCATTTAGCAAAATGTTACTATTAATAAAGAACCCCTTCACAATAATAACCTCAAGTCATTTAAAACAGGACAAGGGTCATTAAATGAGCCGGACAGGACCATAGAAGGTCATCAACCCATCATTACGACTGGTATCTGCTTTTTTGTATGAGGAGGATCAGGAGGAGTACTGCCAAGGCCTACAAAATGACCTCCAGTAAGCTACTAGTAGGTAGGCACATTTATGACCAAATTGTCAGAACAGACTCCTTGAGGGTGGAATGAGGGTCACAACTCACAACCCAGCATTGTGCAGCTCGACTGGCATTCGCCACAGAACATTAGAATTAGCATCTCTGCCATTGCCCCCCCTTCTCTTCATAGATGAGAGCAGATTCCTACTGAGCACAAGTGACAAACGTGAAAGAGACTGGAGATGCCATGGTGAATGTTATGATGCCTGCAACATCATCCAGCATGACCCGTTTGGCAGTGTGGCATTGATAGCCTGTAGAAGCATATCCTTGGAAGGTCACACAAACATCCTTAGTGTTCCCTTCATTTTTTTGGAACAGTGTAAATTCTATGGGGATATTCATTTTAAGATATAGGATAGGAAATGAGATGTCAGAATGGAAGAACCCCTTTAGTACGTGCATCAAACCGAACCAGACACATTATCCCATGTCATATTCACTGTATATTGTTGTGGACTTGGTCCAACTGTGCACTGTTTTCTGAAAAACTGTCGCAAAGTTTCATAAATTAATAAGTGTATCAAAGCTGACCAGACATACTGTATCTTTCAGCATCACAGTCACGACATACTGTAGTGCAATCTGACAATTGACGGGGCCGTCTTTAACGCGGGGCAAAAGGGGCAGCTGCCCCGGGCCCAAGGCAGCTGCCTCTTGAGCCCCGCTGGCCAGTGGCGTAGCATGGGGAGTTGCCGGGGGGGGGCCATTGCCCCGGGTGCAAAATTCCAGGGGGCGCTAGCAGGGCTGCACCACCAATTAGGCAAAGTGCGGCGATTGCCCCCAGGCGGCACGGCCCTGGTGACAAGTGGGGGGCGGCGGCAGGGCACAGGTAGATGAGCGCTTCCATTGTGGAAGCACTCATCTCCATAGTCATCTGTATCGCCGTCCTCAGGACAGCGATACAGAGAGATGTGCTCCAGTGGGGCAGGGGAGGGAGAGTCATCTCCCTTCCTAGTTTCTCTGATAGGCTGCAGGCACGCCACCTGAGCCGTACAGCGTGGGACACAGGCCGGAAGAGGCCTGCATCGCTGCCAGCCTGATGGAGGTAAGTATAAGTGTTTATTTTTTTACATGGTACTACTTACTGGCACATGATTGGGGACATCGATGGGGCACTTGTTACTGGCACATGATTGGGGGGCATCTATGGGGGCACTTGTTACGGGCACATGATTGGGGGGCATCTATTGGGGCACTTGTTACTGGCACATGATAGGGGGGCATCTATGGACATTATTGGGGGCATCTATGGGGGTACTTGTTACTGGCACATGATTGGGGGCATCTATGGGGCACTTGTTACTGGCACATGATTGGGGGCATTTATGGGGGCACTTGTTACTGGCACATGATTGGGGGCATCTAGGGGGCACTTGTTACTGGCACATGATTGGGGGGCATCTATGGGGCACTTGTTACTGGCACATGATTGGGGGGCATCTATGGGGCACTTGTTACTGGCACATGATTGGGGGCATCCATGGGGGAACTTGTTACTGGCACATGATTGGGGGGCATCTATGGGGGCACTTGTTACTGGCACATGATTAGGGGCATCTATGGGGGCACTTGTTACTGACACATGATTGGGGGGCATCTATGGGGGAACTTGTTACTGGCACATAATTGGGGGGCATCTATGGACATGATTGGGGGGCATCTATGGGGGCAATTGTTACTGGCACATTATGGGGGCACATCTTACTGGCACATTATTGGGGAGCACTATAGGGGCACTTCTGGCACATTATTGGTGGCACTTTTTACTGGCACATTATTGGGTGGCACTATGGGGGCACTTCTTACTGGCACATTATTGGGGGCACTATTGGGGCATCTACTGAGGCCACAAAGAAGGGGTATTTTATATGGGGAAAGGGGGAGAGGAACACTATGGGGGCTTCTACTGAGGCAACAAAAAATGTTTTTTTTCTATGGGGTCTCTGTATAGTGGCATTTTATACTGTGCCACATTATGGTGGGTACTATAGGGAAGGGGAGTACTATAGGCTCATTTATGGGGGCACAAAGAAGGGGTATTTTATACTTGCAAATTATGGGGGATACTGAAGGGATATACTGGGGCACTATATATGGGGCATTTTATACTGGTACATTATGGGGGGCACTAGAAAGAAGGGGGGGACAGAGCATTATGGGGGCATTTACTGGGGGCACTATATAGGGGTATTTTTTACTGGCAAATTATGGGGGCACTATGGGGGCATTAGCTCAACTGGGGGCATTAAAAGGGGGTATTTCTTGCACTGGCACATTATAAAGAGAATTATTACTACTGGGGTGCATTATAATGGGCTTTATTACTACTGGGGGTACATGGGGAACATGATTACTAGTATGGGCACTATGGGAGCATTATTACTTCTGGTGCACAGTGGGGACATGTTGGGGGTACTGTAGGAGCACTATTACTACCATGTATGCTCTAGTACAGAATTATTCCTATTGGTTGCACATTTCGGAGCACTATTACTGTGGGGCACCTTGGCACAGTATCAGCTTACCAGAATTACTTTTGGGGACGTTATTTTTACACTATTAGTGTCAGGGGCACTATTTGATGGGCGAAATTATTTTAGGCCACTGTGTGCCAATAATTATTGAAGCGCACTATCTGCATGGTACAACTATTATCAGGGGGTTTATCTGTTTCTGCAGTATAATATTGGGGAGCACAGCGGCACAGTATTGGGGGTGGTAGGATGATTTGTCCAGAAGATGGGAGGATGATGGAAAAGTAGTAAACTAAGATTTTGTTTAGCAAACTGCAGAGACGAGAAATGGCTGAAAAATTGTGGTCTGGTCTGAAGGTCTGAAAGGAGAAGATGAGGAAAGAGAACATCTACATCAAAGAGACGTCACTGGATGTAAGAGGTATGTGGCGCTGTATTACCCTGTATGTAGGGGTGGACGGAGGGGTTAGTAATACAGTACTATCTGCACATTGTAAAAAAAAAAAAAAAAGTTATCTGCAAAATACTATGGGCCAGATTTATCATTACACTTACATCTTACTCCAAACTCACTTTTGGCTAAGTCAGATTTATTAATGGTCTTTTGATACTGTGATAAATGTGGTTTGATGGTAGCAGTTTATCTTTAGTAAGTGGCTTTAAAAAAGTCGCAAGTCTTTAGGAAAAAGTTGCACGTCTTTACTAAAAAGGTACACGTTTATAGGTTTCTGACAGAAAAGTTGCAAGATTTACTTAATTATCAGTTGTACCTGAGAGAACATGGCAAACATGGACCCATCTTTGATGACAGATCTTTTTAATGAGGAAAAAAGAATTTTACAGAAGAAAAAATTGTTGAAAAGGTAAAAAAAAAAGGAATCAGTTAAAAAAGTGTAATAAGTGTGTATAGTGTAATATTTAAATGTGAATGCAAGTCTTTTTTTATCTGTGTACCTTTTTAACATCCATTGTGTCATCTGTTCGTGGGACCGCCGCATGCAGATGTAGGAACCATTCACTTTAAATGTGGTCTGTGATACCCATCCGACTGTCCACATTTATAGAAAACACATATTTTTATATATTTTTTTTTAAAACAGTGCAAAACCAAAAATAATATAATTATTTTATTATACATGTTATACTTTACAATATATTTAACCAAATATACATTAATAAAACATTATTAATTCTAGTAAAATAATGAAAACAAATTTATTTTGATAAACATTTTTACATTTAACGTTCAACATTTTTAAAGGTTAAAAGGTAAAAAAAAGGTAAAAAGAGTCTTCTGCTTGATGCCAATGTTATAAGCGCAGGACATACAGGTCATTCTAAAAAAAAATTGCATATTGTGATAAAGTTCATTATTTTCTGTAATGTACTGATAAACATTAGACTTTCATATATTTTAGATTCATTACACACCAACTGAAGTAGTTCAAGCCTTTTATTGTTTTTATATTGATGATTTTGGCATACAGCTCATGAAAACCCCAAATTCCTATCTAATAAAATTTGCATATTTCATCCGACCAATAAAAGAAAAGTATTTTTAATACAAAAAAAGTCAACCTTCAAATAATTATGTTCAGTTATGCACTCAATACTTGGTCGGGAATCCTTTTGCAGAAATGACTGCTTCAATGCGGCGTGGCATGGAGGCAATCAGCCTGTGGCACTGCTGAGGTGTTATGGAGGCCCAGGATGCTTCGATAGCGGCCTTAAGCTCATCCAGAGTGTTGGGTCTTGCGTCTCTCAACTTTCTCTTCCCAATAGCCCACAGATTCTCTATGGGGTTCAGGTGTCACGACCATGTTATGGCCATGACTCCTTGGGAGCCGCATATAGTTGCCCGCGGTTTGGGTTGTAGTGTCAACCGCAGCTGGAGGCATAAGGTTGTTAGCCTCAAGTGCGGTTGCCGCGGACAACAGCTATGTGTGCGGTTCCCTTGGAGTTGTATGCACTTTTGTATGTCTGTGTTTTATGTTTGGTGTGCACTGACATCTTCCCTTCACTGTGGCTGTCCGTGGCAACGTTTGGTTGTATGGTGTACATGTGGTGGCAGTGTTCCGGCCTTCGGGCTGACTCCCAGGACACGGTTGCCACCCATGTCGTTGCCTGCGGCAACAGCCACAGTGTGTTTGTTGTTTGGACACTTCCCCTTTAAGTTGTGTTTTCCCTTCTTTGGTTTTGGAAGGGTTAACTCCCTTTCTGTGTGTGTGAGTCACGGGGTGTGTCTGATTGTTGGGTGTGGCCTCTTGGCCCAATATAGCCTCAGTTGTAGGCAGTAGCCAGAGAGGGTGCTTCAGCCATGCTGGCTGGAGACATCCTCCTGGTTACTCACCAACTGCCAGTGGGGGTCATCCTTCTGGTCATAGCAAATATAATGTCATTTGGTGTCTAGAAGATGTGTTTGATTTTATGCTTGTTTATTGCACCTATGGTCCTGGGTTCCCGTGTGATGTGTGTTGTGTGCTGAGTCCTTTTGTCTGTGGGCTGTACTTCCACATGGGTTCCAGGCTTTGTGTCTGTGACAGGTGAGAGTTATGTTTGTGGCAAGTACCTGCCATTGCCATAGGTTGTATTTGTTCTCCCTTCCTTGCAGCTTGGCCAGTGAGACTCCTGTTCCTCCGTATCCTGAAGGAACAGGTTGTCTTACCCTGACTCCTAGTCCAGGGACCGGTCGGAGGGTGAGTTAGGGCTCCGAGGTTCTTCAGCATGGGTCCTCCTACCTTAAAGGTCGGCCCATGCAGCTAGGAGGGTCAGGTTAGGGACGCAATAGGAGGTGACCTGCTCCCTAATCCTGTTGTCCTGGTCAAGCAGCGACCATCTTCCGGCACCGCTCGGCTGAGGGTTTCCCCCCACCCTCAGCCGTGACAGTATGACCAGAACGGCTCCTCACCTGGTTTCCCTCGAAAGAGGGTGAAGCATGTACCGCCGTCTGCGGATGGGGTACATGCGTGTTCTCCGGAGGGAGAGCGTTATGGGGGTTTCGCCGTTGACGGTATGGTGAGTGGCGTTTCCCCGCCATTCCTTCACCGTGTTCGTTTGGCGTCCCCTGATTTTTTATATTGCACTTGTGGTGTTTGTTTGGTGTGCGGTTTGCACACCTTCGAAAGAGGGTGCAGCATGCAGTGCCATCCCCTTGTGGCCTGCATGCGCGTTCTCCAGAGAGAGAGCGTTCCGGATGGATCACCGTTAATGGCACGGTTGGTGGCTTATTCCCCACCACCTTACCTTCCGTGTCCGTGTTAGTGATCCCTCGTCCCTCTCCATGTTCCCATCTCTGGTCGTTTGCTGGCAGCACTCCGTAAGTGGTCCGGCTGCGTGCTGGTTTGGAGTGTCTGCTGGCAGCGACTGGAGTGGGGACGTGAGTGGAGAGTCCCCTCGTCCATTCTCAATGGTTCTCTCCCCTGTGTCGCTGTGTCGGGCTGTAGGCCTCGCTGGACTGGCTGAGTGTGTGCTGGGAGAGGATGCAGCTGGCAGCGACTTCCTGGGAACTATGTCCTGAGAGTGGACGTTCCCTTCTCCTATCCCCTTGTCTGTGTCCCTCACGAGTTTTTTTTGGTGGGGGGGGCTTTGAGGGGTGGGAGTGTCACGACCATGTTATGGCCGTGACTCCTTGGGAGCCGCATATAGATGCTCACGGTTTGGGTTGTAGTGTCAACCGCAGCTGGAGGAATAAGGTTGTCAGCCTCAAGTGCGGTTGCCGCGGACAACAGCTATGTGTGCGGTTCCCTTGGAGTTGTGTGCGCATTTGTATGCACTTTTGTATGTCTGTGTGCACTCTGTTTTATGTTTAGTGTGCACTGACATCTTCCCTTTACTGTGGCTGTCCGTGGCAACGTTTGGTTGTATGGTGTACATGTGGTGGCAGTGTTCCGGCCTTCGGGACACGGTTGCCACCCATGTCGTTGCCTGCGGCAACAGCCACAGTGTGTTTGTTGTTTGGACACTTCCCCTTTAAGTTGTGTTTTCCCTTCTGTGGTTTTGGAAGGGTTAACTCCCTTTCTGTGTGTGTGAGTCACGGGGTGTGTCTGATTGTTGGGTGTGGCCTCTTGGCCCTATATTGCCTCAGTTGTAGGCAGTAGCCAGAGAGGGTGCTTCAGCCATGCTGGCTGGAGACATCCTCCTGGTTACTCACCAACTGCCAGTGGGGGCCATCCTTCTGGTCATAGCAAATATAATGTTGTTTGGTGTCTTGAAGTTGGGTTTGCTTTTATGTTTCTTTATTGCACCTATGGTCCTGGGTTCCCGTGTGTTGTGTGTTGTGTGCTGAGTCCTGTTGTCTGTGGGCTGTACTTCCACATGGGTTCCAGGCTTTGTGTCTGTGGCAGGTGAGTGTTTTGCTTGTGGCAAGGGCCTGCCATTGCCATAGGTTGTACTTGTTCTCCCTTCCTTGCAGCTTGGCCAGTGAGACTCCTGTTCCTCCGTATCCAGAAGGAACAGGTTGTCTTACCCTGACTCCTAGTCCAGGGACCGGTCGGAGGGTGAGTTAGGGCTCCGAGGTTCCTGAGCATGGGTCCTCCTACCTTAAAGGTCGGCCCATGCAGCTAGGAGTTAGGGTCAGGTTAGGGACGCGATAGGAGGTGACCTGCTCCCTAATCCTGTTGTCCTGGTCAAGCAGCGACCATCTTCCATCATCGCACGGCTGAGGGTTTCCCCCATCCTCAGCCGTGACATCAGGTCAGGAGAGTTGGCAGGCCAATTGAGCACAGTAATACCATGGTCAGTAAACCATTTACCAGTGGTTTTGGCACTGTGAGAAGGTGCCAGGTCGTGCTGAAAAATGAAATCTTCATCTCCATAAAGCTTTTCAGCAGATGGAAGCATGAAGTGCTCCAAAATCTCCTGATAGCTAGCTGCATTGACCCTGCCCTTGATAAAACACAGTGGACCAACACCAGCAGCTGACATGGCACCCCAGACCATCACTGACTGTGGGTACTTGACACTGGACTTCAGGCATTTTGGCATTTCCCTCTCCCCAGTCTTACTCCTGACTCTGGCACCTTGATTTCCGAATGACATGCAAAATTTGCTTTCATCCGAAAAAAGTACTTTGGACCACTGAGCAACAGTCCAGTGCTGCTTCTCTGTAGCCCAGGTCAGGCGCTTCTGCCGCTGTTTCTGGTTCAAAAGTGGCTTGACCTGGGGAATGCGGCACCTGTAGCCCATTTCCTGCACACGCCTGTACACGGCGGCTCTGGATGTTTCTACTCCAGACTCAGTCCACTGCTTCCGCAGGTCCCCCAAGGTCTGGAATCGGTCCTTCTCCACAATCTTCCTCAGGGTCCGGTCACCTCTTCTCGTTGTGCAGCGTTTTCTGCCACACTTTTTTCCTTCCCACAGACTTCCCACTGAGGTGCCTTGATACAGCACTCTGGGAACAGCCTATTCATTCAGAAATTTCTTTGTGTCTTACCCTCTTGCTTGAGGGTGTCAATGATGGCCTTCTGGACAGCAGTCAGGTCGGCAGTCTTACCCATGATTGCGGTTTTGAGTAATGAACCAGGCTGGGAGTTTTTAAAAGCCTCAGGAATCTTTTGCAGGTGTTTAGAGTTAATTAGTTGATTCTGAAAATTAGGTTAATAGCTCGTTTAGAGAACCTTTTCATGATATGCTAATTTTTTTAGATAGGAATTTTGGGTTTTCATGAGCTGTATGCCAAAATCATCAATATTAAAACAATAAAAGGCTTGAACTACTTCAGTTGTGTGTAATGAATCTAAAATATATGAAAGTCTAATGTTTATCAGTACATTACAGAAAATAATGAACTTTATCACAATATGCAATTTTTTTTAGAAGGACCTGTATATATAACGTTCCCAACATAAGCATGGTCCTCACTGGAGTGAAATTTTTTGTGACTCTTTTAAATTGTTGCAATAGTAAATCTGTCTAGAGATTGATTTACATAAGAAAACACGGCCACTTTCACGCCACTTTTAGGAAACTGGTGAGCATAGCGCAGAGCTAGAAAAGTTGCACATTTTTGCGCAGTTTTACCGATTGCGCAAAAATTAGCAACTTTTTCACGCCATAAATTTGAATTTAGCTAATGATAAATCTGGCCTTATATATTTGTGTCAGAAGTTGTGCTTTTTTAATTTTTAGAATAATAATACAGCCATTTTATTTGATACTTTTGTGCTGATTCTTTTTTCTCTATATTAAGGGACCCTATAATCACCAGAACCACAACAGCTAAACGTAGTAGTTCTGGTCTCTATAGCATATCTCTGCAAGATTTTTAATGTATACACTGTCTTTTCAGAAAAAAAGGCAGTATTTACATTACTGCCAAGGAACACCTCTGGTGGCCACTCATCATTATTAAAGTTTACTACTCTACCAGATGTGTGGATTTTTTTGTGTGTGTGTGTTGTAGTGGAGGCTGTGATTGCATGCTAGGGTGTGGGAAGGTGGGATCCAGGGGGCCCAAGTAAATTCTTACTCAGGGTCCAATCAATATTAAAGACGGCCCTGACAATAGATGCAAACATTATATATGGACTAAGCCCTCATTCTGAGATGATATATTGGCTGAGAGTCTCAGATTTTATTTTGATCAAAACAAATCTGTGCCCACCTACCAGCACCACGGTAGTCTCAGTTAGGCAGGTCCTTCTTTAAACCTACCTATGCCGTTGGGCTCTATATTCAGGTGAGCAGACCCTGCACATATAGTGTGCTGCTCCTAGTCATCTGTATGTGCATCCAGCAACCAATGAGAGGAGGAGCACACACACCTATATGTACCACCTAATCAAGGTGACCTCTTTGATAGGAAGTGCAAAAGTGCACAGCTATGCTACTCCCAAAATAAAATAGAAGTGCATTCACACTTGAAGGTGCCACTCCTTCAAGTGTATAGTACAGACTGAACAAAAATCACACAAAGAAGATGAAAAAACATCCTGCATGATGCAATAAATGAATATGTGGATGTGCATGGCTACATTTATAAAAGAAACATCCCAGAAAAAATGTAATTAACAGCACAGAATAGTGTATAGATTACCAAGATGCCAAGATTGTTACTCAAACAGCTATCCCTGCCTTGTACTTATACATGGCAGAGAACAGAAAGTAAGGCAAAATATTCATATAACGAGGATATTCTCTGTACCAAGCTTACCACAGTTTTTGCTGGATAGACACTGGCCGCCCGCTTGTCTGACCAGGAGGCCCCTCTCTGCCCCCCGTTCTGCTGCCCCTGCAAGCAGTACAACTACAACAAGTAGCAAAAATACCAGCAGCAACCAATACAGTTTCTGAAGATGATGGTACATTTTTTTCAACCATTAAGGGCTCTTTCACACCTGCGTTCTTGTCTTCCGGCATAGAGTTCCGTCGTCGGGGCTCTATGCCGGAAGAATCCTGATCAGGATTATCCTAATGCATTCTGAATGGAGTGAAATCCGTTCAGGATGCATCAGGATGTCTTCAGTTCCGGAACAGAACGTTTTTTGGCCGGAGAAAATACCGCAGCATGCTGCGCTTTTTGCTCCGGCCAAAAATCCTGAAGACTTGACGCAAGGCCGGATCCGGAATTAATGCCCATTGAAAGGCATTGATCCGGATCCGGCCTTAAGCTAAACGTCGTTTCGGCGCATTGCCGGATCCGACGTTTAGCTTTTTTAGAGTGGTTACCATGGCTGCCGGGACGCTAAAGTCCTGGCAGCCATGGTAAAGTGTAGGGGGGAGCAGGGGAGCAGTATACTTACCGTCCGTGCGGCTCCCGGGGCGCTCCAGAGTGACGTCAGGGCGCCCCAGGCACATGGATGACGTGATCGCATGGCACGTCATCCATGCGCATGGGGCGCTCTGCCGTCATTCTGGAGCGCCCCGGGAGCCGCACGGACTGTAAGTATACTGCTCCCCCGCTTCCCGCTCCTACTATGGCAACCAGGACTTTAATAGCGTCCTGGCTGCCATAGTAACACTGAAAGCATTTTGAAGACGGATCCGTCTTCAAATGCTTTCAGTACACTTGCGTTTTTTCGGATCCGGCGTGTAATTCCGGCAAGTGGAGTACACGCCGGATCCGGACAACGCAAGTGTGAAAGAGGCCTTACTTGTAAAAATTGGGCCACTTTTTCACAGCCCTCTGCTTCAGGGATACTACTATACAATGCCTCCACATCAAGGCTAGCAAGGTTAGGCCTCATGCACACGACCGTTGTTTGCTTCCGCGTCTGTTCCGCCGATTTTAGTGTTTCAGGTGCGGACCCATTAATTTCTATGTAGCCGTTGAAAATGCGCATAGTGCACCGTTTGCAATCCGCGTCCGTGATCCGTGGTTCCAGTCCGTCAAAAAAAATATAACCTGTCCTATAATTTTCGTGGAAAACGGTTCGCAGACCCATTCAAGTCAAAGGGACCACTAAAAAATGCGGAGGCACACAATATTGTCATCCGTGTCCGCGCGTCCGCGTCCTTTTTATTCCTATCATTTGCATGGCAAACCTGTCTTAGACTTTTTTTTACATTCCTTTATGTCTGGTGGTCCTCCAAAAAAAAAGGAAGACACATGGAAACAAAAACGGAAACGGATCACAGAACAACGGAACCCCATTTTGCGGAACGGAACACAACAACGGTCGTGTGCATGAGGCCTAAGTATCAGAATCCAATTGGGTACTGTCTAATTTTTTAAGAACATCCGTAGAGTCCCTTGTGTATGATGGCAATGCAAACAAAGGGTCTAAGGATGGTATCAACATATATCCCCAAGTGATGTGTAAGGCTGCCTGTGCCCGATACAATGGGTCTTCCCTTTAGGGTCCATTCACACATCCGCAATTCCGTTCTGCATTTTACGAAACGGAATTGCGGACCCATTCATTTCTATGGGGCTGCACGATGTGCGGCCCCGATCTAGAAATGTGGACCCGCACTTCCGATTCTGCATTTCCGTTCCCCAAAAAATAGAACATCCCCTGTTCTTGTCCGCAATTGTGGACAAGAAAAGGGATATTCTATTAGTGCCGGCGATGTGCGGTCTGCAAAATGCGGAACGGACATTGCCGGTGTCCGTGTTTTGCGGATCCGTGGATCCGCAAAACACACACGGATGTGTGAACCGACCCTTAAGGGAAAAAGGCCCTTGTGGACCTTTGGTAAGCAGTAAAAACAGGCCATTTGGGGGGTATAGAGGTAGAAGGAAGTTGTATTCCGTGCTGCTTATGAGCTCTTGTTGAAGAGCCCTATCAAGCAGCATTTTCAATTCTCTTCTATATCCCACAATGGGGTTGCTATCCAAGATGTTATAGCATTCTCCATCATCTAGTTTCCTTTGACACATTTCCTTGTATGTTTCAGTATCCATTATAACAATATTGCCCCCTTTTATCTGACGGCTTGATGACAATTGAATCATCCAACTCCAAAGTCATCAAGCCTTTTATTTTCTCAGATGTAAGGTTATTTCTGCCACCCATGTTGTGAGCTATTCTGGTCAAATGATCAGTTACAACCTTCAGAAAGGTGCCCATGGGGGTATTGTCATTCATTGGTGGATATCTGTTAGAAGGCTGGCATAGGCAGGTAAAGGGCCCAGCTCCTATTGATCTATCAGCCTCTTCTAGGAAGTCTGCTAGCAAGCAAACATCTAATAATTCATCCACTTTAATTCCCAACGCCAAAGCTTCCTGTTTGTCATGGGTGACAAAAAATTATTTCCATTTAAGTTTCCTGCAGAACAGATGTATGTCTTTAACCCACTCAAATAGGTCAAATTTATGAGTGGGAATAAAAGACTTAGACAACCCTTTACTCAATAGGGTATGTTCCGCTGCAGAAAGTTGTTTATGGGAAAAATTTTAAACCTGAGGAATTGTCAGTTGTTCTCATGACTGATTCCTGTTTTCTCGATTGTGTAATGGGTAGTCTATAGTTGGGGGTGGATTCCGTAAAAACCACTACCTCTTGATCTACCCCGGGTGCGACCTCTCTGATATAGTCGTCTTCCTCTGGTTGGAAAATGTCTAAAGGGGGCACTATTAGATGTTGATGGTCCTACACCCGCTACAGAAGAGGATGGTTCTAAATTTTAAGGTCCTTCCCTGAAATCATTAATATCTCGGACGAACTGCTAGTGTTTCCGCTCCTTTAGTTCAGCTGTATATTTCTCAACAACCTCTTGTAATGCGGTTTCTTTTTTGTTATAATCAGGATTAGTACTGAATGTCCTTGTCGCTTCAATACACTCCTCTAGTTCACTCTTACTCTTAGTGAAAATAATTTTTTCCTCTTCTAAAAGTAAGGACATCAATCGCAAGGAGGCATCCACAGATTCCTTCTCCCACCTCTTATTGAATTCAGTGGATCTAACTCTATGAGCTGGTAGGAGTTGAATGCGAAGACCCCTTGTGTTTCAAGTAATGCTCCAAGGTCTGCAATACCCACCAGCTTCTGATGTGATCTTTACAGTCAGGTCCATAAATATTGGGACATTGACAGAATTCTAACATTTTTGGCTCTATACACCACCACAATGGATTTCAAATGAAACGAACAAGATGTGCTTTAACTGCAGACTGTCAGCTTTAATTTGAGGGTATTTACATCCAAATCAGGTGAACGGTGTAGGAATTACAACAGTTTGCATATGTGCCTCCCACTTGTTAAGGGACCAAAAGTAATGGGACAATTGGCTTCTCAGCTGTTCCATGGCCACGTGTGTGTTATTCCCTCGCTATCCCAATTACAATGAGCAGATAAAAGGTCCAGAGTTCATTTCAAGTGTGCTATTTGCATTTGGAATCTATTGCTGTCAACTCTCAAGATGAGATCCAAAGAGCCGTCACTATTAGTGAAGCAAGCCATCATTAGGCTGAAAAAACAAAACAAACCCATCAGAGAGATAGCAAAATCATTAGGCGTGGCCAAAACAACTGTTTGGAACATTCTTAAAAAAAAGGAACGCACTGGTGAGCTCAGCAACGCCAAAAGACCCGGAAGACCACGGAAAACAACTGTGGTGGATGACCAAAGAATTATTTCCCTGGTGAAGAAAACACCCTTCACAACAGTTGGCCAGATCAAGAACACTCTCCAGGAGGTAGGTGTATGTGTGTCAAAGTCAACAATTAAGAGAAGACTTCACCAGAGTGAATACAGAGGGTTCACCACAAGATGTAAACCATTGGTGAGCCTCAAAAACAGTAAAGCCAGATTAGAGTTTGCCAATTGACATCTAAAAAAGCCTTCACAGTTCTGGAACAACATCCTATGGACAGATGAGACCAAGATCAACTTGTACCAGAGTGATGAGAAGAGAAGAGTATGGAGAAGGAAAGGAACGGCTCATGATCCTAAGCATACCACTTCATCAGTGAAGAATGGTGGTGGTAGTGTCATGGCGTGGGCATGTATGGCTGCCAATGGAACTAGTTCTCTTGTATTTATTGATGATGTGACTGTTGACAAAAGCAGCAGGATGAATTCTGAAGTGTTTCGGGCAATATTATCTGCTCATATTCAGCCAAATGCTTTAGAACTCATTGGACGGCGCTTCACAGTGCAGACGGACAATGACCCAAAGCATACTGCAAAAACAACCAAAGAGTTTTTTAAGGAAAAGAAGTGGAATGTTATGCAATGGCCAAGTCAATCACCTGACCTGAATCCGATTGAGCATGCATTTCACTTGCTGAAGACAAAACTGAAGGGAAAATGCCCCAAGAACAAGCAGGAACTGAAGACAGTTGCAGTAGAGGCCTGGCAAAGCATCACCAGGGATGAAACCCAGCGTCTGGTGATGTCTATGTGTTCCAGACTTTAGGCTGTAATTGACTGCAAAGGATTTGCAACCAAGTATTAAAAAGCGAAAGTTTGATTCATGATAATTATTCTGTCCCATTACTTTTGGTCACTTAACAAGTGGGGGGCACATATGCAAACTGTTGTAATTCCTACACCATTCACCTGATTTGCATGTAAATAACCTCAAATTAAAGCTGACAGTCTGCAGTTAAAACACATCATGTTTGTTTCATTTCAAATCCTTTGTGGTGGTGTATAGAGCCAAAAATGTTAGAATTGTGTCGATGTCCCAATATTTATGGACCTGACTGTATATAATTTATACAATATATTGATCGGCACTGCGGCAAATAGAGTTGCGGTGTCATCCATAAACACTGGAATGTGATAGCCCAGTCCTATCGTCAGGTAGAAGAGTTTCAGAGACCACCGATGGTCTGCTATAAAAGAGCAAACAACATCAGGGACAAAATAATCAGAGCTGAAGTTGGGAGTAATTGTCACCACCAGATCTTTGAGAAGTTCTGATAGACGTTCTTCAGTACCTCCTGCATGATCTTCTTTTGTTCTGCTTTCGTTTTGACATCTCTCCTCCCTCTCCCAGCTGTCATCTATTAGCAGTGATTGCCTCCCTATACATGTCCTCCCCATACTGCCTCACCTTGCGGTTTATACAACTTCCTGGAGTGTGCTCATGCTGCAAGCTGCAACTGATGCTTCTACAGATAAGTTTTCCTGTTGCCTTGATCCTAGGTGACCCTGACTCCCTCCGTATTAAGTGTAGGGAGCCGGTGGTCATGTCCCCTCACTATTATAGGGTGTTCAGGTGTCATACAGTCGAGGCACGAGGGCATGGAATTATCTATCATAGAGATCTTTGCATGGGCTGAGAAGACAGGGAGAGCTTCAGGGCTTTAATAGGGGTCACCCTTTTTGTTCCTTAGTTTCGGATCAAGCCAGTCGGATCCTTATTTGTAACTTTCTGTTTTCTGTTACACCATCAGCGACATTATAAACCGCCAAAACCGTCCTAAGCATGGATCCGGTTTCAGCCTTGATTGACCGCATGCAGGGTCTTTCACTGGAGGTTGCAGAACTCCGTAAAACTGTATCTCAGTTTCAGGTGACCAGTTCTGCTTGCGTTCATGGAGTTTGTTCTGAGCCTAAGATCTCGCTTCCGGATACCTTCTCTGGGGGTAGTGAGAATTTTGTTCGTTTTAGAGAGGCTTGCAAACTCCATTTTCGCCTACTTCCCCATTCCTCTGGTGATGAGGAGCAGAGGGTGGGGATCATCATCTCACTGCTCAGGGATAACGTTCAGTCTTGGGCCTTTTCGCTGCCAGTGGGGGAACGGCCCCTCCGATCAGTGGATGAATTTTTTGTAGCCCTGGATCAGATATATGATGATCCGGATCGTATTGCTCTGGCTGAATCTAAATTGCGTCTTTTATGCCAGGGTAAACAGTCCGCAGAGATATACTGTTCAGAATTTCGGAGATGGGCAGCTGATACTGGTTGGAATGATGCTGCACTCCGAAGTCAATTTTGCCATGGTCTATCAGAGGGGTTGAAAGATGCATTTGCCTTTCATGAGAGACCTACCTCCTTGGAGTCTGCCATATCTTGGGCCGTTCGAATTGACAGGCGTCTTAGAGAGAGAGGAGAGATCACTCCTTCCTGTCATACTCAGTCCAGGGACAGTGGGGCGGTCTCATTCAGTGCGCAGGGGTCTCAGTCTCTCTCAATCCCCTCTGAGCAGGAGCCCATGCAGCTGGGTTTGCTTGCCTCTGACAATAGAGGATTCAGCTCTCAGAGGAGGGTTTGTTTCTGTTGTGGAGGTATAAATCATTTGGCAAATGTTTGTCCCTCTAGGAGATTCAGTCAGTTTTTTGAGAGTAATAAAGAAACAAAAAAGTCCTCTAAAAACGTTCCATCTGTTACTATTGGCAAGGTTGATGCGGAAATGGAAGGTTTTCCGTTTGCTTGTAGTTCCCGTTTTGTCCTACCTGCCAGGGTGGCGTTAGAGAGCAAGAACATTCTTTGTGAGACTTTTGTAGATAGTGGAGCAGCTGTCAATCTCATTGATAATCAATTTGCTATAACACATGGTTTCCAGGTATGCACTTTGGGAAAGGATATACCTGTTTTTGCTATTGATTCCACTCCACTTTCTCAGAAATAGTTCACAATATCCATTTGATTGTGAGTGATACTCATGTTGAGGATGTGTCATGTTTCGTCCTAAGCGGGTTGCCTACTAGTCTAGTGTTGGGGCTACCCTGGCTCACTAAACATAACCCCACCATTGATTGGCAAGCGAGGCAAATAAATGGTTGGAGTGACTTTTGCAGAGAGAATTGCCTCTCCACATCTGTTTCAGAGGTTTCTACTAAGACTGTACCATCTTTTCTCTCTGAATTTTCGGAATGTGTTTTCTGAGAGTGGTGTTCAGGAGCTGCCCCCTCACAGGGAGTACGATTGCCCTATTAATCTCATCCCAGGCGCCACGCTGCCTAAATCTCGTTTATACAATCTCTGAAAGGGTCGCTGTGCGTGCTTATATCTCTGAGAGCCTGAGAAAGGGACACATGCGACCCTCGAAGTCACCTGTTGCCGCTATTTTTTTCTTTGTTAAGAAAAAAGATGGTTCTTTAAGACCATATCTGGATTTCAGGGAGCTGAACAGTATCACAATTTGTGACCCTTATCCGCTTCCTCTGCTCCCGGACCTGTTTAACCAGATTGTTGGGGCTAAAGTTTTTTCCAAGTTGGATTTAAGAGGGGCATACAACCGGGTCAGGGTCAGAGAAGGAGATGAATTGAAGACGGCCTTCAATACCCCTGAGGACCATTTCGAGAATTTGGCTATGCCTTTTGGTTTGATGAATGCTCCAGCCGTCTTTCAGCATTTTGTGAACAGCATTTTTTATCATTTAATGGGGAAATTTGTACTAGCGTATCTAGATGACATTTTTTTCTCCTGATTTCAAAACTCATAAGGACCATCTACGTCAGGTCTTGCTCATTCTGCGGGAGAATAAATTGTACGCTAAACTGGAAAAATGTGTGTTTGCGGTTCCAGAAATTCAATTTCTGGGGTTTCTTCTCTCCGCTTCTGGTTTCCGCATGGACCCCGAGAAGGTCCGCTCTGTGCTTGAGTGGGAGCTTCCTGAGAATCAGAAGGCGCTGATGCGCTTTTTGGGTTTTGCCAATTATTACAGGAAGTTAATTTTGAATTATTCCTCTATTGTTAAACCACTCACTGATATGACTAGAAAGGGGGTAGATTTTTCCTCCTGGTCGGTAGAGGCGCGTAGGGCCTTTTCTAGTATCAAGGAGAGTTTTGCTTCCGCTCCCATTTTGGTACAACCAGATATTTCTCTGCCTTTCGTAGTTGAGGTGGATGCTTCTGAGGTGGGTGTGGGTGCGGTCTTGTCTCAGGGTCCCTCTCCTGCCAAATGGCAACCGTGTGCCTTTTTCTCGAAGAAACTCTCCTCCGCAGAGAGAAATTATGATGTGGGTGATAGGGAGTTGTTGGCCATCAAGTTAGCTTTTGAGGAATGGCACCATTGGCTAGAGGGAGCCAGACACCCTATTACCATGTTTACTGACCATAAGAATCTGGCCTACTTGGAGTCAGCCAAGCGTCTGGACCTGAGACAGGCCAGATGGTCTTTGTTCTTTTCAAGGTTTAATTTTGTTGTCACGTTCCGCCCTGGGGTTAAGAATGTGAAGTCGGATGCCCTGTCACGTTGCCTTGATCCTAGGTGACCCTGACTCCCTCCGTATTAAGTGTACGGAGCCGGTGGTCGTGTCCCCTCACTATTATAGGGTGTTCAGGTGTCATACAGTCGAGGCACAAGGGCATTCAATTATCTATCATAGAGATCTTTGCATGGGCTGAGAAGACAGAGAGAGCTTCAGGGCTTTAATAGGGGCCACCCTTTTTGTTCCTTAGTTTCGGATCAAGCCAGTCGGATCCTTATTTGTAACTTCTTGTTTTCTGTTACACCATCCATGACAGTAATAGAGGGTTCTCCAGACAAAGCACACTCTCCACTCCAAGACTTGGAAATTTTCCTTGCCTAAGTTGTATACATTGCTCTAGCATTATAAAACGCACACACCTCACTCACCCACACTCAGGAGAAAGGATACCTATACGAGGGACATTTACGTGCAATAGCCAGTTTATTGTATACATCCTAAAGTGCCCTTGCTGCTTGGTATATGTAGGGGAGACATCCATGAGAATGAAGGACAGATTTTCAAAACACAAATCCACCATACGAAAAGGAAACCTGATGTTACCTATTCCATACAACTTCTACTCATTCAATTGCGCAATTATGCTTCCAGATCATTGATAGTGTCTCCCAACCATGGTGTGGTGGTGACAGGCACAAACTCCTGCTCAAAAGAGAGGCTTTCTGGATTCATCGTCTCCAGACACTGGAACCCAGAGGATTCAATCGGGATTATGCATTAAATTGCTTTTTATGACTTTTTTTTTAGTATGATAATAATTACTCATATATAATTTTTTATATATAATTAGTTTATTTTAAATCAGCGCATCTTTATTTTACCTTACAATGAAGCTCCAGTAACAGGCAGAGCGTACGGCGGCGTAACGTCACTTACTCACATGACGTGCCTGCTCCACCTCCTTCATTCATAAAGTGGGCGGAGCAGGTGCGTCACGTAAGTGAGTGACGTTACGCCGCCGCCCGCTCTGCCTGTTAGCTGAGCTTCATTGTAAGGTAATAAAGATGCGCTGAGTAAAAGTTACTGACAGAATAGTCTGCTGTGAGCAGCGGGGCCGGGGCTGTTATGGGAAGGGGATCTGTGTATGGCACTGCTATGGGGAGGGGGATCTGTGTATGGCACGAGGTATGAGGCGGCACTGCCGATCTGTCCAGTACTCTCAGAGACAAGGAACTGCTCAACTCAGTCAGCTATTAACATCATTCAGTGGTGCTCTGCTACCAACAGGAAGTCCACAATAACCATAAAGTAAGTAGAAATAATAATGGCAGCGGCACTCACCCAAATGCTGCAAGTTGTATCTTTATTCGTATACAGTTGAATACAAAGTTCAGCGGGCTAGGGCGGACATATGTGTGTGTTTGCTAAGTGATCAGCTGGCGACGGCCGTTTCGCGCACCTTGCGCTTTCTCTGGCCTCTGACGTGGTAATTCACAAATTCCCCAAAGCAGTGCCATCCACAGATCCCCCATAACATTGCCATCCGCAGATCCCCCATAACATTGCCATCCGCAGATCCCCCATAACAGTGCATCCACAGATCCCCCATAACAGTGCCATTAACAGATCCCCCATAACAGTGCCATCAACAGATCCCCTCCATAACAGTTCCATCCACAGATCCCCTTCATAACAGTGCCATCCACAAATCCCCCATTACAGTGCCATCCACAGATCCCCCATAAAAGTGCCATCCACAGATCCCCCATAAAAGTGCCATCCACAGATCCCCTATAACAGTGCCATCCACAGATCCCCCATGGTCAGAGGCCCGAGGAAGCGCAAGGTGCGCGAAACGGCCATCGCCAGCTGATCACTCAGCAAACACACGCATATGTCCGCCCCAGCCCGCTGAACTTTGTATTCAACTGTATACGAATAAAGATACAACTTGCAACATTTGGGTGAGTGCCGCTGCCGTTATTCTTTCTACTTACTTTAGGATCTATGCACTGTTATTGGAAGGGGATCTGTGCACTGTTATGGGGAGGGGGATCTGTGGATGACACATATAGCATAAGATGCTATATAGTGTCATCTATAGATCCCCCTATATCAGTGTCATCCACAGATCCCCCCTCCCCATAACAGTGGACAGATCCTCCTACCCATAACAGTGCCATCCACAGATCCCCTCCATAACAGTGCTATCCACATATCCCCTCCATAACAGTGCCATCCACAGATCCCCCATAACAGTGCCATCCACAGATCCCCTCCATAACAGTGCCATCCACAGATCCCCTCCATAACAGTGCCATCCACAGATCCCCCATAACAGTGCCATCCACAGATCCCCCATAACAGTGCCATCCACAGATCCCCCAAAACAGTGCCATCCACAGATCCCCCATAACAGTGCCATCCACAGATCCCACATAACAGTGCCATCAACAGATCCCCTCCATAACAGTGCCATTCACAGATCCCCCCAAAAAGTGCCATTCACAGATCCCCCATAACAGTGCCATCCACAGATCCCCCATAACAGTGCCATCCACAGATCCCCTCCATAACAGTGCCATCCACAGATCCCCCCCATAACAGTGCCATCCACAGATCCCCCATAACAGCGCCATCTACAGATCCCCCATAATAGTGTCATCCACAGATACCCCCCATAACAGCGCCATCCACAGATCCCCCATAACAGTGCTATCCACAGATCCCCCCCCCCATAACAGTGCCATCCACAGATCCCCCATAACAGCACCATCTACAGATCCCCCATAATAGTGTCATCCACAGATAACCCCCATAACAGCGCCATCCACAGATCCCCCATAACAGTGCCATCCACAATTTGTTTTAATATGGCCTTTGAACATAATTTTTCAAGTAAAATCATAAAAACCTCTTTGTTGTGTAATTTTTATTTTTTTTCCCGATTAATCAATTAAATTATCGACAACTAATCGATTATTCAAATAATCGTTAGCTGCAGCCCTATTTAAAATCTTAAAGGAGCTTGTGATGTTGAGGCTCCTAAGTGGTGATGGTAGATCTAACTCGGAAAACACTTCCTTTGCCTCTGTGTCCCAGTTTGTTAAATTGATATTCCCTGCTAGGAATCCCGCCATACTTGTATATTCAGTCCTTAAGGAGCTATTAATTCTAGAGATCACTGAACATAAACTGGTATAATTAGTAACGTATCCCAAAATAATCTAAAAGTTCACTGCCTGTGCAGATATTAAAAAAGAAAGCAATCAATCTTTATTGGTGATACGTATTAAAACCTTCACATGAGCAAAAGTACCCTTTGTATCCCAGGCTCTAGTCTCTAGAATGCTGTTTACCCTTTATTTTTGTTTGTCAGAAGAACTGTCATGTCCATGCACTCATCCTGACTGGGCATTGTTCAGCATCTAGAGGTCTAGACAATTGTAGATCTTATTAAGACTATTCACTAGTGTCTAAATAAGTTTTGATCTAAATGTCGCTAGGTCATTACTATCTAAATTGCTCAATTGCTCAAGCGTTTCTCCAGCAACTGCTGGATCATCAGGAGCTCAAGATGTACTCAGCGACCAGCTCTTATTGTGTAGGATCAACAATCTGTGTCCAATAATGCCCCAATGAGTATATTGTGGCTATTATGTGGACACACTGTTTCAATTTCTAGGCATTACAGATGCGCCCAATGAGAAACAAATGTGGCCCCCTCTGGTGGTGTGAGGTCACAACCAAACCGCTGAAATAGGCATATGCGTGATAAGCGCGGTCCCCTCTGATGGTGAGAGGCCGTGCGTCCTATCACGTTATTTGCATGAGGAGCCCAAGCGCAAACCACTTCTGATGCTGAGTGGCCGCGCATCTGGCACTGGTATGACCATGATGCGCGCGCTCTCATGTGACATTTAAAAAGCCTCTACCCTGCCCATTGAAGAAAGCAGCCCAATCCTGCTGTAGAGGCTGGTCGGGAGAACCGGAATAGAAGTATGCAACCCGTTTCCTGCCAGTCTGCAGCCTGTTAGATAAGTCCTGCATAAATGTAAATAACAAGTAGGGCGGAGATGTGGAAAATATCTAAATGAGACAAGGCAATAGGACTAATTTGGGATCCTATTGTTAAATTTCCCAAACAGATATACATATATTACTGCTGATATGAGGGCTGTGAAAAAGTGGCTCAATTGTTACAAGAAAGGGGAGAATACTTGCATCCACACAATAAATTTGTTATATAGCTCCTACAGTTTATTCTGACAAAAAATACATTCCTCTTTGACAGAAACATTGTCACGGTCCCTCCTGTGAAAGAGGTGAGAAGATCAGATAGACTTGCTGCACGTGAGGCTATCTGACAGGTCTCTCTGTTTTCCTCTTTGTCTGTTGTTGTTTGGTTATCAGTGATGAGTCTCTATTTAGGTCCACCTCACACTGCTGATCATGTGGTTGATATTTCCTCTTGGAGTTGCTAGAGCTTGTTTGTCTTGGATCTCCTGCTTCTTCATTCCTCTCAAAGCTAAGTACAAGTTGCCTGTTCTTTTTGTTGTTCTCTGGTGTGTTTTAGTTTTAGGCCTCAGGGAGACGCAGGTTTTTTTCATCTGGGAAGGAACCAGCTGTCTTGTCTCCTGCTATCTATCCTAGGGCTTGTCAGTTTTAGCAGGGCATAGGTATCCGGCGTATGAGCATTTCCACCATCAGGATCTGCTCATACTAGCAGGAGTTAGGGAAAGGCCTAGGGATTACTAAGAGGTTATCCCTCTTCCTTAGCTTTTGAGGCCTAGACTGTTGTCTATTTCTTTTGTGTGTATCTGGTGTTTTCCCCTTCCTTATTACCTGTGACAAAGATTTACCACCAGCTCAGGGGGAGGGGGTGGCAATGGGGAGGCCCTGTGCCCCAAGTTTTCCCAACTTCTACCTGGGCCGATGGGAACGCAATGTGGTATTTGGGGAGACAACCTCAAATTGGTCCCAATACATCTTACTGTGGCTTTGTTTTATCGACGATGTGTTCATCCTATGGAAAGGGAGTGAAAATCAATTTCATATGTACAGTAATTCATTAAACATCAATAAACTTGGCCTGTTTTTCACATCTGAGATCCATAGGGATGAAATGACATTCTTGGATCTTAAGATTGCTAGGGGACAGGGTGGCAACATTGTTAGAAACTTTCGTAAACCCACTGCTACCAATACACTGTTGCACTGGGATAGCTGGCTAGCTTATCCATTAAAAAGAGGTATATCCAGAGGTCAATAACTCAGGATAAGACATAATTGCAGTTCACTGGATAAATATAACGTGGCTGCTAAAGATCTTCAGGACAGATTAAAAAAAACTAGGGTATCCACCAAAAGTCCTTCATGAGGCTCACCAACATTCCTTATGTAAAAATTGGGATGCCCTCTTGAATCCCAAACCAAAACTAGAAGGTGAAAACATTGCTCGCATTATTGCGACCTTTGATACGGCACACACTGAAGTATGGCACATTCTAAACACCTATTTGGGTATTCTCAAATCAGATCCTGATATAGGTCAAGGCCCCAGCGATTACATATCGTCAAGGCTGCAACTTAAAAGATCGCCTGGTCCACAGCTTTTTTCAAACACCAAGAAAAGCAAGTTGGCTTTGTAATGTCCCGTTGGGGACATACAGAAGTGGCACATGCATTGCATGCAATTTTA
The DNA here is from genome assembly GCF_014858855.1 of Bufo gargarizans. Taxonomy (NCBI): domain Eukaryota; kingdom Metazoa; phylum Chordata; class Amphibia; order Anura; family Bufonidae; genus Bufo; species Bufo gargarizans. Next base: position 385,551,214 of record NC_058080.1, on the reverse strand, counting down.
TCCTACAAGGCAGACAATTTAAATGTCCTAACATTGCCCTATACAGAAGAAGAAGAAACGAGAGAGAGGAGACCTCCCTCTGTTAATATTGTTTTTATGTCTTTTTATATTACTGTTATATTGTGTACTATATATTTTTATATAAGAATTAGTAACATATATGCTTTGTAATTTATACCTCCTGCACTTATTTTATAAAGACATCACTCATTAGTGAAAGAAAGTATCCAAAGAACCTAACATATAAAATGTTATCAAAATCGCACCAAAAACGCATCGAAACCGCATCTTGACATTTGATGCATTTTTTGCTTTTTGGAACATTACACCCTTTGCTATACAGCTGTATGTCTTCCTGATCAATTTTGAGATTGCTATAATAGTTTTTTGAGTGACATTCTATCACGAACCAAATCCATGTCATAGTTTGAAGATCACTGAACCCCCTATAAATAAGGAGGCCTCATGGGAGGAAAACAACCACTGAAGAAGGGACCGTAGTCCCGAAACGCGTTTGATGCAATCCCCCATGAAAGACTAGGAAGACTCTTACTTTTTTTAATTCTGCTTTCAGCACTACACTGCATGGTCCTCGAAGACCCTTTTTCCTGACCATTGGAGGCTTATCACATAGGGTTGCTGCTATCTTCAGTTTCGGTTATATATTATAATTTTACAGTTTTTTTACTGTATCATTATTACATATTTTACTATACTTGTATTAATAAATTGCTTTTAATTTGACTACATTGTCAGTGAGTGCCCAGTCATTTTTATTACCAAGAAAAGCAAGTTGGCTTAGTAATGTACCCGGTGGGGATATACAGAAGTGGCACATGCATTGCATGTAATTTTATTCTACTAGGTAGACAATTTAAATGCACACAGACGGTCAAAATATTTGACATCCGATCATTCAATAATTGTAAAACCTCCGGATTGGTCTATCTTATCACATGTATGTGTGGAATTCAGTATGTGGGGAATTTAGGAGATGCATTGGAGAACATCTGGGTGATGTCAGGAATCCTAATGACACCCCGGTCGCAAAACATGTGAGACAATTCCACAGTGCCAATCCCAAAGCCCTAAAAATAAATTCAGGGCACTGAAGTCATCAAACATTTACTGCAAGGAGGTGACTTTGATAAATTGGTCCTGAAAAAAGAAGAGGGCTGGATATTTAGATCGGGCACAGTCAAACCGGGAGGGCTGAATAATCAGATTTCATTTGCCTGCTTCATTGCATAAAGCTCTGTATGGATTTACCAATTCCCTTAATCATAACGCCCCAATTGTCCTAGGACATCGGTGGACATTATTGGGGCATATAGTGAATAATTGAGCTTAGTCCTAATGCCTTGTCTCATTTAGATATATCAACATCTCCGCCCTACTTGTTGTTTACATTTATGCAGGACCTACCTAACAGGCTGCAGACTGGCAGGAAATGGGTTAAATACTTCTATTCCGGTTCTCCTGTCCAGCCTCTACAGCAGGATTGGGCTGCTTTCTTCAATGGGCGGAGTAGAGGCTTTTTAAACGTCACATGAGAGCGCGCGCGTCATGGCCATACCAGTGACAGACGCGCAGCCACTCGGCATCAGAAATGGTTTGCGCTTGGGCTCCATGTGCAAATAACGCGATGGGATGCGCAGCCTCTCACCATCAGAGGGGACCGCGCTTATTGCGCATATGCCTATTTCAGCAGTTTAGTTGTGACCTCACACCACCAGAGGGGGCCACATTTGTTTCTTATTGGGCGCATCTGTAATGCCTAGAAATTGATACAGTGTGTCCATAATATCCACAATATACTCATTGGGGCATTATTGGACACAGATTGTTGATCCTACACAATAAGAGCTGATGGCTGAGTACATCTTGAGCTCCTGAGGATCCAGCAGTTGCTGCAGAAACGCGTCAAGCAATTGAGCAATTTAGATAGAAATGACCTAGCGACATTTAGATCAAAACTTATTTAGACACTAGTGAATAGTCCTAATAAGATCTACAATTGTCTAGACCTCTAGATGCTGAACAATACCCAGTCAGGATGAGTGCATGAACATGACAGTCCTTTTGACAAACAAAAATAAAGGGTTAACAGCATTCTAGAGGCTAGAGCCTGGGATACAAAGGGTACTTTTGCCCATGTGAAGGTTTTAATACGTATCACCAATAAAGATTGTTTTACTTTTTAATATCCGCACAGGCAGTGAACTTTTAGATTTTATTTTGGATGCGTTACTAATTATACCAGTTTATGTTCAGTGATTTCGGGACTTTCAACTACCCAGATATAGACTGGGAAACTGAACCCTGTAGGTCTCATAAAGGAAACAGGTTCTTGCCAATAACCAAAGACAACTACTGTAGCGAAACCAACCTCGCCACTGGGTGCTGGAGAAGCCTGGTTGCCAGCCTCTTGCCCCAGGATTATGGGCCCTCTCATCAACCCATGGTGATTTCACTGTGTTTGTGGCATCTGAGCGCTGTTCGGATATATTGAACGCTCAGATCCAAGCCATCTTGGGATATGTTAAATGTCTGTTTTATGCAACAGCTGCACAGTTAAATATTCTTATGTCTTTTATTGTCTTTTGCTACCATGTGTCACAGCTTGAGGATGGGGGAAACCCTCAGCCGTGCGATGTTACACATATGCGGAAGCTGCTTGGCCAGGACAACAGAATTAGGGAGCAGGTCCCCTCCCAATGCGTCCCTAACTCTGACCCTGACTCCTAGCTGTATGAGCCGACCCAGATGGTAGGAGGGCTCATACTCAGGAACCTCGGATCCCTACTAACCCTCCGCAGATCCCTGAGCTAGGAGCTGAGTAGATGACCTGTTCCTCCTGGACGCTGAGAAACAGGAGTCTCAACTGGCCAAACTTCAAGGAAGGGGAAACATATACAGACATATGGATATAGCAGGTGAACTACTCTAGTTCCAAACCTACCTGCCACAGCCTTGCTGACTGGATCCCGTGCTCACAAGCTGATGTCCACACCAAACATTAATGGACACAGCACACACACACATAAACACACAGGAACCCAGATCCATAGCTGTACTAAACATAGAAAGGAAACCAACATAAAGCATAACATAACTTTTTTTTTTTTTTATGACCGCAAGGGTGGCCCTCACTGGAGAGATGGTATAAGGATACCAGGAGGATGACTCCAGCAAAACGGCATGGCTGAAGTACCCCTCAGCTTCTGCTAGACTGTAGGAAGCAAAATAGCCCAAGCGGCCACGCCCACACACACACTGGAAAGCGAATTAACCCTTCCAAGACCAGACAGGGTAGTGAAGCCACTTAAAGGGAAAGTGCACACATACAGAAAGCTTGTGCACAACAAACAGGGAAAGTGCACACCATACAAACAAAAGGCACACCTACAAAGAGAGGTTGCCAGGTGCAACCGCATGCACTCCACAGCAAGCTGCCTCGCAACAGCTCAGGCTGCTATACTGCGACTATGATCATGTTGCCAGCGGCAACCACACTTGAGGCAAGATACTAGCATTCCTCATCATGTGGTTGACAAGAAAATCAAACCACAGGCAACCGCATGCGGGTCCAGGAGTCACGACCATGTTCATGGTCGTGACACTCCCACCCCTCAAAGCCCCCCACCAAAAAAAAAAGGGAAACTAGTGAGGAACTCAAAAAGGGATGGGAGAAGAGAAAAATAGGGGAAACAGCATCATTACATGCGAGTCTCCCCAGGACTGCTGCCGGCCCCTGGAGCACCAAAGAGTCACAACCATAACCATGGTCGTGACACCATGTGGCTAATGAAGTTTTGCCTCTGCCCTTAGAGATAAATTGGATTACTTCCCAGTTGTCTCCAGGACAGAAGACATTGTGTAAAACTGTGTATTCTCCTGCCTGTGATAATTACATTAACCCATTGTGTAAGGTAATTGTTTCACAGGCAGAGGGGAGAATTTTGTGTGGGAGTGTCTGAGTGTATTGTACGGGGTTACTGGTTGTTTTACAAAACCCTATGGGTGGTACTAATGTGTAAGAATGTGTACATAAGAACAATAAACACACAGCTCTGGCTGTCCAATGCTTGACCCTCAACACAGAGCTGGGTCTCGTTCTTGGGGGGATTCACTGTATGCTGTTAGAGACTGATTGCTAGGAGTGTAAGCCGCTTGGGTGCGTTTCCTATTCGTCTGCTAGCAGCTATTCGTGAGGTTACGTTCGGGAGTTTGGAGCATTCCCTTGTATGCCGTTCGGGAGTTTGGTGTTCTGTAAGTAGCTGTGCCTGTAGCTCTGGAAGGGGAAGATCGCCTAAATGGTGATACCCACTTTTATGCCCGGGGTGTCGTTACAACTACCATTCCTAACTGGTTCAGGACCCAACTAGAGGGACGGCCATACTGGACTTAGTACTAACCAATAGACTTGACAGAAAAACAGATGTGCAGGTTGCGGGACACCTAAATAGTGACCACAAAATAATAATCTTCCAATTGTTATTCAAAAGAGTGTTTCTTCAGGGAGGCTCAAAAATACCAGACTTCAGAAAAGCTAAATTTGACCAGCTAAGAGAGGCCATAGGTCTCACTAACTGGAACAATGTCCTCAAAAATAAAAATGCAGCCACAAAATGGGATATTGTTAAAAGCGTCCTAATTGTGACAGGTACATACCTTATGGGAATAAAAGGGTGACGAACAAGAAAAAAACTATGCGGATAAATAGAAATGTAAAAGAAGCAATAAACGACAAAAAGAAAGAATTGAAATCATTAAAAAAGGACGGTAGCGAGGAAGTATTGAAACAATAGAATATGTAAAATGCAAATAAAAGCAGCCAAAATGGAAACACAGAGATTTATTGCCAAAGAGAGTAAAGCTAACCCTAAAATGTTATTCAATTATATAAATGATAAAAAATATTATTCTGAAGGTGTCGGCCCTTTACAGAATGATGAGGGGGAGTTGCAGAGAGCGATGAGGAAAAAGCAAAGCTATTATTTTTTTCTCCACTGTATTTACTGAGGAAAATAAACTGTTAGATGAAATGCAGAATGTAAAAGTAAACTCCCTATTAAAAGTACCCTGTCTGACCCAGGAAGAAGAGTAGCAGCGCCTTAAAAAGATTAAAATAGACAAATCACCGGAACCAGATGGCATACAACCCTGTATCCTAAGAGAATTACGTAATGTCAAAGACAGACCCTTATTTCTGATATTTAAGGACTCTATAATGACAGGGAGTGTTCCTCAGGATTGGAGCATAGCAAATATGGTGCCAGTGTTCAAAAATTGGTCAAAAACAGAGCCCACAAGCCAGTGAGATTAACATCTGTTGTGGGGAAACTTAAGGTTTTCTAAGAGATGCTATCTTGGTTTACCTCAATGAAAAAAGGGAATAACACAGTATCAGCATGACTTCATGAGGGATCAGTCATGCCAAACTAATTTACTCTGTTTCTATGAGGAAATAAGTTCTCAGTGATAGAAAACAGAGGGTTGTTATTAACGGTACACACTCAGATTGGGTCACTGTCACTAGTGGGGTACCACAGGGGTCAGTATTGGCCCTATTCTCTTCAATATTTGTATTAATGATCTTGTAGAGGGGCTGTAGAGTAAAATATAAATTTTCGCAGAAGACATTAACCCCTTAAGGACACGGCCCTATTTCACCTTAAGGACCAGGCCATTTTTTGCAAATCTGACCAGTGTCCCTTTAAGTGCTGATAACTTTAAAAGACTTTGACTTATCCAGGCCATTCTGAGATTGTTTTTTCGTCACATATTATACTTCATGACACTGGTAAAATAAAGTCAAAAAAAAAAATTTTTTTGCATAATAAAATACCTAATTTACCAAAAATTGGGAAAAATTTGCAAATTTCAAAGTTTCAGTTTCTCTAGTTCTGTAATACATAGTAATACCCCCAAAAATTGTGATGACTTAACATTCCCCATATGTCTACTTCATGTTTGAATTATTTTGGGAATGATATTTTATTTTTTGGGGATGTTACAAGGCTTAGAAGTTTAGAAGCAAATCTTGAAATTTTTCAGAAATTTACAAAAACCCAATTTTTAGGGACCACTACAGCTCTGAAGTCACTTTGCGAGGCTTACATAATAGAAACCGCCCAAATGACCCGATTCTATAAACTACACCCCTCAAGGTATTCAAATTTGATTTTACAAACTTTGTTAACCCTTTAGGTGTTGCACAAGAGTTATTGGCAAATGGGGATGAAATTTGAGAATTTCATTTTTTTGCCTAATTTTCCATTTTAACCCATTTTTTCCACTAACAAAGCAAGGGTTAACAGCCAAACAAGACTGTATCTTTATTGCCCTGACTCTACCGTTTACAGAAACACCCCATATGTGGCCGTAAACTACTGTACGGCCACACAGCGGGGCGTAGAGTGAAAGGTGCGCCGTATGGTTTTTGGAAGCCAGATTTTGCTGGACTGTTTTTTTGACACCATGTCCCATTTGAAGCCCCCTGATGCACCCCATGAGTAGAAACTCCATAAAAGTGACCCCATCTAAGAAACTACACCCCTCAAGGTATTCAAAAAGGATTTTACAAACTTTGTTAACCCTTTAGGTGTTGCACAAGATTTAATGGAAAATAGAGATACAATTTCAAAATTTCACTTTTTTGGCAGATTTTCCATTTTAATATTTTTTTTCCAGTTACAAAGCAAGGGTTAACAAAACTCATTATTTATGGCCCTGATTCTGTAGTTTACAGAAACACCCCATATGTGGTCGTAAACTGCTGTACGGGCACACGGCAGGGCGCAGAAGGAAAGGAATGCCATACGGTTTTTGGAAGGCAGATTTTGCGGGACTGTTTTTTTGACACCATGTCCCATTTGAAGCCCCCCTGATGCACCCCTAAAGTAGAAACTCCAAAAAAGTGACCCCATTTTAGAAAGTACGGAATAGGGTGGCAGTATTGTTGGTACTAGTTTAGGGTACATATGATTTTTGGTTGCTCTATATTACACTTTTTGTGCGGCAAGGTAACAAGAAATAGTTTTTTTGGCACGTTTTTTTTTTGTTATTTACAACATTCATCTGACAGGTTACATCATGTGGTAATTTTATAGGGCAGGTTGTCACGGACGCGGCGATACCTAATATGTATACAATTATTTTTTTTTAAGTAAGTTTTATACAATAACTTCATTTTTAAAACCCAAAAATTGTTTAGTGTCTCCATAGTCTAAGAGCCATAGTTTTTTCAGTTTTTTTGGGCGATTATCTTGAGTAGGGTCTAATTTTTTGCGGGATGAGAGGACGGTTTGATTGGCACTATTTTGGGGTGCATATGACTTTTTGATCGCTTGCTATTACACTTTTTGTGACGTAAGATGGCAAAAAATTGCTTTTTTTACACCGTTTTTATTTTTATTTTTTTACGGTGGTCAAATGACCCCCCCCCCCCCCCCGAGTTGTTACGGGATGCCGGCTGATTTCAGCCGGCGTCCCGTTCCGATTAAGCCCCGCGGCGCCGGAATTCCGATTTTAAGTCAGGACGTACCGGTACGTCCTGGGTCCTTAAGGACTCGGGAAATAGGGCGTACCGGTACGTCCTATGTCCTTAAGGGGTTAAAATGTGTAAAGTAATTAAGAGGACAAAAGAAGAGGACAGTATACTACTACAGATGCATCTAGATAAATTGGAGGCTTGAACACCAAAAAGCCAATGAGACACATATATATAAAAAATATATTTCCAGCTTAAATATTCAACAAAGTATGAGTAGCAGTTCAGCAAATTGAAAGAGACCTTATAGAATATAGATACAGAGAACATAGCAAGGGGCATGCACGTAGGGTGATGTATGTCCAGGGTAGTACGCCTATCCAATCCAAAAAATACCCTGAGTCCCACAATAATATCTAATCACATATTTTCCAACAGCAAACCTGTAATATTTCTATCGGGACATGTACAAAGAGGGTTCCGCCATATAATAGGGTGCCTCCCATACATGTAAAATACACTGTGACCAAGTGTGCTGTATCATATACTCAGTGTCACTAGTCTCATAAACTGTGAAGCAAAATTTGTAATATACAGCTACTAATACGTAGCTATACAGTGACACTGTATAGAGATCAGCACACCTGATCAGAGGCATACCTAAACATGGACAATTATACCCAGGATGAGATTACATATATCCAAGCAACATACCCTGCGACATGATACACCACTACTCCGATCTTGTTCCGAGCTCTGGCACCTCAAATAGATTGGAGGCTTGGGCAGAGAAGTGGCAGATGAGGTTTAACACTGACAAATGTAAGGTTAAGCACATGGGGAGGAAAAATACAAGTCACCTGTACATACTAAATGGTAAAACACTCGGTAACACTGACATGGAAAAGGACTTAGGAATTTTAATAAACAGCAAACTAAGCTTCAGAAACCAGTGTCAGGCAGCTGCTGCCAAGACCAATAAGATAATGGGCTGCATCAAAAGAGGCATAGATGCCCGTGATGAGAACATAGTCCTACCACTTTACAAATCGCTAGTCAGACCACACATGGAGTACTATGTACAGTTCTGGGCTCCTGTGAACAAGGCAGGCATAGCAGAGCTGAGAGGGTTCTAGGTAATAACTGGAATGGACTACAGTAATTTGAAAGATTATCAAAATTAGGGTTATTCACTTTAGAAAAAAGACGACTGAGAGGAGATCTAATAACTTAAATATGTATAAATATACCGTATCAGGAATGTTTTATGGAATGTCTGGACCATAATAGAACAGTCCGATCCTTATTTTTATTGGGACAAGGTGAAAAAAAGGCAAATTGCAAGTTTTTTTTTTTCTGCTACAGCGTTCACCGCATAGGAGATATTTTTAAATATTTTAATAGTTTACACTTGTCGCCATTTAGCAATTCTAGGTCGCATTTGCGACCATTTTGGTCGCCATCTGGAGCCCTGCTATGGAACTCTCTGCCTAAGGAGCTGGTGATGGTGAATTCACTAAAAGAGTTCAAGAGGAGCCTAGATGTATTTCTGGAGTGTGATAATATAACAGATTATAAATATTAGATTACTGGAGAAGGGTCGTTGATCCAGGGAATTACTCTAATTGGAGTCGGGAAGGGATTTTTTTCCTCTAAAATGAGAAATTAGGCTTTTTTTGCCTTGCAGGATAACAGGCTGAACTGGATCGACAGCTGTCTTTTTTCAGCCCTACTCCCCTATGGGGGAGATTTATCAAACTGGTGTAAAGTAGAACTGGCTTAGTTGCCCATAGCAACCAATCAGATTTCATTCTTCATTTTTGACAGTTCCTTTAAAAAAAGGAAAGATGAAATTTGATTGGTTGCTATGGGCAACTAAGCCAGTTCTACTTTACACCAGTTTCATACCTGTAAACCTACCCCTATGTTACTATGTAAAATAAATCAAGCCTGGATTGTGAGGATATTCACACACCTCCAACTGATGCCAATTAATGAATCCGCCACTGCTGACAGTAAAGACTATTTGTTATCTGCCAGTCCATCATGTCCTATACTGTACTGCTGCCCCTGCTGCCACTACTACTACCCCTATGCTGGGGCACATCTTCTGCCTTGTTTACCAGGTTCCATACTATACTGCTGCTACTGCTACTACCCCTACACAACCACATATCCCCTGTCTTGTTCTTCAGACATGGCAACTCCAAATATGTGGAAGGGACTTTATTTCAGCAAGTTTTTCATTTGAAAAGCCAATTTTTTCAATGGAAAAAGGTGTATTTTTTTTTAAACTATTTAACTTATTTAACTTTCATTTTTACAATTAATTACTACTACTTCCACTACTTACAGTATAGTGTATTATACACTTAGTACTATACTCACAGGCACCAAGTAGGCCTGGGGGCCTTCATTAGGCCCTTGGATGCCATACTCAGAGATGGGCACCCCACAGCCTCATTGCCAATGCCTGAAAGAGGAAGCCCTCTCCCTTTTAAACCACTTAGATCCCATAGACACTATTGACCATAGCATATATGGGGTTAAACAGCCTGGATTTGTGCTTCTGCAGATCTGGGCTGTTAGAACAGGAGCCCCACTCTCACATGACCACCATAAAAAGACATATTGGTGGTCACTAACTGGTGATCATTTTTTAAATTAACCTCCTCCACTCTGTCCTCTTTCTATGATGAGAAACAGTTAATGATTATGCTCTGCTATAGCAACAAAACTCAATAGAGAAAATAATGTAAAAAGTATTGTCTGGCTACACTAAGTGGAAAAAAACATTTTGTATCTGCAATAAAAAAGTGTTTCTTTGCTGTTTAGCTTGGAGATATAACATGGTCTCAAATGAACAGCCTCCCATAGCTTGGCTGTATATTGCAAATATATATCATGTTTAGTGGGGCTACATAAAAATAATGAGTGTTCTGCTGCTGAGGATATTTGAATAAGGACAGTTTAGTGCACTTGCTTGAAAATGAAATGTCATATTACATCACTCTTTTCTACTGCAAGAAATTGTTTACTTTTATGCATAAATTTCTTTAATGAGAAGGACTGGTACATAAAATACTATATGTGTTCATAGAAGCACCATAATACAAGTGCTTAGCATTATTATTTACAAGTAAAATGCAAAACATGATGAAAGCTAAGATATACATGTAGTAAAGTATAAAATAAATAGGAGCATTCCTTAGAAATGAAATTCATTTTGGTTTTGATTCTAACAATTCAGCACATCACAAGGTCTCCTCCATTTCAAATTTATGCTGACAACAATAACTTTGCTCTTCGCCTTGCCAAAGAGAGCTATTTCACAACCCAGATCTCCTCACTATCCAATAACCCCCCCCCCCCCCCAAAAAAAAAGAAACTTGACACTTTCCACTCCCTCCTCATTCCAAAAGTGCAAGTACCTATTGCAGACCTTTGCGCTGAAGATCTGGCCACCTACTTCAAATAGAAATTTCAAAATATCTAGCAGGAAATTAGCTTCCAGCCTCTGTCATTGAACACCCCCCTTCCCCATCTTTCCATGTTTGACCCAGAAGAAGAAGTCTCCAAGCTCCCCTCTTCTGCTAGCCCTACCGCATGCACTACTGACCCTATTCCCTCACACCTCCTCCAGTATCTTTCCCCAGTGGTCACTTCCCACCTAACTAAAATCTTAAACCTATCTCTTTCTCGTGGTATCTTCTTCTCTTGGTATCTTTCCCTCTTCTTTCACACATTCTGTCATAACCCCATTATTAAAACAAATATTCTCTTGACCTAACTACAGACTAGTCTCTAATCTCCCCTTCATTTCTAAACTTCTGGAATGTCTGGCCTACTCTCACATTATCCGCTATCTCTCTGCTAAATCCCTCCTTGATCCTTAACAATCTGGTTTCCGCACCCTACATTCTACGGAAACTGCCCTTACCAAGTGACAAATCACCTCCTAACAGCTAAATGCAATAGTGACTACTATTTACTAATTCTCTTTGATCTCTCTGCATCTCCTCCTCACCATGCTCTAATGTACTGTATAAGCCTTGAGGAAATTGTTTTCTACTTTTTCTCTTCCTATCTCTCTGGCTGCTCCTTCAGTGTATCATTTGCAGGCTCTTCTTCGCCTCCTCTGCAGCCTTTGGAGTTCTTCAGGATTCAGTACTAGGTCCTCTCCTCCTCTCTACAATATCATCAGACAGACTATCAACAGATTTGGTCTTCAGTACTATCTCTATGCTACACCCAACTATACACAACCTATGACATCACCCCTGTTGTACTACAGAACACCAGTGACTGTCTGTCCACTGTCTCTAACATCATGTCCTCTCTCTATCTGAAACTGAATCTTTCAAAAACTGACCTACTTGTGTTTTCTTCATCTACTGACCTACCTAAACCTGATATCACCATCTCAGTGTGTGGCCCCTAGGCATCACATGTAGGCAGCATTGATCTTTCCTTCTCCTCCTATATTCAATTGCTTGCCTGCTCATGCTGTTTGCACCTCAAAAACATCTCTAGAATCCAACCCTTTCTTATATAAAAAACAAAACCTGTCATTATGACCATGATCTATTCCCGCCTCGATTACTATAACTCATTATTAATTGGTCTCCCCCTCACCAGACTTTCGCCTCTCCAACCCATCCTGAATCTAGTAGCCAGGCTGATTTATTTGTCTAACCGATACTCTAATGCCTCCTCCATGTGTCAGTCATTGCGCTGTTTGCCCATACAGTATAGGATTCAATTTAAACTACTCATTCTGCAACGTGCCGATCGTGTCCCAGCTCTATAGGAATGTTGAGTGGTGTGGTGCAGTCCTTAGTAGTCTGTGTGTGTCACGGTGCTCCTACCTGGATACCGTAGATCCCTAGGGTTAGGCTCCGAAGCAATAAATAGGATGAGTAATAATGGAGAATAAGTTAAGTCCAGACTTGAGTACTCTGTTTTCTCTCTCTCTCTCTGCTGTGCTAAACTCGGCTTTAGTCTGGTAGCTGGCCTTTAGGACTGTTATGGTATCCCTGGAGTGGGGTGTCTTTGGCTGTTGACTCTCTCCTGACACTCAGTAGGCAAATTTGCAAGGAGTCATTGTGCTCTGTTGCTCTGTAAGCTGCTTCCCTTTGGAGAGACGTCTGCTGCAGCAGGGGAACCTTCCTCTTGCTGCCAAATCTTCCACACATCTGTCTTCAATGTTTGCTTGGCCTAGACTGACTAGTTCCATTCTATCTAGAGATATCTCTGCCATATACTCTGCTACCTGCTGGTGAACCAGGCATATTACATGTACAAAACTGCTTCATAACAATGGTTAGGAATGCACAGTGTAGAAGGACCTGGAAATAAATGCATTATTGTTAGACATTGGCCACAGTAGCAGGGTGAAGGAATCAAAATACTACTTTGGGGTGTTACAATTCCTACCCACAAAACTCTCCACAGTGATGCACTTCCTTACATCTCCTCCCTCATCCTACCCGTGTTCTCCATTCAGCCTATGATTTACCACCAACATCCATCATAATCTGAACCTCTCACTCCCATCTTCAAGACTTCTCCCGAGATGCACCATTTCTCTTGAATGCCCTACTAGTAATTAGGTTACTTCACAACATTCACAGTCTTTTTAGGGTGGCCTATTACCTCCCCTAATCTATCTCTTCTCTATTCACCCCCCAATCATCATTTTACTGAACTTGATCCATCGTCAAATATCCCACACCCCATGCACTCAGAAGCACTACAGATATCGGCTAGTGACTGGCTGATGCAGCCTTATTGTTTATCTATTCCCCTGTTGTTTTAAGATGGCTGGACCATTGGACAAAACAAGCACTAGAGTCACCCTTATATCCTCATAGATTGTAAGCTCTTGCTAGTAAGGCCCTCACTTCTCTTGTTTTAATTATTAACTTGTTTTTTGCTGACAGAGCTAGCCTGAAAAACATGCAACTGACAGAGCTAGCCTGAAAAGGGAACCGGCCAGACCTGGGCCAGAAAAATAACTTAATCCACTGAAGAAGCAGGCCAGGTAGAAGAAGTGACTGAGGAGTCAAAGTCATTGGAGAATTGCTGTTATACCAAGACCACCAAGTCTAAATAGCCATGTGTTCAGAAGTTTTCCTCTGGTGCCTGGACACACCGCAGTTTGACCACCTATGTCAGTGATGGTGAACCTTTTACAGACTGAGTGCCCAAACTTCAACCCAAAACCCATTATTTATCGCAAAGTGCCAACCTCTGGCACCCGTGCCATAGGTTCGCCACCACTGACCTATGTGAATACATTGCCCACATCCCACAGTGGAAGTGTGGACTTGCAACCTGTTAAAAAAGGTGCAAAGCTTAGTCTGACATTTAGGGTCCAACCTGTTGGTTGCTTTACTTTACAAGCATGCCTGGATCTTTAAAGGAGTTGTCCAAGTAATTTTTTTTCTCTTTGTATGTTTCTAACTAAGCAAATGTAAGGGATTTTCAATTCAATTATTTAATCTACAGTGGCCCAGTTCTCCTAGTTAGCTCAGCGTCACATGATTTGTGATGTCGGCTTCTTTACTAGTGATGAGCGGCAGTAGTCATAATCGAATTCACAATATTTCGCGACTATTTCGTGAATATTTGCAAATTAGAATATTCGTTATATTCAGCGATTTTTTTTTTTACTCGAAAAATCAACAAGGTAATGATCGCATAATATGCAAATTTTCAAATTTTTCAATTGACGAGCAAAACCATGATTCCTCCCTGCTTCTTGCTTGTGGGCCAATGAGTCATAGCACTATATCTAATATAGCAATACAGCCAATATTTGGTAAAAAACGAAAGTAGAGTAATTTAGCTAATATAGTGTTATAATCATTTTTTTAATAGTTGTAATTGTTTTCCAATCTGAACTTCAGATGAGAAAAAAATTACAACTATTAGACAAAGAAGATTATAGCACTATATTAGCTAAATTGCTCTATATTCTTATTTTTTTGAATATTCGCTATATTGCTATATATTCTTGTTTTAGAATATTACAAATATTTGAAAAAACTAATATATTCTTTTTTTTGAATATTCGTAATATTCTAAAACAAGAATATATAGCAATATAGTGAATATTCGAGAAAAAACGAATATAAAGAAATTTAGCTAATATACTGCTATAATCTTTTTTTTAATAGTTGTAATTTTTTTCCAATCTGAACTTTAGATGAGAAAAAAATTACTATTAGACAAAGAAGATTATAGCACTATATTAGCTAAATTGCTCTATATTCGTATTTTTTTTAAAATATTCGCTATATTGTTATATATTCTTGTTTTAGAATATTACGAATATTCAAAAAAATTAATGTATTTGCTTTTAGGAATATTCGTAATATTCTAAAACAAGAATATATAGCAATATAGTGAATATTCGGGAAAAAAATGAATATAGAGCAATTTACCTAATATAGTGCTATAATATTTTTTCCAATAGTTGAATTTTTTTTCCAATCTGAACTTCAGATGAGAAAAAAATTACAACTATTAGACAAAGAAGATTATAGCACTATATTAGTGAAATTGCTCTATATTCGTTTTTTTTTCCGAATATTCGCTATATTGCTATATATTCTTGTTTTAGAATATTACGAATATTCGAAAAAACGAATATATTCGATATAGTGCTATATCTTAGTTTTTTAGAATATTCATCATTTTTCCCATTTAAAGTCATGATTCCTCCCTGCTTCTTGCTTGTGGGCCAATGAGTCATTGGCCCACAAGCAAGAAGCAGGGAGGAATTATGTTATTACTCAGCAACTGAAAAATTTGCGATAAACAACTTAAACAACATATATTCCTTGTCCTGGGGAATGCTATGCTCACCATTGCTGCCTGCATGTACGGGTCACTATGGCCCTTAATAGTTCATCTCAGGACTCCCTGGTAATCTGCTGTGTGCATTATATTGCAATTGGCGAGTTACCATACCGCTATATAAATCTTGAAGAGGGGGAAGAGTGAACTCAAAAATAATTTTCAAGCTTTAATAAGTCAGAGAATCTAATCTTTTGCAGGAGGACAACAAGTGCCAGAGGTACCAAGACATGCTGATGACAGAAGCCCAGCCTTGAATCTACTGAGGTTGTGAGTAAGGAAATAATAAATTCTATTGCTGATAAGAGTAGCTTACAATTGACGTTTATGCCTAGTGAACAGTTAGATCTGCAGAAGATATGGTTTGTTATGCAGATTTATAAGACTGTAAGCATATTTTAGTCAGTAAAGAGAAAGAGAAAATAAAGAACATTGTCCATATGGTGAAGGTCTTTCACATATTAGTGTCAGATAATTGTACCAGTGAAGTGGCAAGAAATCCCACTTATTAAACCTGACAGGGCACACCTGTGAAGTGAAAACCATTTCAGGTGACTACCTCTTGAAGCTCACCAAGAGAATGCCAAGAGTGTGCAAAGCAGTAATCAAAGCAAAAGGTGGCTACTTTGAAGAACGTAGAATATGACATATTTTCAGTTGTTTCACACTTTTTTGTTATGTATATAATTCCACATGTGTTAATTCATAGTTTTGATGCCTTCAGTGTGAATCTACAATTTTCATAGTCATGAAAATAAAGAAAACTCTTTGAATGAGAAGGTGTGTCCAAACTTTTGGTCTGTACTGTATGTATGATCTCTGCTGAAGGTGACCTTAATCCTTATAGATGAGGAAGGGGGTTCAGTACAACAAGAAAATACATTTGAGATCTCTGCTGAAGGTGACTTTGTGTCAGTAGACAATGACAAGTCTATACACCAGCAGACATTGCATATTAAAGAGGCCAACTTACAATTAAAATTGTGCAGGAATTCTGAGATTTTTTAGAGCCATGCAGACAGATTTGAATTATCAAATGAACAAAGGAATCGATTATTTAGATTGTGGCTTCCTATGTAATTTTTCTAGGTGTCTAGTAATGAAGCAGGTTGATGATAATCATTCAAACGTGTGGATTTTTTATAATTATGTTCAAAGATTAAAATAGCTGATTTGGTGCACTATAAGTGACAGCATGCCCACATATGAAATTCTAAAGGAATAAAAAATTGGCAGAAAGGAATCCACATTTGGATTTATGTCCATGTTTGAACGGACATAGAAAGCAGTTATTAAGAATGACAAACCTTCACATATCATGCACATGTTTGTCAGAAAGTCCAAATTTTTGTGTTGTCATCAGAGAAACCATCACTATTTCAGGCTACAAAGTTTTTGGACATTATGATGAAAATAATGAAGCAAAACTTTTCTCCATCACATATCAGAAGTGTAGAGAGAACACAGGCAGATGTAAAAATAGATGAAATCCGGCCTAAAAAGACTAAAATATCAGATAAATGTATAAGGATCAAACATACTCTTTATGAGGAACAACATAGAAAATTACATGTAATATTTAGACCCTATCATATGATAAAATCAGTCACACACACAAATAGACACCAATTGTCACTGAACACAACTTTCAGTGTCATCCATCTACAAATAGACTGACTCCAGAGCAGGATCTACAGAGGGAACAAGGTCAGATTTCTCAGGTAGATATAAGTTTACAGACCAAGGGTAAAGATATTCAGAACCTGATGAGCTCCAAAAGTGATTATCCTGTCATTATTGATAAAAAAAAATTAAGAAAGTGCAGTCAATGGATTTCTTAAATGAACCAAAAGATTTTGACATTTCTAAACCAGTCATATTGAGTAGGATATTCCCGGATCTCATCAATAGAGAAGTTATGAGAATAGGGTTAAGTATTGGCTAGAAATAAGTCTATTGAGGACAGACATATTGGTAATGGTTTTGACCAGGATAAGGATAAGATTTTGTTTTTCCCAATAAAGTTAGCTACATAAAAGTTCTGATTAATTTTAAGACAATGTATGACATAATTATTATATGGTATACATAAGTATATAATACATACATAAGTATATAAAGAGGAATGTGATACTTATTGTAACATCAGCACATTGTAGGATAAAACTGTATTTAAAGTATGGTTCCATCCTCTCTTTTCTATTTTTGTACAAGGACACTTAGAGGTTGGGTCCATATATACACTCACCTAAAGAATTATTAGGAACACCTGTTCTATTTCTCATTAATGCGATTATCTAGTCAACCAATCACATGGCAGTTACTTCAATGCATGTAGGGTTGTGGTCCTGGTCAAGACAATCTCCTGAACTCCAAACTGAATGTCAGAATGGGAAAGAAAGGTGGGCTACAACAGCAGAAGACCCCACCGGGTACCACTCATCTCCACTACAAATAGGAAAAAGAGGCTACAATTTGCACAAGCTCACCAAAATTGGACTGTTGAAGACTGAAAAATGTTGCCTGGTCTGATGAGTCTCGATTTCTGTTGAGACATTCAAATGGTAGAGTCTGAATTTGGCGTAAACAGAATGAGAACATGTAGCCATCATGCCTTGTTACCACTGTGCAGGCTGGTGGTGGTGGTGGTGGTGGTGTAATGGTGTGGGGGATGTTTTCTAGGCATACTTTAGGTCCCTTAGTGCCAATTGGCCATCGTTTAAATGCCACGGGCTACCTGAGCATTGTTTCTGACCATGTCCATCCCTTCATGACCATCATGTACCCATCCTCTGATGGCTACTTCCAGCAGGATAATGCACCATGTCACAAAGCTCGAATCATTTCAAATTGGTTTCTTGAACATGACAATGAGTTCACTGTACTAAAATGGCCCCCACAGTCACCAAATCTCAACCCAATAGAGCATCTTTGGGATGTGGTGGGACGGGAGCTTCGTGCCCTGGATGTGCATCCCTCAAATCTCCATCAACTGCAAGATGCTATCCTATCAATATGGGCCAACATTTCTAAAGAATGCTATCAGCACCTTGTTGAATCAATGCCACGTAGAATTAAGGCAGTTCTGAAGGCAGAAGGGGGTCCAACACCGTATTAGTATGGTGTTCCTAATAATTCTTTAGGTGAGTGTATGTTAAAGGCAACAAGAAATAAAATTGCTAAAGTTTTAGTTGCTGTAATTTTATGGTATACAAGACAGAAGCTAATTATAGAAGTAACAGGATCCTATTCTCTATTTTGTCTTGATTCTAAAGACATTCCTCTCTATATACTGCAGACGGTCAGAGAATAGAATAATATGATGTTTGTATATTCTTTATACAGATAATATTGTTGGGAAATATGTTTCTTTTTTTATTTTTATTTTATTATTATTTCGAAATACAGCATATGAGTCATGTCACAATCATTGCAAAGTATGTAAGTGGGAATACAATCCAGCAAAGATCGACATAATACATAAAAGATGGTATAACATAACACAAAAAAAAATGTGCATTATGCATCTGCTTCCCGACAGTTCAGAATAGCTATGCAAAAAGTCGAAAGAAACTGTGACATCAGATCAAATTACTTAGTTAATATATTGTGGAACTGCATAAACCGTAGTGCCAGGAACTAGGCACTATTGAATAACGAACCAAGAGAAACAATAGGGAGGGAGAGAAGATGGGGAGATATGGAGAAGGGGAGGGTGGGGAGAAGGAGAAGAACTGATAGCTTATCCCGATGCCTAGAAAAAAGGGGGGGGGGGAGAAAGGGGAGGTGGGAAGGAGAATTGTAAAGTGCACAATCAGACGGATTGTTACATTTGGGAGATGCCAACAGAAAGCCTAATAATACCTCAATATATGAAAGGTACGCCAAAGCTTGATGATCACCATGTCAGAATGACCTTGACTTATATGCATGCACGATATGAAGTGAAAAGTGGTCAGACTTGAGACCAAGATGAAGTAGTCGTCTGGACCAAGGAGTGGACATGGGTGACCCTTGGGTTTTTCTGTACTAGTGATTGTTTCCAGGGGGACCAGATCATATCATATCTATGATGACTTCCTAGTTCCCAATGGGACAGCTTCTCTAGTCTAGCGATGTCGTTTACTTTGCCTACCCAGTGAGTGTGGGACGGGGCTATATTTGATTTCCAATTAACCGCTTTGAATAACCTTGCCGCTGCGAGTAATATTCTGACCAGAGACTTGGTGATTAAGGGTAATTTATCAGGTAGTATAGATAAGAGCGCAATCTTGGGACTGAATTGTAGTTGCACATCTGTTAACAAAAGCAGTGACCTGTTCCGTTTAAATATCTCGTCCCAGAATGCGGACAGTTTAGAGCAGGACCACCAAATATGCACAAAATCACCAATGCAGGTCTGACATCTCCAGCACAGGTTTGAGGTTGTTCCATATAACCTTTTTAGCTTGTCTGGCATCAAATACCATCTGGTAAGGATCTTAAATGCATTTTCTTGGATCACGGTACATCTGGAAATTATTTTCGGTGCTAATAGTGCAGTTTCAATTTCTCGTTCCGAGAATTTTACCTGTAAGTCCCTTTCCAATTGCCTGACAAAGTACAAGGAAGAAGGTAAATCTAGTACTAAGAGATTACGGCTAATCTTAGAGAGAATCTTTGTCGGTTGTTTTACTTGAGCAAGCAGTTTTTCAAACCAAGGGTCCTCCGTTTTGTTCCCTTGTGCTATGCTAGTTTTTATACAAGATTTAATATAGTCAAGTTGCAATGCGTTAAGGTTGGGTGGTTGAAATTTTTGCCGTAGGTCCTCTAAACTTCCGAAAGAGCCCTGCTGATCTAATACAGCTTCGACATTCAGGGCACTCCTTTTTAAATTGAGTGGCAGTGAATGATAACCGTCATGAGAAGGATCCAGACAGTCTTTTAATTGTAGCAGAGGAGAAGGAAATTTTGAGCAATTGTTTCTAATCTCCGTTTTTTTCCAAACTCTATAGGTAGCGTTAATCAGGGAAGAGACCTCAGAAAGTGTCTTTAAGGTCCTCGGGTCTGAGAAAATCAGGTATCTCAGGGGTACCTGGGATATATCCTCCTCGAGTGCAATCCATTGTTTATGAGGAGGGCTTCTGATCCAGTCTATTATTCGTGCTAGGTGAACTGCGTGATATGTTTTAAGAATATCCGGGTAGCCTAGTCCTCCACGGGCAAATGGAAGTTGAAGGATCTTAAAAGTTATTCTGGGTTTTTTGTTTCCCCAGATATATTTGGAACTGTCTGTGGAAGTGAGTGAAGAAATGAGCGGGAAGTTTAATTGGCAAAACCTGTAGGAGGTATGTTAGTTTAGGCAAGATCAGGGAGGGAATTAAAGATATTTTTACAACCTAGCCAGGAGATGGAAGACGGTGCCCAGGAACTCAGTATTGTGGGAATTTCTGCGAGTAGTGGTTTGTAGTTTAGATTGTAAAGCTTTGATGTGTCTATTAACCCCAAAAAATTTGATAGAGCTTGTGGTCCATTGGAATGGAGAATTATCACGGAGGACCCTCTTCAAATATCTGTACTAGTTTAGGGAAGGCTTGTGGGAAATATGTTTCTGTTGTATGGGTATCTAATGTTATTTTCTATTTTTATATTTTCTCCAGTAGAAATGTTCTTGAGAAGCAACATTTGACTGAAGTCAAAATTTTCCTTTCATAGCAATTTTCTCCACATTACTAAATAGTTTTCATAATTGCATGGAATGTCTAGTAATTAAATTGTTAATCCATGTAACAATGTTTGACTAACAGAATAACACTAAGTGTAAGATAATAAACAGGTTTTAACTTACTTACATTGTGCATGAAGCATGGGTTCTTCTTGTGTTCACTCATTGATGAGGAAGCGTGTGGTCAATTGATGGACAGGAACAAGCTGCTGTGTTATGTAAGTATGTGCCATGTGTGTATGTATGAATGATGTTCTAAGACTGAGCATACAATATTTGAGTTAGAAATGAATAAACAATACGTAGTTAAAGGAGGTCATATTACTTAGAATGACATATCAGATATATTGTAGCATTATACAACATATTTCATTATTTGTGTTACCAATAATATATCTAAACATTTATACTGGAAATTAGATAAAGGAAATTTGTCTAAATTGGGGTAAGAATATGGATAATATCGAGGCCTTATAATAACAATGTGATACATATGTACAACAAGACACTTGATTCTAGTGTTATAGATTAAAGGTTCTATAACATCATAAGTTATATTAACTTGAATATTTGATGATCCAGTATATAGAATCATAAAGATTCACAGGTAAATGTTTCAATTTAATTTATATATGTTTCATGATATTATTTGTATGGGATTTACTTTCTATAAGATTGTTTTATTTTGGTTTTCAAAAGTGCTTTTATTTATTTATAGTGATGATTTATTATTGACACTACACACATACACAACTATATCCTCATATACAGGAAGATATTATATATTTTATACATGCTAGTAATAGATTGGTCTATGTGAATGAATAACATATACATATATATATATATATATATATATATATATATACACACAGTACAGACCAAAAGTTTGGACACACCTTCTCATTCAAAGATTTTTCTTTATTTTCATGACTATGAAAATTGTAGATTCACACTGAAGGCATCAAAACTATGAATTAACACATGTGGAATTAGATACATAACAAAAAAAGTGTGAAACAACTGAAAATATGTCATATTCTAGGTTCTTCATAGTAGCCACCTTTTGCTTTGATTACTGCTTTGCACACTCTTGGCATTCTCTTGATGAGCTTCAAGAGGTAGTCACCTGAAATGGTCTTCCAACAGTCTTGAAGGAGTTCCCAGAGATGCTTAGCACTTGTTGGCCCTTTTGCCTTCACTCTGCGGTCCAGCTCACCCCAAACCATCTCAATTGGGTTCAGGTCCGGTGACTGTGGAGGCCAGGTCATCTGGCGCAGCACCCCATCACTCTCCTTCATGGTCAAATAGCCCTTACACAGCCTGGAGGTGTGTTTGGGGTCATTTTCCTGTTGAAAAATAAATGATGGTCCAACTAAACGCAAACCGGATGGAATAGCATGCCGTTGCAAGATGCTGTGGTAGCCATGCTGGTTCAGTATGCCTTTAATTTTGATCAAATCCACAACAGTGTCACCAGCAAAGCACCCCCACACCATCACACCTCCTCCTCCATGCTTCACGGTGGGAACCAGGCATGTAGAGTCCATCCGTTCACCTTTTCTACGTCGCACAAAGACACGGTGGTTGGAACCAAAGATCTCAAATTTGGACTCATCAGACCAAAGCACAAATTTCCACTGGTCTAATGTCCATTCCTTGTGTTCTTTAGCCCAAACAAGTCTCTTCTGCTTGTTGCCTGTCCTTAGCAGTGGTTTCCTAGCAGATATTCTACCATGAAGGCCTGATTCACACAGTCTCCTCTTAACAGTTGTTCTAGAGATGTGTCTGCTGCTAGAACTCTGTGTGGCATTGACCTGGTCTCTAATCTGAGCTGCTGTTAACCTGCGATTTCTGAGGCATGTGACTCGGATGAACTTATCCTCCGCAGCAGAGGTGACTGGTGACTCTTGGTCTTCCTTTCCTGGGGCGGTCCGCATGTGAGCCAGTTTCTTCGTAGCGCTTGATGGTTTTTGTGACTGCACTAGGGGACACTTTCAAAGTTTTCCCAATTTTTCGGACTAACTGACCTTCATTTTTTAAAGCCACTTGTTTTTCTTTACTTAGCTGCTTTTTTCTTGCCACAATACAAATTCTGACAGTCTATTCAGTAGGACTATCAGCTGTGTATCCACCTGACTTCTCCACAACGCAACTGATGGTCCCGACCCCATTTATAAGGCAAGAAATCCCACTTATTAAACCTGACAGGGCACACCTGTGAAGTGAAAACCATTTCAGGTGACTACCTCTTGAAGCTCATCAAGAGAATGCCAAGAGTGTACAAAGCAGTAATCAAAGCAAAGGGTGGCTACTTTGAAGAACCTAGAATATGACATTTTCAGTTGTTTCACACTTTTTTGTTATGTATATAATTCCACATGTGTTAATTCATAGTTTGGATGCTTTCAGTGTGAATCTACAATTTCCATAGTCATGAAAATAAAGAAAACTCTTTGAATGAGAAGGTGTGTTCAAATTTTTGGTCTGTACTGTATATATATATGTTTATGGATGTGCCCCAAGCATATACAGTACAGACCAAAAGTTTGGACACCTTCTCATTCAAAGAGTTTTCTTTATTTTCTTGACTATGTAAATTGTAGATTCACACTGAAGGCATCAAAACTATGAATTAACAAATGTGGAATTATATACTTATCAAAAAAGTATGAAACAACTGAAAATATGTAATATTCTAGGTTCTTCAAAGTAGCCACCTTTTGCTTTGATTACTGCTTTGCACACTCTTGGCATTCTCTTGATGAGTTTCAAGAGGTAGTCACCTGAAATGGTTTTCACTTCACAGGTGTGCCCTGTCAGGTTTAATAAGTGGGATTTCTTGCCTTATAAATGGGGTTGGGACCATCAGTTGCGTTGTGGAGAAGTCAGGTGGATACACAGCTAATAGTCCTACTGAATAGACTGTTAGAATTTGTATTATGGCAAGAAAAAAGCAGCTAAGTAAAGAAAAACAAGTGGCCATCATTACTTTAAGAAATGAAGGTCAGTCAGTCCGAAAAATTGGGAAAACTTTGAAAGTGTCCCCAAGTGCAGTCACAAAAACTATCAAGCGCTACAAAGAAACTTGCTCACATGTGGACCGCCCCAGAAAAGGAAGACCAAGAGTCACCTCTGCTGCGGAGGATAAGTTCATCTGAGTCACCAGCCTCAGAAATCGCAGGTTAACAGCAGCTCAGATTAGAGACCAGGTCAATGCCACACAGAGATCTAGCAGCAGACACATCTCTAGAACAACTGTTAAGAGGAGACTGTGTGAATCAGGCCTTCATGGTAGAATATCTGCAAGGAAACCACTGCTAAGGACAGGCAACAAGCATAAGAGACTTGTTTGGGCTAAAGAACACAAGGAATGGACATTAGACCAGTGGAAATCTGTGCTTTGGTCTGATGAGTCCAAATTTGAGATCTTTGGTTCCAACCACCGTGTCTTTGTGCGACGCAAAAAAGGTGAACGGATGGACTCAACATGCCTGGTTCCCACCGTGAAGCATGGAGGAGGAGGTGTGATGGTGTGGGGGGGCTTTGCTGGTGACACAGTTGGGGATTTATTCAAAATTGAAGGCATACTGAACCAGCATGGCTACCACAGCATCTTGCAGCGGCATGCTATGCCATCCGGTTTGTGTTTAGTTGGACCATCATTTATTTTTCAACAGGACAATGACCCCAAACACACCTCCAGGCTGTGTAAGGGCTATTTGACCATGAAGGAGAGTGATGGGGTGCTGCACCAGATGACCTGGCCTACACAGTCACCGGACCTGAACCCAATCGAGATGGTTTGGGGTGAGCTGGACCGCAGAGTGAAGGCAAAAGGGCCAACAAGTGCTAAGCATCTCTGGGAACTCCTTCAAGACTGTTGGAAGACCATTTCAGGTGACTACCTCTTGAAGCTCATCAAGAGAATGCCAAGAGTGTGCAAAGCCATAATCAAAGCAAAAGGTGGCTACTTTGAAGAACCTAGAATATGACATATTTTCAGTTGTCTCACACTTTTTTGTTATGTATATA
This sequence comes from Bufo gargarizans, assembly GCF_014858855.1. Taxonomy (NCBI): domain Eukaryota; kingdom Metazoa; phylum Chordata; class Amphibia; order Anura; family Bufonidae; genus Bufo; species Bufo gargarizans. The sequence goes on along the minus strand of NC_058080.1, from coordinate 385,526,117 downwards.
ATTCCACATGTGTTAATTCATAGTTTTGATGCCTTCAGTGTGAATCTACAATTTTCATAGTCATGAAAATAAAGAAAACTCTTTGAATGAGAAGGTGTGTCCAAACTTTTGGTCTGTACTGTATATATATATATATATATATATATAGTTATAATATGGATGCCCCGCCCTCTGGAATGTGCCTGCAGGAGGGGGAGACCGCTAACTGGACAATTATGTCCAGTTTTGGCCTCTTCAAAGGACAGAGGATCAATCCCTGCCCTTTGATAACATCTCCGGAAGCGCCGGAGATGATATGCCTAACAGGGACATGGGAACAAAGAGTTCCCATGCCCCTGTATGCCGCTTACCTCCGGCGCTGTAATTATAGTGTCAGAGGTATGCATTATCTTCACAGGCGGGAGGATCAAAGGATCCCCCTGCCTGGAAGCGCGCTCCAGGTGTCATGGACGGTGTACAGAAAACAAGACAAAGCAACATGCATATATGACTCACTGGATCCAAAGCTAAGGAACCAAAAGGGAGACCCCTGCACAAGACCTGAGACTTTCCCTGGCTGCTCAGCCTATGCAAAGATCCCAGAGGTGGATGGTTGCATATCCACGTACCTCGACTGTATAACCCCTGAACACCCTACAATAGTGAGGGGACACGACCACCGGCTCCCTACACCAGACACGGAGGGAGTCAGGGTCACCTGGGATCCAGCAAACAGAAAATAACAGATAAATGTTCAGCACTTAACTTTGTAGCAGACTGCAAAACAGGACCAGCATGCACACACACTCCAGGAAGTAGTATAAGCCGCCCAGTGATGCATTATGGGGTGGAATTTAAAGGGATGCAATCAGTCCAACTACATGACAGCTGAGAGAGGCTAACGAGATGAGGAACTGAACATCACAACAAAGAAACTCAAGGAGGAGGTTCTGAAAGGCTTCTGTCAGAGCTTCTCAGCTGTCTGGTTGTGACAGTACCCCTCCCTCTACGAGTGGACTCCGGACACTCAGAGCCCACCTTCTCAGGATGGGACCTATGGAAAGCCCTGATGAGACGAGAGGTCTTAATGTCCGTCACTGAGACCCACATCCTCTCCTCAGGACCATAACCCTCCCAATGAACAAGGTACTGGAGAGAACCGCGGACAAGCCGAGAATCCACAATCCTAGAGACCTGAAATTCAAGATTCCCATCAACCATAATCGGAGGAGGAGGCAAAGGCGAGGGTACAATGGGTTGAACATAAGGTTTCAATAAGGACTTATGAAAAACATTATGGATCTTCCAAGTCTGAGGAAGATCAAGACGGTAGGCAACAGGATTGATGACAGACAGGATTTTGTAAGGCCCAATAAACCTAGGACCCAACTTCCAGGAGGGAACCTTCAATTTGATATTCTTGGTAGACAACCACACCAGATCGCCAACATTCAGGTCCGGACCAAGCACACGTCTCTTATCTGACACACGCTTATATCTCTCACTCATGCTCTTTAGATTATCCTGAATCTTTTGCCAAATAGATGACAAAGACGAGGAGAATCTGTCCTCATCAGGTAAACCACAAGACCCCTCTCCCGAGAAAGTCCCAAACTGCGGATGAAACCCATATGCACCAAAAAATAGTGACTTATCAGAGGACTCCTGACGACGGTTATTTAAAGCAAACTCAGCAAGGGACAAAAAAGAACACCAATCCTCCTGATTCTCCGCCACAAAACAGCGCAGATATGTCTCCAGATTCTGATTGACGCGCTCTGTCTGGCCATTCGACTGCGGGTGGAAAGCAGAAGAGAATGACAACTGAACCCCCAAGCGAGAAGAGAAGGCCTTCCAGAATCTGGAAACAAGCTGTGTGCCCCTATCAGAGACTATGTCTGAAGGAATACCGTGCAATTTGACAATGTGATCAATAAATGCCTGCGCCAGCGTCTTAGCATTGGGCAAACCAGGAAAAGGGATGAAATGCACCATTTTGCTAAAACAGTCCACCACCACCAGAATCACAGTCTTCCCCGAGGAACGAGGCAGGTCCGTTATGAAGTCCATGGACAGATGTGTCCAAGGACGGGAAGGAATGGGTAAGGGAAGGAGAGGACCTGAAGGCCGTGAATGAGGGACTTTGGCACGAGCGCAAGTCTCGCAGGCTGCCACAAAACCCTCAACCGAGACCAGAATCTCCGAGCGATGAGATCCAGTGTGGCTCTTGCCCCCGGGTGCCCAGCAAGGACCGTATCATGGTGTTCCTTAAAAATCTTAAAGCGAGAGGCACAAACAACCTCCCAGGAGGACAAAGATCAGGAGCCTCTGACTGGGCTGCCTGCACCTCTGCCTCCAATTCATAAAAAAGAGCAGAGACCACCACACCTTCGGCCAAAATGGGACGCGGGTCTTCAAAATTCCCGCCTCCCGGAAAACAACGTGACAGGGCATCTGCCTTCACATTCTTAACCCCAGGGCGGAATGTGACAACAAAATTAAATCTTGAAAAGAACAAAGACCATCTGGCCTGTCTCGGGTTCAGACGCTTGGCTGACTCCAAGTAGGCCAGATTTTTATGGTCAGTAAACACGGTAATAGGGTGTCTGGCTCCCTCTAGCCAATAGCGCCATTCCTCAAAAGCCAACTTGATGGCCAACAATTCCCTATCTCCCACATCGTAATTTCTCATTCGGAGGAGAGTTTTTTCGAGAAAAAGGCACACGGTCGCCATTTGGCAGGAGAGGAACCCTGAGACAAGACCGCACCCACACCCACCTCAGAAGCATCAACCTCAACTATGAAGGGTAAAGAAATATCAGGTTGCACCAAGATGGGAGCGGAAGCAAAACTCTCCTTGATATTAGAAAAAGCCTTACGCGCATCTACCGACCAAGAAGAAAAATCTACCCCCTTTCTGGTCATATCAATGAGTGGTTTAACAATAGAGGAATAATTCAAAATAAACTTCCTGTAATAATTGGCAAAGCCCAAAAAACTCATCAGCGCCTTCTGATTCTCAGGGAGCTCCCACTCATGCACAGCGCGGACCTTCTCGGGGTCCATGCGAAAACCAGAAGTGGAGAGAAGAAACCCCAGAAATTGAATTTCTGGAACCGCAAACACACATTTTTCCAGTTTCGCATATAATTTATTCTCCCGCAGAATGAGCAAGACCTGACGTAAATGTGCCTTATGAGTTTTGAAATCAGGAGAAAAAAATCAAAATGTCATCCAAATACACTAATACAAATTTTCCCATCAAATGATAAAAAATGCTGTTCACGAAATGCTGAAAAACGGCTGGGGCATTCATCAAACCAAAAGGCATAACCAAATTTTCAAAATGGCCCTCAGGGGTATTGAAGGCCGTCTTCCATTCGTCTCCTTCTCTGACCCTGACCAGGTTGTATGCCCCTCTTAGATCTAATTTGGAAAATACTTTAGCCCCAACAACCTGGTTAAACAGGTCCGGGATCAGAGGAAGCGGATAAGGGTCACGAATAGGGATACTGTTCAGCTCCCTGAAATCCAGACAAGGTCTTAAAGAACCATCTTTTTTCTTAACAAAGAAAAAACCAGCGGCAACAGGTGACTTCGAGGGTCGTATGTGTCCTTTTCTCAGACTCTCAGAGATATAAGCACGCATAGCGATCCTTTCAGGTTGGGAAAGATTGTATAAACGAGATTTAGGCAGCTTGGCGCCTGGGATGAGATTAATACGGCAATCGTACTCCCGGTGCGGGGGCAAATCCTGAACTCCATTCTCAGAGAAGACATCCGAAAATTCAGAGAGAAAAGATGGTACAGTCTTAGTAGCAACCTCAGAAACAGATGTCGTGAGGCAATTCTCTCTGCAAAAGTCACTCCATCAATGGTGGGGTTATGTTTAGTGAGCCAGGGTAGCCCCAACACTAGAGGAGTAGGCAAACCGCTAAGGACGAAACATGACACATCCTCAACATGAGCATAACTCACAACTTAAACGGATATTGTGAACTATGCCCTTTAATGATTTCTGAGAAAGTGGAGCGGAATCAATAGCAAAAACAGGAATATCCTTTCCCAAAGTGCACACCTGGAAACCATGAGTTATTGCAAATTGATTATCAATGAAATTGACAGCTGCTCCACTATCCACAAAAATCTCACAAAAAATGCTCTTGCTCTCTAGCGCCACCCTAGCAGGCAGGACAAAACGGGAACTACAAGCAAACGGAAAACCTTCAATTTCCACCTCAACCTTGCCAATAGTAACAGACGGAACATTTTTAAAAGATTTTTTCCTCTTTGTTTCTTTATTACTCCCAGAGAACTGCCTGAATCTCCTAGAGGGGCAGACATTTGCCAAATGATTTATACCTCCACAACAAAAACAAACCCTCCCATGCGGGCTGAATCTTCTATTGTCAGAAGCAATCAACCCCAGCTGCATGGGCTCCTGCTCAGAAGGGGCTGACAGCGACTGAGACCCCTGCGCACAGAATGGGACTGCTGCAGTGTCCTGGGACTGAGTATGACAGAAAGGAGAGATCTCTCCTCTCTCTCTAAGAAGCCTGTCAATACGAACGGCCTGAGACATAGCAGAGTCCAAGGAAATAGGCCTTTCATGAAAGGAAAATGCATCTTTCAATCCCTCTGAAAGACCATGGCAAAATTGACTTCGGAGTGCAGCATCATTCCAACCAGTATCAGCTGCCCATCTCCGAAATTCTGAGCAGTATATCTCTGCGGATTGTTTACCTTGGCATAATATACGTAGTCTAGACTCAGCCAGAGCAACACGATCCGGATCATCATATATCTGACCCTGGGCTAAAAAGAATTCATCCACTGAACGGAGAGGCCGTGCCCCCTCCGGCAGCGAAAAGGCCCAGGACTGAGCGTTACCCCTGAGCAGCGATATAATGATCCCCACCCTCCGTTTCTCATCACCAGAGGAATGGGGAAGAAGGCGAAAATGGAGTTTGCAAGCCTCTCTAAAACGCACAAAATTCTCACTACCCCCGGAGAACGTATCCGGGAGCGAGATCTTAGGCTCAGAACAAACTCCATGAACGCCAGCTGAACCGGTCACTTGAAGCTGAGAAAAAGTCCTGCGGAGATCAGCTACCTCCAATGAAAGACCCTGAAGGCGTTCAGCCAAAAGTGAAACCGGATCCATGCTTGAGACGGTTTTGGCGGCTTATAATGTCACGGACGGTGTACAGAAAACAAGACAAAGCAACATGCATATATGACTCAATGGATCCAAAGCTAAGGAACCAAAAGGGAGACCCCTGCACAAGACCTGAGACTTTCCCTGGCTGCTCAGCCTATGCAAAGATCCCAGAGGTGGATGGTTGCATATCCACGTACCTCGACTGTATAACCCCTGAACACCCTACAATAGTGAGGGGACACGACCACCGGCTCCCTACACCAGACACGGAGGGAGTCAGGGTCACCTGGGATCCAGCAAACAGAAAATAACAGATAAATGTTCAGCACTTAACTTTGTAGCAGACTGCAAAACAGGACCAGCATGCACACACTCCAGGAAGTAGTATAAGCCGCCCAGTGATGCATTATGGGGTGGAATTTAAAGGGATGCAATCAGTCCAACTACATGACAGCTGAGAGAGGCTAACAAGATGAGGAACTGAACATCACAACAAAGAAACTCAAGGAGGAGGTTCTGAAAGGCTTCTGTCAGAGCTTCTCAGCTGTCTGGTTGTGACACCAGGATGCCTGGGCTGGCGCGGTGACTGGGCTGAGCGCGGGAATATGGGAGCGAGCACGGCCAGGTTTAAATACCCCGGCAGTGCGGCGCTGAAGGCAGAACCCTTACCTTCCTCCCCCCATAAAAGAGAGTGCAGGCAGCCATGCGCCAGGCTGCGTTGCACTAGGAGAACACAGATCCCGGACACCCCATGCAGGAAGCACAGAAAGCTGTGCTGCGCTCTCTCCCCAGAAGGAGAGCGCAGAAGGCGCTCTGGAGAGAACCCGCTCCCCCCTGCAATTCCCCACAGCCAGGAGAGCATGAGCGGTGCTCTGAAGAGGGATCCCGACCTGCCCCTGAACACCAGAGAAGTTCAGGCAGCACACAGCCTGCACTTACCCGACCAGCTCAGCCCCAGACAGGAAGGAGGAAGTGGCAGGAGAAGCCACAGGAGAGCAGAGATCGAGCAGCTAATGAGTCCTGCAATAGCCCTGGATGGCTAAGTAGCACTGCTGTTATTCCTAACCCCTGCATTCCCTGCCCTACAGAGCATTCCCTGCCCTGCAGAGCATTAACCCCCTCAATTCCTTGCACCCGTTTCATGTGTACAGCCCCAGCATTAACCCCTGCTGCCCTGAACCCCAGCATTAACCCCTGAACCCATGCTAGGCTGATCACCTCCCTTGCTGGGCTGTTTTAACCCCTATGTAACCCCTGCAGCAGTAACCCCTTCACTGCTGCTGCCTTGTACCCCTACAGCATTGTTAACCCTTTCTTGGGTTACCCCTGCCTAGTTAACCCTTGATGTCCAGCTACATCCCTGTCAATATCCCTGGCCTGCAAGTATTAACCATTGCAGTGCCACCATTGCATTAACCCCTTGTACCCCGTAGGGACAGTGAGAAGATAGGTTGGGTGGGTTGATGTACGTATGTGTGTATGTAAGTGTAATGTATAGTTAGTGTGTGGGGTGAAATTGGGAATTGTGTATTGTGTAGTCTGGTTAGGTTTGTATTGTGTTTATTGTAGTACTATATAGTACTACGTCTATATGTTTATAATATATATTTATATCCATTGATTTATTAATATATAGATATAGCGTATTATTAGACTTGTATATATGCATTGTGTAATAAATATTCTTTATTGTTTATAATACAGCGTATAGTTTTTTTAGTAGCCACCGCCGTGGTATAGTAGTAGTAAGTCGCACGTAGTGTAGTTCAGTGTAGTGTCTAGGCAACAGAGGTGTAGTTAGTTAGTTAGGCAATTAGCTAGCTAGCATAGTCAGTTTCTCTATTATAGGTATAAATAGGCAGAGTCATCACTAGACGACTCACGCCTATTTATGAATATTAATTATTGAGATTACCCTAAATTTCAATAATTAATATTTCCCTTAACAGATACAGTTGCCCCTCTGGGCCTGAACGAGAATCTGAGTTTCTCCCCTTTTCTATGAATGATAATGGAGTTAGTAGAGGTTCTTTAACTAACTAATTGATTGAGATGTTCCATATGTATTGTTTTTAGTGTGTAAAGTTTCGCCTTAGTAGAATATGGTTTTTTGGTGCAATGTTAGGATTATTGCTCTTTTAATGTGTAATGGGCTTTTAATTTTTGATTAATTTGAGTTTGTGTCTTGGTTTTGTGGTAGGAAATCAGAAATCAGAGATATCCGGTTTGAATGCACTTCTGAAAGAACAATTAATATAACGGAAGGGATAGCATTATCGATATTAACAATACTTCTTATTCTTGTTTTTTTATTTATTTGCATCTTTTAATATTTTTACACATTTTTCACTATTTATTTATTTAATAGGGGATAGTTATGATCTTATGACTATATAATTGATTATATATATATTTTTGTCACATTTTATGAATTAATTATACAGGGACAGCATTATTTATTTTAACAATGGTTCTCTATATAGCTATTTGTTTATTTATCACTATTTATTTATCCACAGGGGATATTCATATAAATATGATTATACGGTATATTTTCACAAAATGGATTATATGTATACATTTCATGAATTTTAGTTATTGTAATTTTTGTATTTTTTGTTTTCACGTCACTTTGCACTTTATTTACACTGGTGGTATTCATTCGTCACTTTATATTTATATATTTATATTTTTATGTATTAAGATTGAGGTGTATTGATTAATTGTCCGATATCAGGCAGCCAGTTGTTTTATCCTCCAAGGACCAATGACCAGGCCAGATATAGATCACCTTACCCAGCGCGCTGCCCTGTTGGGAGACGGTCAGCTGTCTAAATATGTGGACAGAGCCCGGTACCGGATATCCGGCATGCGTTTCAAGGTGGAATGCTGTAATGACCGGCGTCACACACAGGGAGGAAAACAGGGAAAGCCCTGCCCAAGGGAGAGGGAAAGGTGGTGACCCCTAACTCACCTTGCGGCTGGCACCTGACTGCCCTGACGTCCCTAGACGGGTTCCTCACCCGTGCGGCGATCACGTGCCTAAACCCTGGCTTTCCCTGAAATGAGCCCTAGATAGTGAACGGGCCGGTGGGATCGCTAGTCCGCACCACTGCACTAAGAGGGAAACACCAGGGAGAGGACAGACAAATACAAACAAACACAAACACCCAGGTGGGCGACCACAGCAGTCCACAAAGGTCCAACAGGGATCCGGAGGGTAGCGTTCTGAAACAACCATCCGAGAAGGCAGCAACACAGCTCCAGTGGGTCAGAATAGATGTCCAGGCAGGAAGCTCTATCTCTGGCAACCAGAGAAGTGTGAGAGAGGAATATAAGGAGGTTTGGGAGTGCTGGACAAGGAACAGCTGAGGAGAAGGAGCTACGGGTCCCTGAGTGAGCCAAAAGGGTTTGCAAAGCAAACCCAGAAAGCTACCATAAGGAAAACAGCCCTATCTTAAATAGAGCGTGCAGCCAACCGCTGCGACTTCCTGACCCCGGGTATAACGGAGTCAGGCGTGGTTCTCGATACCCTCGTGACAGTACCCCCCTCTCTACGAGGGGCCTCCGGACACTCAGGACCAGGTCTCTCAGGATGAGAGGCATGAAAAACCCGAACTAATCTGTCGGCGTTTACCTCAGACGCAGGAACCCACATTCTTTCCTCGGGACCGTAACCTCTCCAATGCACCAGATATTGAAGAGAGCGGCGGACCCGACGAGAATTAACAATTTTGGATATCTGAAATTCTAGATTACCATCCACGACAACAGAAGGGGGTGGCAGCGGTGATGGTTCTAGAGGTGGAACATATTTTTTGAGTAACGACTTATGAAAAACATTATGAATTTTAAAAGTCTGAGGTAACTCCAGGCGAAAAGCCACGGGGTTGATGATGGCTACAATTTTGTAAGGGCCAATAAACCTAGGACCCAGTTTCCAAGAGGGAACCTTCAATTTAATATTCCTAGTAGACAACCACACATAGTCATTCACTTCTAGGTCCGGACCTGGCGACCGTCTCTTATCAGCCATGCATTTGTATTTACCTCCCATATTTTTCAAGTTAGCTTGCACCTTCTGCCATACCGATGAAAGAGATGACGAAAAACGTTCCTCTTCGGGAACCCCAGAAGACCCCCCCTCTTTGAAAGTACAGAATTGGGGATGAAAACCATATGCACCAAGAAATGGTGACTTGCCAGTGGATTCCTGACGACGATTATTTATGGCAAACTCAGCTAACGGTAAATATGATGACCACAACTCTTGGTTTTCAGACACAAAACATCTTAGATATGTCTCAAGGTTTTGGTTGGCACACTCAGTCTGTCCATTCGACTGAGGATGGAAAGCTGAGGAAAAGGATAAGTGTACCCCCAAACGGGAACAAAAAGCTTTCCAAAATTTAGAAATAAACTGGGTACCCCGATCCGAAACAACATCGGAGGGGACCCCGTGAAGCTTCACGATTTCACTGACGAATACCTGAGCATGAGTCTTAGCATTAGGTAGTGCGGGTAACGCAATGAAGTGTACCATTTTGCTAAACCCGTCCACTACTACCAAAATAACTGTTTTACCCGCAGACAAAGGTAAGTCAGTGATAAAATCCATTGACAGATGTGTCCACGGTCTATTGGGAATGACGAGTGGTAATAGAACCTTTTGCGCGCGCACAGGTAGAACAAGAAGACACAAAATCTAATACATCCTGACGCAACCTTGGCCACCAAAAACTACGAGACAATAGCTCCAAGGTTGCTTTACTACCCGGGTGCCCAGCAAGTGCCGAATTATGATGTTCCTTTAATAATTCGAAACGTAGGTTCAAGGGTACAAACAATTTCTCTGAGGGGCAAGAGACCGGGTCGTCCCCCTGGGCCTCTAGCACCTTCCACTCCAAAACAGAGTGTACCGCAGAGACAACCACTCCTCTCTATAGAATGGGCACCGGATCACTCACAGTACCCCCTCCAGGGAAACAACGAGATAGTGCATCAGCCTTGGTGTTCTTTGCCCCAGGACGATAGGTAATCACAAAGTTAAACCTGGTAAAAAATAGCGACCACCTAGCCTGTCTAGGGGTGAGACGCTTAGCTGATTCGAGGTACAGGAGATTTTTGTGGTCCGTAATCACAGTGACGGGGTGGACTGCCCCCTCTAAGAAGTGACGCCACTTCTCAAACGCAAGTTTAATAGCTAATAGTTCCCTATTGCCAATATCGTAGTTCTTTTCTGCTGCAGATAGTTTTTTAGAAAAGAAAGCACAAGGGCGCCATTTGCCAGGAGACGGACCCTGAGACAGCACAGCCCCCACTCCCACCTCTGACGCATCGACTTCAACAATAAAAGGCTGAGAGACATCAGGTTGGACTAGTACAGGTGCTGAGGTAAACCTCTCTTTTAGAGAGGAAAAAGCAACTTTAGCGGCGTCAGACCATTTAGAAAAATCAGTCCCCTTCCTAGTCATATCAGTAAGCGGTTTTACAATAAGTGAATAATCTTTAATGAATTTCCTATAGAAATTTGCGAAGCTCAAGAACCATTGTAGTGCTTTGAGGTTCTCAGGAAGATCCCAATCTAAAATTGCCTGGACCTTCCTAGGATCCATACGGAAACCTGACGCAGATAAAAAATAACCCAGGAATTGTATCTCCTGAACGGCGAAGACACATTTTTCAATCTTAGCATATAATTCATTCGTCCGTAGGACCTGCAGTACTTGTCTGACATGCACCTCATGTGTTTTCAGATCAGATGAATAAATTAAAATATCATCTAGGTATATTACCACAAACCTGCCGATTAGATGACTAAAAATGTCATTAACGAAATGTTGAAAGACGGCAGGAGCATTGGTCAGACCGAAAGGCATAACTAGATTTTCATAATGCCCCTCAGGGGTGTTAAACGCTGTCTTCCACTCATCCCCCTCCTTAATACGAATCAGATTGTAGGCCCCCCTAAGATCAAGTTTGGAGAACCACCTAGCACCCGCAATCTGATTAAACAGGTCAGGAATGAGAGGAAGAGGGTATGGGTCTCGGATGGTTATCCGATTTAATTCGCGAAAATCTAAGCAAGGACGCAGGCCCCCATCTTTCTTTTTAATGAAGAAAAACCCTGCAGCCACGGGTGAAGAAGAGGGTCTGATGTGTCCCTTAGCCAAGCTCTCGGAGATATAATCTTTCATGGCTTGTCTCTCTGGACCTGAAAGATTATATAACCTGGTCTTGGGTAATTTTGCGCCAGGAATAAGGTTAACCGGGCAATCATAAGGACGATGAGGTGGTAACTTCTGACAACCTTTTTCAGAAAAAACATCCTCAAAATCCGAAATAAATGTAGGTAGGGTAGTTATGGAGGCGACTAAGCAATTGCTATTTAAGCAATTTTCTCTGCACTGCTCACTCCACTCCAATATCTCCCTGGCCTGCCAATCCACCACTGGATTGTGCGCTACCAACCAGGGAAGGCCCAGCACCACCGGAGTGGGAAGCCCCTCCAGAACATAACCTGAAAGCATCTCGTTATGGTGGTCCCCTACCCGAAGGTGTAAATTATGAACGATGTGGGTGAGGTTTCTCTGAGACAGGGGAGCAGAATCAATAGCGAATATGGGAATGGGTCTCTGTAACGTACAGAGAGACAAACCCAAAGAGCGGGCAAAATTGGCATCTATCAAATTTACCCCTGCTCCACTGTCTAGAAAGAAAGAAATAGTCTCCGTCTTATCACCAAAAATAATAACCGCTGGCAACACAAATTGCGATGTACGTATGGAGGAGACGTATACCCCCCGGCTGACATCCTCCACACAGCCTGGGTTTAGTAGTTTTTCCGACGGTCTTTTGTTTCTGAGGAAAGAAGGACAGACATTAATGAAATGACCCCTCTCCCCACAAAAAAAACAAACCCCATGCCTACGGCGAGCCTCAGGAGGACGGACCTGACGAGTAGTTCCTCCTAGCTGCATAGGCTCGTCTAAGTCCGTACAGACTAACTGCTGCTTGGGAGGGGTTACCAATTTCTCTGGTTCTTTCAACCTGTCCCTAAGGCGTCTCTCTATACGGATAGAAAGGGACATAACCGCATCAAGGGAAACGGGGGTCTCATATAATGCAAGCGCATCCTTAACCCTTTCGGATAATCCAGAGCAGAACTGACTACTGAGAGCCGGGTCGTTCCATTGGGTATCCCTAGCCCACCTACGGAATTCAGAGCAATAATCCTCTACCAGCCGCTCTCCTTGTAAGAGTCTCCGTAATCTTGATTCAGCCAGTGCTACTCGGTCAGGGTCGTCATATATGAGACCCAAGGCCCCGAAAAACTCATCCACTGACCGAAGAGCCTGGGAATCAGTAGGTAAAGAGAACGCCCAGGACTGCGGGTCCCCCTGCAGCAGGGAAATAACAACCCCCACCCGCTGATCTTCATTACCAGAGGAGTAAGGGCGCAGTTTAAAGTATAACTTACAGGCCTCACGGAACGTCAAAAACTTGTCCCTTCCCCCAGAAAATCTGTCAGGGAGAGGGACCTTGGGTTCCGCAACAACCTGGTTACCAGTAGCAACCGCTGGGCTTGCGGTCGGTTGTAATTGCTGCTGTTGCTGGAGGACCGACGCCTTCAATCCTACCACCTCCAAAGACAGGCCACGAAATTGTTTGGACAGAGCAGCAATTTGATCCATACTGGATTCTAAGTAGGTAAAAAAAAAAAAAAAAAAATTGTTTTTTATTTTTTTTTACCTACACAAAATAATGGCCAGAGATAATGTAATGACCGGCGTCACACACAGGGAGGAAAACAGGGAAAGCCCTGCCCAAGGGAGAGGGAAAGGTGGTGACCCCTAACTCACCTTGCGGCTGGCACCTGACTGCCCTGACATCCCTAGACGGGTTCCTCACCCGTGCGGCGATCACGTGCCTAAACCCTGGCTTTCCCTGAAATGAGCCCTAGATAGTGAACGGGCCGGTGGGATCGCTAGTCCGCACCACTGCACTAAGAGGGAAACACCAGGGAGAGGACAGACAAATACAAACAAACACAAACACCCAGGTGGGCGACCACAGCAGTCCACAAAGGTCCAACAGGGATCCGGAGGGTAGCGTTCTGAAACAACCATCCGAGAAGGCAGCAACACAGCTCCAGTGGGTCAGAATAGATGTCCAGGCAGGAAGCTCTATCTCTGGCAACCAGAGAAGTGTGAGAGAAGAATATAAGGAGGTTTGGGAGTGCTGGACAAGGAACAGCTGAGGAGAAGGAGCTACAGGTCCCTGAGTGAGCCAAAAGGGTTTGCAAAGCAAACCCAGAAAGCTACCATAAGGAAAACAGCCCTATCTTAAATAGAGCGTGCAGCCAACCGCTGCGACTTCCTGACCCCGGGTAACACGGAGTCAGGCGTGGTTCTCGATACCCTCGTGACAAATGCATTAGCGTTTCAGGACAAATTATACATTCTGACCTAACCTCTACACTGGCACTTTGGACGACTGGGAGGCTGGCACATATTTTTATATTATCATTATTTTTGAATTATTGAATAAAGATGGGCCTTGCTGTATTCTCTCACAAACCTGAAGTGAACGCACGCCGGAATGCACGCCGGAGCATATGCGGCGGACATATTCTGGATTCCTGTTATGTAAGTGTTCACCTGTTGTGAATTAAGTGGAGCACCAGTATATAAATATATAGGTAGCTCATTAGCACACTATCCCCTTGAAGAAGCGTGATGCGAAACGTGCGTCGGGGGGTCTGATCACTGGTCATAATATGTTTACTTATTTATCTCTGCTGCTTGTAAGTTTAGATTTTAACCAATGTTATTCCCTACCTCTTGATTTAAGCGTGACTTTAGAGGCAATATGTGTCGCACTATGCACTTTATTATGTAATGTTACTGTATGATAGAGCGGTTTAGAGATGTGGGATCTTCTTACTATTGTTAAACTGAGCTAACAGAGATTTCATATTGTTACTACTGACTGTATATTTTATGTATTTGTGTATGGTTGTCATCGCCATCTACAGTTTTTATATATTTGTGTGAATAAATAAAGATTATATATATTATTGACATTTATGTAGCACTGCGTTGTTCTCTTTTTGGTGTTTCAATAGTTGTGGTTGGAGATGCAGTGTTTATTGTATAGGAGCCCTGGTTTTGTATTGGGGTTTTAAATATAAGGGTCAACTATATTGGAAAGCATTTCAGCTATGGGAATTATGTTAATACATATTTGTTGCTTTTCTAAACAAAGGTTTATATTTACAGTTATATTTTAAAGAAGAAGAATAAAATGATATTTATTAGAGTAATATCTCATATCTCATGCAGAATATTACTTTATTAAAAAAGGTAAAGATTTGGTTTTACTAGTGCAAAGATAAATTTCGTTATATCAATTAATTGAATCAATATAATTTTTATTAATAAAAAGTCCTCAAACATACACAAAGATACATCACTGAAGGAATCACAGATAAAAAGGTTACACTTACATAAAGGTGATTTTGTATTAGGATAACATTTTCAATAATATATAAACATTTATATCATGTTGAAAAATAATATGGTAATAAATGAATGGTATGGTACACTGTGATAATATAGGTTAGCTATAATTACCAACTTTGGTGTAGCAATAGGAAAGAAGATGTCTTCAATCAAGACTAAAGTCAACAGGAAATGTAATGTTTTATAGAGACTGTGATATTAATGAAGTCTATAAACATAAAGACTGATGTGCACAGAGTCCCAGGGAAAGGACTTGGAGTTAAACAAATCTGTTACATTCTGGAAAATGTGTGACGATAGAGGGCGCTGTAGACTGACCCAAGACAAGGGTGAAGAGTATCTGAAGCACACCTGTCCATAGACCACTCCAGAGGTAAAGTTCATAGCAAGAAAGTTCTGTCCACACAGATAGGAGGTCTGTGACAGAAGGACTGGCATCCAAAATGGAGAATTGAGCTCAAGGAGAGCGAGTGCTGAAGAACTTCAGTAAGTGATTAAGGCTGGGTTCACACCTGAGCGTTTTACAGCGCGTTCCTACACGCTGTAAAACGCTCAACGGACAAGAACCAATGATTCCCTATGGGAATGGTTCTCACCTGAGCGTTTTACAGCGCGTACGAACGCGCTGAAAAACGCCCTACGCCCCAAGAAGCACAGGAGCTTCTTTGGGGCGTAGTGTCGCGCGTTCCCGTACATAGACTTCCGGGAACGCGCAACAACGGGCGTTCGCTTGCAAAGGAGCCGCGTATGTGAGACGCCTGTAGAATCGCGCATACAGAGCGCTCCATCCAGTACGCTCAGATGTGAACCTAGCATTAGAGTTAGAATAGCTAGGGTTCAAAAAGTGAGATACTGTATTTAGCGCCTCTGTACTGCCTAGGTTGTTAGTTTTTTTTTTTCCAGAAAAAGCTATTCCATTGGATTGCCATATGAAGTTCAGGAATCTGCTACTTGTGATACTAAAGTTAAATGCTTTGTTTAAGGACTACATTCATTTCACTTGATTGTCAATAATCATGCCAAGAGCGTGAAATTCTTCATATGAGGCTGAATGAACAGTTACTCCAAATTCCTTATAAAGTTCTACCATGTTAAACCTGGTGAGAAAGGAGGGTAATGACAAAGATGTCACAGCTGTTCAGAGGGAGTTACATGACGCTTCTGAAGAAGACCAAGAACTTCCTGGTATGTAAGTCAAAATCTGTACCCA
This sequence comes from Bufo gargarizans, assembly GCF_014858855.1. Lineage (NCBI taxonomy): Eukaryota > Metazoa > Chordata > Amphibia > Anura > Bufonidae > Bufo > Bufo gargarizans. The sequence goes on along the minus strand of NC_058080.1, from coordinate 385,510,243 downwards.
GGAAAGCTGTGTTACCACAAGTCATCAGAAGTGATAGATCTTGTACATGAACATCATTGGGATAATATGATACAATTCAATTTAAGGAGTGCACATCATCTACATACAGTTCTATCAATCCTATTATAGACTTTATGTGAGTCAAATTTAAGATGAACCAACACCGAAAATAACACACACACATATAATATAATAACATAATTTTATTCAAAAATTCTCGCAATATGCATCAATAAACATTAAAATTAGCAGCAATGTAGAAGGTGTTGACACGGAATGTACCCTCCTGAATCCACAGAGTCTGTAAAGACATATAGAGGACATATAACACCACAATTGACTAGTACAAAATACTATATCCGTGGTGAAGTAGATATCCAAACCCAAATCCATACAAATGATATTACTGCCTATATAATTTATCAAAAATAAAAACCAAGCCCAATATGGGCTCCTGCAACCAACATAATCTACAGACAATAAAGCAACATAAAACATTAAGATGCAAACAAAGCTGGAAGTCTTACAGACCGGGATTAAGCAGGGACCTTCACCCCTAATAAATTTAAGATGAATAAGTGAAACTACAGTATCAAGACCATGAAGAAACCATAGGAAGATGATGAAGAGAAGAAGATGCCTAATAAGATATTAGATGAGTTCTTAAATCTATTTCATTAGTATTCTATCACAGTTTACCATATGCTCAGCAAGTATTATTATTTTGTTGTCAAATAAATAATTGAAGGACAATTAGTTTATAAAGAAGAAAAGAAGAATGAAGAGTCCAAGATAATTGTAAAATTTGATGTTGTGGGTTCGAAAAGATATATCTCACCCTCAAGAGGGGGGAAATGTTAAATAATATGCGATATAAAACAAATTGGTATTGATTATAAAGGATTTATTACACTGCACACTGGCACCATCTATAGTAATACACTTGGCAATGGGAGGTCTGTATGAGGACGTCAAGACCTATATTTGAAGTCTCCATATATGACAATGTATAAACCCATAGATATTGTAAATCACAGCCAGAAAAGTTTCAAGCTGGATGTAATTTTTGTTTTTATTTAAATATAAGTAAGGCTACATTCCCACTCGCGTTTTGTGCGGATCCGTCATGGATGGATCCGTTCAGATAGTCCAGCCGTCTGCATCCGCTCAGAACGGATTCGTTTGTATTATCTTTAACATAGCCAAGATGGATCCCTCTTGAACACCATTGAAAGTCAATGGAGGACAAATCCGATTTCTATTGTGCCAGATTGTTTCAGTGAAAACGGATCCGTCCCCATTGACTTAAATTCTGTGTCAGGACGGATCCGTTTGGCTCAGTTTCATCAGACGGACACCAAAACGCTGCAAGCAGTGTTTTGGTGTCAGTCTCCAAAGCGGAACAGAGACTGAACTGATGCATTCTGAGCGGATCCTTTTCCATTCAGAATGCATTAGAAATGAACAGATCTCACAAACGGAAAGCCAAAGTCAATAAAGTGCGGCTTTTTGTGCGAACGTTTTCGGCTGAAAAAAAAACTGCCTTCTTCAGGCACTGTGCCGCTTGTGGTTAATGAGTCCAGGATAGGTACACCAGGAGAAGAAAAAGTGGGGCGTTACTGGCCGCCATAAGTCAGTGACACCACTGACAACTTACCCACAAGCGGCACAGTGCCTGAAGAAGGCAGTTTTTTTCAGCCAAAAACGTTCGCACAAAAAGCCGCACTTTACTTGTATTTAAATAAAAACGAAAATTACATCCAACGTGAAACTTTTCTGGCTGTGATTTACAATATCTATAGATACAGGGCTGGGAACCCTATTCACAGCCCATGGCAAGCAGGAAGCAACAAAGCATTACATATTAAATGTATAAACCCATACATTAGTAAGACATGCCTGTATCTATGGTATAAATGACTGACAGAGACAGACAAGGGGGTCGTCTTACTTACACTCACTCCATTGGGGGTGGTTGCTGCTGAAAATAATGGAAGAAACACATGGAGCCTTAGAAGAAGATTCCTATCCTTCAACAATGATACTTTAAGGACATTCATATTCACTCATGGACAATAGACTAAGACTTTTCCTAAACAATTTTTGCAAGTAATCAACTTTGATGAAGACCGAAAATAAATCACAATATTAATTTTTTATATAACTCTTGTTAAATACTGGTGAATGAGTCCTCCAGGTCTTCCTTACTCCAAATAAGCATACACTAGATTTGGAGAAAATTATCAAATTAGTTTTATATTTTTCATACATATTTATTTTACATTTGGCATGATATTACAGTGCACTGCATGGTTCACCTTATGGCCTCTGTCCCTGTCGGTAAACCAGCATCAGAATCTCATAATCTGGCTTTCAGCCAAGTCTGTGGCCTGTCTTGTGGCTAACAGAGCCAGATCCCCTTATACCTGCTCATTCAGCATCTCAGCTTCAACTGCCTCACACAGCGCACATCACCTCACCCCCCTGGGTCCTGACTTTCTTCAGGTTGCTGTATACATCTCACACAGTTCCCTTTGCTGGCTTGGGGGTAATCCTGCAGCATTACACACAGGATGTTTCCTCTACAAACACAGAGCTGACATAGACCGGAGGAGTTCTCTCCTCTGTACTCTTGCGCTGGCCAGGGAGAAGTGTCTGCAGAGCATTGCACAAGAACAGGTAGTCGGAATATCCTGTGTGTGTCAGCAATGTCATTGTACTGTACAGCTGGGACTTGCAGTCCCATACATACAACATGACTACCTCAGCAGTCAGACTGCAGGCAGGGCAGCAATTAAATTCAATCCCTTTGCAGTTTGCAGAGCAGGGGGTGAGAGGCGGTCTTTGTTGACACCCACAAATATTCATGAGGAAAACCCCAGAGATTGTTGTTACATGCCCCTCACAGCTCTGCAACTGCATCTAAAAAATAAAAAAGGCACTGGAAGAGAACTAGGAAAATGAGTAAAAAATGTATTTTGCCTAAAACGTGCTTAGCCTAAGTATATATTGCAGACCATCAGATTTACACTGCTTTATTTATATTTTTTTACATACAGTACAGACCAAAAGTTTGGACACACCTTCTCATTCAAAGAGTTTTCTTTATTTTCATGACTATGAAAATTATAGATTCACACTGAATGCATCAAAACTATGAATTAACACATGTGGAATTATATACATAACAAAAAAGTGTGAAACAACAGAAAATATGTCATATTCTAGGTTCTTCAAAGTAGCCACCTTTTGCTTTGATTACTGCTTTGCACGCTCTTGGCATTCTCTTGATGAGCTTCAACAGGTAGTCACCTGAAATGGTTTTCACTTCACAGGTGTGCCCTGTCAGGTTTAATAAGTGGGATTTCTTGCCTTATAAATGGGGTTGGGACCATCAGTTGCGTTGTGGAGAAGTCAGGTGGATACACAGCTGATAGTCCTACTGAATAGACTTTGTATTATGGCAAGAAAAAAGCAGCTAAGTAAAGAAAAACGAGTGGCAATCATTACTCCAAGAAATGAAGGTCAGTCAGTCCGAAAAATTGGGAAAACTTTGAAAGTGTCCCCAAGTTCAGTCACAAAAACCATCAAGCGCTACAAAGAAACTGGCTCACATGCGGACCGCCCCAGGAAAGGAAGACCAAGAGTCACCTCTGCTGCGGAGGATAAGTTCATCCGAGTCACCAGCCTCAGAAATCGCAGGTTAACAGCAGCTCAGATTAGAGACCAGGTCAATGCCACACAGAGTTCTAGCAGCAGACACATCTCTAGAACAACTGTTAAGAGGAGACTGTGTGAATCAGGCCTTCATGGTAGAATATCTGCTAGGAAACCACTGCTAAGGACAGGCAAGAAGCAAAAGAGACTTGTTTGGGCTAAAGAACACAAGGAATGGACATTAGACCAGTGGAAATCTGTGCTTTGGTCTGATGAGTCCAAATTTGAGATCTTTGGTTCCAACCACCGTGTCTTTGTTCAATGCAGAAAAGGTGAACGGATGGACTCTACATGCCTGGTTCCCACCGTGAAGCATGGAGGAGGAGGTGTGATGGTGTGGGGGTGCTTTGCTGGTGACACTGTTGGGGATTTATTCAAAATTGAAGGCATACTGAACCAGCATGGCTACCACAGCATCTTGCAGCGGCATGCTATTCCATCCAGTTTGCATTTAGTTGGACCATCATTTATTTTTCAACAGGACAATGACCCCAAACACACCTCCAGGCTGTGTAAGGGCTATTTGACCATGAAGGAGAGTGATGGGGTGCTGCCCGAGATGACCTGGCCTCCACAGTCACCGTACCTGAACCCAATCTAGATGGTTTGGGGTGAGCTGGACCGCAGAGTGAAGGCAAAAGGGCCAACAAGTGCTAAGCATCTCTGGGAACTCCTTCAAGACTGTTGGAAGACCATTTCAGGTGACTACCTCTTGAAGCCCATCAAGATAATGCCAAGAGTGTGCAAAGCAGTAATCAAAGCAAAAGGTGGCTACTTTGAGGAACCTAGAACAGGGGTAGGCAACCTCCGGCACTCCAAATGTTGTAAAACTACAACTCCCAGCATGCATACTTCCTCTGCTCCTCTCAGAACTCTCACAGAAATGAATGGAGCATGCTGGGAATTGTAGTTTTGCCACAGCTGGAGTGCCGGAGGTTGCTGACCCCTGACCTAGAATATGAAATTTTTTCAGTTGCTTCACACTTTTTTGTTATGTATATAATTCCACATGTGTTAATTCATAGTTTTGATGCCTTCAGTGTGAATCTAGAATTTTCATAGTCATGAAAATAAAGAAAACTCTTTGAATGAGAAGGTGTGTCCAAACTTTTGGTCTGTACTGTAACTCTGACAACCCCTTTAAGTACTTAAATAATCTTTATAATAATCTTAATAATCACTGTTAAATCTGTTAATACATGTTATTACCCAATTCCCACCCTTTTTTAGAAAATAAGTCCCTTCTTACCTGATGTTGTCTTTGGTCTCCCCTGGTTATGGCCACCTCTCCTGTCGAATCCCGCCGGGCCGCGCGTGCGCAGAAGACTGAAGATTCTCTCCAGGCCGGGTCGCGCAATGCCCTTAATGCGCACGCCGCCGCGCATGCGCCATGATGACTTCTTCCTGGCCAGTATAGTACAGAGCCGCAAACGCGCACGCCGACTCTGTACTACACAGGCCAGGAATAAGTCACCATGGCGCATGCGCGGCGGCAGCGAGCGCGTTCAGGACATTGCCCGGCCGGGAGAAAATCTTCAGTCTTCTGCGCAAGCACAGCCCGGCCGGGAGAAGAATCCAAGAAGTGAACGTCGCGCTCAAGGAAGGTAAGTATGAAAAGGGAAGATGAGAATACCCCTTTAAGTCAACTAGAGAAGTGCTGCGTAAGGAAGTAAGGAAGATTGTTCAAAACCAACACTTTGCCCATCAGCTACATATGCAACCATGAAACATGTAACATCTGTGAATGTCTACGCATTTTGTATACCAACTGCCAGTCCATGCTATCCTGATGTATTTGCATTTGAATTCTTCAGTAAAGAACTATTCTGCTGCACAAATGCCTCATTATTGCTTCCTGCACTGCCGCACTACACCAAAATTCATAGCTGCATCAAGGGATCCTGCCTTGCACCTCAAAAACTTCAACATCAAGGTCACCTCAACCATCATCAGGCAGGAGAACCCCAGAACAGAAGTGTGCTCCAAAGGAAGAAAGGTGCACCCTTTCCATCGATGCATGGCACAGTGGAGAGAATAAGTGAGTACTATTACCACTATTCTTGCTAATATCACTCCTATCCTCTTCCTTTACTCTCCCCCCCCTACAGCCTGCTGCAACAGCACCACCTGCAGAGCTGAATACCCTCTCTGACAGTGCACTTAAGCGTAGACAAGACAGTATATTTTCGGAGAAAGGGCACAATCCATGTGCTCGTTCAAATGTTGTGTATCCATTTGCTGATGTCCATTACGTAGTCACAGTGGTTGAAAGAACTGTTCCATCATGTTCAGCAAACTGTTTTTACTGTTGTTGGTGATGCTGCTGCTTCTGCTACTTATAGCAGTAGCACTGGCAGAAGCAATGGAGCGTTGACTCGGAGCAGTGGGGGCCTCCCTGAACAGACATGCAACTAGGAGGCATCTGTTCAGCAAGAACTGCATCAATCTGGGTAGAGTGTAACTTGCAATACTATAATTTTGCCTTCCTTTCGGAATCCGGTCAAAATTCCCTCATTTTCCATTTATAGCTGGGGTATAAAAGCATGGCTACTCGAGAATCATCCCTTTGCTTGATGCTACTGATATACGTATTAACACAAAAGCATCATCTTTATCATCATGGCTGTCATAATGACTGTCAACCTCATCCCTTAGTTGTGCCTGTGATAACTCTATGTCTCCCTCCACCACCAGCTCCTCTTCATCTTCCTCCTCATCAAGTCCTAGCTCCTCATTCTTCTCTACTTCTTCCAGTCCCCCAACAGTCACAGGGAGGCAATCAAGATGTAGAAGCTGTTTTTCTTTAACCATACCTTGTTACATCAGTGTGAGTGTTTGCTCCAAAATAAATATCGGGAAATGGGGCAGGAGTGGCATAACCGATGCTGTTGCCCCTACTCAAAAATCTGGTGGACTCTACAAAGGGTCTGGGTACACAACATCCTAGATGAGCTACTGCTACCTGAACTCAAAATGAGAAATGCTTCCTGATGTAGTGCTCTGGTGCATGATGTAATCATTGACTGCTTTATTATGTTAGTACAAATGATCCATCATATGCAAGGTGGGTTTCCGGAGAATTGGAATGTCACAGATCAAGTAATGCAAAGACAGAGTTCAGGAGAGCACTCTTAGGCCCCTTTCACATGAGCGTGACGGATTAGGTCCGGATGCATTCAGGGTGCATTCAGTGAAACTCGCACCATTTTGCAAGCAAGTTCAGTCAGTTTTGTTTGCGATTGCGTTCAGTTGTCCAGTTTTTTCTGCGCGGGTACAATGCGTTTTGATGCGTTTTTCAAGCGCGTGATAAAAAACTGAAGGTTTACAAACAACATCTCCTAGCAACCATCAGTGAAAAACGCATTGCATCCGCACTTGCTTCCGGATGCAATGCGTTTTTCATTAAAGCCCCATTAACTTCTATGGGGTCAGGGCTGTGTGAAAAACGCAGAATATAGTTTTTCACGCAACGCAGAACTGATGCGTGAAAAAAAAACGCTCATGTACACAAACCCTTTGAAATGAATGGGTCAGGATTCAGTGCGGGTGCTATGCGTTCAAGTCACGCATTGCATCCGCGTGGAAAACTCACTCGTGTGAAAGGGGCCTTAGCAAGATATAACAAAAATGCATGCACGCTCTCCTGGACATGGTCAGCACCTTCAGCAAGCCACAATATGTTTTTTGAAAACTTTACACCACTAAATTTATGGAGTATGTTTGATATTTTCCAAAAGCAGTGCAGCCACAATGTTCCTGCCATTGTCGCTATGTGCCCAGTTGTAGTTGGCAGGGAGATATTCACTGCCTGATGCACAATAGCAAGTGATTTGCTGTGTGGTTTTTCTTGCTCAGCTTCATCAGTTGTAAGACAGTATGACAACACTCCAGCTTACACATATACTCCTCAACATTGAAATTGCAACATCAAGAAGGAAAAGTCTTGGAATTATCAAAATCACAGGATAATTTTTTTTTTTAATGATATTCAAATTATAAAAAATGGAAACAAAATATTCAAAACATCTTGATTTACTCTGCATTGAGTATGAGAGGCCTTGGGCAGGCAAATCATCAAGATCTGCTATTGGCAGCTCCCTTTGTAACTGACAATCTTTGACTTGCTAGATGTGCTCATTGGGAGACAAATCTGGTGACACTGCAGGCCATGGTAGTAAATTTAGGCCACACAGGCTGCTCACAATAGCACAAGCATCATGCAGCCTGGTGTTGTCCTGTTGAAAAACGGCTCTTGGGCCACTTTGGAGAAATGGCTGTACCACTGGTTCTACAACCAAATCATTGTAACACTGAGCTGTTAGTGTACATAAAATTAAGTTAGAAGGACCTGTCTAACATATATTATGCCACCCCACACCATAATCCCCAAAGTAGGACTGATGTGACTTTCCCTTGTAAAGGCCTCTACATGGTATTTCCCACCTGGTCTCCACACTAATTCCTGGCTATCATTGCGTCCGAGATGAAAAGAGAATTCTTTGCTGAGGAGGACAGGCCTCTATTCAAACCTTCATTGCTGTCTTGCTGTGGCACCATGACAAACTTTGAGAATGGTGGCATGAGGTCAATGGAAAACCTGTAGCTAGATGTCTGACTCATGACCCAATGTTGTGCAAACTCCTTCAGATGGTTTGCACAGACATTGTTTGTCGCCCTAGGCTTGTTATGTCTGGTTTCAATTGCAGTACAGAATGGATCACCAAGCTCCATTCTTCTAATCAGACACTCCATCAATGTAAAGGTTTGCTGCTTTGTACTGTTCCTCTTGCTGTCTTTCTAGTTCATTGCTGTTCTCATGCAAAATTGAACAGTGCAGACATCTTGGCCCAGGAGGTTAGTGATCTGCTGGGGTGATAAATTAAGGTCTCTTAGTTCAAGGATTCTGTCCCAGTTTGCAACAAGTGGCGATAACTGGCATGTTGATAAACAGGATGCATCGCACAATCATTCCATATGATTTGATCCAATTTTTGAGGTTTCATATGGCTAAAAAAACTTACATTCAATCTGGCTTTTAGACCCCTCCCGTGTGCCACAGATTTATGCTAGGTACGTGAAAATGTGATCACCTGCAAATCAATAATGCCACATTCACTGTGAAAATGTCTATTTATGTACAGAAAGACATGTAACCGAGTAATATTTAATACCAAATGTAATATATTTTAAAAGGGCTGTCTGTGATAAGCCCTAAAATGGTTAAAAATAAAAACATGTTATACTAATTTTCTCAGTGACGCTGATTCCCTTTTACTGCAGCGAGCCCCAGAGGAGCCGGAGCATAGGATGGGAGTGGTAGTTGCCCCCGGGGTACTACCTCAGACTGTTGCTCGCTGGGATCTGTGCAGTGAAGAAGGGGCATCATGTGTTCCCTTGGGGAACTCCCTGTAGCTGTGGGCTACCTGTCTGTTGGTAGTTTGGGGATGCCCATGGTGTTAATATCCATGTGGGTGCTAGGCGGGGCACATATAGGAAATATAATGGCCAGCATGTGGTAAGAGAGTCAGATAAAAGGCCATATGAAACTTAAAAGAAGTGTCTCTTTACTGCACAATAAGAGTTGTATTACATCCAGCAGTTATCTGTACACAGTGAAAATCCTCCCAGATGTCCAAGCATGAGCTAGGCAGATAGTTGCAGAAATGGCCACCTAGTTATTCCTTCTCTTGCTAAAGTCTCTGTTTCTGGGATCTCTGGTTAGCAACTACAATCTGGCAACCATGGCTGTAGTGTGCACTAATCTGGGGTGCATGGGGTGTCTTAACTTGTCATCCTTCTGCTGCAGCAGGGTCTGGATCACCTTAAGCTGGGTTACCTTACTGCCTCTCTCTCTCTCGCCGTAGCCATGCAAATCTTCTCCCTTTCTTGCTTGCATCTCCTGGACCTTGTGAAGGTGATGGAATCTCCAGGGCTTGGAGCTAGAGTATATGAGAGAGGAGCACATGGAGACTGCTCCTTCTTCCTCCCTCTCTACAGCTACTTTCACCCACACCCTGAGCTCCAGAGAGGGCTGGGCCAGAATTTTTAACTCTGGCCTTGCCTGACTCATGCAAACATTATATAACATTGCATTACAAACCAACCTTTGCAGATGGGATACTGCACTTCTGCCACTGTTTGTTTACAAATGACAGTGGAGACATATCTGGATATGACACATGGCTACTGCAGCCAGTCATTGCCCTCAGCGATCCACAGTGTTCTTGATGTAAAACAAAAAAATTAGTGGCAATTCTGGAGGAGCTGCTCAGCCCATGACACTGTAGCGTGTCTTTAGTTAGGGGAGCAGCCCGACCGCATGTGGACCGCAGTAATCGACTAACCCCAGCAAAATATGCATACAATGGAGGATATCGACGCGGTCCACATGCACCACAAGAGCAAACTACACAGAATGTAGCAATCATAAAGAACACACAAAGAGAATGCACCAAACAGATATAACACTGACTATGCTGGCAAGACATAAGTAAAGGTATTAAAAGCTGAGACTTTTGCCAATATGTTCCAGTCATGGAGATATCGGAGCCCACATGCACCACGTCACGGTTTCTCAGCATGGCAAGAGGTCCTAACCACTGCTCTGACTATGGTGTGGTGTCTGGGGATGATATAATTCAGCTCACAGCCAAGCTCCCCACAATTGCCCAGCATAAATGCTGTGGTTGTACAATGTGGATGAAGCCAGGCCGTGAGCCACACCCACACCAGACCATGGTCTGGCTTCATCCACATTGTACAACCACAGCATTTATGCTGGGCAATTGTGGGGAGCTTGGCTGTGAGCTGAATTATATCATCCCCAGACCGTGTTCACACCATAGTCAGAGCAGTGGTTAGGACCTCTTGCCATGCTGAGAAACCGTGACGTGGTGCATGTGCAGTGTCCCAGGGGGTCAGTAGTGTATGCTGGGCTTTGTAGTGCAGATTGACCACTAACCTGGAATCCACTGTCGTCTTCAAATCGGGGCGAATGCTGGAACAGGCAGGTAGTTGATGAGTTCGTGACGCCAGTGTCAATTAAACGGTGACACGCCGTGTATGATGTTATAAAAGAATGAAGCAAGCACAGGATAGCCAACAAAAACTGGAACATTTACTGAATATCAGTGAATACAGCTGGTTCTTGAAAGTACAGAATGGCCGGTCTTAGCAAGGCATTATACAGAGTGTTGATTACAGGAGATGCAGTACAGCCGGCTTACTCACTATTCCTGACTGGTCCTGCTACATGTGACTTTCTCTCCAAGGTCTAATGCCCTTTATCCGGTGTACCCTTGAAGCTGTCCTTATCTAGTACCTCCTCTGTTATCTTGAGTACCTCTTGCTTTATCTGATCGGCCTCTGTGGTATTCTGTGTCTTCAGGCTGATTAGCTATGCCCTTCTGACTTCTATGCATGGACTCAGGAGGGAATCCTCTCTGCACTGAGTCTGGAAACTTCTACTTTCTGAGCTAGGCCCTAGCCTATTTATACTGAACTGGAGGCTCCCTCTGCTGGCTGTGACAAGAATTACCGGTAACCGGCCTGACTGGCTTAAAGGGAACTACACACTCAAATCTAGCAGTGTCGGGTAGCCTACCCGTATGCTGCACACCCCCAGACTTTAACGTGAGTAAGGCCTCGTACTCACACACATGCCTGAACCAACATAAGCTGCTGCATAATTTAAACATTGCATTATAAATATAATAAACAACTATTTCACACAAAAATATAACATTTGCAATAAATGACGCGAGAAAGAGGGGCGTCTTCTTTCTTCTTAGGCACGGCCGCTGACCTGGCACAGCGGACTTAAGGTGAACCAGGTTAGTCTATTTTTCTTGACTGAAGTATAATAAGGAACTACACAGGGTTTCCCCGTGGGTGTAGAACAGGCAAGGGCTCACGTGGAGGAGTCCATTCTTGCGCACACACGTCAAGCAGGCTATTTCCGATAGTAACTGTTCGGGAGGAGACACCACCAGCATAGTCAAAGTCTCTTAAATGGACTGGCGGACGTCCCCTGGTCATCCGGGTGGACCTTCTCAACACAGGGGTTTCCTCTTCCCTTAGCACCGAGGTAGAAGAGGGAGTAGCAACAGGAGGATCTCCATCCGTGAGACCTTGGTCAGGAACAACGGGAACAACAGGAACAACAGGAACAACAGGATCCACTGGAGGGGGAACTGGATCCGGGGCATCTTGAACCGGCTCTTCTGGAAGTAAAGGTACAGTAGGTGCCGGAGCGGGCACCAACAAGTTCAACCATGGTGTCAGAAGCCAATGCATGGGATCGGCGTCATACCTTAGATTTCGGACAGCCTGCATAGGATCCTCAGGCTGTATCGATGACTCTGACACAGGGGGTTCAGATATAGAACTCTCGGCACTGGGTCCTGGTGTCAGGCAGAGCTTTAACCGGTTTCGGTGTACAATTTGGGATCCCCTGCCCTCCCGGGTGATCTCATAAGTGTGAGTTCCAACATTTGGGATTGCAGTGACAACATAAGGACTTTGCTCCCATTTACTGTCCAGTTTACTGGTACGGCGGTTATTTTTTAACCATACCACAGCCCCTATTGTCAAGGGTTCTGCATGGGCTGCTTGGTCATAGTCTCTCTGCTGCCGGTCTCTAGCATAGTCCATACGTTCCTGAACAATAGCTTGGGCCGTATTCAATCGCCTTTGGTGTTCAGCAACCCAGTCGGTATTAGGGAATGGGTTGATGCAATCAGGTACGAGTACATCCAAGGAGTGGTCAGCAGGCAATAATCCTTGGCGCCCAAACATCAAATAAAAGGGGGTATACCCGGTGGAACAGTGTATGGTATGATTGTACGTGAACATGAGCTGTGGCAACAGATTAGGCCAATCTCCCCTGGTTTCAGGAGGCACGGTCCTCAGCATCTCTATCAAGGTCTGATTCATTTTTTCACATAATCCATTACCTTGCGGATGGTAGGCCGTCGTCCGGATCTTCTTACAGTTGTGCAGGCGGCACAGTTCATGGAACAGATGGGACTCAAAAGCAGGACCTTGATCGGTGAGGATCTTCTCTGGACAACCGTAGGGCAGGAGGAAGTGTTTCCAGAACAGTTCGGCTGTAGTCTTGGCCGTCTGGTCTCTCACAGGCACCGCTACAACAAACTTAGTGAAATGGTCAATAATAGTCATAGCGTACACATACCCTGAGCGACTAGGCTCCAGTTTCACATGGTCGATGGCGACAAGTTCAAGAGGACGAGTACTTACAATGGGTCTCAGTGGTGCCCTCTGATCAGTGGTGTTCACCTCGTTTCAAGGCACAGGCTACACACTCCCGACACCACTTCTCCATGTCTTCTCTCATGCCCACCCAGTAAAACCGCTGGCGGATATTTGCCTCAGTCTTTTGGACCCCAAAGTGACCGGATTGATTGTGGTACATCTCCAACACCATACCTGCATCTCGTCGGGGTATGAGAATTTGATGCACTCTTTCGTTGGACACTGGGTCTAGGCTTCTCCGTAGCAGCAGGCCCTTTTGTATGAAGAGTTGATGGCGCTGTCTCCACAGTTTGATGAGCTCAGGATCTGTACTCTTACGCCGAATCCTCTCAGGGGTTCTGCCACTGGTAATGAAGTCCAGCAATTCACCCAGTACTCTACTTTCAGACTGTAGTTTCACCCACCTTTCTTCTTTGAGTTCCGGCCTACTGGAGGGTGAAGGAACTGCAGCGCTGTTACTGGTAGCCCGAGCCTGATCCTGTTGAGCAAATTTATGGTAGAAGGCCGGCATTTCTACATCTTCCCAGGCATCTCGCACATCATCAGGAGCTGTCTCTGTGGGAAGTCTGGATAAAGCATCAGCATTGTCATTAGTACGTCCAGCACGATATTTTACAGAGAAATCATAGTTGGCGAGGCGAGAGGCCCATCTTTGCTCCAAAGCCCCCAATTTAGCTGTATTTAGATGTGCCAGAGGGTTATTATCAGTGAATGCAATGAATGGGGTAGCGGCTAGATAATCTTTGAATTTTTCCGTCACCGCCCACACTAATGCCAGGAACTCTAGTTTGAAGGAACTATAATTCTGGTCATTTTTCTCAGCTCCTTTCAGGGAGCGGCTTGCATAAGCTATCACTCTTTCTTTTCCCTCTTGGATCTGGGCTAACACAGCCCCCAGGCCTCGTTTGCTAGCATCAGTATACAGATGGAAGGGCTTGCTGTAATCTGGATAACCTAACACGGGAGGCTCGGTCAGTTTCTTTTTTAACAACTGGAACGCTATCTCTCTTTCTTCATTCCACTCAATGAGCACTGGAGTTCTAGGACTTTTCTTGGGCTGCCCCCTCAAGAGTTCCTGGATAGGATCGGCTATTTGAGCAAAATGGGGGATGAAACGTCTATAGTAGCCGGCAAAACCAAGGAAACCCCTCACCTCTTTGACGGTAGTGGGTACCGGCCAGTTACGGACAGCCGCTAACTTATCAGGGTCAGGTTGTACGCCCTCTCCGCTTACCACATGCCCCAGGTATTTTACCGCAGGTTTGAGCAAGTGGCATTTAGATGGCTTTACCTTCAGGCCATATTTGACAAGGATTTCAAAGACCTCTGCTAGGTGTTTCAGGTGGTCTTCATATGTTTTTGAGTACACAATGACGTCATCTAGATACAGCAGCACTGTTTCGAAGTTTTTGTGACCCAAACACCGCTCCATTAGTCTCTGGAAAGTTCCTGGGGCATTACATAACCCGAACGGCATACAATTAAATTCAAACAGGCCCATGGGAGTGGTGAAAGCAGTCTTTTCCCTATCTGCCGGGGCCATGGGTACTTGCCAGTAGCCACTGGTCAAGTCCAATGTGGAGAAATAGGCAGCAGAGCCCAGAGCAGTTAGTGACTCTTCAATGCGGGGCAGTGGGTACGCGTCTTTGTGGGTTATTTGGTTAATCTTCCTATAGTCCACGCAGAAACGGATACCACCATCCTTCTTCTTTACAAGGACCAGGGGTGCCGCCCACGGGCTACGACTGTCCCGGATTACATTAGAGTCTTTCATCTCTTGGATCATTTCTTTTACAGTCTGATATGAAGTAGGCGGTAAGGGTCGGTATCTCTCCTTGATAGGAGGATGAGAGCCAGTAGGTATGGTGTGTTGTATGGCACTAACCTCTCCATAATCAGCAGCATGTTTACTGAAGGCCTGGTGGTGCTCTTTGACAAGCCGTAGTATCCCTTCTTGTTGATGTTGGTGGGTAGTCTCGTCCCCGACATGTAGCTCTTCCCACCAGGGTACTTGTGACTGAGGCACCGGCGGACATCCGCTGACAGCAGCTGGCGGCTTTTCTGTCACTGGAAGACGGATGATGTCTTGGAAGAACACCTGAGAAAGCTGGGCAACAGGGTAATGCTTAGTAAGCGCAACAGGATGGTCACTCAGGTTAATCAGACGGACAGGTACTTTACCTTGGGAGACATTCACCAGGCACTTGGCAGCTCTCACATAAGGGTAGTTCTCCATCTGGATAGGTTCCACCAGGGCTGGATAATCTTGGCCTTGGACTCCCAGGACAGCACGACACCATAAGAGAGTTTGGGAATTAGGAGGCAAAGTCACAGGCTTATTATCACGAATCTTGGCAGTACAAATTTCTCCTTTCCCGTTAGCAAACCTCTGCTGGGCACTTAACACAGTGATAGTCTTTTGAATCACCCTCTTAGATGCAGAGGAAGCGGTGGGCAGAGTCTGGTGTAATACGGCAAGGATTTCTGCATAACAGTTTTTGAAGACATTGGTGCCTAGAATGACAGGATGTCCTCCTCTGTCGCCGGCCTGTACTACTATCACCCCCTGTTGAGGCAAGGTTACTTCTCCCACCTGCAGGGTGGGTTCCCAGTATCCATGGATCTTTACCGGTTTGCCATTGCTGGCGATAATCTCTACCCAGGATTCAGGCGGCTGGGTCAATTGGTTGGTGTCCCAGAATCTTTCAAAGGTGGGCAGCTGAATAGTAGTGACCTGAGACCCAGTATCTAATAGGGCTTCAAAGGGGACCCCGTTAATCTCCACATTGATTTTAGGATGGGATCCTACATACCGTGGCATCCAATTTGGATCTTTTGGACCTAGTGTTCTACCTCCCGAGGGGTGGTCCTCAGCCTCAGGGGTTGCCCGTTTAACTGCCAGCAAGTGGATTCTGTGTGTCCCATCTTTTTGCAGTATGTACACACGGGCCGCTTGCGACCCCTAGTGCGCCTCCCAGGATCCCTGGGGTGAGTCTCTTGGTATGGAGGTGGGAACGGCTTAGAGGGTGACAGGAACTCCTCTTCTGACATCATAGGTTTTTCCCATTCCTCCATTTTTCTGCACACTCTCTCTAGGCTTTTAGTGAGGTGATTTACTTGCTCTGTCAGCATGGCGATAGTATCGGTAGCTGTAGCTTGAACAGCTTGACCGGCCTCAGCTCGGTTAATGATAAGCGGTTTTGACCTGCAGGCTGATAACTCAGGTGGGGGGCTCAACTCTGTAGATACTGCTGACCCCAGAATTTTTAAAGCCAGTTCTTTAAAGTCCAGAAAGGTACTGTTAGGGTGTTGGGCGGACAGCATCTTTAATTGGGTCCTTATTTGCTCACTAGACACTCCGGTAATAAATTGCTCCCTCAGGGTCTGATCCTGGTTATCAGCTTCCTTGGGATCTATCTGGATTACAGCCCCCAAAGCCTCCTGAAGTGATAGGGCATAGTCACGGAGGGACTCACCAGACTTCTGTTTCTTGCCAAAGAAGTGCATCTTTATCTCTGAGGCAGTCCTCGTTTCAAAAGTGGCCCTGAGGCGGGTGAATATCTGCTCTAGAGTACTCCTTTCAGCAGCAGGCCAGGATAATACCTCTCTGCGGGCAGCCCCCTCAAGTTGCGCTAGCAAGATTTCCATTTGCTGATCGGCATTTATGGGGTACAGTTTGAATAAGGCCAGCAACTTTTCTTTAAAGTCTCTTAGGGTATGGGCCTCTCCGTTATAGCGGGGAAACCATGGGGCCCCAAAATAGTAAGGCATGGTAAAGGGCATCATGCTGGGGGCTATAGGATGATTAGGAGCCGCAAGCTCTCCCGGGTCCGGCCGCTCGGCAACTCCCGGATCTGACATGTTAACTTATTACGAGGTGGCCGCTGGTGACTAAAGGGGCCGGAACAATCCCCTTCCCTCCGGATACAAGTTCTTACCGGTATCGGCGGGTTCGCGCAGGCCAAATCTCGTGAGACTCCGGACGTCCTGTGTACGCGGTGACGTTGCTGACGCAGGAAAAGCAGGGCCGCGGCGGTGCGATGATGAAGAGGGGCGGGATTCTCTGTGTCTTTGAAGGGATCCGCCCACGGAGGTCCTCAGCAGCGCGGGAAACTTTACTCCAGGCGGCCGGTGGCCATCTTGATCACGATTCCCTGACAGCAAGCAGGGTGTTGCAAAGTCCAATAAATCACAGTCCACAAATACGATTTTCTCTCTGGGGGTAGCGCAACACAGTACAGCGTCTCTGATTCCTCCCAGGCACAATTTCAATCCACCGGCTTGGAAATAAAGGGTGCAGTCCTCGCAATACGGTGGTGGAATAGTTAAAGCACACAGTTCACACTTCTCTGCACTGTCGAAGTATGCGGATCCTGTTCGTGACGCCAAAAAGAGCGATGCAGTGTCCCAGGGGGTCAGTAGTGTATGCTGGGCTTTGTAGTGCAGATTGACCACTAACCTGGAATCCACTGTCGTCTTCAAATCGGGGCGAATGCTGGAACAGGCAGGTAGTTGATGAGTTCGTGACGCCAGTGTCAATTAAACGGTGACACGCCGTGTATGATGTTATAAAAGAATGAAGCAAGCACAGGATAGCCAACAAAAACTGGAACATTTACTGAATATCAGTGAATACAGCTGGTTCTTGAAAGTACAGAATGGCCGGTCTTAGCAAGGCATTATACAGAGTGTTGATTACAGGAGATGCAGTACAGCCGGCTTACTCACTATTCCTGACTGGTCCTGCTACATGTGACTTTCTCTCCAAGGTCTAATGCCCTTTATCCGGCGTACCCTTGAAGCTGTCCTTATCTAGTACCTCCTCTGTTATCTTGAGTACCTCTTGCTTTATCTGATCGGCCTCTGTGGTATTCTGTGTCTTCAGGCTGATTAGCTATGCCCTTCTGACTTCTATGCATGGACTCAGGAGGGAATCCTCTCTGCACTGAGTCTGGAAACTTCTACTTTCTGAGCTAGGCCCTAGCCTATTTATACTGAACTGGAGGCTCCCTCTGCTGGCTGTGACAAGAATTACCGGTAACCGGCCTGACTGGCTTAAAGGGAACTACACACTCAAATCTAGCAGTGTCGGGTAGCCTACCCGTATGCTGCACATGTGGGCTCCGATATCTCCATGACTGGAACATATTGGCAAAAGTCTCAGCTTTTAATACCTTTACTTATGTCTTGCCAGCATAGTCAGTGTTATATCTGTTTGGTGCATTCTCTTTGTGTGTTCTTTATGATTGCTACATTCTGTGTAGTTTGCTCTTGTGGTGCATGTGGACCGCGTCGATATCCTCCATTGTATGCATATTTTGCTGGGGTTAGTCGATTACTGCGGTCCACATGCGGTCGGGCTGCTCCCCTAACTAAAGACACGCTACAGTGTCATGGGCTGAGCAGCTCCTCCAGAATTGCCACTAATTTTTTTGTTTTACATCAAGAACACTGTGGATCGCTGAGGGCAATGACTGGCTGCAGTAGCCATGTGTCATATCCAGATATGTCTCCACTGTCATTTGTAAACAAACAGTGGCAGAAGTGCAGTATCCCATCTGCAAAGGTTGGTTTGTAATGCAATGTTATAATGTTTGCATGAGTCAGGCAAGGCCAGAGTTAAAAATTCTGGCCCAGCCCTCTCTGGAGCTCAGGGTGTGGGTGAAAGTAGCTGTAGAGAGGGAGGAAGAAGGAGCAGTCTCCATGTGCTCCTCTCTCATATACTCTAGCTCCAAGCCCTGGAGATTCCATCACCTTCACAAGGTCCAGGAGATGCAAGCAAGAAAGGGAGAAGATTTGCATGGCTACGGCGAGAGAGAGAGAGGCAGTAAGGTAACCCAGCTTAAGGTGATCCAGACCCTGCTGCAGCAGAAGGATGACAAGTTAAGACACCCCATGCACCCCAGATTAGTGCACACTACAGCCATGGTTGCCAGATTGTAGTTGCTAACCAGAGATCCCAGAAACAGAGACTTTAGCAAGAGAAGGAATAACTAGGTGGCCATTTCTGCAACTATCTGCCTAGCTCATGCTTGGACATCTGGGAGGATTTTCACTGTGTACAGATAACTGCTGGATGTAATACAACTCTTATTTTTTTGTTTTTCATTTTCTGTCTTGTTTAGATTTGAGTGTGTTTGCCTTTATTTGGCACTCTAGCACTTTTTTGCACCTGGTAACCTCCCTCACATGGTCTGGTGTGGGTGTGGCTCACGGCCTGGCTTCATCCACATTGTACAACCGCAGTATTCAAGCTGGGCAATTGTGGGGAGCTTGGCTGTGAGCTGAATTATATCATCCCCAGACCGTGTTCACACCATAGTCAGAGCAGTGGTTAGGACCTCTTGCCATGCTGAGAAACCGTGACGTGGTGCATGTGGGCTCCGATATATCCATGACTGGAACATATTGGCAAAAGTCTCAGCTTTTAATACCTTTACTTATGTCTTGCCAGCATAGTCAGTGTTATATCTGTTTGGTGCATTCTCTTTGTGTGTTCTTAGTGTTCTTGATGTGCACAGTGACTTGCTGAAATAGGGCATGTGACTGCTACAGCCAATCATCTATCCTCAGCAGTAGACTGATGAGCACAGGGATTGGCTGCAGCAGTTACATGCTGCATCCAGGCATGTTTGTAAACAAACAGCAGCAGAGAACTGAACCACCACTGCAGAGAACAGCACTGGAGAAAGGGGTAGTATAGTATAGTAAAGTATAACATTTTTTTTCTACTTTTTGGACTTGATGGAGATTTTTTTATTATAACAACCCCTTTGATTTACATATTTAAATATATCCATGTCTATTTGTTTCATGACCTTAGTATTGTCCAAAATTTTGAAAAAATGTCATATACAGTATAAGGTGTTCACAATATCTCCCAAGCATAATTTTTTTTTTGTCCTCACTTTCATAAGAGCATTGAAAAAAGGAGCAGAGTACATTGAACCACCCCAGCAATTTCATTAAAATGGCTAATGTGTACAGTACTTATATTATTTAGCCTCTATTTTTGAAGTGTCTCTGTTGGAATTTAAATGCACAACTATCTACACTAAAGGCAAGAGCTTTAGCCACTGATCTATAGCGCTGTATGTTAAAATGCTGCAGATATATTATGGCTAAAAACCTCAGTAGTAGTGTCTCATGTATTATGTATTCATATACTGCAGAAGAATCATTTTATATTTTTTTAGTAATTGCAAAAAAATATTTATGGTACAAAATAAATTGGAATTACAAAAAAAAATATGCAATTACTAAAATGGGTATAGGACAAAGCTTTCTTTCTGCATGGACTGCTGGAGCTTGTGGAGGTACTTTTGGAGAGAGGGATTGTGTATGTCTACAAACGGCCATGTGAGGGAGGGTCTAGTGGTGTGCAGTGCAGTCCTGGGGTACATGCTGTATGACGACCCGCTCCATTGCTGTAGCTTTTTGTGAGGGAGGGAAACTCATTCCTGTGAGGGGTGGGGAACATGTGGCATATTCTAGGGGCCATGAGGGTGCAGATCTGTGTGGTGGGGCTTTATGGGGTGTAAATCTGTGAGGGGGGTCCATTAGACGTATTCTGGGGGCCATGAGGGTGAAGATCTGTGTGTGGGGCTTTATGGGGTGTCAATATGTGAGGGAGGGGGGACATTTGGTGTATTCTGGGGCCATGAGGGTGCAGATCTGTGTGTGGGGCTTTATGGGGTGTAAATATGTGAGGGGGGTCCATTAGACGTATTCTGGGGGCCATGAGGGTGAAGATCTGTGTGTGGGGCTTTATGGGGTGTAAATATGTGAGGGAGGGGGGACATTTGGTGTATTCTGGGGCCATGAGGGTGCAGATCTGTGTGTGGGGCTTTATGGGGTGTAAATATGTGAGGGAGGGGGAACATTTGGTGTATTCTGGGGCCATGAGGGTGCAGATCTGTGTGTGGAGTGCTTTATGGGATGTAAATCTGTGAGGGAGGGCCAGAATCAACGGATTGTGTCTGTGTTTTTGGTACATTATTACGAGATTTGGGGCCCTACTTTTGATTTTTGCCAGGGCCACATTTTTTCTAAGGCTACTTTCACACTAGTGTTTTGGCTTTCCGTTTGTGAGATCCGTTTAGGGCTTTCAAAAGACATCCAAAACGGATCAGTTTTGCCCTAATGCATTCTGAATGAAAAAGGATCCGCTCAGAATGCATCAGTTTGGCTCCGTTCAGTCACCATTCCGCTCTGGAGGCGGACACCAAAACGCTGCCTGCAGCGTTTTGCTGTCCTCCTGAAGAAGCGGAGCCAAACGGATCCATCCTGGCACACAATGTAAGTCAATGGGGACGGATCCGTTTTCTCTGACACAATCTGGCACAACAGAAGACGGATCCGCCCCCCATTGACTTTCAATGGTGTTCAGGACGGATCCATCATGGCTATAGAAGACATAATACAAACAGATGCATGCGGTTGTATTATTGTAACAGAAGCGTTTTTGCAGATCCATGATGGATCCGCAAAAAACGCTAGTGTGAAAGTAGCCTTAAACTGCCCCTGGCCACCAGCAACAGCCTCTTATATATCTATAATGAAAAGCACCACTCTCTATTCTGATACAATAGCCCAAGGGGTTGTCTCATTCAACTGGTAATTTGAATCAAACGCTCATTCATCTGGTAATTTGAATCTTTAAAAATTTTAAACTTTAAAAATCATTTTTTGCCCTTGGTGGATCATGGTGTCTAATCACAATCTGCTGCAAACAATCATTCAGTATGGGGACGAGCAATGACATTAGATATCGCTCCTCCCCATACTGTTGAGGAGATTTCTGCATGTAATAGCTGTGGTCTACTCCGCTGACGAGCAGGCTATTGCAGGGAAGTAACGCTTCCCTCTTGACAATCGCCTGTGTGATCTGCCTGTCTAATATAAGTCTTAGTCACAAGGCCGCCACTACTCCTGCAGTGGTTCTGGTAATTTTCTCAACCTGCCCTGGTGAGTACTTTCAGTACTTCGGTACACTTACAAATGTGGTGCTGTGCAATGAGCAGGATACGCTGACGCTGACGCGAAATTACCGTATGCAATGACTGGGTCAGGTGTAGATGATAGTCTATGTTTGTTCGTGACGCCAATTGCAGCATGCGCAGAGTACCATCCTAGGGCCCTTCCAAGGTGTTATAACGCATGTCCCAGAGTAGGAATGCCAGAGTGGTGTAATGGCCTATAGTGTCTCTATAGGTGGTGATAATTGTGTCAACGGTGTCTCCTACCTGGGTACGGCTGGACTCCTGGCTCACTTGCAATAAATTGAGTGTAGTGATAGTAGGAGTAGTAGAGGAATTTTGCAGTAGAAATTTATGTCCAGACCTGTAACGGATCTCCTGGCACCCCGACCGGGTACCTCCGTCGATAGATGCTCCTAGTGCTTCCCGAGGACTCCAAGCACTCCACTTGACACCGTAAGCACTGCAGACCCCATGAACTGCCGAAGCTTGGTTGAGGTCTCGCCGTCTCCTACCTACCCTGGACCTACGACAAGGCTCCAGGTTCCAGTGGGTGAACCTCTCCTAAATCCAGAGAGCAGGAACAGCTCTTACAAGAGCTAGTAGTTATAGCCAGTGGAGTATACAGCGTATAGCAATCCCCATATACATGAGACAAGGCTCTATGTTAAATGTAAAACAGGAACTCTTTATTGAACACACAAGCATTGACTTATACACATTTTCCAACTAGGTTACCACCCACAGGGTTTTGTAAAAACAACCAATAAACACGTACAATACAGTAAAACACTCCCACACAAAATCCTCCCCTCTGCCTGTGATACAATTACCTTACACAATGGGTTAATGTAATGATCACAGGCAGGAGAATACACAATGTCTTCTGTCCTGGAGACAACCAAGGAGTAATTCAATTATCTCTCAGGACAAAGGGAAATCGCCAATACACATGTGGAGACAATAGGACAGAAATCACTACTCAAATATACTATGTCCCAACCATTACAGTAAACATATACATTTAACATATCCCCAGATGGCTTGGATCTGAGCACTCAAATATATCCAAACAGCGCTCAGATTCCACAAACACAGTCAAATCACCATGGAGTTTAAGTTTAGCATGGGCTGATGAGAGGGCCCATAATCCTGGGGCAAGAGGCTGGCAACCAGGCTTCTCCACCACCCAGTGGCGAGGTTGGTTTCGCCACAAGACCTTTAGATGAAGTTCAAACTTTTCTTTATTGAGGATAACTTGAATCCAAACAGAATACAGCTTTGGTCTTTGGTCCCAGCAGGTTTTGGCAATGGTTGGCAGAAATAAATCTTCTGCACTATAACTCTGGAGCTTGCAGGAAAATACGTCTGCTTGTTAGCTCTGTAACTGTGGCAGGAATTTAGCCTCTGCACGTCTCTTTATCTTCTGCTTTGTAGGGACTGACTAGCTGAGGAGTAATATATCTTCTCCTAGGTCTCTGGACTTTACTCCCAGATATATTCTCAGGGAATGCTTTCGTCCTGGAACTCTGGAGGTTGTCTGCTGTTTCTGTCATCCAGCTGAGGCTGCAGGGCTCAGGCTGGATATTTGATCAATGTCTCAGCCGAGACAAGATCCTGGCTTTCTTCCCCCACAGAGGGGGAGCTAAGCTGGAATAACCCATTCCAGCCTAAATGTACTAAACTGTAACTAGTTCCTTACCAATCAATTGCTGCCACCTGCTGATGAACATGGAAAATTACAAGGAAATTTACATTTAACAAAGTTTTAAATGCATAGTTGTGAAGACATGAGCAAAATCATATCAGATGACAAATGTAAAGGCTCTTAACAGATAGTAGCGGGGTAGAGAAGTGTAGTAACACAACTCTGGGGTGTTACAGCTGCTCAATGAGTCATCGACATTGCATTGCATTTCCTGTCTATATCTGTTACCTAGGAAAATACCTCTCCAGTTCATGTGCATGGGTCCCTGTAAGGTGGCTGAGCGAACATTAGCAGACATTTTCTGTGTGTGTTGAGACCAACAGAGACCTGGGCAGCATGTCCACTTCCTGCATTTATATTATTTTTGAATTTGGTGGGTACTATCTCTCCTTGGGGAGAGAGGACCTTAGTCCGCATATGGATACTTGCAAATGATCTCTTAACAAGCTCTGCCTCTATGAGGCAGAAAAGAGGATATGAACTTAGCGTAGCAGAAGCTATCATTTCTGAAAATAAAGCAGGGGGGAGGTTGTCAGCTGATTCCCCACCCCCACCCCCGCAAAGAGCTGACACTTCAGCTTACATTTTATTAACCCTTAATTGAACTCTGGTTCAATTAAGGGTATACAATATGGAGTTCTATCTCTCACAATCCCCCCATTTTGAGAAATCTGTGAACTGTTACCGCCCAAAGGTACTTCAGAACAAGCTAATCCTATTTTGCCCTAAGGATTCCCTTCAGGGGGAACAGTACCACAGATACTCTCAATAATCTCGATATTGTTTCCCCTTCTAACAAACTTTATTAATAAACATATCTACAAACCGGATTCCAAAAAAGTTGGGACACTAAACAAATTGTGAATAAAAACGGAATGCAATGATGTGGAGATGGCAAATGTCAATATTTTATTTGTAATAGAACGTAGATGACAGATCAAACGTTTAATCCGAGTAAATGTATCATTTTAAAGGAAAAATACGTTGATTCAAATTTTCACGGTGTCAACAAATCCCAAAAAAGTTGGGACAAGTAGCAATAAGAGGCTGGAAAAAGTAAATTTGAGCATAACGAAGAGCTGGAAGACCAATTAACACTAATTAGGTCAACTGGCAACATGATTGGGTATAAAAAGAGCTTCTCAGAGTGGCAGTGTCTCTCAGAAGCCAAGATGGGTAGAGGATCACCAATTCCCACAATGTTGCGCAGAAAGATAGTGGAGCAATATCAGAAAGGTGTTACCCAGCGAAAAATTGCAAAGACTTTGCATCTATCATCATCAACTGTGCATAACATCATCCGAAGATTCAGAGAATCTGGAACAATCTCTGTGCGTAAGGGTCAAGGCCGTAAAACCATACTGGATGCCCGTGATCTCCGGGCCCTTAAACGACACTGCACCACAAACAGGAATGCTACTGTAAAGGAAATCACAGAATGGGCTCAGGAATACTTCCAGAAACCATTGTCAGTGAACACAATCCACCGTGCCATCCGCCGTTGCCAGCTGAAACTCTACAGTGCAACGAAGAAGCCGTTTCTAAGCAAGATCCACAAGCTCAGGCGTTTTCACTGGGCCAGGGATCATTTAAAATGGAGTGTGGCAAAATGGAAGACTGTTCTGTGGTCAGACGAGTCACGATTCAAAGTTCTTTTTGGAAATCTGGGACGCCATGTCATCCGGACCGAAGAGGACAAGGACAACCCAAGTTGTTATCAACGCTCAGTTCAGAAGCCTGCATCTCTGATGGTATGGGGTTGCATGAGTGCGTGTGGCATGGGCAGCTTGCATGTCTGGAAAGGCACCATCAATGCAGAAAAATATATTCAGGTTCTAGAACATCATATGCTCCCATCCAGACGTCATCTCTTTCAGGGAAGACCCTGCATTTTTCAACAAGATAATGCCAGACCACATTCTGCATCAATCACAACATCATGGCTGCGTAGGAGAAGGATCCGGGTACTGAAATGGCCAGTCTGCAGTCCAGATCTTTCACCTATAGAGAACATTTGGCGCATCATAAAGAGGAAGGTGCAACAAAGAAGGCCCAAGACGATTGAACAGTTAGAGGCCTGTATTAGACAAGAATGGGAGAGCATTCCTATTTCTAAACTTGAGAAACTGGTCTCCTCGGTCCCCAGACGTCTGTTGAGTGTTGTAAGAAGAAGGAGAGATGCCACACAGTGGTGAAAATGGCTTTGTCCCAACTTTTTGGGGATTTGTTGACACCATGAAATTCCGATTCAACATATTTTTCCCTTAAAATGGTACATTTTCTCAGTTTAAACTGTTGTTCAGTGATTTATGTTCTATTCTGAATAAAATATTAGAAGTTGGCACCTCCACATCATTACATTCAGTTTTTATTCACGATTTGTATAGTGTCCCAACTTTTTGGGAATCCGGTTTGTATGTCAGAATGGGGTATTATAAAGGTTGCAGGAGTAAGCCAGGAGATTGTACATAAACCAGTGACATTTCTGAGCAACCACTTGCATGCCTTATGCCCACACACCAGGAATATATCTTCTGGGACTGCAACCACCGTACTATTAAACAACAGATTTATCAATTTGGCCAGTAGGACACCTTCTGCCAGGTTTGGTCCCTTTTCCTGACCCTCTGAGGAGTTAGAGGTGATTCAAGCAATCAAATCAAATAAAGTACGGTTGCTGCAGGCCAGATTCTTACCCTTTACAGGTTCTATACCAACACACTGCACCAGGCTGTTCGGGTTAGAGTCATCGCAGCCGAATTTGTCATGAGGACTAAAAGACATACCTTTTGGCTGTATTTGCAAACAATAACAGTGTGTCCAACTTGGAAAGCAGGACACATTGTACCACATGTTCTCGTTCCAGGGGGTAGAGCTATAATCAACTGGTGGCCCTGATCTGTTTACCGTGAGCCAGGGGGGCTCAGCCCATCCTGCAACGGGTAAGGGTACCTCCCGGTTTTTAGTTTGGACTTAACCTGCTTCATGCCTGTGAAAAAGATAGTAGAGTTGGCCGGTTTAGTCAATTCAGAAAAACTGAGGGGCGAGGTGAAATAGGGCATAATGGCTGAACTCACAGGACTGTGCGTACAGATCCAACAGTCTCTCAATTTTTCAATTTCATTCATTCCTTCAAACAGCACCTGATGGTGCCATATCAAAGCATTGTCCCATTCACATTCAGTGGACGAAACACTGCTGACACACTCAGGGTCAGAGCCACTGTCAGCAGGAGGATCTTTATCCTGTGGTTCCAAGACTTTCTTGCAGTGAGAAGCGTGTATCCAGTTAGGTTTTCCTTCAACCTTTACAGCGGTGTGGGTGGTTAGCAGTACTTGAAAGGGACCATCGAATCTTGGAACTAGTCCTTCTCTCATATGCCTTTTTACCACCCAGTCTCCGGGCTGCAAGTTGTGAGTTCCTTCTACTGAGTCAGGATCTGCAAGTGAAGCCAACACCTGTTTATGCGTGTATTCTAGCCTTTTTGTGAGGGCCCGTATGTAACTGGTCAGACTGTCATTATTCATCTGCAGCTGCTGGGGAAAGTACAACCCTAACCTGGGAGCACTTCCAAATAGGATCTCAAATGGGGACAACCCTGTCCTCTTGTTTGGGGTAGTCCTTACTGAACATAGAGCCAGAGGCAAGCACTCTGTTCAGGGCCTCTGGATCTCCCGCATGGCCTTTTATCCGTTTAATCGCTCAACTCGGAAAGCTTGGATCATCCCTAATGCTTGCATAACTTCCCTCATCACTTCAGCTGCTAAATAAGAACCTCTATCTGACTCAATAAGTTCAGGAACACCATACCTGCATTTCAGTGACCAGTTTCTTTGCCGTATTCTTGGCATTTGCTTTGGCTATTGAGAAGGCTTCCGGCCAACCTGAGAAGAGATCAACACACAAGAGAACGAATTCATACACTCCTACATTTGGTAGTTGTATATAGTCTATCTGCAGTCTCTGAAATGGGTAAAGTGGCCTGGGGGTGTGCTTGCTTGGAGTCTTCACCACTTGACCGGGGTTATTTAGTGCACAGAGAAAACCCTGGAGCAATCCACCCTGTATTAACCACACTTACCATGGCACCTCATAGGTGAGTGGGACGTGGGCCTCATGAGCCATAGCTGGGTACGGAGAGCGTGGTATACAAATTTTGTCCTTGTTTTTCCATACTCCTTGGTCATCTGGCCTAGCCCCTAGTTTAGTCCACAGTTCTTTCTCTTCAAATGAGGCCTGTTCAAACAACCTAATTAAAATATCTTTAGATATATCCACAGGCTTTAAGGCTCTTACCGGGGAGGCATCAGCATTTATCGGCTGGAGCGCAGCTTGTTTGGCCGCCTTGTCAGCTCTGCCATTGCCTTTCGCCTCTACCATGGTACACCTTGTGTGAGCCTTTACCTTTACAATAGCAACTTCTTCTGAAAACAGTAAAGAGTTCATCAGTTCAAGCACGGAGTCTTTGTTTTTAATGGCTGACCTGCAGAGGTTAGAAAGTCTCTAGCCCGCCATATGGGTCCATAGTCATGTGCAATCCCAAAAGCATACCTTGAATCTGTATAGATGTTCACCTTCTTCCCCTCAGCCAATTTACATGCCTCAGTGAGTGCCTTCAGCTCTGCCTCCTGCGCAGACATGTGCGGAGGGAGTGGTTCAGCAACGGCTACCTCATGCTGTGTGACCACTGCATATTCAGTGTGGAACCGGCCATCCTCTCCCATATTCCTGCTTCTATCTACAAAACACTCAAAATCAGGGTTATCAAGAGTTTTTTTATGAGAAAATCCAGGTTTCTTGTTGCGTCAACTGTTTACAATCATGAGGAGCATTTTCAGCTAAATCAGACAAAAGGCTACCTGTGCTACCCTCCCTCATTTCTGAATTTGTAGTTGGTAACAAAGGAGCAGGATTCAGAGTAGTACATCTTTTGAAAGAAATGAGGAGTGCACATTGGAGTCTGAGTTGTCTAGCCATAGAAATATGTTTTGGTTGCACCTGTGTGAGAATGCCCTGTATGTCATGGGGAGTTTGCACAACTGTATGTTTCCATTCCTTCCCTTCCCCCACCCCTTCCCCTGCACTTCCTGAAACTCAAACTGATTGCTAAAGATGAAAGGGGAAGGGGGTGCATGTGGGTGCTATTTATACACAGAAACTGCCATGTCTTTACAGCTGCTCATTAATTCCATTGCCTGCACTACCGCAACTGCCCTGACACAGGAGGGGGCGTCGCGGTCAACAGGGTCGAGCCTGGCTGACTGTGACCCTGAATTTCAGAACACAACAAGTTAAATTCCTCATCATATTTTGGAATACTCAGGGCTGGGACTGAGGTTATGCACAGCTTCATTGTATCAAAATTATTCACTGCCTCTTCAGTCAGGTGAAATGGGTCAGATAACAGACAATCACACAGAGGTTGCATTAACATGGGGGCATGTCTAATTCAGTATGACACCAGTCCCAAAAACACCCTTAGGCTTTGTGCTCCTTTGGGCAATTGAATCCTTTCAACAGTCTCCCTTCTTTCTATCTAGGGTTTTCATAATTGTCAACTTGTTAACTTCTCTAGGAACATGAACCATCCTGTAACTGACAGGCAGCCCCTTAACTGGGTTTCTTCTTGAGTAACAATTGGGTAACAACCGTACTGTCTTTTATCTTTAGTTTAACTGGCTCAGATTCACATACAAAAACTGTTTCTCCCATAAATCCCACGGCTGGTACATAACAAGGGGTTAACTGATAAGGCTGCATACACTCTCTCTCACTATTTGTCTGGCAGTTTTCCTCTTCTGCTCCCCGGAATTATTTGGTATGGTCCCCATGGTCTGTCTCAGTCCAATCCCAGGATTTGGGTCTGGCTCACAAGGCACTTTAACATCCCAAATCCTGAATTACATAATTTGCCGGCTGGGCTTCCCCTAGGTCCTGCTCCCTTGGATTATAATCCTTCTGGTACACCTAGTTAAAATGTACCCTAGGTCCTCCTCCCTCAGACAGTCCTTCTGGTTCATCTACTCTAGGTCATCCTCCCTCGGGCAGCCTGCAGTCTTTCTGGTTCACCTAGTCAGGACTTACACACAGACCACCTTGGGGACCCACGAGGTCTATAATAACCTCAAAACAGGGGTGTCCCTTACAAGTACTCAGCTTTCCGTCTCCATATGTTCTCTATCTTAGCAAACAGAGTTCCTATGGGTTCGGCAGCAGTAATTCTTGCATGCACATTTAACCCAAACACTTCTCACTCCCTGAGAGGGATGGCAGTGACAACCGGACTTGATGAGTCACAACTTCAAATAATCAGTACAGGAATTTCCTCTGCAACATTGCACAGTTGTTGTTTTTTTTCTTCTTCTGAGGGGAGACGCAATCAACAAGTATACACGATAAAGATAAACTTTTCAACTTCTTGTTTACCCACTTGAACATTAACAAGACTAAAACAAGTGGCACCTCACCTCTTTAACAACAAGCAGGGCTCACCTCATTGGCAGACAAGAATTTTCCCCGGCTTCCACGATTGACCTGCTGGTCGGACCACCCCTTCTGCCCCCTCGTCTGGCAATTCCTTCAGACTCTCATAGGCAGAAATCTCTTGTAGTCTGTAGGCCTCTGCGACACTAAGATTATCAGCAATATCTGTCAGTTGTCCATAAGTTTTGTCATTCAACACCAAAGAATACAATTTCCTGACGTCAGTCTCTCCTAGTCCTTAACCTAGAGCTTCCTTACTTGTACCAGTGTACTCTAGAAAACTAATATTATTTTTCCAACGAGCCCAACTCAGTTTTCCACAGAACTTCCTTACTATATACCTAGTGTATTCTGCACTGAACCTCAGCTTATTCGACCCCTCAGGCTCAGGGGGTTCCAGGGCTCCCAATTTCCTTTTTGTTGTTCTTAGTTATTTTCCGCAAAACATACCGGACAACAGATATCTATATCAGCAATCCCAGCTTACTGTCTCAAACATCATAGTCAAAAGTCTTACCCAATAATCATAGGAATATTATCTCTTTAGAGTTCTTTACCAAAAACAGGCTGGACTGTAAATCAGCTTTTTAGACTCCAACTCCACACCGATTTAGACAGACAGGAGATGAGGCACAGATTTTAGCAAGATAAAGTCTCTTACCTTGCAGCGCTGCTTTGAGTAGATCTGTACGTCCTCTGACCATCTGACCGTGGTTATCAGGGTGTCGAGGGAGAGGCGATTAGGCCAGCCCCACATTGGGGGCCAAGTTTTATGAGGGCAATTACCCCTGCATCTATGATTATGGGTTCCGAATTCAAATAGCATATGTGCACAGTGAAGGCTGATACAGACACATAATGGTTGTAATAAGTAATCTACTTTATTGTAAAATAGCAGACAATCTTATACCATGATTATTGGTAGACGCCCAACAGCCGTACGTCACATAAAACCACAAAGACAGAAGAAATTAAATATCTTTATCAGAAAAGAGGATGTGAACTTAGTGTAGCAGAAGCTATAATTTCGGAAAATAGAGCGGGGGGGGGGGGGGAGAGAGCTTGTCAGCTGATTTCCCCCCCCCCCCCCCCTGCAAAGAGCTGACACTTCAGCTTACATTTTATTAACACTTAACTGAACTCTGGTACAGATAGATATAGGATATACAAGATGGAGTTCTCTAATGCGACCAGATGTAGGGAGATAGACAAATAGGATAGCTTCCATATCAGCTGTCTGCAGATGAGGTGCTGGCTTATCTAATATCCGAGTCATGTCTCAAGGCCTATTTAAAAGCTTGAACATTGACTTATAGGATACATGGCTCACATCTAGTGGCATCAGAGGCAGAGCTTGTTAAGAGCTCATTAGCATCCTGTTCTTCCCAGAATTCCACAGGAGCATGTATGGCCTACAAGTCTCCTCACGCTGATTAAGATGCTCTCTCCCCAAAGAGAGATAGTACCCCCAAAGACAGACTTAGGCCTCTCACCCTGTTAAGCCGGTACTCTCTGCTCTGCACTGATAAAGGGCAATCACCCTGAAACAACTGTCTGCAGATGTGGTGCTGGCTTATTTAACCCCTTAAGTACCAGGCCCATTTTTGGTTTAGCATTTTTGTTTTTTCCTCCCCACATTCCAATAATAATAACTTTTTCTTTTTTCATTCACACAGCCATATGATGGCTTATTTTTTGCAGGACAATATACATTTTTTAATGGCACCATTTAGTTTACCATTTCTGTTATTGAAAAACAGGAAAAAAATTCTTTGTGGGGTTAAATTGAAAAATTTCACCTCACAATTTCACCAAGGTTTTTAGGGGTTTTTACAGCGTTCACGGTACGCTAAAAATGATATTCTTATTCTGCAGCTCAATACGAATCCAGCGATACTAAACTTGTGTAGATTTTTTTTTTTACTACTTTTAGAAAAAGAAAACTTTGAAAAAAATCTAACTTTTCTTTGCATCGCCATTTTCTGACAGCCATAACTTTTTATATTTTGGTTTACAGAGCTGTATGAGGGCTTTTTTTTTAATTAATGAACTATAGTTTTTATTGGTACCATTTTTGCTGTACATACGACTTTTCGTATAAAAAAATTTCAATAGTTCAGGCAATTTTCAAACATGGTGATACATAATATGTTTATATTTTTTCTACTGTATATATGTTTTTATAAGTAAAATTGGGAAAGAGGGGTGATATAGACTTTTAATGTTTTTTTTTTTTACTTTTCAATTTTTTTACTATTTAACCCCCTTAGTGGGTTAGAACCTGGTTGATCGCAGCACCTGAGGGGTTAAATGACAGGGGTGGCACGATTGCCGCTCCCTGTCAGCGCAGCCGGGTGCCGGCTGTATGATACAGCCGGCACCAGCCGTGTATGGAGCAGGCCTGCTGCAGAGGCCTGCTCCATACATCCCCTGCACCACCTTGACGTACCAATAGGTTACCGTGGCTTAAAGGGATAATATCCGAGTCATGTCTCAAGGCCTATTTATATGGTCCAACGTTGACTTATATGATAGCTGAATTACATCTGGTGGCATCAGAGGCAGTTTTTGCGTTTTCATTTTTTACTCCCCGTCTTCCCATGGTCCTAACTTTTTTATATTTCCATTCACATAGCCTTATGAGGGCTTATTTTTTGTGGGGCAAGTTGTACTTTATAATGGCACCATTTTAGGTTGCATACCATGTAGTAGGAAGTGGAAAAGAAAAATTCCAAATGGGGTAGAATTGGGAAAAAAAAGCAATTCTAATAAAAGGTTTTTATTTTATTTTTTTACACTGTACACTATGCGGTAAAAGTGACCTGTTATCTTCATTCTCCAGGTCAGTACGGTTACAATGATACCACACTTGTATAATTTTTCTTGCGTTTTAATGCTGAAAAAATAATTAAAACCTTTGGGAGAAAAAAATATTTAGAACCCTATTCTGACCCCTATAACTTTTTTGTAGTTATGTATATGGGGCTGTGTGAGGGCAAATTTTTTGCAGGATGATCTGTTATTTTTAGTGATACCAATTTAAAGTGTGTGCAACTTTTTGTTCACTTTTTATAAAAAAAATTATTGGGTAGTTGAAGTGACAAAAAATGGCAAATTGGCTGTTTTTCTTCCTCTACGGCATTTGCCGCATGCCATTAATATTGTTTTATTTTAATTATTTGGGAATTTTTGCACGTGGCGATGCACATGATGTTTATTTTTTTATGGGTTTAAGGTTAAGTATTTTTATTTTTAAGGAAAGGAGGTGATTTGAACTTTTAGGTTTTTTGTTTTTTTTGTTATTTGTAAAAAAATGGCAATCATTGAAAATAAATAGCCATCATGAAAACTTTATTTTCACTATACCAATACAATGCTGCCACCTAGTGGCCTGTATTGGTATAGTCCTGAAATAAGCTCCGAAGCCTGCTTGAGGCTTCAGGCTATTTCATAGATATAACAGGTTCCCCGATCTCAGTCGGGGAACATTGTTACCAAAGCGGAAGTGCGTGACTTCCGCTTCCGGCCTGCGAAAATGCCGTGCTCACATTTTACCATGGCTTCTGAAGGGGAAAATGTATGCGATCAGCCTAATGGCTGATCTCATACATGTGCCGTGGGTCTCTGCACGATGTTTGGGGACTGGCCTTCCACCGTACATATATGGCAGAGGTCCTCAAGGGGTTAATAGCTCTATTACATTTTCTGTGAAGGAAATAATTTATATACTGAAAGGAGCTTACTAGCCGTGTTATGGACTATTGATACAAAATGGATACTTGCTTGTTGAGCTAAGATGGCGGCCAGGCATTCAGCCTACACCTATAAACTAGAATCTTACTTTGTGTTTTTATCATGTGTTTCTTTGTGGTTTCCGTTCAGCTCAAGCAAGCAGTTACAAAGAAAGAAGTAGTAACAGTTTCACCCAGGAACAAGGGGGGGGGGAGGAGGAATTTCCTCTGGCCGTCAAGGTTACAGAAAAGTAGAGAGTTCATAGCCAATAGAAAATATATACTTTATCTTTCACCCCCCTCCCACTCCCTCCTCTCGTGAAAACTATGTATTGTCTGTTGTTTCAGAAATAAACCAGAGATACTGATTAACTCCATGTAGTGAGTTGTCTGTCTGATCTCTCCGTGCACGTATCTTAATTAATTTGGAGCAGTACATCAAATCGAACTGGCAGCTTGGCCAGAACCAGAACAATTTTGGCGCCAATCGTGGGGCTCGAGGATTGGACCCTCTGTTCCCGTACCCCCAGAGACCAGACAAGGAGAGGCGCACTAACGGACACCGGGATCACAACCCGTGATATGAGGTAGGAAAATTGAGTCATCTTGCCTATAAAGTGTCCCCTGGTGTAGCCTCTTGGTGTTCGTCTGAGGGAGGGGTGCGGAAGCAGTCTGGGACGTCCTCGAGGGCATGAAAGTAAGAACCCCATATTTTTTTTAAAGTCTTGATGTACTGTGTTGTGCCTATAAGTTGTGAAGACCCTGTTGACAAGTATCACTGACGGAGACACTGAGTTCTCCTGTGTTCCTGTATCGGAGTTCAGCCCGGTGTCTGACTCAAATCTCCATAAAGGGGACGATCACAGATGGGTGGAGAGCGGTTCGCGGTAGCCCAGAGTGTGCTGACCGGGACTCAAAGGTCTTCGCGTCCAGTGATTACTCTATACAGGAGGTCTTTAGGCGGCTTCAGTAGGTACGAGAGATAATGGGAAATGAGGAAAGTGTCCCGAAGGGTTACTGTTCACCTGAACAGTACGTGGCGGACAGGAGAGGCAAACGTTTCATAAAAGGATTAAGTAAGTTGGAGAAGAGTTAAAGGTGTCTGTAAAGGAGGCATCCTATGTAGTGCCACCTGGCAAGTGTTGTTAAACGAGAAGAGGGGGAAGTTAGATGATAAATTGACAGACATGGTCCGTGTGTGGTTGGACTGTAGTAAAGAATTTGAACAGACCGGGGGGAACTAAATTTTGATGAGAAAAGACAGATATTTCTGTAAGCCTGGTGTTGCATTGATACATGAATTGCCACCACCCTATAATGGCGCCGGGAAGAAAGCAGGTGGGTGGACCTGCAAAACATGTGGTCAACAGAATCCCTCCTCCCGTGATACGTGCCTTCCCTGTGGGGTTCCCCACCCACAAAACCACACCTTGGTAACTACTCCCCGGCACGTCCCATCACTTCCCGTGTTAGCTACAGCGCCATCTTGTCCCCAGGCAACGCCCATGAACGGACCTTTAATATTATTCGGTCCGGACCCCCCCGTCACTCCTATGTCACCCTTGCCCCTTCCTACTACCTTGTACCCGATGATAAACCCGGACAGTACATTCATGCTACCCCACTCACCTGCCACCCTTACTCCTATAATGGTAGGGGGGCAACCTGATGAAGCAGAACAGGGGGATGCAGACGGTGCTGCAGAATCCACAATGGGCATACAAAATGCACCGGGTAATATGCAGACTCCTTTGCGGGGTACCCCGACAGACTACGGTGATCCGCCAACTTTACCCCTGGCACCACAGTGGACTGTACCCATGACCGTGCGCCCATCACGACGTTCACAAGATCAAATACTGCAGGGTCAGATTACAGAGTTACAAAAGAACTTACAGAAAATTGAGCAGGGAAACCTTGAGACACTGAAAGAAGCCCTAGCACTTAACCGGCCACAGGGACCACCAAAATATGTGTCTTTCACCCCACAACAGTTATTCACCATAGTGAATTTACTGCCTGACCCTGAGACCCATCCCATGCCCTTTTTCAGGAAACTGTCCCAAGTGCATCAAACCTATGGGTGCACATGGTCGGACCTGCAAAGTATAGTGGAAAACAAGACAGGTGAATACTCCACACTGATAATGGATCAAATCCACATCCCTGAACTTAAAGGTGCTAACTTTGACCCCCGGGATCATGAGTCTGGAGAATTCTTTATAGAACAACTACAGAAATGGACAAAAGCTAAATTAGCAGATCATTCCACATTGCAGGACAGCTGCGGGGGATCAGTTGACCGCCACCTTTTTTTCTTTTCACAGAAATGTTAGTTTCTGCTGTGTTAGTTTAAGCTCCTCTTTCTGATAAGAAACTGTCTCGCTTCTTGGTCTTTGTGGTTTTCACTCAAATTATGTGACACCCACGGCTGCCGGATGTCTGGCAATAAAATTCTGCACTGATTCATATGAGCAAGGGGATTCGCTGCAAACCATTTTGCACCTCATCCCCAATACTCTCTGGGCCAGAGGACCCCAGGATATTGGATACCTCAATGTCCCACCAGTCACTGTGACCCTGAAGGACCCCAAAGTCCTACCATACAAAGAGACTGGACCCAGTAGCCAGAGAAGCCCCTTCCTGTGTCAGAGCTGTACATGCTGCCAGCTCTCTTCTAAATGTCACATCTGACGTTGTGCTGGGTCATCCCCTCACTATTCTGGCTCCCCATGACATTTCTGCCATCCTCCAGCAGACTCAACCTGAACACCTCGCTGCACAGTGCCACCTCCGGCTTCAGTGTAGTTTGCTTCTGCCAGATAATGTCACCATTCAGAGGTGCCACATCCTCCATCCTGCTGCACTCCTTCCTCTTCCAAGGGGGGAGTATAATGGAGATTCTGAAGATTTTATTGATCTACAGGCACACTCGAGCTGACACCTCTGAAGCCAGAGGAAAAGCCCTAGCTGATCAAGCAGCAGTGAAAGAGGAAAGAGTCCAGTCAGACCAGATTATGATAACACAGGAAGACCTGGAACAAGAAGAAATCACATGGGACCTCCTGAAACAAATACAGAAACAGGCCACGCCACAAGAAAAATTGGATTGGCTAAAAGAGTCAGCCCAAGAAGAGAAAGAATCTGGACTGTGGACCCAAGGAAAGAGAGCATCTCTGCCCAAAGCTCTCTATCCTCTGATAGCTTCAATAGCTCATGGGCCCACCCACCAATCTAAGACCATCATGAAAGAACTAATAGACAATGGCCCCAGGGATAACCCCTGTCCTGGTGAGGCATACTCAGTCTTGCCTCATCTGTGCGCAGTGCAATCCGGGAAGACCTGAGCCTACACCAACCAAATGTCTCCCCAAAGCCCAGTACCCGTTCCAACGGATTCAAATTGACCACATCCAGATGCCAATGTGCCAAGGGTTTCAATATGTGCTAGTAGTGATAGACTTGTTCTCTGGGTGGCCAGAAGCCTACCCCGTCCGAAACCAGACAGCAACCACTACTGCAAAAAAAAAACTGATGCAGGAGCTTGTCTGTAGGTTCGGAGTACCTGAGGTCATTGAGAGTGATCAGGGCCCAGCATTCACTGCTAGATTAACCCAAGAAGTCTGGAAGATGGTAGGGTCACACCTGGTCTATCACACACCCTACAGACCCCAAAGCGGCGACAAAGTCAAACGACTGAACGGGGTACTGAAGTCCAAGATGCTGAAAATGACTGGGGAGACAGGGCTCAGTTGGGTACAATGCCTGCCAATAGCACTATTTTCAGTTAGACACACCCCTAGGCCTCCACACCAAATTTTGTTTAGGACACGGCCTAGGATGGGACAGTACTTCCCACAGCAATTGCAAATGCATTATGAATCTGTTGCTAAATATGTGATTGCCCTGAGTAAACAATTGTCTAACATACGTGCACAAGTTTTCTCTTCCATTCCAGATCCTGACTCCCTAGAGGGAATTCACAATCTCAAACCTGGAGAGTGGGTGGTGGTAAAGAAACACGTCAGAAACACCCTCGAACCACGATACAAGGGGCCTTACCAGGTGTTGCTGACTACCCCGACCTCTGTGAAACTCGAAGGGAGGCCTACCTGGATCCACGCCTCACATTGTAAAAGAGTAAAGGCTGTCCCGACAACCCTGGAACAATAAGCCATGAGGGTCCACCTACTTATGACTTTGACTGTAGGCATATCAGCAGTGTTCACACCACTGGGTGATGAATGGGACAATTCACTGACACGGCACCATCAAATTCTAGTCCAGGGGTTGAGACACTCAGAGATTGTTGGATCTGTACCCACAGTCCCGTGAGTTCAACCAGTATGCCTTATGTTGCAATTCCCTTGGAACTTTCTGAACTGATTGACCTGTCTAATTCTACCATCTTTCTCACTAGTATACACCAAGTTAAATCCAGTACAAACAAGGACAGGGAAGTAGCCTTACCTGTCGCAGGGTGGGCAGATGCCCCATGGCTCATGATAAACAGATCAGGACCCTCGGTAGATTATAGCTCTACTCCTTGGCAAGAGGGACACTGGGCTAATGTCACATGTTTTCCTAGCTGGACACACTGTTATTGTCTCCAAGTACAAACCAAAGGTATGACATTTAGTCCACACATACACTCCGGTTGCAATGATTCAAAAACAGACAGCCACGTGCAGTGTATTGGTGTAGATGCTGAGAACGGAAAGGATCTGCCCTGTAACAACCGTACTGTACAGGATCTCCTGACAGGTATATTAGCTAACGACACCGAAAGTCAGTCAAAAGGATATGAGTTGGTGAAAGGGATACAATTAGCCAAACTAATTACCCGATTATTCAATGGCACAGCAGTGGCAGTTCCAGACGACATAT
The DNA here is from genome assembly GCF_014858855.1 of Bufo gargarizans. Lineage (NCBI taxonomy): Eukaryota > Metazoa > Chordata > Amphibia > Anura > Bufonidae > Bufo > Bufo gargarizans. Next base: position 385,471,466 of record NC_058080.1, on the reverse strand, counting down.
ACTTAGTTTGTGGACACAAAGCGTACAAATGGTTATCCCAGAATGTCACAGGACTGTGCACCATCGCCAGGCTTACTCCTGCCACCTTTATAGTACCACACTCTGAAATTGGCATGAATGCAGTACCTAAACACACCTTGTATCGTAGGGCCAAAGATAACACACCCAGACCAAATGGCAAGCCACATGTAGAAGAGATGAGCATTACCAACAGAATTGTTAGTTCCATCTTCATATATCCCATGATAGCGCAGATGTGGGATCATCTGGTAGTAGCAACAGACTACCTGGATGACCAAATATGGGAAGTGATGAGACTTATGAATACCTCGAACATTGTGCAAAACCAGTTAATCATTGTCACCAACCAACACACATTAGTTCTAGATTATGTTACAGCTAAAGATGGAGGTATGTGCCAGATTGTGGGACCCTCTTGTTGCCATTACATAGACCCGCAGGGTAATTTGCAAGTTAAGGTGGGTATAGAGAAGATGGCGGATTTAAGAGATAAATTGCTGGACGCACATAAAGCTGATAAAGATACATGGTGGTCTGATACCTTCTCTTCCCTTAACCCCAATAACTGGTTCAAAGGTATTGGGGGTTGGCTAATGGGAATTGTCCAAGTAATATTGCAGGTAGCCCTAATAATATTGGTGATATATGTAGTGATTAAGCTCGTTCTTATTTGTGTGACCCGCTTTTCAAAAAGAATGAAGAAAACTGATGAACGACCTATTATGCTCCTCTACGATGAGGAAGGACAGAAGGAAACATCGCTCCACACAGCTCCCCCTCCTCACAATGATGCCTGGCTGAGATAGGGTGAGATGAATCTCAGGGTATTACCACAAGTCCGAGCAACCGGGAGCTTACCTATAAGGGGTAGGTTGTCGCCACTGCGGGTGAAGAGGATACGAATGGTATGCCCAGGGGATTCGCTAGGCGAAGGGAAAGTCTACAATCAAGTCTCCAAGGGGGGACTGTTATGGACTATTGATACAAAATGGATACTTGCTTGTTGAGCTAAGATGGCGGCCAGGCATTCAGCCTACACCTATAAACTAGAATCTTACTTTGTGTTTTTATCATGTGTTTCTTTGTGGTTTCCGTTCAGCTCAAGCAAGCAGTTACAAAGAAAGAAGTAGTAACAGTTTCACCCAGGAACAAGGGGGGGGGAGGAGGAATTTCCTCTGGCCGTCAAGGTTACAGAAAAGTAGAGAGTTCATAGCCAATAGAAAATATATACTTTATCTTTCACCCCCCTCCCACTCCCTCCTCTCGTGAAAACTATGTATTGTCTGTTGTTTCAGAAATAAACCAGAGATACTGATTAACTCCATGTAGTGAGTTGTCTGTCTGATCTCTCCGTGCACGTATCTTAATTAATTTGGAGCAGTACATCAAATCGAACTGGCAGCTTGGCCAGAACCAGAACAGCCGCATGCACAATTTTTGACTCTGCTTAAAAAATCTTCCTCTGAGCAGAAACCTAACCGACCCCTTTACAGTCTATGGGGACCATAGGCTATGTTTGGCTTAGTTATGTGCCGAATCCATCCGTTCCATTCCAAACGAGAAGGCTGAACGCTGATGTGAACTCAGCCTAAGGCCTCATGCACACGGCCGTTGTTTGGGTCCACATCCGAGCCGCCAAAATATAACATGTCCTATTCTTGTCCGCGATTTGTGGACAAGAATAGGCATTATATTGCAAGCGTCCATTCCGCTCCGCAAATAGTGGAAGGCAACACGGGCGCCTTCCGTTTTTTGCGGATCCGCGGTTTGGCCAAAACGGCGGCTCGGATGTGGACCTAAACAACGGCCATGTGCATGAGGCCTTAGGCTCATGCACTTGAACGTTTTTTGCGTTCCGTATACGGGCCGTATTTTGATTCAGTATACGGTCCGTATATGGAACCATTCATTTCAATGGGTCTGCAAAAGATTCCGACAGCACTCTGTGTGCTCTCCGCATCTGTTGTTCCGTTCCGTGGCCCCGCAAAAATGAGGTATGTCCTATTCTATATAGGCATTTCTATAATGGGCCTCCTGTTACGTACCGCAAATTGCACGCGGACCGCAAAAAACGGCACGGTCGTGTGCATGAGCCCTAAGCCAGATATGGTATCAGTTACTTCAGTTTCCAACAAACTAAAGTAAGTGTATAAAGTTGAATTATAGTCACTATTCATATGAAATGCATGTGACAGATTATGCACATCGATAATGAAGCCGTTCAGTCATATCCATACATTTTATGTGCAACTTAAGAAACCTGTAGTTCTGTACCACGTATCATTTGCCACTTCCATAATCATGGTCATCGCTTGCACCCATGGATTTGCTCAGGGAATGCCTTCATAAGACTAATGGTACTTTTACACAGACCAATAATCAGGCCAGTTGTCAGGGATGAGCATTTGAAGAGATCCTGTAGATGGATAGATAGATAGATAGATAGATAGATAGATAGATAGATAAAAAGCAATAGGCTGGGCAGCACTGCAGACAAGGTAGAAACCGGAGTGCCACGGAAGTGATCCAACATCCAGATCAATATTAAAACAAAAATTCCAGGGCACTTCCAAAAAAATAATAATGTGTTTATTACACCAGGGGCGACGTTTCGGTCCTCTCAATGGAACCTTTTTCAAACAATTGTTTGAAAAAGTTTCCATTAAGAGGACCGAAACGTCGCCCCTGGTGTAATAAACACATTATTTATTTTTTGGAAGTGCCCTGGAATGTTTTATTTTAGATAGATAGATAGAACTTGCATATTCAGTGCCTGCAGAGAGCAATAAGGGAGGAGGTACATATAGTTAAACAAGGGGAAATTATTCTTGGAAGCATAACGACTGCATATAATTATAAGAGAGCTATCATGAAAAAGTGAAGGAGCTACTCATGATTGGCAGTTCAGCATGCTGTGTTCAAATGAAAGGCACCCTTCGATACCAAGCTTGCGTACTCTGTAATCACAGCAGATCTTCTTATCAGAAGCAGGGTCCCACAATGATCGGAGCACATCAGTCACTGCACAAGGCTGGACTTTTCTGGCCTGTGCTGCTCAGTGCAGGAGGCATCATGAAATCACTGCATCACACCTGCCTGCAGCAGAGGTCACAGACAGCTCCCTGCTTCATCATTGTATTCAACAGTATCGGAGACAGAGAGTTAAAGCCTCTTTGGTCAGATGAAAAAGCATCGGTTGAAAGTATTGTTAATGCGGACACCAAAATCATAATGTATGGAAGCAGATCGTTCTGTAAACAATTTGGTGCAGATTTGGACACTACAGATTTCCATAGCCGACCCGCCACATGTGATCATGTTTGTGATGAATACCACCCCTCGTGCCCACTGACGTCAACCACGTCGAGCTCACGAGACCCGGTATGATCACAGGGTTTACCAAAAACGTGAAGTTACGCCCTGCAGAGGAGCACGTAAGGTCAGGCTGGTACAGTTTACACACACACCTCCTGTCCACGCGGGCACAGAGAGGCAACAAGCTGAGAGAGCCTTTTCACTGCCACAGTGAAAACAACCCACACTCAGCCCGGGTAACTGCCACCAGTTTCTCGTTTGATATAAGCCCGGTCCGCTAACGGGATTATATAGGGTCAGAAACCAACCCGCGGTAGCTTATAACTAGGCCAAAACACGGACGTGGGGATTCGTGATCGAGATACAAGATAGCACAAGATTAAATTATAGATTTAATCGCTGTAAGAGCACACTAGATATGACACAATATACACAGACAATATATATATAGTGGTCTGAGGTTACAGATTACAGGGTATATGGTTACAACAGGGTTAAGCAGTGTGAAAGTCAGTTACCGAGTATGATGAAAGTTCCTTGGAGATGTCATGAGCTGCAGTCCACATGAAGGGCCATGAACTCAGCTATTTCCTGGGTCCCTCTAAACACATGTGTAGGATGTGACCCCTCTTCAGAGAAAGACCCCGCCTACTTGCTGGCACCAGACTTTTAAGCTGTAGCCGGCCCATCCCCTCCCTGCCTCAGGGAGGGGTCAACTCCCCCTCTTCTGGGCTGACGGTGAATGACCCACAAAACCCTTTAGGGTTCATAGCTCCAGACCAGAGGGTCACAGGGAGATGGTTCTGGGACTAATGGACCTGCCTGGGTTCCGGCTACAAGTAGAGCCCAAACCTGGTACCGGTAGGTGGTTTCTATGGGGAGATATGGGTATCTCCCTACCCCGACTGGGTACGAGTAAACAAAGACCATGGGACCGTACCTCGTGGCCACCGGGACACAAATATGTATCCGGTTTGCGCCTGCGATGGCCGGGCGCTTCATAATTCCTTATGAGAGGTAGGTGCCAATATGTCTGGGAAGTCTCATTGATCCGGGCAAGAGCAGATACTCCCTGCTGAGAGTTTTCCTGCCGGATTCAGGTGGCTCCAAACTGGTGCCTGGAGGTGTGAACTTCTCCTTGAAGCTTGGACCCCTGGGGCGTCTTCCTGGCCCACTGACACTCAGATGGCTAGGGGGGGTGGAAACTTATTTTGCATATACACTGAATCATGCCAAGAGGTGCATAAAATTACAATCAGGGCTGGGGGGCTTTGAAGCAGGGAAATCCTGTGGATTTTCTGTACCTCTGCTAACTGTCAGCAAATGGGGGGTGTGAGGACAGGGCTGACAGTAAATATTAATCCATATTCCTCACAATGTTCATAAGGGGTATCTCTGAATGACAACTTTTCACCTATACAAAAATATAGTTGATGGGAGTCAGCGTTAAATACAAGCCGAGGTCAAACAGACAGACTGCTGGACCTTTTTTGTTTTTGTTTTACTGCTATGTATCTTTTCTTTGGGAGTACATCAGATGGCTGGTCCTTGGAAGTTGCATGCTTTGTGAGGCCCCCCCAAAAATGCACTAGTTGACGTGTCTTACAAAACCCCAGGTGAGTACCTTTGTGTACAGTGTTTGAGCTATTTATCCCAGTAATTGACGTTATTACCCTAGTGAGAGCCGGGTCTGGTTTTATCTCTCCCTCAGCGCAGAGAGCCACAGAGGCTGTGGGAAGGATGGGAGTTGTACTCATGGTGGCAGCTCTGGCTCCATTGCTCCCTGGAACATGCAGGGCACACCCTGCTATTGGGTTTCTCCTGCCTGGCGGTGGTTCGGTGTGCCCTTGGTGTTGGTGGGTTTTGAGGTGCATGGCAGGGTTCTCTAGCCCAAGTTACCAGATAAAGTACAGTGGCTGCTCGTTAAGTGGAGGTGATCCACTGTATTTACATTCAGCGATCACCTCCACAGTATGGGTATGCTATTGCTTTCCTCTATACAAAATCATTGCTCCTGGGCAGCAGAGCAGGGGGGGATTGGCCATATAGACCTTACAGGGAAATTTCCCAGTGGGCCGATGCCCATGGGGCCACCTGAGACCTCATCATGGCTGGCCAGTGGAAGTTTTTAGGGATGTATTTTGTGCTGCTGGCAGTATTTTGTGCTGGACTGTGGTATTTGGCTCTGTTGGGGTGGTATAATGTGCCACATTATGGTATTGCTGGCCCTGCCTTCCATCAATTTGGAGCCGACTCCAAAACTGGGCCACTTTTAGTAATTTTTCCAGGGCCACTTTAAGTTCCAGTCCGCCCCTGCAGCAGAGTGTTGTTTAGATGATCTGATGCCCGGGAATAATGATTGAGGATTCAGATCATTTCACCCGATGAATGAGCATTTGGCTTGTTCATCGGGTCATTTGTAGCACCTTTACACAGGTTGATTATCAGGAACGAGTGTTTGTAGGAATGCTTGTTCCAGATAATCGGCCCGAACATCGGCCCATGTAAATGCAGCTTTAATTTTTTCTAGTATTGTCTTTTTGTATACATAACCAATATAAGAAAACTACTGATGTAGCTTCTTTGATGAGATATCTGTTTACCACAGTTGTATTTACCACTTGCCTACTGAGTTGGGAGAGGTGGGGGAGATAACAGTTAAAGGTGTGAGGATGAGAGAGGCGCCAAGCAGATTTTTACAACTTGGAGAGTTTCCAACAGATTTTAATTACCACTAGTAGCTATGAGGCAGGGCAAATTAATGCAGCGTTTCTTCACTTGCTCAAAGGCTGTGATGGTGAGGGGGAGGGGAATTTCACATGTGATAGTAACATATCTTTCCACATTTTACTTGCATAATTAAAATTCCATTCACAGCTCAGTCAATGGGAAGCTTGAGGAAATGAACATTTTAATCTTTATTCATCATGCGAGACTCAAAATAATAGTAAATGCACTGAGAAATACAGACATGTTATATTACATGGGGATATGGATTATTGCTGTGTATTATATTGCTTTATTGGAGCTGCAACTTACCAATGAGCTTTCAATAAAAACATAGGGGGTTAGTTATTAAGACCAGCGTTTTGCATTTATGAGGAGCTTATTTGTTAGTAATATTTCCAATTTAAGAAAAGGGTATGGTATGAAACAGAGGGACTTAAAAGAACTAGCCATGGGCGCCACAAAGGAATTTTCCAGCAATAAATAGGGAAATTATGGAGAACGCAAGCCAGGTGTATTCTGATTTTCTTCTGGATAAGGCACAGCAGAGTCTTTTCTTTAAGGGACAAAAATATTTTTGCAGAATCTGGCCGCCCAGGGAAATTGTTGGCTAGGGTGATCTCGAATCAGGACCAAAAAAAGAAATAGCAAGTATTCGTTCACCTGAAGGATTAATTATAGAAAATCAAGAATCTATAAAAGGAATCTTTGTTAAGCATTTTGTGGATTTATATAAACCAGATAAGAATATTCCAGATGAAATGATGGATGCATATTTGGATTCCATCTCTTTACCAGTCCTAACGGACTCTCAAAGAGAATTTCTTGATCATGAATTCTCCCTGCAGGAGCTAGAGGCTGCAATAAAGGCTTGCTCAGGAAACTCCTCCCCTGGTTCAGATGGATTCCCATATGAATTCTATCGTAAATATAGGGAGGTTATTCTCCCTTGTTTATTAAAGGTATTCACGGAATCATTGGAGGATGGTACCCTTCCGGAATCAATGACAGAAGCCGTAATAATAATAATATTTAAAAAAAGGCAAGGATCCCTTAGATATAAAGCCATATAGGCCAATTTCTTTATTGAATACTGATGTAAAGCTTCTTTCAAAGGTTCTCGCTACAAGACTTGCTAAGGTTATTACATCAATTATACATTCGGACCAAAATGGTTTCATTCCCAATATGGGTACGCATTATAATCAGCATCGCTTGTTCGCTAATATACAATCTTCTCGCTCCATCCTGTCTCTTGATGCCGTTAAGGCCTTTGATAGGGTGGAGTGGAGATTTCTTTGTAAGATTTTGGAAAAAATGGGATTTGGAGTCAGGTTCATAAACATGGTTAAGCTTTTGTATAAGTCCCCTAAGGCTAGTTTGAATATTAATGGGAGTTTGACAAATAGCATCGTATTGAATAGAGGTACCCGTCAAGGATGCCCTCTTTCCCCATTACTATTCGATATATATCAAGCCTCTTGCAGATAGGGTAAGGCAAGATTCTGGGATTGAAGGGTTTGGGATACTGGGAAGGGAGGATCGCATTTCTTTATATGCAGATGACGTATTTTTTTTTTATACATAATACCATTATTACACTCCCAAGAATTATTCAAATACAAACTGGATATCAAAAAAGTTGGGACACTAAACAAATTGTGAATAAAAACTGAATGCAATGATGTGGAGATGGCAAATGTCAATATTTTATTTGTAATAGAACGTAGATGACAGATCAAACGTTTAATCCGAGTAAATGTATCATTTTAAAGGAAAAATACGTTGATTCAAATTTTCACGCTGTCAACAAATCCCCAAAAAGTTGGGACAAGTAGCAATAAGAGGCTGGAAAAAGTAAATTTGAGCATAACGAAGAGCTGGAAGGTTAGGTCAATTGGCAACATGATTGGGTATAAAAAGAGCTTCTCAGAGTGGCAGTGTCTCTCAGAAGCCAAGATGGGTAGAGGATCACCAATTCCCACAATGTTGTGCAGAAAGATAGTGGAGCAATATCAGAAAGGTGTTACCCAGCGAAAAATTGCAAAGACTTTGTATCTATCATCATCAACTGTGCATAACATCATCCGAAGATTCAGAGAATCTGGAACAATCTCTGTGCGTAAGGGTCAAGGCCGTAAAACCATACTGGATGCCCGTGATCTCCGGGCCCTTAAACGACACTGCACCACAAACAGGAATGCTACTGTAAAGGAAATCACAGAATGGGCTCAGGAATACTTCCAGAAACCATTGTCAGTGAACACAATCCACCGTGCCATCCGCCGTTGCCAGCTGAAACTCTACAGTGCAAAGAAGAAGCCATTTCTAAACAAGATCCACAAGCTCAGGCGTTTTCACTGGGCCAGGGATCATTTAAAATGCAGTGTGGCAAAATGGAAGACTGTTCTGTGGTCAGACGAGTCACGATTCGAAGTTCTTTTTGGAAATCTGGGACGCCATGTCATCCGGACCAAAGAGGACAAGGACAACCCAAGTTGTTATCAACGCTCAGTTCAGAAGCCTTCATCTCTGATGGTATGGAGTTGCATGAGTGCGTGTGGCATGGGCAGCTTGCATGTCTGGAAAGGCACCATCAATGCAGAAAAATATATTCAGGTTCTAGAACAACATATGCTCCCATCCAGACATCATCTCTTTCAGGGAAGACCCTGCATTTTTCAACAAGATAATGCCAGACCACATTCTGCATCAATCACAACATTATGGCTGCGTAGGAGAAGGATCCGGGTACTGAAATGGCCAGTCTGCAGTCCAGATCTTTCACCTTTAGAGAACATTTGGCGTATCATAAAGAGGAAGGTGCAACAAAGAAGGTCCAAGACGATTGAACAGTTAGAGGCCTGTATTAGACAAGAATGGGAGAGCATTTCTATTTCTAAACTTGAGAAACTGGTCTCCTCGGTCCCCAGACGTCTGTTGAGTGTTGTAAGAAGAAGGGGAGATGCCACACAGTGGTGAAAATGGCCTTGTCCCAACTTTTGGGGGATTTTTTGACACCATGAAATTCTGATTCAACATATTTTTCCCTTAAAATGGTACATTTTCTCAGTTTAAACTTTTGTTCCGTGATTTATGTTCTATTCTGAATAAAATATTAGAAGTTGCCACCTCCACATCATTGCATTCAGTTTTTATTCACAATTTGTATAGTGTCCCAACTTTTTGGGAATCCGGTTTGTAGTTAATTCCTTTGTTGAAGTTTCAGGTCTTGATAATGACTGGTCAAAAACCACTCTTATGCCCGTAGACAGATTTCAGCTTTCCAATGAGGGGCCCCTGAATATCTTGAAGATTTCTGATTCCTTTGAATATTTGGGCATGATGATATCTCCTAAGACAGAACATTTTTTGCACCCTAATCTGATTCCAATAATAAGTAAAATGAGAACTAAAATTGCGATGTGGCTTAGACACCCTCTATCTAGAGCTGATAGAATATCCCTAATTGATATGGTGATTCTTCCCCAGTTTCTATACATTCTGAGGAACTCCCCAAAATGGATTGAGGATAAATTCTTTAAATTAACTGAGAGAATTATTAATTATCTAATTTGGGGAAGAAAGAGTGTAAGACTTAAAGTGGAACATCTTTATAAGCCGATAGAAAAGGGAGGGTTGAACCTTCCATATTTTAAGGGTTACTTTATATCTGCACAGTTATGGCTATACTGTGAATGGAAGAAAAGTCCACTATGTAGGACCCTGGTGAGCAGATCTTCCTATGATAGCATGTTTACCCTATTGGAATCCGGGCAATTATCTAATATACAACAGGATTACAGAGAGGTTGGGAAATTGTTTAGTAAGTCCTGGTGTACTATTAGAGGTTGGTTCGGAATAAAGGGATCTTTAGGTTGTACACTCCTTTGGCACAATTATTATTTACAGATTTAAGATGAATTGGTAGGGGATCAGTATTGGCAAAAAATCTATATCTTTTATGTTGCAAAAGTAATGAGGAATGGGGAAATACTATTATTTTTGGAGTTAGCACAAAGAGAGACTATAATTAACTTATCGTGGTTTAGGGTATTTTCAGTTACGTTCGGCACTGCACAGTGTTAAAGAAAAGTCTTTGTTAGATGTAGACACCTTTAAATGAATTAATGGGGAATGTAGGTCACAAGGTTAAGATTGCTCAACTTAATAAATTATTAATTAAAGCACTATTTAATAATACATGCTCACCTGGACAAAGGGCTTGGGGAGCCGAATGTTCAATTATACAAGTAGATGATTGGGAGAACATATTGTCCAACTTAAGACCAGTGTCTCACAACTTTAATCACGTTTTAGTTAAATTCAATATTTTACATAGAGTTTCTGTTACACCAGTATGGCTTACTAACTGTGGTTTAAGGAATACATCTAATTGTCCACGCTGTGATTCACCAGGAGATGATTTTATCCATATGTGCTGGCTTTGTACAGAATTAAAAGAATATTAGGCTCCGATTGATGACTTTATTACCCAAAAACTGAAAGTAGTGATTCCTTTTATGGTCGAATGCTGGATATTGGGTGATCTCTCCAAGGTAAACTGTCATAAATATAAAAAGACTCTTAATAAAAGTAATATTTTTGGCAAGACTTTTGATTACATGGGTCTGGTTTTCACAGGATATTCCAAATGTGATTATATGGCTTAACTTGGTTAACAAGATTAAAAAGTTACGAAAACATAACAGAAACATAGAAACAAAGAAACATAAAATAAAAATGGATCAGGATATGGGGTGCTTGGAAATCTTTAATTTCTTTGCCTTGACTCCTCCCTTCTTAGAGAGATGCACCGAAATGGGAGGGAGGGTAGGGAGGGTATTAAGGGGTTGGGTTAAAAAAGGAATAAAAGTAATAATGATTTGGATATGAATTTGTTTGGAAAATATTGTTTGATTCTTAAATAAAATTTAAAAAAAGACGGCGTTTTGGGTGCTAGTCTTAATAACCCATCCCGAAGTTATGAAGAGATGCAGGCCTCTACATAACTTCGCTGCATCTAGCACCAGTCTAAATGTCTTCCTAGCTGGCTTATATTTAAACCATTTTCTACGCCTAAAACAGTGCCAGTTTTTTAGAACTGGCGTGAGCAGGGGAAAAGTCGCAGATTGTGGCGCAACTAACCATTGTGCAGCAATCTGTCCCTGAAATACACCTACTATAGGCGTATTTCAGGATAATAAATGACCCCCATAGTATGCTAAACTGTGACCATATCCAGTAAATACTGACTTGCCTTTTTCTTGCTTTACATCCAGGATAATGTAAAGTGCTTTGACGTGTCCAAAGAAATTGAGGGGAATCAGTTTTCTGACATAGAAATGTCATACATTACCGGGCAAAAGTCCAGCAAAACCATGTTTCTGCTCTGAAATCTTCTAAAAATCCAAACAATTTGGTGTGGATTTTGCCTCTGTGGATTTCGAATAGATACACTGTGGAGTCACCACTGCTGAAAATGAGCGGGGGACTCACTACATATGGCTGCACCTTAAAGGGAATCTGTCACCAGAGACCTCTCTATCCAGCTATTTGCAAATACACATAGTTGTGGTTCCCCTGAATAAAATGGTTTTTTTTAGTTGATCTTAGGCTCAGTTCCAAGTTGCCTCTAAGCTAATTATATGTATAGTAAATTACTTTTAGTATTTTGCAGCTTTGGCTCCATCTAGTGGCTGTCTGTGCAAATAGTTTTTGGCTAGTCAGCATTTAATCTTTGAAAATGTCCTATCTGAGCTACTGTACTGCAGTAAATTTCTTCCAAAATACTGAATGACAAGCAGCATCTATGATACTCTTCACACATCCAGCCCAATCTGGCATAACTGGTACATTCAGAATGCTAGTCAGAATTACAGGATGTATATTAATGTGCTGTGCTAATGTACCCTGTATTTCATGTTCCTATTGCACTATAATCAATGTGTCTTAGCATATTGTCATGTGATCGTTGTCATTCCCTCAATTTCACTCCACAGTGAATTGTTAGGAGGGAATATAGTTGCCTGTCAACTTATACCTCGCTCACATATAAGGAGGACAGAATAATGGTACCTTTTCTTAATATGCAAATTAGGCCTTTGGTGCATTGAGGGCAGCAACATTGCTCTTATTACACCCAAGTTTCATTAATTGCATCAAAGGCCTAATTTGCATATTAAGAAAAAGTATCATAACTCAGGAACGGAGCCTTGGATGAACAAAAAAATTATAATTTAATCAGATGACCGATAGCTATGTGTCTATGCAAACAGTTGGATAGGGAGGTCACTGGTGACAGATTCCCTTTAATTCTCTTATATGCGAACATTTCATTTTAATGGTACGAAACAACTGCAGTGGTGCTCCTTACTGATAGGTTTGGGTTCGGTGATGTGTAGATTTTATTATTTTCCCTTATAACATGGTTATAAAGGAAAATAATAGCATTATTAATACAGAATGCAAAGTAAATTAGGGATGGAGGGGTTAAAAAAAAAAAAAAAAAGTTAACTTACCTGCTCCATAGCTGCCGGTCTCTGTTCTATCTTCAGGACCTGGCAAAAGACCTGTGGTGATGTCACTATGGTCCAATCACATGGTTCATCACCATGGTGAGGGACCATGTGATTGCACCATGTGATGTGACGTCACCACAGGTCCTTAACCGACAGCTCAACATTACAGAAGAAGACAGAGATCCGCAACTACGCGATCAAGTGGACTCAGTGAGTTAATTCTTTTTTATTTTTAACCCCTCCATCACTATTTTACTTTGCATTCTGTATTCAGAATGCTATTATTTTCCCTTATAACCAAGTTATAAGGGAAAATAATACAGATTGGGTCCCCAGCCCGATCGTCACCTAGCAACCATGCGTGAAAATCGCACTTGCTTGCGGATGCTTGCGATTTTCACGCGGCCCCATTCACTTCTATGGTGCCTGCGTTGCGTGAAAAATGCAGAGTATAGAGCGTGCTGCGATTTTCACGCAAGGCACAATTGAAGCGTGAAAATCACAGCTCATGTACACAGCCCCATAGAAATTAATGGGTCCGGATTCAGTGCGGGTGCAATGCGTTCACATCACGCATTGCACCCGCGCGGAATACTCGCCCGTGTGAAAGGGGCCTTAGGGTACGACCACATGGTGAGGTCATGCCACGTTTACAATGTGGCCACACCACAGTTGAGTGCAATATGGCCGTACGAGCCGTATCAGGCTTCAATTAACTAACTGGAACCACACTGTTTAGTGAGTCTGCATTGTTCATTAGTGTGCATGTGTGGTCCTAATTACCATAGCTAACTGTAGCTCGCTGAGGCTCGTACAGCCTCTTCTTACTTGACTGCAGCACAGTCACATTATATCTATGACATGACCGCACCATCTAACTGTACCCTTTTGTCATCCACCACAAAATTTTCTTCATATAATGGGAGACAAGCTATACAGTCACTAGGTTTTAACTAAGGAATTCATTAAAAGTGTGGTACAATTCTAACCGTGATGTCCCATGTCTGCTAATTAACTGCACTCTGACTTTCCCTTGTGTCCTTATTCAATGTCAGGCTGTCTTGTCTGTCTCATCACTGATCAATATATAGTCGATATTATGGTGACAGAGAAGGCTCAAGTTTTCTGCTGGAGATTGAACAAAAATCTTCTTTAAAATAGGAAAAACACTATGGCCCTAATTTACCAAACTGGTTTTGTCTTAATTTTGTAAACTGTGACTTTTCTGCCGTTTTACTTGTAGGAAAAGTTTATGAATAGTGTCACGGTCCTTCTATGACAGAGGTGAGAAGATCTGAGAGACTGGCGGCACGTGAGGGTATCTGACAGTCTCTCTGTTTTTTCCTTGCAGTGTTGTTGTTTTGCTTAAAGTGGTTCTCCGGGCTTAACCTTTTTTTGGCTCTTAAAAGTTAACCTGTTGAGGAAAGATTATTGGTCCCATACTTACCTTCTACAGTGCAGCCATTCTTGAGATCTCCGTCCCAGTCACGTGGCCCTTCCAGATGGCTTTTCTTGGCTTCTGGGCAAAGTCCGTCTTCTTCTCTTCCGGTCTTCTCTTCCTTTCTCCAGCAGGAGATGGATCGTCACGACTGACGTCACCGCCTCCTGCTGAAGAAAAATCAGTCCGGCAGTCTTCACAGCGCAGTAGGCTGAACACTAGCGTGCATGTGCAGGACCGCCGGCCGTCAGTCGCTGTATCATACAGGCTTCTATGGCACAAGGAGGCACTGGATGGCACAATGAGGGCACTGGATACAACAATGGGGCAACTGGATGGCACAATGGGGGCACTGGATGGCACAATGGGGACACTGGATGGCACAATGGGGCACTGGATGGCAAACAGGGGCACTGGATGGCAAACAGAGGCACTGGATGGCACAAGGGGGTCAACTAATTGCACAAGGGGGTCAATTAATGTCACAAGTGGGGCAGTGGATGGTAAAGGGGGGCACTGGATGGCAAACAAGGGGGCAGTGGATTAAAAACATGGGGCACTAGATGGTAAACAAGTGGGCACTGCATGGCACAATGAGTGCACTGGATGGCCCAAGAGGGGCAATTGATGGCAAACAGGGGCACTGGAAGGTAAACAAGAGGGGAACTGCATCGCATAGTGGGGGCACTGTGTATGTCACTGTTATGGGGTCACTGGATGTCACTGTTATGGGTGCACTGTGGATGTCACTGTTATGGGGGTGCTGTGGATGCCACTGTTATGGGGGCACTGTGGATGCCACTGTCATGGGGGCACTGTGGATGCCACTGTTATGGGGGCACTGTGGACGTCACCATTATGGGGCCACTGTGGATGTCACTGTGATGGGTGCTGAGTATATAAGTGATAGGGCTCGTACACAGAACCGTATCTGTCTTGCAGTCTGCAAGCCGCGGATCCACTAAATAAGGTTACTGTCCGTGTGCAATTCACATTTTTTTGCAGTCCTATTGAGTTCTATGGGTTTTAGATCTGCATTATGAGGACCAGAATAGAACATGTTCTATCTTTCACAGAACTGACATACGGATGTGTAAAGCACAGGGACGTCATCAGTGTGTTTTTTACATCCGTATGTCAGTTCCAGTAAAGACAGAACATGTTCTATTCTGGTCTTCAAAATGAGGACCTCAAATCCATAGAACTCAATGGGACTGCCAAAATTGTGGATCGCAAAATGGATACGGTCGTGTGCATAAGGGTTTAGATACACAGCTCAGTAGGCAGGACTATACAAGATAGGATTAGATACACCACGCAGCAGGCTGTGTCATACAAAATGGGATCAGATACACCGCTCAGCAGGCAGTATCATACAAAACGGGATTAGATACACAACAGGATGTGTATCAGGCACAAATACAGGGTAGGATTAGATACAGATGTGATTGGATACGTTTGCTGATTCAAGCTGTCTTTCACACTTTGGAGATGGTGAGGGAAGAGCCTGTAGACGGTCAGTGATGGGATTAGATACACAGCTCAGCAGGCTGTATCACACAGGATAGGATTAGATACACATGAGGGCAGAGCCTATGGACAGTCAGTAATGGGATTTAGACACTGGGTGAGAAGTAGATTCATGTATGGGGTGTAGAAAGACACAGGAGTTGTAGTGGGTGTGGCCGCTGCAGACAGAGCAGAGTGGGGGGAGTGTCCAGTTTTTTGCATAGTTTGAATATGAAATTAGGGGTTACCCCCCCTTTAGAGATTGTGCCCTTACTTTTGGAAAATTAATTTCCGTCTCCTATTAATGTTATGGCCGGCTTCTTAGCACAGGGTATTGATAAAGATCACTTTACACAAGAGGCTAACCAGATTTTTTCAAATCAAACGATTCCATTGAATAATACAGACATCCAAACAGGTTTCAAGAATTTAGGCAAAACCTACAAACAATATTATCGGTCTTGGTGGGAAATAGCCAGTTTAGAAACATACCTAAGTCAAAAAATTGTGTATAGGGGCCTGAGAAACACATTGAGACCCAATATCCACACTGAGGATCCAAAGTATATCAAGGGATGGGATCATGTTCAGACTGAAAACTCACTAAGGCTTATGACATATATGGTAGAGTATGAAAAACATCATTATGAGCGAATTTTGGAACAGCTCAACCAAGAGATAAAAGAAATACTTACGTTTAGCCAACATTCTGACTTCAAAAACCAGGAAACCAGGTTGCAAAAAAGCCTGGAAGGCCTGAAAGAAGAAAAAAAAGAAAGAAAACATCGGAAATATATCCGCGATATGCTAGACTTTGATACCGACCATATATATAGTTGGAAAAATAAGCAGAATCCAATAGTGAGAAATACCAGATATACCAACTACTCAGAATCAGAAACTTCTGGAACAGAAACAGGAAGGAGTAAAGATTTTAATAGAGGTGGTACTAAGCGAAATGTCCGCTATAACAGATACCGCAACCAGAGGAAAAGAACAGGAAATCCCATTACCAATACCTCAGAATGTACCCAAGTGTCACAACCTGGAGAACCCTCCTTTTTGGGTGGCTTTGTGTTCTCCAGTGCCAGTGGGGCTGGAGCCTAGGCACCAGCAGACAACACAATTTCTACAAGGACAAAAATGATACAAAACACCCCAGTGACAGTACCATTGTCTCTAACACACATAGGTGCAAACACTACCAATATGACAGTGCAACAGAATATGGGTCCAGCATTAACTGGCCAGGCAAACATTTTCGCTACACCCCCCATAGCCCCCCTTTTTTTAGGACAGAGCAATGTCCAACTAAGGGACAGGGACAAATGGGGTTACAGTGCGAAATAGGTCCAACTGACGCTACAAGTGGCCATCAAAGCCCGGAATCACATGTAACCCCAAGGAGTCGCGGGCCTCCCTTTATAGGAGCTGATGATGCAGATCAATCATCGGATATGCAGGACACGACCCAAGTCATTAATCTGACTACACTGTCTCTTACGGAGTCACAAATTACACTTCTAAAAAGAGGTCTCACATTCACACCAGTACCACGTTTTGACAAGTTTAGTTGGGTGAAGGATATTAATTTATTTGCACGGAAGTTAGCACTGCACAAACAATTTGCCAGTATGTCATCCGATACGGGTAAGTTAAATCAAAAAGAACAACAAGCATTATACACCCTGAAGAGTCTCCAGATGGAAAGTGAGGGCTATTGCATTGATATTGTACCTCCACTGACAGACCTGAAACCTAGATCTAGATGGACCCCACCATTCCCACAGTTTACAAATATTGAGACCTTTGTTGAACTGGTTTGTCAAGATATCGACAAACTGAAAGCAAAATCGGAAATTTTCCCGGAAAACCTGACAAACGAGGAATATGTCGCTCTTGAAGAACTAAGGTCAAATAAGAACATAGTCATCAAATCGAGTGATAAGGGGGGCAACATCGTCATTCAAGATAGGACGGAATATGATCAGATGGTTAATAGGTTATTGATGGACAAAGAAATTTATGAGATTCTAAAAGAGAATCCCACAAATAGATACCTCAATGAATTACATTCAATTCTAAAGACGGGGGAGAGAAATGTTTGATATCCAAAGAAGAATTCGAATTCCTGTATAACAAAAATCCCACTATTGCGACATTCTATGCACTTCCAAAGGTGCATAAGAAAAAGGTCCCAATACCGGGACGTCCAATAGTGTCAGGGAATGATGCCTCGACACAACCGGCTAGTCAATACGTGGATGCTGTGTTGAGACCATTTGTAACATCATTACCGTCCTACATTAAGTACACCACTGATGTTCTCACCAAAATCAGTGGTATAACACTATCTGCATCCACTTTACTAGCCAGTTTAGATGTCGAGGCTTTATACAGCAACATTGGACATTAGATTGGCATCAAGGCCATAAAATATTTTCTTGACACCAAGAGCACTTGTTTTCACGAACATAATGATTTTGTATTGAGTCTATTGAGATTCAAACTTACCCACAATTATTTTTTATGCAACGGTGTCTTTTATCATCAGATGAAAGGTACCGCTATGGGGACACCTTGTGCACCGACTTTTGCTAATTTGTTTTTGGGGTGGTGGGAGGATCAAATAGTTTTTTTCGGGCACTTAGGCACATTTCACAAGTCACTTTTTATTTTGGGGTAGATTTATTGACGATGTTTTGTTATTTTGGGATGGCGATAAAAAAGAGTTCACAGAATTTGTGGACCAATTAAATATCAACAATATAGGTATGCATTTCACCTGGGAGATTCATCCCAATACCATCCTTTTTCTTGGATACAATCAAGAAAGATGCAAATGGACAGATTTTAACGGAGATTTTTCGCAAACCTACGTCGACAAATAGCCTCCTCCATTGGACAAGCTGGCATCCGACACCATTGAAAAATTGGATATCTAAGGGCCAGAAGAAACTGTACGACAGAGGCAGCCTTCAAAAAGGAGTCGGATGAACTATATAAACGTTTTCGAGCAAGAGGCTACCCGCGAAAAACCCTTAAAAAAGCCTTCAATCGAGCCAAAAACCAAAAAGGAGAATATCTCTTATCTAAAAAAAAAGAGAACTGACTCTATACAGGATACAAAGAAGATTAGATGCATTGGTACATACGATCATAACCATTTGCAGATAATGAACATCCTTTAAAAACACTGAAAGATACTCACCAGTGACCGAGATTTGAACACAGTCATATCATCATATCCGAGTGTGACCTACAGAAGAGGACAAAACCTTAGGGACAAATTAGTCCACAGCTTTCTCCCTGTAATTCAAAAAACAAAAGAAACCCTGTGGGGTCATTCCCATGTGGGAATTGCACACAGTGCAAATACGTACCTAAAGTTAAGAAGTTCAGAAATCCGGTGGACGGGCGAGAATACATCATAAGAGAGTTCTTCAACTGTCGGAGTAGTGGGATCATATACGTGGCTTCGTGTTCCTGCCCTAAATTATATGTAGGAAAAACAATACAGGAATTTAGGAGAAGAATATCAGGACACATTAGTGCCATAAATACAGGAAAAGATACCTCACTATATAGACATATCACCAATGCCCACAACAGTAATTTGGACATCTTAAAATGCTGGGGTCTAACCAAGATCAAATTGGGCCCCAGAGGCGGTAACCTGGACCAGAAGTTGCTTCAGGAAGAGGCGAGATGGATCCATAGGT
Source organism: Bufo gargarizans (assembly GCF_014858855.1). NCBI lineage: Eukaryota > Metazoa > Chordata > Amphibia > Anura > Bufonidae > Bufo > Bufo gargarizans. The sequence continues at coordinate 385,452,213 of NC_058080.1, read as the reverse complement.
TGCGGACCCTCAGCCCCAATGGCCTAAATGAAGGATTTTCGTACCCGGCCTTTATTTAACATTTCACAGTAAGTAAGAATTTCGATAATCTATTTATGAGGAACACTGCCAAGAGTCAGGCAGGTACAGAATGATGTATAGATGAAGTGATAGCAAGTCATGGGATCTCTAGATAATCATATATTCATCCACACCCATATACCCATTGTATTTGAAGACCCTTTAATAACAGTACGACTGTATTTGATCAAATGAGTATGGTCTGATTATATTACATTGATCATGGGAAAACAGCATTGCTGCTCCCTATAAAATCAGTATGGGCTATTTACACTCCATATAGCACTGGCCAATAATTGTGGTACTTCCTGGCCAAAAACAGTTTGGTATAGTCCAGGTATTGATTTTTATACATTGAAGCCATATAAACCTATCATATGGGAATGGCTGGCCTCCATACACTGGTGCCATATATTTACACAATGTATGCTGCACTATGTAACCATATTACAGCATGGTAATCGGTTGTACATACTGTTACCATTAGGCACATATAAGATCACATGTATATAATATAATATGGCCAGTCAGAAGGGCTATCCACAAGAATATTTTGTGGTTGTGCTGTATACATCCTCCCCAGCATGGGTGAAAATAAATCAGTGACACCCAAAGGGTTAACTCACAATTTGAGTACCATTGGCGGGGAGGAGATAGAACGGCGACGGGAGTCCAGTGAGGGTTAAAATGGGAGTGGATGTAGGAATACCTCATAGTGATGCGTCCGCTCCAGTCAGCAACATGCGACGGCTGGTCAGTGACGTGCACCAGCCAATTTGCATTACCGCGCCGCTAGTGGTTGCTGACGATTGGGGGCGGGTCCCAGACATGCATATTAACAGGCAGTTTGTAGCGCGCACACGCTAGTACCCCACATCCCCTGACGAAGCCACTTCTGCGGCAAAACATGTCGGGTGGGGTGTAACTGTGCTGCGCTTCCGTTTTTAGACAGTCCAAGCATGGAATACCAGTGAGCGATTGATACTGAGGGCAAGTTAGCTAGACACTTGTGTGTGGTTACCAACCTCATGAATCACTGCACAGCACAGAGAGATTAAGACGCATAGAGACAGTGCTTAGTAACAATGTATGCCATCGAGTCACATGCTTATACACAGTGTAGCAATTGCAGGGAAATGGACTAAAGTGCTATACCTGTGGAATAAACAGGCACAGATCAACCACAATAAATGGTGTGTGGTTGGATTTGTTGCACTATTTAGTCATTCAATAGCCCGCCCTCCATGTGCATACGCATGAACAACAGAATAGGCCATCACTGTATCAACCTGTCTCTATCATCCATACAAGTCATTCTCAGCAGCTATGGTGTATACATGCCCTTAGGATTAGGGTTATGTGTACACCTGTTGCAAAACTGTACCCTAATTCACACATGTTGTTTTGCCCACATACCAATATAGTGTAATGAGCATTTGGCTGTGGGTATAACAGCCATATGGCCACATGCCTCTCAGTTATCGCTAGTTACCACTAGCAGCCACTGGGCAGATAGGTACAAATTCCATCCTGGACTGATAGTTTTACTTTTCTTTTCTGTCCTGACACTGCACATTTTAAATTAATGAAATAAAGAGATACATTTAAAAAATTTAGTCGAGATCCCTAAAGGGATTTTTTTGGTCTTGTGGCCGTCGTTTAATTGTGTCCAGTCTGTGACTCATCTCTGTGCAGTGCAGCCAGGCTTGTGTATCAATAAAGTTATGTATTCAACAAAACAAGAAGGGGAGAAAGTAAACAGATGTGCCAGGATAATGTGATGTCTTCCAGGGGGGAAGGAAAGCTCAGACGTGAAAAACAGGAGCATGGTGAGGGGTGTTAGGAGCACATAAAAAGAATTTTGATTTTGGGACCGGACAACCTCTTTAACCACACCTCATGTCAGGTGCAGATTGTAGTCATTACTGAGGCCTTATTTAGTTCTGACTCACACTGCTTACCATGCGGTTGATATTTCCTGCTGGAGTTGGTTGAGCTGGTGTGTTGTTCCTTTGGATCGCCTGCTATTCCATTCTGCTTTTTTGTGTTTCATTTTGTTGTTCGCTAGTGTTAGTTGTTTCCTAGGACTCAGGGAGACGCTGGTTCCTTCATCTGGTCTCATTCCCTGCCACCACTTATAGGGATTTCCAGGGTCTCCAGGGCCTCCAGGGCTTAGGTTCCGGTGTATAAGTATTCCCATCTTCAGGATCTACTCATATTGGCAGGAGTCAGGGAGAGGTCTAGGGATTCATAGGAGGTCACCATCCCTCTCCCTTAGCTTTAATGCCTAGACTTCTTTCTATTTACTTCTGTGTTTCATCTGGCGTTTTCCATTCCCCCATATCTGTGACAAATAGTCTGCGACAGGGCAAAATAATTTTTTTGCTCCTGCTAAGTCAACTTCAAATATCCAGCTGTTTGTCAGCGTTTCTGGGAAGTACATTGGTTTTTGGCCTGTTTATAGGGATTGCCTCAAAAACTGCCTCAACTGCACTCCACTCCTGACATGCCATAGCTGTGGCAGGTGAATGTAAGTCAGAATATGATAGTTAGCCTGTGCTAAATTAAAGTTCTCTTGCGCCAAATTATTAAATTTGGCTCACAGACCATTACCTTTGGCTCAATAGACAAATTTCATAAATCAGGGCCTATACGGTATTTTAGGCCTATTAATATTATAGTGCTTGGGCTGTTCATTAGTTCCTAACAATTTATTTTCTTCCTGAAACATAAATTCATAATAAAATTGCATGTAGCATGTAGTTTTTCATGTTTGTATTTGGAGTGGATTTTAAACATCATAATTTTTTCTTTGTAGCATATATTGGAGGCGTGGCGATCTCCAAGCAGTCATGCACACCTGACCAGTTAATCTGCCCTGGAGGCTGGTTTTAAAGTCAGTATAAAACTGAGTCTGCTTATATAGCATCTACCAGTAGCCATTTGGCTCCAGGAGAAGTATATAGTGGGCTCAGCATGGATGTTGGTACTTGCATCCCTGGATCCGATGAAAGCTGTAATGGCACCGGACGGGGTTAAAAGCAGAGTGTGCTTGGCGTGCATGCTGTACCTGCGCTCCCTGGACTTTGTGTGGCTGTCGTGGCCCATAACAGGTAGGAACTAGTGTTAGGGACCACTCATGAAGGTGACCTTGACGTGGTGAGTGGCTTATTACGCTTTGGCCAAAATGTACACCAATGCCTTATTCAACATCCAGCATAAAGGCAAGGCAGAGTGCTGGTTTGTAGAGTGCGATTGCATTTGTGTTATTGCGTTTGTATCTGTATTTCGCCATAGCAATGTGCACCTGCATAGGGTTGTGCGGGCTGAACCCCCCATAATTTTTTCTTTGTAGCATATATTGGAGGCGTGGCGATCTCCAAGCAGTCATGCACACCTGACCAGTTACTATGCCCTGGAGGCTGGTTTTAAAGTCAGTATAAAACTGAGTCTGCTTATATAGCACCTACCAGTAGCCATTTGGCTCCAGGAGAAGTATATAGTGGGCTCAGCATGCATGTTGGTACTTGCATCCAGGACCTGCCTTAGGTGTTCAGGCGCCCTGTGCGAGCTAACCTTGTGGCGACCCCCCCCCCCCCCCCCCGCGTAGTAGTAGATGTCACCTGCAGTCCTATGTAACACCACAAATAACACATAGCTCTCTGAATACAGATAACACAGTGGTGGCTCTCTGATTTCCGAAAATGTAGTAGTGTTGTTACCTCTGGTCCTATGTAAAACCACAGATAACACTAGTGCTGATAATGTGGTAGTTTTACCTGCAGTCCTATATAAAACAACAGATAACACTAGTGCTGATAATGTGGTAGTGTTACCTGCAGTCCTATGTAAAACCACAGATAACACTAGTGCTGAATAATGTGGTAGTGTTACCTGCAGTTCTATGTAAAACCACAGATAACACTAGTGTAGATCATGTGGAAGTGTTACCTTCGTCCTTAGTGTGCCTCCCTGTGTCTATCGCATGGACTCCATGCTGGCGCTGACTCCTCTTTCTTCTTCTTCTTCTTCTTCTTGCCCCGCACAGAACATCCTGATGCAGCTGCGTCAAGACATAGGAACACTGTGGGCATGGTGATGGTGACACACAGGGACAGACACACACACACAGGAACAGACAGTCACACACACAAACACACAGGGACGGACACACACATACAATAAATATGATCACCACACGGCTCCTGCCTGTCTGCTTTGGTATAGCTGGGCTATGCCAGGCTTTAGCAGAGTGGGCACAGGACAGTGGACACAGGGCACGATATGTATGCGAGCACAGCTGAGCGAGTGCAGGGCAAGGGCCTGCATACACATCGCTCCTCCTGCCTATCATACCACCCCCCCACCGGGCATTTTGGGGGGCATTAGGGGTTGGCAGAGTGCTGGTTTGTAGAGTGCGATTGCATTTGTGTTTTTGTGTTTGTATCTGTATTTCGCCATAGCAATGTGCACCTGCATAGGGTTGTGCGGGCTGAACCCCTCATAATTTTTTCTTTGTAGCATATATTGGAGGCGTGGCGATCTTCAAGCAGTCATGCACATCTGACGAATTAATCTGCCCTGGAGGCTGGTTTTAAAGTCAGTATAAAACTAAGTCTGCTTATATAGCACCTACCAGTAGCCAGGGGCGTATCTATCACGAGGCAAACAAGGCATTTGCCTAGGGCGGCACTTGCCAATGGGGCAGCAAAATGCCTTGTTTGCCCCTTGTCCCATCAGTCTCATCTGCCTCCGGTATATTCAGAAGAGCCGATGGTATATTCTAACCCCCAGGCGTTCCCATGGTGACGGGGACGCTTGCCTGGGGGTTAGAATATACCATCGGATCTGAGTTTTCACGCTCTCAGTGAGAGCGTGAAAACACAAATCCGATGGTATATTCTAACCCCCAGGCGTTCCCATGGTGACAGGGACGCTTGCCTGGGGGTTAGAATATACAGGGCCCCGCCGCTCACAGGAAAACATTTAAAAACGAATCAGTAACCTAAACTTTATTCATTAGTGATGTCTTTACTGTATACCTTACTCTGTCTTTCAGCTCCGGTAACAGCAGGCAGTGCGGGCGGGCGGCGCTCACTCACTGACGTCACGCGCCTGCGCCGCCTAGTGGGAGGAGCAGGCGCGTGACGTCAGTGAGTGAGCGCCGCCCGCCCGCACTGCCTGCTGTTACCAAAGCTGAAAGACAGAGTAAGGTAAACAGTAAAGACATCACTAATGAATAAAGTTTAGGTTACTGATTTGTTTTTAAATGTTTTCCTGTGAGCGTCAGGGGGAGGAGGAATCTGTGGATGGCACCGTTTAGGGGAGGGGGGGGATATGTGGATGGCACCGTTTAGGGGAGGGGGTGAATCTGTGGATGGCACTGTTTAGGGGAGGGGGGGGAAATCTGTGGATGGCACCGTTTAGGGGAGGGGGGGAGAATCTGTGGATGGCACCGTTTAGGGGAGGGGGGGGAATCTGTGGATGGCACTGTTTAGGGGAGGGGGGGGTCTGTGGATGGCCACAGTTTAGGGGAGGGGGGGAATCTGGGATGGCACCGTTTAGGGGAGGGGGGAATCTGTGGATGGCACCGTTTAGGGGAGGGGGGAATCTGTGGATGGCACCGTTTAGGGGAGGGGGGGAATCTGTGGATGGCACCGTTTAGGGGAGGGGGGGAGTCTGTGGATGGCACCGTTTAGGGGAGGGGGGGGATCTGTGGATGGCACCGTTTAGGGGAGGGGGGATCTGTGGATGGCACGTTTAGGGGAGGGGGGATCTGGGATGGCACCGTTTTAGGGAGGAGGGGGGGGATCTGTGGATGGCACCGTTTTAGGGGGGAGGGGGGGGATCTGTGGATGGCACCATTTAGGGGAGGGGGATCTGTGGATGGCCACTATTTAGGGGAGGGGGATCTGTGGATTGGCACGATTTAGGAAGGGGATCTAGGATGGCACTTGATTAGGGGCGGGGGATCTGTGGATGGCACTATTTAGGGGAGGGGGATCCGTGGATGGCACTATTTAGGGGAGGGGATCCGTGGATGGCACTATTTAAGGGGAGGGGACCCGTGGAGGGCACTGTTTATGGGGAGGGGGATCCGTGATGGCACTGTTTAGGGGAGGGGGCTCCGTAGATGGCACTGTTTAGGGGAGGGGGATCCGTGGATGGCACTGTTTAGGGGAGGGGGATCCGTGGATGGCACTGTTTAGGGGAGGGGGATCCGTGGATGGCACTGTTTAGGGGAGGGGGATCCGTGGATGGCACCGTTTAGGGGAGGGGGATCCGTGGAGGGCACCGTTTAGAGGAGGGGGATCCGTGGATGGCACCGTTTAGGGGAGGGGGATCCGTGGATGGCACTATTTAGGGGAGGGGGATCCGTGGATGGCACTATTTAGGGGAGGGGATCCGTGGATGGCACTCTTTAGGGGGGGATCTGTGGATGGCACATAGGAAGGGGTGGGGTTTAGAGAGAAAGGGGTTTGGCCTTGACAGGAAGGGGTGGGTCAAATTTATATTAGAGGGGTGCCCGAGTTTAGTCTCGCCTAGGGCAGCACAAAACCAAGATACACCACTGCCAGTAGCCATTTGGCTCCAGGAGAAGTATATAGTGGGCTCAGCATGCATGTTGGTACTTGCATCCCTTGATCCGATGAAAGCTGTAATGACACCGGACGGGGTTAAAAGCAGAGTGTGCTTGGCGTGCATGCTGTACCTGCGCTCCCTGGACTTTGTGTGGCTGTTGTGGCCCATAACAAGTAGGAACTAGTGTTAGGGACCACTCATGAAGGCGACCTTGACGTAGTGAGTGGCTTATTGCGCTTTGGCCACTTTTCTCCTTTGCAAACTAGATTCTGCTTATTAACTCTCTCTCTGTCTGAATTACTGTATAGGAAATTTGTAACAAGAACAGTTAAATCTGAACAGTAGTGATGTGAATAAAGCACTTGGGATGAGATATAATTCTATTAGCTGCTGAATCATACCTATGTTTCCCTGTTTTACTCACAGCCACTGCCCCCCCCCCCCTTCTTGCCGCTACATAGACTTCCATGAAGGATCTGATCCTTCTGTGAACTGACATAAAGTGCGTTGTGTCTTGGTCTCTCAAGCCAAATTTTTCACATAATTCAGTGAAGATGTTAGTTCAGGCAAGGGGGGCAATTGATAACTGGAGAACAAAGCATTTTTATCTGATAAAATATATATAAATTGTATCTGCCTTGTACTATTGATTTAAGCAAAGTTGTGTGACCATCAGTGACCATTTTAGGACTCAGTCAGAAAATCTGGCAAAACTTACAGTATATATGAATCTAGAGCTTCTGGGTTTGTTAGACGGTCACTTTCACATGATCAGCATCTGGTAAGTAATTTTCATCAGTATTTGTAAGTCAAAACTAGTAGTGGAACCTAAACAGAAAAAAAAATGTATAATGAAAAGATTTGTATCACTTTCATCTGTTAGACCCACTCCTAGTTTAGGCTTATAAACTACAACTTGTTCTGAAAAAATAAAAACTCAGATAACTACATCAACATAGAATTTAAAAAGTTATAACCACTGGAATACCAAGAGGCAAAAACAATAAAATTCTTCTGGTCCTTAAGGCCAAAACTGGTCTTACAAGATTTTAAGGGAATGAGTGATCAGAAAATAAACTATTGTTTTAATCAAGTTTTGTATGTTTTAAAGATTTTTGGCAATGTTATCTCTTAAATTTTCCATATGACTATATAAAAAAAAAAAAAATCCTGAAATTTTTCATTTTTCACTCTGGTCACTAAGCCTAAAAATACGCTGACATTTTCTGTTCATACACAGTGGCCTCTGACAGGTCACACAGTATGTCTAGAAATCTCTCCCAATCAACATATGTTCGTTATAGCCTATGGTTTATATGGGTGCTGTAAAGCATATATCTGAAATCTATATAAACTATAATTAAATATCAAAAGTTAGTTTTGACTCCTTGAGGACCTCTGGCGCACATGTATGGCAGAAGTAGTCACTCTAAAGATGGCACCTGCTTGCGAGCACCATTACTGCTGAGTTTCTGCTGTTTCGAACAGTAGAGACCCGGGGCTAATGTCTGTGATCAGCCATAAGGCTGATCGCAGACATTTAACCCCTCAGATGCCATGTTCAAATGTGACCACTGCATCTGAGCGGTGAAATTGTAGGAGCAGCGCATTCCTGCTCCAGTAACAGCCTCTCCAAGCTGAGATACGAGAAGCTGTTATTGCAGGGTTAGACTGGAACCTGTTTGACTGGTATATTCCAATATAGGCCTGGAGATGGCAGCATTGCATTGGAAAATACTGAATGCTGTAATCTGTAATTGATAAATAACCATTACAGCACTCAAGTGGCAATCTAATGATCGCTTGTTAGTCACCTAGGGTGATAAAAAAAAGTCAAAAAGAAAAAAATAACAGTTTTTAAAAATATAAATAAATTGTGGAGAAAAAAATAATAATATATATATATATTTTTATTTGTGGTCGAGGCTACGGATATTGAGAGAGCGAGTGGTGGCTGCGTGGCCACAGGTGACCTGACATAACTGGCCTGAGGTGTGCCCGAAGCCATGTCCGAGGGTAGGCCTATAAGGGGGCAAAAGAGACGGTTCGGAAGAATTTAATGTTTATTGTGTTATTGAGGTTACAACACGAGGTTACAGAAAGCGTCAGAGATTTCCTTGTGCGGATTGGGAATGCAACGGGTGAAGCAGGAGGACTGCCAGCGGCCCATTTTTCGGATGATGTGGCACGGGACGTTGTGTTTTGAAGCTGCTGAAGCGGCACCTATGCAGAAGGAGTGACCCGATATGGTTTTGGGATCGTGGCCGTGGTGAGAAATGTTCCTTTGAACGGTAGAAGTGGTTCGTTCTTGGAGGAATGTGCCAGCAGGGCCAATAGCTTGTTGAGAATCTGGACCGGGCACCACTTGTTGAAGGTTTGGAAGAATTTGATTTGGACAGGCGGCCCAGATTGCGATGTTTTGGTGGATGGCAGGTTTAGTACGTGGTGATCTGGATGACAGATTAACTGGCTTTTGGTTAAACCTTTGGTTTTGGATGACACTACGGTGAATTCTCCTGGGCGCAAGAAGCCATAAAAGCTCAGATACATGGCGGCTTTAATGACCATGGAAGGAAGAAGGCCAAAAGGAATACCGTCTAATGAATCTGAGAGCTTTCTGAACAGCTCCCCTGACACAGGTTGCCTGCTGGGCGTGCTGCTCCGGCTGTTCTTGAGGATGCCCCTGAGGGTGGCTTTGACTACTGGGGAAGTGAAGGCTAACTTGCTACCTGGGTCCCTCAGCATGCAGTGGTGCTGAACCCCTGATAAATACAGCTTAATGGAGTTGTAGGATAGCTTGAGGTGCGTGTGACAATATGCGAGAAAGGCTATTAAATATGTGGACTTATCTGTGGTTCTAGGATGGAGACGGGAAAATTGTTTGTAGATGTTCCAATCGGTCCTGTAGTTCCTGGCCGTGTTGGCGGAAAGAGAGCTGAGCATGAGGGACTTGGCAGTGGAAAAGAAATGTCCTAATCCATTTGAAGGGTGTGGTAATCCGGAGGCGAAAGACTCATTGGTTCCGCCTCTGGCATGATCTGGAAGAAATGATCAAGGTTAAAACGGGACAATGCATCAGTGGCGGTATTACGAATGTCCGGGATGTGCCTGGCTGAAATGTGGAAATTGTGACGTAAGGATAGCCATACTAGCCTGCGAACGAAGGACATGATGTGGGGACATTTGGAGCGCCCTTTACTGAGGATATCCACCACTGATTGGCTATCTGTGATGAAAGCAACTGGGGAATCTGCCCATTGGTTGCCCCGTACCTGAGCAGCCGCCACGATAGGGTAGATCTCCAGGAGAGGAGAAGATCTGGGGAACTCGGGTAAGGAGGAAATTGCGGCGGGCCACGGTGCGGTGAACCACTGTGTGTTGTAAATGGCCGCGAAACCTCTGGATGCTGCGGCATCTGAAAAGACCATGGGGAAATCGGGACTCCATTGGGGAATAAACAGAGAAACCCCATTCCAGTGGGTAATGAAGGAATTCCACATGGTCAAATCAGCCATTGCCTGGGCATCCAAGAACACCGTGGAGTCCTGCTCAGGAGCTGATGGTAATAGATCTAGAAGCCCGGACATGAAAGCTTTCCCTTGGGGCATGATCCTTGTGGCGAAGTTTAACATGCCAAGGAGTGACTGCAGCTCTCGTTTGGCGAGGACGTGGGAGCCCGTGAACTGTGTAATGATTGACCTGATTTTGAGAAGCTTGTCGGCTGGTAGTCTAGCTTCCATTTTCTCTGTGTCGAGCACGACACTGAGAAAGGTGACCACCGTGGCGGGTCCCTCAATTTTGGACGGGGCTACCGGAACCTGGAGATCTTTGAGAATGCACAGGAAGTTATTAAGTTTGCATGGTTTAACACTGGGGGGTTTGATCAGGAGGAAATCGTCGAGGTAGTGTAGTGCCATTGGACATTTGCAGCGATTGACCAAGATCCAGTGGAGGGCTTGGGCAAACCGGTCAAATAGCCAGGGACTGCTTTTGAACCAAAGTTAAACGGGTAGCAAAATAGTAACTGTCCTGCCATTTGATGCCGTGGAATTTCCAGAGCTGGGGATCAAATGGGCAATAGTTTGAACGCGTCGGCTATGTCTGCTTTAGACAACCAAGCTCCTTTGCCTGCTAACAGAATGAGGGAAATGGCTTCCTGGAGTGAGGAATATTTCATAGAGAATTCTTCCGATGGAATCAGGGAGTTTAGGCTGGGGATGTATGAACCATGAGGCGCGGACAGGTCGTAAATCAGTCGTTTTCTTTTTGTTTTTTGTTTTTTTTATTGGAGAATTTCTTCGTGACAATGCCGACGGGGTTAATCCTCCAGGAGTCGAAAGGAACGTGAGGGAAGGGGCCGATAAGGAAACCCTTCTCTACTTCCGACTGGATGAGGGAAACCACCGCGTCGGCATCCTGAACTGCGGACAGTAAATTGGGACCCTCCCAGGTGGACTGGGGAAGGGCGATGAGACCCGTGTGGAAACCCTTACTGAAACCTGAAAGCAAAATTCCACCAGGTCAGGGCTGTGGTGATCCTGGAGCAGCCTGCCCAGAAGCTACACATTGACCCCGCTTAGTCATTGGTGCTTGGCCGTTCTTTGTGGGCATACTGAGATGGGGTGAGCCCGGAAGCAGGAGGAGCAGACATGTAGAGCCCTGCACTGGTTATAGTTGCAGGAGGCTAGGTTGTAGTTATTGCAGATTTGGCTATTGCCTAAGAAAATGATGGGGCGGCCAATTTGTCGGTGTTGCTGTGTCTCACTTGGGTGCCGGAGGGGCCGGGCGTGGGTCTGCTGGGAGCCGTTGGTTAGAAGAAACGCTGGCGTGCTCTGAGGCAAGGGTCTCTGGAATTGACGAAGTCTCCCCCATGTTGTCCAGATGAGACATGCTGGAATTTGGAAGGGTTACAGTTACTGCTGAAGGATTGACCCGGGAACCGTGCGAGTGTTGTGGATTCGGTGATTGTGGAAAAAGACCCGGAAAAGGGAGGTGAGATGAGCTATGTCACCGCGTGTGCCCGGGATTTAAGAGATTGACGTACCTGATGGTTTGGAGCTCCTGGATTTAAAACCCGTCTTGGGGAAATCCTGTTCCGTAAGAAAGGACCGCGATCGAGCTTGAAAAAATCACGACAAGTAAATGGCTGGCCGAAGGTGGAAGTAGAGTGAAAGGGGTGAGGGGGGCCGAGCCCTGTTGGAGAGGCTTCTCCAGGCGGTGTGAACAGGACGAACCTGTGACCTATGACAGAAAGAAGGTACGCAAGCCTTCGGGACGTGACTGGGAAAGGCCTGGATCGTGGATTGAAGGACGAATTAGACAGGGAGACGAGGATGGATTGAGAAATGGGGGGCCTGGATGACGGAACGGCGTGAAGCATGGCGGCAAGGCTAATGACGTGACAGAAGTGGCGCCTGGAGGAGTGGAGGAATGAAACTTGGACGTGGAGGAGGCCTGAGTGACGTAAACAGGCGTGAGACATGTACGAAAGGGAGGCCTGAGTGACGTAAACAGGCGTTAGACATGTACGAAAAGGAGGCCTGAGTAACGTAAACAGGTGTGGAACATGAAGGAGAAGGAGGCCTGAGTAACGTAAACAGGCGTGAGACATGTACGAAAAGGAGGCCTGAGTAACGTAAACAGGCGTGAAACATGAAGGAGAAGGAGGCCTGAGTAACGTAAACAGGCATTAAACATGTACGAAACGGAGGCCTGAGTAACGTAAACAGGCGTGAGACGTAAACGAAATGGAAGCCTGAGTAACGTGACAGGCGTGAAAACATGAACGAGAAGGAGGCCTGAGTAACGTAAACAGGCGTGAGACGTAAACGAAATGGAAGCCTGAGTAACGTGACAGGCGTGAAAACATGAACGAGCAGGAGGCCTGAGTAACGTAAACAGGCGTGAACATGTACGAAAAGGAGGCCTGGTTAACGTGGACAGGCGTGAGACATACGAAAATGGAGGCCTGAGTAACGTAAACAGGTGTGAAAAACATGTACGAAAAGGAGGCCTGAGTAACGTTAACAGGCGTGAAAACATGTACGAAAAGGAGACCTGAGTAACGTAAACAGGCGTGAAAACATGTACGAAAGGAGGCCTGAGTAACGTAAACAGGCGTGAAAACATGTATGAAAAGGAGGCCTGAGTAACGTAAACAGTCGTGAAAACATGTATGAAAAGGAGACCTGAGTAACGTAAACAGGCGTGAAAACATGTACGAAAGGAGGCCTGAGTAACGTGAACAGGCGTGAAACGTGGAAAAGGAAGCCTGAGTAGAGTAAACAGGCGCGAAAGACGTGAATGAAGGGAGGCCTGAGTAACGTAAACAGGCCTAAACATGTACGAAAGGGAAACCCGAGAGACGAAACTGCGTGAGACGTGCGCGAACAGGGCAGAGTAACATAACGGGCGTGAAAGCATGTGCAAGAAGGAGACCTGGTAGCGTGAATGGCGTGAGGCATGTGGACAGGAGGCCTGAGTAGCGTGAACAGGCGTAGAACATGTATGAGAGAGGCACCTGGTAACGTGGTCAGGCGTGGATGGCGTGAACCGGTGTAGGAACCTGTGTAAGAGGGAGGCCTAAGGGAGTGAACAGGCTTAAATGAGCGAAAAGGAATGGGGAGGAGGAAGGGGACAGAGGAGAGTAAGTCCGCGCGGGACGTAAGAAAGAGCGTGAAGATGGGGACAGACCTGGAATCGACTAGAAGGTAGGGAGACGAGATGGAACGCAGAAGTTCCAGGGGACCTGACAGCTGGACAGAGGTGAGATGAGAATGATATAGTAGCTGAAATGAAGACGGGATGACGTATGACACGGACTGGAAGGTAACGTAAACAAAACACGGAACGAAGGCCTACGTAAGACAAACACTGTACGAAAAGAAGCACGTATGATGAAGCTGTGAATCGGAGATGAGCGACTTACCGTGGCTGATGGAGAAATCGACGGAGAAGATGACAGCGTGGGTACCGCCGCTCTGGGTACCGGAGGCGCTGAAGAACCTGATTACCTGGACAGTTATTAAAGACAACCAAGAAGATGAAATAACGAACAAAACAACAACAAAAAAATAATAATAATAATAATAATAATTTTTCGTCTTTCTTTCCATCTCTTACCCCCCCCCCCCCCCCTCTGAATTCTGTCCGTGACGCGAGATAAATGCTGACTGACTCAAATACGGACCTGGAGTGGCGATTTTCGGGCTTGAAGCAGATGTGTTTTTTTTTTGTTTTGTTTTTGAAAGGCTGAAAACTGGTGGCGGTTTGGAGGTCTTGCGACCAAAGACTGGGGTGGAAGAACAAAGACATATGAGTGAAGAGGATAACGAAGGTGAAGAACCATGCTCCTCTGGCCTCTCCTCCTTCTGCCGGAGAAGGAACCTCTGGCCCAGACGAATCTCTGTGCGTGGGGCCTGGGGCAGGAGGAGGAAGGGAACCAGAGGAGGAGGAACCCTGCGAGTGATTCCCGGAGTGCAGCAGCAGCACCAGGAGGGGTAGGGGGGGGGCGGAGCGCAGAGAGCAGGACGGATCCCGCGGGATGCAGAGAGTGGCCGGCCGAAGTGGAGCCGGCGGGTACCTGTCCTGACGATGGTGGTGGGCGGGAGTCCCGGAGGGTGAGGAGCGCGCAGCCGCGACAGTGGCCGGGATGCCGGGGAGCGCGTGGACCTGCAGTCAGGTAGGGAGGTGGTGGCATGGAGACTTACCCGGAACCGGAAGTGACGACGCAGGACGGGCGGAAGAACGATGTGCACCGCAAGAGCCCGCAATGAGAGGGGTGGGCTCGGAGGATTTATAAGCCTCCGCCCCTCCCACAATTACAGGCTGTGAACAGCCTTAATATATATACCGTATTTTTCGCCGTATAAGACGCACTTTTTCTCCCCCCAAAATGGGGGGAAAATGCCCCTGCGTCTTATACGGCGAATGCTGTCAATTTTACATCGCAAGCTGCGATGTATTAGCGAGCGGGGACTCGGGGAGGGACTGGGAGGAGAAGCTGGGGCCGGCAATAGCGGCGGGGCAGTGCAGTCACTGTACTATAGCCCCGCCCCGCCGCTATACTAATATAATATGTCATATTCAATTAATGGTTATTAAATATGCCCCTTTATGCCTAATAGTACCTTAAATCCTTAGCGCTTCAGTAGTATGCAGGCCGGGCGGGCGGCAGCGTAACTCCCTGATGTCACGTGCCTGCGCCGCCTACTTTATGAATGAAGCAGGCGGCGCAGGCAAGTGACGTCAGTGAGAGACGCCCGGCCTGCCGGCATTATACTGAAACGCTTAGGATTTAAGGTACTATTAGGAATAAAGAGGCATATTTAATAACTATTAATTGAATAAGACATATTATATTAGTATACTGGAGCGGCGGGGGATCTGTGGATGGCACAGTTATGGGCTGGGAGGGTCTGTGGATGACACATGTATAACAGTGCCATCCACAGATCCCCCCCTGTAACAGTGTCAGCCACAGATCCCCCTGTAACAGTGCAAGCCACAGATCCCCCCATAACAGTGTCCGTCATCCACAGTTCCCCCAATAACAGTGTCCGTCATCCACAGATCCCCCAAAACAGTGTCCGTCATCCACAGATCCCCCCATAACAGTGTCCGTCATCCACAGATCCCCCCATAACAGTGTCCGTCATCCACAGATCCCCCCATAACAGTGTCCGTCATCCACAGATCACCCCATAACAGTGTCCGTCATCCACAGATCCCCAGTAATAGTGCCATCCACAGACCACCATTAGTTCCAAACACACAGCACACCTTTTGGTTAAAAAAAATTTTTTTCTTATTTTCCTCCCCAAAAACCTAGGTGCGTCTTATACGCCGGTGCGTCTTATACGGCGAAAAATACGGTAAATCAAAAAAAATAAAAGTTCAAATCACCCTCCTTTCCCAAAAATGAAAATAAAAAAATGTTAAAAAATCATAGGCATTACCACATCCGAAAATGCCTGTACTAAAACATAAAAATATTTAATGGCGTAATGGGAAAATAAGTAAAAAATGGCTAATTTGCCATTTATTTTCATCCCTTCACATTCCAAAAAGAATTGAATAAAAAGTGATCAAAATGTAAAAGTACAGATCACCCAACAAAAAATGACCCCTCACACAACTCCACAGACGAAAATTTAAAAAAGTAATAGGGGTCGGAATATGGAAATAAAAAAAATACTTTTTACAACGTTTTTATTTTTTTCAGTTTTAAAACACAAGAACAAATTTGGTATCGTTGTAATTGTGCTGCCCGTAAAAACAAAACCTACAAAACTGTGGTGGAATTGCATTTATTTTTCAATTCCATCCCATCAGGATGTTTTTCCAGCTTCCCCTTAGATTGTATGTAATAAAAAAGAATGCCATTAGAAAGTACAAGTAGTACTGCAAAAAAACAAACCCTCATATGGCTATACGAACGGAAAAATAAAAACATTATGGCTCTGGGAAGGCAGAGAGAAAAAACAAAAACGGAAAATCACCCAGTCCTCTATGGGTTAATTAGTAAAAAAAAATATGTGATGCACTAGCTTTAATTTGCATTCAGTAAAACATTACCTATATATAGCTCCATCTTACTATTCTATGTTAAATATGCAGCACAGTTACAAAGTCTCGGTGCCTAGGGCAACATAAGCTAATAACATGGCCCTGCTTGCAGGGAAGAATACATTTTATCCAAACTGCACAGCAAATGGACGTGGATGACAGTTTCATTGTCTTTTTGAATATAACAGTGTATGTGGGAATTAAAAATTGATCCAACACCATTATTGGAATTTGGAGAAACATCAAAGATGTCTGAGATCCTTGGAACATCCAACTAAATGTTCAAACAATGCTTCAAATTACTGGTCACTGAGCAACGCTTCCCTGTTGGTTGTGACATCGTCTCTATGCAGATGTCCATTGTGCTTGGCAATGAACTCTATAATATCTTCTGCAAACATTATGGAAAAAAACTTGGAAGTTATTCTGTAGCATGATTGTATTGGAATTACTTAGCCGCCAAGCCCGTATAATGTGCACTGAAGGTCCATGAAAGCCAGGTGGTATCCCAGCAGGCAGCCAGTTAATCACTGCATGTATTTCTTCCATGAAATCATCTTCATAAAGCATATTTGCTTCCAGAGTGTTTACTAACAAAAGATCAAAGAAAGATCCCCAGGCAAACAATCAACACGTGCGAGATGCAACCTCACCTTCAGCATTGCCAAGGGCAAACTGTCCTACACCAAGGACCAAGGTTAACGGCAGATAACTTACTACAAATGTGCAAATGAATATAAATGTATATAAATATAGGGGGTCATTTACTATTCTGAAATACACCTAAATTAGATGTATTTTAGGCGATATCTGCAACTTCGCCCCACTCACGCCAGGTCTAAAATTGTGGGCAGGGAACGGGACCGGCCAGCAGGCCCCTCTGATTTACCATTTTCTACACCTGTTTTAGGCATAGAAAATGGTCTAAATGTAAGACAGCTCGGAAGTTGTCTTACATTTAGAACTGGCGGATGATCCGCTGAAGTTATGGAGAGGCCTGCGCTCTTTCATAACTTCGGCGAATCCACTGCTAGGGATAGGGCTTTATTAATAAATGTGCCCCCATAATGATGATAATCTATAGTGTATGGACAATTAGTGGAAACCTGTTGGTGTAATCTCATATCCATTAGAAAATTTAAAGTGGCCAATCCTTTAGCTTTGCATACCAATGCTGTGTTCTGCTACACTTCTTCTACCCAGGAGCATAACTACCATAGTGGCAGACCATGCGACTGCTATGGGGCCCATGGCAAGAGGGGGCCCAGTCTTAGCTGGGATTATCTTCTCTTCTACTGGAGGTGAAAACTTGTTCAGGACTCTACCCTCTAAAGCAGGGTGCCCAACCTGTGGCCCTCCCTCCAGCTGTTGTAAAACTACAACTCCCACCAAGCCCTGCTGTGGGCTAATAGCTGTAGGCTGTCCAGGCATGCTGGTAGTTGTAGTTTTACAACAGCTGGAGGGCCACAGGTTCGGCATCCCTGCTCTAACACTGGGTTCAGACCTGAGCGTTCGCGATGGAGCGTTCTGTATGCGCGATTGTACGGGCGTTTGCAATCTCGCATACAGAGACAAGCGAACGCCCATTGTCGCGCGCTCCCGCTGAAGTCTATGTACAGGAACGGGCGACAAGACGCCCCAAAGAAGCTCCTGTACTTCTTGGGGCGTCGGGCGTTTTACAGCGCGATCATATGCGCTGTAAAACGCCCAGGTGAGAACCATGCCGATAGGGAAGCATTGGTTTCTCCTTGTTGAGCGTTTTACAGCGCGTAGGAACGCGCTGTAAAACGCTCAGGTGTGAACCCAGCCTAAAGGAACAACTTTTAGAAAATGAGGCAGTGGAAAAATGGCCCAAGGGTCATTGAAAAGGGTCTATGCAGAAACCCTTCTGTCCTGTGTGTGGGGCCCGGTTTTATCCTTGCTATGGAGCCCTTACTTCTCTATGTACGCCACTGCTTCTACCCTTGCTGACATGCCATACCATGCTTTTTACCCCCCAATCATGGTGTCATAGGCACCTGGTCTTAGTAGTGAGGAATGTGCTCAATTAGGGATTTACTAAGCAAAATGCACTAGAATTCTGGCACATACTGCACGGCTGTGTGCATAGCATGTGCCAAATGTATGTTTTCGAGTATATTCACACTTGGCAGATTTATTGCAGAAAGTTACGCACCCGAAGATGCGTTTAATACATGTGAATGTTTTTTTTTTCTTCAGGAGCATGTACAGTACTGTACATGGATTTCTATAACTACATTTCTATCATTTTTATTAACAGTATTAATACATCTCCAGGGGCGTAACACATAATAATGGGGTCCCATAGTAAAACTTGGAATAGGGCCCTATTTCACCGGGACCACTTTCAGAAAGGCTTAGGACTGATCTTACTAATAGTTTTGCATGTGTTAGGCCTCATGCACACGACCGTTGTTTTTGTCCACATCCGAGCCGCAGTTTTGGCGGCTCGGATGCGGACCCATTCACTTCAAAGGGGCCGCGAAAGATGAGGACAGCACTCAGTGTGCTGCTCGCATCTGTTGCTCCGTTCCATAGCACTGCAAAAAAAATATAACCTGTCCTATTCTTGTCTGTTTTGCGGACAAGAATTGGCATTTCTACAATGGGCCGCCCGTTCCTTTCCGCAAATTGCGGAACGCACATGGGCGGCTTTCGTGTTTTGCGGATCTGCGATTTGCGGACCGCAAAACACACCACAGTCATGTGCATGAGGCCTTATAGTGAGCTTTTTCAATCCATACTCACGGACATCTGGTATTTAACCTTCATCCAGAGAGAAACTTTCTGGATAGTGGAACTGAATTCGCTGATCCAGAAAGGGTGAAATATGCCGCTTTAATTCTTTTTTATAGTGTATTTTCTTGATCACTTCCGAATAATTAGGTAATTGTGGCAATGTATTGATGTGATATAAATGTTTTATTGATGTATGATATTAATTATTGCTCTATTGATTTGCTATGAATTCCCCACCTTCTCTTCCTCCCTCATGCATAAGTAAGGGGGCAGGGTCTCCCGAAACATCGCATAGAAGGGAGCAGGGGTCCCTCATGGTGTGTGCTCATATTGACTGTGTATGTTATTGGATATACTGAATAAAGGAAAGATGAAGGTAATATACCGGATGTCCATGGTTTGAAAAAGCTCTCTATAACACATGAAACAGAGGCTACTAATATCAGAAGTCTGCTAGTTTGATTCTACTGTGCTTTGCGGGGAGTAGTGTAGCTACCTGTGCAGACGGTGCTGTTTTACAGGTGACGTTTTCTTGTTTTGATTCTGTGGTCTTACTAATGCACAGGGCTAAGGCAAACAGTGATGTTATTGTATTGGGATATGGTACATAAGTGATGACACAGTACAGGGATAATGTACACTGGAATAATGCGCACATGAAGTCACAGTATAGGGCTAGAGCACACATTGCTTTCACAGTACAGAGATGATATAGATACTGATGTCACAGTACTGGCATAATGTATACAGTGATGTTACAACACTGAAATGACAAATCAAACAGTGACATCATATGAAGAATAATGCACAGTGATGTCACAGTACAGGGATAATGTATGCAGTGATGTTAGAACACTGAAGTTATGCAAACAGTGACATCACATGCAATGCAAGTATAATGCACACAGCAATGTCACAGTACAGGGATAATGTATACAGTGATGTTACAACACTGAAATGATGTAAACAGTGACATCATATGAAGAATAATGCACACAGTGATGTCACAGTACAGGGATAATGTATGCAGTGATGTTAGAACACTGAAGTTATGCAAACAGTGACATCACATGCAATGCAAGTATAATGCACACAGCAATGTCACAGTACAGGGATAATGTATACAGTGATGTTACAACACTGAAATGATGTAAACAGTGACATCATATGAAGAATAATGCACACAGTGATGTCACAGTACAGGGATAATGTATACAGTGATGTTAGAACACTGAAATGATGCAAACAGTGACATCATATGAAGAATAATGCACACAGTGATGTCACAGTACAGGGATAATGTATGCAGTGATGTTAGAACACTGAAATGATGCAAACAGTGACATCATATGAAGAATAATGCACACAGTGATGTCACAGTACAAGGATAATGTATGCAGTGATGTTAGAACACTGAAGTTATGCAAACAGTGACATCACATGCAAGTATAATGCACACAGCGATGTCAAAGTACAGGGATAATGTATACAGTGATGTTAGAACACTGAAGTTATGCAAACAGTGACATAACATCAGGGCCGTAGATAATTTTTTTGGTCCTGGCGGGGGTTCAGCTTTCTCAAATTATAAGACTTTATCTAGCAGACACACCAGGGTTTGAAAAAAATATATACCAGCCATATCATTCCTAAACCAATCCTTTACCTTGAGCAATACCGATTTAGTTGTTTGACACCATATGGAAAAAACATGGAAAGATTCGTACTTGGTAGCTACCCACTCCAGTCTGGAGTGACAGTCTATGGCAGGCATGACACATCACATGCTAGCTTACTCTTGTAATTTCCATAAGAAATTGCGTCTCTTTATTGTTGAGGAGACTCAAGTGTGAGAGACTAGAAAAAATACATCAAACCATGCAGCCTGCACAATAAGTGATGTGGACCAGCATGGTGGCCAGTTCCCTCAATTCAGAAGAGTCTGGGGGCTGGACTAAATATATGAATTGACACTGCCTGTAGCCTGGTGTGGGGGGTGGGCTTTGAATCTTCTTGATTTTCTTTTTTAACTATTACTTTTACTTACACTAGTGCTCCAGAGTCTCTCTCTCTCCTTCTTTCTTCTCTCTCTCTCTCTCTCTCTCTCCTTCTTTCTTCTCTCTCTCTCTCTCCTTCTTTTTCTTTCCTCTCTCTCTCTCCTTCTTTTTCTTTCCTCTCTCTCTCTCTCTCTCTCTCTCTCTCTCTCCCCTTCTTTTTCTTTCTTCTCTCTCTCTCTCTCTCCCCTTCTTTTTCTTTCTTCTCTCTCTCTCTCTCTCTCCTTCTTTTTCTTTCTTCTCTCTCTCTCTCTCTCTCCCCTTCTTTTTCTTTCTTCTCTCTCTCGCTCTCTCTCCCTTCTTTTTCTTTCTTCTCTCTCTCTCTCTCTCTCTCTCCCCTTCTTTTTCTTTCTTCTCTCTCTCTTCTAATCTTCTGAGATCTCCAGGCTCTGCGCTCTGTCAGCCGCCGCCCAGGAGTAGCAGGCAGGAAGCTGGCCGGGGTCCAGACGTACGACAGGCGGAGCCTGAAGGCAGCGTGCATGCCATGTGATCATCAGCGTCATCCCTGCCTGGCTGCCCTGCGTGTGTCTGTGAGTTACTTGTGCCGCCGTACCTGCCCCCCTGCGCTGCCCGGCCCCGCCCTGCAGCCTCCATCACCTCTCTGTGTGCCGCACTGCCCGCGCCGCTATTGCAGTCAGCGGCATGCTCGGGCCGTTCTCTGGCATGTTAGGAGGACAGACACTCGGAGGGGGGGTTTGAGCATTTTTGTGTATGTAGCAGGTACAATGACAGGGAGCTGCGATTACACTGCTCCCCCTCATTGTACCACTCAGATGCCATGTTTATAAAAAATACTGCCTCCATTTGCTCGCTACAGGCCAGCCATGCACGGAATTTTGGCCCAGATCTTCAATCAAGATGGCAGCAGCCAGCCTGTCGCGAGAAAATGGAGGCAGTAAGTATGATTTTTTTTTTTTTTTACAATATTTCAGGTTAAATCGATTCGCTACTACGAAGCACAAGGAAATTCGGCTTCGCGGTGAATCAAATTTATCCTGAAATTCGGATCGAATTCCACTTCGTTTATCTGATTCGCTCAACTATATCAGCTGCTATGCTACTCTGGTAGCTATTCCCATACATTTCCATGTACTTTAGCGTGATTCTCCCTTTGAGCAGTGGCATTTATCATCCAAAATTGCGCAGAGAGCACCATGTGTGAAAACAATGCACGAGACTAGTGTAGCAAGACCTTTCTCACAGAAATGAGACATGATGTTTGTGAATTAAAATGGAGAGTATTGGAGGAAGTGGAAGGAATAGATTAGCAAAATAAGGGCTCATGCACACAAACGTATTTTCTTTTCGTGTCTGTTACATTTTTTTTTTGCGGACCGTATGCAGAACCATTCACTTCAAAGTTACATTCCATTTCCGTATTTCCGTTCCCCAAAAAAATAGAACATGTCCTATTATTGTCTGCATTACAAGGATAGTACTATTCTATTAGAAGCCAGCTGTTCCGTTCCGCAAAATACGGAATGCACACGGATGTCATCCGTATTTTTTGCGGATCCGTTTTTGCGGACCGCAAAATACATACGGTTGTGTGCATGAGCCCTACAGCTAAGTTACTTCAGAGAGAAGTGTTTTGGATACACCCTTTGGATAGCCTGAACCCGAAAGGATTAAATGAAGCTTGTAATTGGAAGGTCTTATTATATAAGTATTGGGGTTTGTTTATTTGTAAAAAGTATTTGGTTTTATTGTGGATTTTTGTGATTGGTGGCTCTATTTAAACCTACAGGACCAATACAGCGCATGCCTGAAGAAGGGGGTGTGAGCCCTGAAATGTCAGACTGCATGTGTGAACATGCTGCTTCTCCACCTGAACTGAACTGGCTCTTTCAATGGGTAAGGCTACTTTCACACTAGCGCTTGATCGGATCCGTTCTGAACGGATCCGATCAAATTAATGCAGACGGAGGCTCCGTTCAGTACGGATCCGTCTGCATTAATAACTTAGAAAATTTTCTAAGTGCGCAAGATGCCTGAGCGGATCCGTTCAGACCTTCAATGTAAAGTCAATGGGGGACGGATCCGCTTGAAGATTGAGCCATATGGTGTCATCTTCAAGCGGATCCGTTCCCATTGACTTACATTGTAAGTCTGAACGGATCCGCTCGCCTCCGCACGGCCAAGCGG
Source organism: Bufo gargarizans (assembly GCF_014858855.1). NCBI lineage: Eukaryota > Metazoa > Chordata > Amphibia > Anura > Bufonidae > Bufo > Bufo gargarizans. Next base: position 385,429,045 of record NC_058080.1, on the reverse strand, counting down.
ACAGCTGAACGCTGCAAGCAGCGTTCAGCTGTCCGCCTGGCCGTGCGGAGGCGAGCGGAGCGGAGTCTGAACGCCGCCAGACTGATGCAGTCTGAGCGGATCCGCTCCATTCAGACTGCATCAGGGCTGGACGGAGGCGTTCGGGTCCGCTCGTGAGCTCCTTCAAACGGAGCTCACGAGCGGACCGACGAACGCTAGTGTGAAAGTAGCCTAAGCAGTCACTAATGGAGTGTCTTGGACTGTATTCAGATACTGTGTTTTTTTCATTTGCTATGGATAATGAATGAACTTGTGCTGTGAAACTGTGATGATGCACTTTATCTGAAAAAGTAAATGCATTTTAACCCCTTCCTGACTGCCGCAGACTTGACTTAAAGGGGTTGTCCCACAAAAAATATTCTACAGTTTTCAAACCAGCACCTGGCTCTTAATACTTTTGTCATTGCATGCAATTAATAATTTTGCATAGCCACCGAGTTATTCAATAAAATGTATCTGTATAGCGCCAATTGCTTGTTTGTTTTTTCTTATTTCTTTGACCTGCTCACTGAGAAGGCCGCACATGCTCAGTTTTATTCATCACCTGCCTCCTGAGCTGGGATATGGAGAGCATGGACACGCCCCCCTCAGCTGTGATAGGGAGAGCATGGACACGCCCCCTGAGCTGCAGCAGAAAAGACACTCCCCTTGAGCGGTCATCTTGATGTAAACCTAGCAGAGCAATGAATGTGGAGATCTGTGGATCCATGTGAGGTACAGGGCTGGTTCTAGCTTTGTTAGAAAGAGATTGTTATGTCCTATATGATATCTGATTTTCATTTTTTACATCAGTCATGGGATAACCCCTTTAAGCCCCAGTGCTGTACAGGCACGGTGCACTGATCAGGTGGGTGCTGTACCCACCCAATCAGTGGCAGGAGCCTGGCAGTCGAGCCCCTGCCATATACGCCGCAATTGGTGAAAACACTGATACCGAAGTTTTAACCATCTGTAAGGCGACTGCGGCATGTACAGGGTTTGTAGAGGGAGCCCCATTGGGAACCCCAAAAGTTGACTTCCCACAGTGGGACAAAAAAAGTACATAATTTATTTTTTTCTAAGTAAAAAAAAAATAATAAATACCCTTTTCCCATAATTAAGTCATGGAGAGGAGAGGAGAGGAAAAAGAAAGAAGGAAGGATCCAGCTCAGATAAGTTTGATTTCTGTTTGTGGTCTAGGCTATTTGTGCGTTTCTGCACCTTCTCCCCTTCCACCATCTCAGGGATTCTAGGGTGTTTGCAGTCCAGGCATGAGGACACTTCATTCCTACCATCAAGGTCTGAATGTGGGCTTAGCAGCATAGGGAAAGAAGTCAGGGATGTGCTAGGAGGTGACCTTGTGTATTTGGTTGTCTGTGTATCTGAGATCCTGTCCGCCGTGACAGGAGCACAGCGAGCAGCAGGATAACACTGTTGGGACTTGAGGTTGGGGGATGATGATAGAAAAGTGAGGAACCTAAGATGTCTGTGTGTCACACTCTGCAGAGACAAGGTACGGCTGAAAGAAGTTGTATTGACCAAATGTAGAAGATGATGACAGAGAAGATCTACATCAGAGGAAACGTCACCTGGGAGGCCCTGGATGTGAGAGGTATTTGCTGCTGTATAGCAAGTACAGCAAAATGTCTAGTGCTAGCGTTTGCGGGGGGGTATGCATATGGATCTTTTGAGACCCTAGAAACACCCCTGTTGTGAACAGAGGCTTAGGCATTTATGCTTTTTGATGGTTCAGATTCAAGGGGTTTTCTGGGACGCAGCAGGTACCACAAAGCCACCTTGATTACACAGAATATGTCTACAGAAGAAAGTTTACAATATACTTACTTTTGATGATCCAAAGACGTTGTAGGGGGCACGTATGGATAAAATCTCTATAGTGTTGCCCTATGTGTAGTTTATTTAAAAGAAAGTGTTCTAAAATGGTCAACTTCAGCTCTCTGCTGAAGAAACATTGTTCATTGCTGGAGATGAGCGAATCGATTCTAAATTAATCTAATTCATTACGAATTTCTGAATCTGAAGTTTTGGCAAATCGTGCAAAATGGCAGCTGCCATTTTACATATCAAATTTGGTACAGCAGGACAGAGAGGATGAAGATAGAAGATCACATGACACTAGACAGGGTCCTGGATAGTGGGCTTGCCCCTAATGCCTTACAGTCAGCCTCACAGCCATCAGGAGGGATGATATTGACCTGTGTATTAGGTCCCAAGCAGAAACGCCATTCTGAGCTCAGACACTGATGTGACAGGAGGACGTGTTTTTTTTTTCGTTTTCGTTCCATTTTTGCGGATTCCGTTTGTGGTCCGTATGCGGAACCGTTTATTTCAATGGTTCCTCAAAAAAAACGGAATGTACTCTGCATGCATTCCGTTTCTGTAATTACGTTCTGCTGAAAGATAGAACTTGTCCTATTACTGCCCGCAAATAACGTTCCGTCACTCCATTTAAGTCAATGGTTCCGCCCAAAAAACAGAATGCATCCGTATGTCTTCCATATCCGTTCAGTTTTTGCGGAACCATCTATTGAAAATGTTATGCCCAGCCCAATTTTTTTTGTGTACTTACTGTTTAAACATTATTGTATGCTTCCGTTTCCGATCCGCAAAAAAATAAAAAGGGATCACAAATGGAAAAACGGAATGGCAAAACGGAACGGAAGCGGAACCTCTACTGCAACAAAATAACAGAAAAACTGATCCGTTTAGAATGGACCGCAAAACCATACCGTTGTGTGTAAGTGCACTTTCATACGAGCATGTCCATTGTGGGAATCAAGCTCTGTGTGTGAGCGTGATGCTCAGTTCTAGACTTGCAGGAGCGCACAGCATTAGGCCTCTTGCACACGGCGGGTCTGCAATACACGGGGCACCGGCTGTGTGCATTCCGCATCACGGATGTGGACCCATTCACTTGCATGAGTCCGCCAATCCGGAGATGCGGAACGGAAGCATGGAACGGAACACTACGGAAGCACTCTGGAGTGCTTCCGTGGGGTTCCGTTCCGTGCTTCCATTGCGCAAAAAGATAGAACTTGTCGGTGCCGGTGCCAGGCCAGCACACGTGTGCATGAGCCCTAAATCAGTACAATGACACGCAATCCTGCAAGTCCAGAATGGAGGGTCACACACAGAGTGTGATTCCCTCATTGTACTCACTTGATTGAAACAGCCCTTAGGGATGGGGAAGATATATTTTGTTAGGTAGAATGAGTTACTTCATAGAAAGACAGGTATTAGCACTAGGGACAGGACAGAATCAGTTAGTTTACTGTATATCTGTTACAGGGCTAGAGCTGTTCATATACATACAGACTCTGCTGCACTGCATATCAGTTTTTAGAGAGACCGTACTCTTATTTTTAAGCAGGAGCCAGCTAGCAGCCCAATTAATATAAAAAGGCTAAATCTACTGGCTAAGGATGTTTTAAGCATCATAGTTAGGTCCCTTTCACACTGGCGAGTTTTCCGCGCAGGTGCAATGCGTGACATAAATGCATTGCACCCGCACTGAATCCTGACCCATTCATTTCAATGGGGCTGTGTACATGAGCATTGTTTTTCACGCAGCACTTGTGCGTTGCGTGAAAATCGTAGCATGCTTTATATTGTGTGTTTTTCACGCAACGCAGGCCCCATAGAAGTGAATGGGGCTGCGTGAAAATTGCAAGCAAGTGCGGATGCGGTGCGATTTTCACGCATGGTTGCTAAGATGAAAGTTTATTCAACTGTATTATTTTCCCTTATAACATGGTTAGAAGGGAAAATAATAGCATTCTTTAATACAGAATGCTTAGTAGAAGGTCAATTCAGGGTTTAAAAAAAATGATAATTAACTCCCCTCCTCCAATTGATCGCGTAGCTGTCGGTCTCCTGTTCTGTCTTCAGGACCTGTGGTGACATCACTGCTCATCACATGATACATCACATGATCCATCACCACTTTGAAAGGTCCTGAAGAAAGAACAGGAGACTGGCAGCTACGCAATCAATTGGAGGAGGTGAGTTAATATTTTTTTTTTAACCCTCAATTTAACTTTTACTAAGCATTCTGTATTAAAGAATGCTATTATTTTCCTTTATAACCATGTTATAAGGGAAAATAATTACATCTACACAACCTTGAACCCAAACCTGAACTTCAGTGAAGAAGTTCGGGTCTGGGTACCACATTCAGTTTTTTTATCACGCTCGTGCAAAACGCATTGCACCCGCGCTATAAAAACTGAACAACAGAACGCAATCGCAGTCAAAACTGACTGAAATTGCGTACCTACTCGCGCGGGTTTGCCGCAATGCACCCGGGACACATCCTGAGCCAAAACGTGACTCCCGTGTGAACCCAGCCTAACAGTTACTAAACGTCCGATGAAAACCACTGATAATGGCATCAAGGCACATTGTGTTCTTCACAATAATCTTCGGGACCCTGGTCGTACAATACAGGTGAAAGCACACGTCCGTTGATGAGACTCCTATCAGTTGGGGGTTTCATAGGCCAATTGTGGTATTTAGGTTCAAGATGCTGTTGATGACTACCTCATGACTCCTGAAGGTGCCGTGCCCTGGCAATACAGTAGGACAGTGGTGAGCAGGCTGATCGGCAGTGATGCATCTTCTTGGAAAGAGGACACTTCGTACATGGAAGAAAATGTCCTACTGCTTTTGAAGATTAACACAGAATACATATACGTTTTTAGAATTATGTTATCAATTAGCAGACTCTTTATTAGTGATATCACTTTTAATGAATTACAGTTAACAAAAGTCAAGATTTATGTTTATTGTCACAGAAATAAATAATGTATTGAACCAAAAATCAGGGTCTGAGGAAAAGCTTATTTTTGGGGAGTGTAATATTGATAACATTTTCTTTAGGAAAGGTTATCAGTATTATATCTCAGGGAATGTAACTGTCGGGAGCACCACCATTTAATAAAGAGATTTTCCAGGATCAGGATATTAATGGCATATCCTCAGGATAGGCCATCAATATTAAAGTGGTGGGGTGCGACTCCCAGCATCTCTGCTGATCGGCTGTTTGAAGAGGCCGTGGCACTCTCGGGGTCATTTATCAAACTGGTGTAAAGAAGAACTGTCTTAGTTGCCCATAGCAACCAATCAAATTCCACCTTTCATTTTCCAAAGGAGCAGTCCAAAATGAAAGGTGGAATCTGATTGGTTGCTATGGGTAACTAAGCCAGTTCTACTTTACACCAGTTTGATAAATGACCCCCTGTGTTTTCTGCAGTTCTTCGCTGTCCTTAGTAAAGATCTCAATCTAAATTCCCTATCAGTATGTCTTTGGACTGTGGGAGGAAACCGGAGTACCCGGAGGAAACCCGCACATGCACGGGGAGAACATACAACCTCCATGCAGATGTTGACCTTGCTAAGAAGGCATAAACAAATTGGATAGAGATGTTCACCACACCCTTGCACTATGGCTACAACCACGAGCATGGCCAGCTACTACCCTGGTAATAATATGCACTTGTAACCAACAAAAGACCAGCTCCAGTGATTGTAGATTAAATAGTATTTAATATAATAAATTAAATATATTTCAAATATACATAAACAGATATATAAATGGAATAAACCTAAAAGTACAAATAAAAATTAACAGTCTCGTTCTCTCTATAGAACCGAACGTGGGGCCCACATTTTTATGGTTCATCTTGGGTTAGGTAAATATAATATAGAGTAAAATCAAATAAAAATAAAAACTCATATAGCTGTAAGAATCTATCCCTAATGATTAGATTGTATACATCCACTTTAATTCAAGTATGTTTGTTCATACTGGGATCCCGGTAATTGTCCCGGTCATCTGTAGGCCAATATTAATGCTGAAAAAGTTAGTCAATTGTACAAATGCCACGCTGTGAAGCACGTCTCACCCTCTTCACAGGTCTTCAGGTGCCTTGTTGTTGAATGTAGTACTGCTCTCGGGCTTGTTATCTGTGGCCGAGATCGGTCTTATCGGCGCATGCGCCCTGTGTCTCTCCGCACTTCAGACCACTACAGCTGATGTCTTCTCACTCCATGTGTCTTTGGAGCTGAATAGGATTCCAGGAGTTTGCTGGTCTGGCAATATCACTCCATGTGGGTTCACATCAAGTTTTATACCCCGTATGACGTATATGTTAGAAAAAAATAGGAGAAAAAAAAAATCACAGCACACCACTTTCTTGTGCAGAGACCGGTAAAAAAAACTTTGACTTTTTTTTACAATGGAACTCTATGATGAATGGATGCCACCGTATGGAGTCTGTCTGAGGCATCTGTTTAACGTATACGTTTTTTGTATACATTAAATATAAGGGAAAAACGCGATGTGAACCTAGCCTTAGTGCCACTTGACCATATAGTGCTGTAGATGGATTTTTAGACATAATGTTCACACTTCTAGCGGTTAAAATGTCGCCAAACGCGCTTCAAACCTTCCTGGTTTCTTCTTCAGTGGCTAAAATGGTAATTACCATTTTAGCCACTGAGAAAGGAACAAGGAAGTCCTGAAACACTACATTATGTGACTCCTTGCTCCCTTGGCTGCAATATATCTCAATGTTCATATAGTACAGCCCACTACAAACAGCTTTGCAACCAACCATTGCTGTATTGGGAGATGGACATGCCCACAGCTGAGGATGATCTTGTATCTGCACAAGGACAAAAGAATGGTAAATCCAGGTAATAAAAGTGTGAAAAATACACTTTGCCACCACAACATACTAATTTGACATAAAGCACCTTCAACCCCTTAGTGACCATTAGTCCCTAGTGACAAAGTGATTTCTTTCATTTTTTTCCCTAGTTGCTTTCGAATAGCTATAACTTTTTTCTTTTGTTGTCGAAATAACCCGAATGGGGCTTGTTTTTTGCGGGACAATGTGTAGTTTTATGACTTTTCATTGGTATTATTTTGGGGTACACAAAACTTTTTGATCGCTTTTTATTTAGTTTTTTTGAAAAATGCAAAAAACAGCAATTCTGGCTTTTTTTTTTTTTTTTTACGGCATTCACTCTACGGGATACATTACATGATAATTGTGTAGAGTGGACCATTATGGACAAAGCAATACCAAACATGTGGAAGAGATTTTATTTTAGCAATTTCTTACATTGAAAAGCGAAATGAAAAAAAAAAAGGGTATTTTGAATTAGAATTTTTTTATTTAATAAAACTTTTTTTTAAACTATTTCCTAGTCTCATAAGGGGAGCTTAATAGGCAATCTTTTAATCACTTGTACAATACATTGCATCCTACAACCAGTGACCCTGCTGCCTCTATACCCCCATGACCAACTTCACCCGCACCTACTGTGTCCTTCTCCCATACCATGTAGATTGTAAGCCCTCACGGGCAGGGCCCTCTCTCCCTCTGTTCCACAGTTTGTAACTCGTCTTGTTCATGATTAGTGCAATTGTCTGTATTATGTATGTATACCTCTTATATGTACAGTGCTATGGAATAAATGGCGCTTTAATAATAAATAATAATAATGTATTATTGTGTCAGTGCTATACTGACATCCACCAGCAGGCAGAGAGGACAGGTATACATTGAAGGCAGGCCTTGACATTCATTAGGCCCTAGGCTGCCAAGACTTCAGCACGCCACTCCCTCTAATCTCTTAGATGCCACTGTCGCTTCTAAGGGGTTAAACGTCTAACGTCTAATGGTGTTTCTGCCGATCCAGGCTGTTAGAGCAGTAGTCCAGCTCTCATATGAGAGTTGAGCCCTCGCTCTCCGCTGCAGGGTCGACATTAAAAAGGTGGCTGTCCAACCTTAAAGGGACTCTGTCACCAGTTTCTAACCCCCCCTTTTAAAACTATTGTTCTCTCCATGGTGCCCTTGTCATTACAAAGCTGTTGTTATAAGATAAATCCGCCCTGTAGTTTTGATAAAAATCGCTTTTATCTAACCTGTCAATCTTCTGGATAAGGTGCCCAGGGCGTTTCTGAAGGTCTGAATCTGCCGCTCTTCGCCGCCGCCGTTGGTGCCCAGCTCCTCCCATGATCCTTTCAGCGCCACCTCGATGTAATGAAATCCGCCTCCGGCTCTCCTCAGTGCCCCCTCCTCCTTTTCAAAGATCCCTCGCGTGCGCACAGGCCTGTGCCTGATGCGCCCGTGCGGACTTTTAGATTCTGCCTCGTTGAGCGAAGTGCGCATGCGCGCGAACATGCGCGAACGCTCAACGAGGCAGAATCTAAAAGTCCGCACGGGCGCATCAGGCACAGGCCTGTGCGCACGCGCGGGATCTTTGAAAAGGAGGAGGGGGCACTGAGGAGAGCCGGAGGCGGATTTCATTACATCGAGGTGGCGCTGAAAGGATCATGGGAGGAGCTGGGCACCAACGGCGGCGGCGAAGAGCGGCAGATTCAGACCTTCAGAAACGCCCTGGGCACCTTATCCAGAAGATTGACAGGTTAGATAAAAGCGATTTTTATCAAAACTACACGGCGGATTTATCTTATAACAACAGCTTTGTAATGACAAGGGCACCATGGAGAGAACAATAGTTATAAAAGGGGGGGTTAGAAACTGGTGACAGAGTCCCTTTAAGGCCCCTTAGTAACCACCGTAAAAAGATGTATTGGTGGTCACTAAGGGATTTAAAATTAATCCAATGCCATGCTACAACATACAATTATATACTTCAACCAAGTGTTTGCCAAAATTTCAAGCTTGAATACATCCATATGTACTGGGGGAATTTATCATGAGAGGAATATTTAAAGTCTGTTTTGCTTGAGTGTATGTTGGTTTACTTTATGCCACATTTACCAAATGTCACATGTTGCTTGATAAGTTTGTCTTATCCTTTCCATCTGGATGAGATGCCTGTAGCAAATGCATAGCACCCAAGTGCACTGTATCCTGACCCTTTTATTTCAATGGATTTGTGCCCATGAGCGTTGTTTTTTACGCATCATCTCTGTGTTCAGGAAAAAGTGCAGCATGTTCTATATTGTGCGTTTTTCACACAGCCCTGGCTCCACAGAAGTGAATAGAGCTTTTGTAAAAATCGGACGACATCCGGACACAATGCGTTTTTCAGTGATGGCTGCTGGGAGATGTAGATTGCTATTCTTTATTTATTTTTTTCACACGTGTGAAAAACTCATGCAATCTGGATACAATCCGGATGGAAAAAACACAAACACTGAACGCAATCACAGACAAAACTGATTCAACTTACGTGCAAAAACACAGCCTGACACAATCCATATCGCTCGTGTCAATGAGGCCGAAGGGCTCATGCACACGACCGTACTGGCTCAGTGCCCGTGCTGCACTCCATATTGTGGTGCAGACTCATTGACTTGAATGGGTCCACGATCCGCAAGATATGACTGAAGATATGCAAGATATGACTGAAGATATGCAAGATATGACTGAAGATAGGACTTTACCTATCTTTTGCGGTGCAGAGTCATGGACCCGAAAATCCCACGGAATCGCTTTGTAATGCTTCCGTGAGCTTCCAATCTGTGTCTCCACTTCACAAAAGGTAGGTGAAGTGAAGTCCTATCTTCAGTCGTATCTTGCGTATCTTCAAGTCAATTAGTCTGCACCGCAATACAGAGTGCACAAGGCCAACTTTTTAAGGCTATAATTTTGGAGTGAAGGCACAATCAATCAGGGCCACTGTCTTATAGATTGTAAGCTCTTGCGAGCAAGGCCCTCACTGCTATTGTCTGAATTGTTGACTTTTCAACCTGTCATGTGCACTTTGTACGTGTTCCCTCTGAATTGTAAAGCGCTGTGGAATACGTTGGCGCTATATAAATAAAGATTATTATTGTCGTGCTGGGTGAGGCACATATATGCCATGCCCTCAAATAGCCCACTACTAGGAGATCTGGTCGGCATTCGGGCTTGTGGCGGTGCACATGGAAGGGGTGCGTTCCCAGTCTTTTTAGAAAACAGATGATCCCGGCACTCGCTTTCTTAAATATGCTTTTATTAACACAACATCAGCTATTACATAGGACGCATTTCGGCACGTCCAGAGTCTTTGTCAGCTATAGTAGTTGGATGGACCAAAACGCGTCCTATGCAATAGCTGATGTTGTGTTAATAAAATCATATTGAAGGAAGCGAGTGTCGAGATCATCTGCCTTCTAAACTCACATTTTTGCAGCCACCTGCAGCACGATTGATATTTCTGCATGTACACGGTGCGGGCAAAACGCCATTGACTTTACTGTGCTGTCATTTCAAATCCACATGAAAAACGTGACGTGTGAATTTTGCCTAAGTGTATTACAAACTTTCTCCTACAGAGAACCCCTGGGTCCCATTAAACCTGTTTAATATTTGCCACAGAAGATTATATCCCTGTTTGTTTAAGGGTCTGCTGTGGGGTTGGGGTCATTTATGGTTCCAATACTGTGGTCTGCAGTGCTATTTGTGCACAAGAAAAGGACAGACCACAGGGGTCACATTCTAATTTAATGGGGTCTGTCAGGATTCACTGCGATTCGGTTAAAGGGATTGTGCCAATAACAAATAATTACATATTCACAGGATGGGGATAAGTAGGGTTGCCACCCTTTTCAACAAAAAATACCGGCCAAGTTAAGCCACACCCCAAAGGGGGTGTTGTTGTGGGAGCGTGGCTTAACACAGGGTGTTACGTCGCTGTCATACTGTGGCTCCTAGTATTATTACTGCCTCCATTAGTGCCCCCCAGTAATATTAATGTCACCATTAGTGCCCCCCCCAGTAATATTAATGTCACCATTAGTGCCCCCCAGTAATAGTAATGCCTCCATTATTGCCCCCCAGTAATATTAATGCCCCCATTAGTGCCACCCAGAATTAATAATTCTCCCCATTAGTGGCCCCCAGAATTAATAGTGCCCCCAGTAATAGCAATGCCTCCTCCACTAACTCACCTCCTCCATTTGCTTGCGCCGCGTTGAACACTCACTGGAAGGTCAGGACAGGACCTGCGCTCCAGCGTGATGTTTCGCAGGTCCTGTCCTCCAGCGAGTGTTCACAGCGGGGTGATGAAATGGAGGAGATGAGTTATTTTTTTAACACAAGTGGGGGTGGGGGAGTTAAGGGCTGTACTAATGAGCGCTTGACAATGGAAGCGCTCATTAGTAACAGTCCATACAGGAAAATACCAGCAATTATTGCTGGTAGAAAGAAAATCACCAGCATCCGCAGGGCTACTAAAATACCAACTTGGCCAGTGAGATACAGACCGGGTGGTAACCCTAGGGTTAAGTGTTTCGCTTGCTGGTCACCCCACTGATCCAGAGAATGGGGGTCTGCAAATGCGGTTGGTCTTCCTCATGAAAATGGCGCCTGTGCACCACCACTCCATCCGCAGGCTGCAGTTCAGCAGCACTTACCCCTGCTTTCAAGATAACTGGGGTTTAAGTAATCAGACCCCCAGCAAACAAACGCCTATCTCCCATCCTGTTGATAGAAAGTGCTAAAAGTGCCTCAGCCCCTTTAAGAACTGGTGTTAAGAAAGCCATTGTGTTCAGGTTCCTCCAATGACTACCATCTCTCTATCCAGAAAACAAATAGCCAAATACATGTTGTAACCTAGCAACTGAGAAGCCACTTTACATGCACCCCCCTCAGCTGCCCTTACAAGCACAGCGGTTGTGTACTGCACGACACCCGCGTGCCTCCGTTTCCTGCCTGAAAAAAACGAAATGCATCCACATCAAATGATGCGGCTCTGCTGCCATCTGCTGGCTGCACGTAGTATTACAGGAAGCCAGAAGCGACGCCACGAATCAGCCACCCGTTCTGAACTGGAGGCTTGGAATGCAAAGCATAGCGCTTTACGGCATAGGTCATGAAAATGAACAGCGTGCTTCACGACATCGGCATCTAGTTCTATGTAGTTTACGGCAACATGTTGGAGACAGTGCTATGTGCTGGGGTGGTGAGCAGGTGAGACTTTGTATTCACTTTCTATAGTCAGGTCAGTGATCATCTATAGATATATATATATATATATATATATATATAAATTAGAAGATATAGATATATATTTGCCTTTGGACTGTCATAAAGCAAAGAGATGATTTCTATAAAAAGAACTGTGACAGGGTCAACTTCCCAGCTATTGTATACAGATGACCCCACATTTGAGCCATGAGGGGTGCAGCCAGAAAAAGGGAATGATTCTTCAAAAATATACCCGTGGTGGGCAGCTTGTTGCCTGGTATGTATGGCCTGGGCACGCAGAGATAGTCTTTCCATAGGAGTAGATCCCACCAATGGGAGAAACCAAAACGTGAAACCATGTTATCGGCAAGAGTGGTGCACGTTGAAGTGTGAATTGCACTGATTACGAGTACTGCATGTGCTCAAGCGCCATGCTCGAGTCTCCTCCTCCCCTCCTACGCAGCCAATAACCCTTCTGGTAAGTATTGCCCACACTGTAATGCCAGTAGCCATGTTGGAGCTATATAGCACCCGATGACGCATGTTCAGCTCCTTCGTAGTCAGGAAGAGCTGAGCATAGGAAGGGGTAGGGAGTGTAATTGAAGATTATTATTTTGTACAAAAACGTTTCAGAGACCCAGAAGTCCCTATAAGGACTATTGTGTGTGACAGCAGCAATATATGTTTGTAGCGCTAAATTGCTCAGTGTTAGGGAGAGCTGTGCATAGTAAGGGACAGACAGTGTAGGGAGTGTAATAGGAAGATTTTTATACAAAAAACTTTTCAGAGACCCGAAAGTCCTTTTAAGGACTATTGTGTATGACAGCAGCAATATATATATATTTTTTTAGCGCATCCTGCACTAAATACCATGTAATAGGCCTCTGTGGACAGTTAAATTATTCACACTGAATCTCCTGTGTAAAGTGTGCGCATTCCTAAAATATCAGTGACATCCAGTGCACTTTTTCTGTAGACACTGCGAACAGTGACATTAACTGTGGTACCTGTCCTTATCACAAATACCTTTTGTAAAAGCATACACTTCCAAATCCTACGCTACTGTACGTGTGACATACATTTAAGCACATATCACATTTTAATGAAGAAGGCGAGCAGTAAGGGACTGGGAAGTGGCTGTGATGCTGATGGTGCACGCAGATGTCACGGTTGATGTTGCAGATAGCTGGAACTTATAAATAAACATCTGACTGGCTTGATCCCAAGCTAAGGAGTATATAGGTGAGCCCTATAAAACCCTAAGAGCTCTCCCTGACTGCTATGCCCATGCAAGGGTCTGAATGGTAGACGATTGCATGCCCACGTACCTAAGACTGTGTGACACCTGAAGACCCTATAATAGTGAGGGGACACGACCACCGGCTCCCTGCACTTAAAACTGACGGAGTGTCACGGCCATGGCTATGACCGTGACTCCTGAACCGCATGCGGTTGTCAGCGGTTTAGTTTGCTTGTCAATCACAGGTGAGGCCAGTGGTATTTGCCTCACCTGTGGTTTCCGCTGGCAACAGTATGTATGTGTCAGCTTGCTATGCCGTGCATGCGGTTGTGTGTGAATCTGTGTATGTGTGCACTTGTGTTTATGTATTATGTGCACTTCCCCTTTAAGTGGTGTTTTCCCTTTCCTGTGGTGCTGGAAGGGTTAACTCCCTTCCCAGTGTGTGTGAGATGTCACTAGGTGTGTCCGACTGTGGGGTGTGGCTTCTTGGCCTATATAGCCTGGGTGTTTAGCATGGCTCAGGGGGTTGCTTCAGCCATGCTTGCTGGAGCAGCCTCCTGTGACCTCCATCTTCCTTGCCAGTGAGAGCCACCCCTGTGGTCATAAAGTATTGTTGTTATGTTAAAGTATTGTCGTGTTGTTGATGTCTTTATGTGTGTGATGTTGTATGTTGTTCTGTTGGGACCTTCCTATGTTTTGGTGCAGCTCACGGTTCTGGATTCCTGTCTGCTCAGGGATCCAGTTAGCATGGCTGTGGCAGGTTGGTGGAACTTGGTGTTCGCCTGCCATTCCCGTAAGGCTGTTTATGTCCCCCTTTGCCCAACAGCTTGGCCGTTGAGACTCCTGCTCCTCCGTGCCTAGGAGGAGTAGGTCGTCTTGCCCTGCTCCTAGCTCAGGGACCTGCGGAGGGTAAGTCAGGGCTCCGAGGTTCCTGCGCATGGGTCCTCTTACCATCAAGGTCGGCCCATGCAGGTTAGGAGTTAGGGTCAGGTTAGGGATGCGTGAGGAGGTGACCTGCTCCCTATCCTGTTCTCATGGCCGAGTAGCCACTACATCTCCTGGCATCTCACGGCTGAGGGTTTCCCCCATCCTCAGCCGTGACACGGAGTCAGGGTCACCTAGAATCAAGCCAGCAAGGAAACACAAATAAAGAAAAAGACTTATCTTAGCAAACAGAAGCAGCAGCCTCCAGCAGTGAACACCTCATCCAGGAAGTAGTATAAACCACAAAGTGAGGCAGTATGGGAGGGAAAATAAAAGGAGACAATTAGTCTAAATAGGTGACACCTGGGAGAAGGAAAGGAGATGAGAAAGTGAAACCAAAACAAAGAACGTCTGCCAGACCTTCTCACAGAACTGGCGGTGACAGTACCCCTCCCTTTACGGGTGGACTCCGGACACTCAGAGCCCACCTTCTCAGGATGAGACCTATGGATAGCCCTGATGAGACAAGTGGCCTTAATGTCCGCCACTGGGACCCACATCCTCTCCTCAGGACCATAACCCTCCCAATGAACGAGGTAATGGAGAGAACCGCGGATAATGCGAGAATCCACAATCCTAGAGACCTAAAATTCAATTTTACCATCAACAAAAATCGGAGGAGGAGGCGGAGGCAAAGGGGAGGGTACAGTGGGTTGGACATAAGGTTTTAGTAGGGACCTGTGAAAAATATTATGGATCTTCCAAGTCTGAGGAAGATAAAGACGGAAGGCAATGAGATTGATGACGGACAAGATCTTGTAAGGCCTAATAAACCTAGGACCCAACTTCCAGGAGGGAACTTTCAGTTTGATATTCTTTGTAGACAACCACACCAGATCACCCACATTCAGGTCCGGACCAAATACACGTCTCTTATCCGCCACACGCTTATATCTCTCACTCATTCTCTTCAGATTACCCTGAATCTTTTGCCAACTAAATGACAAAGACGAGGAAAATCTCTCCTCATCAGGTAAACCAGAAGACCCCTGTCCAGAGAATGTCCCAAACTGCGCATGAAACCCATAAAATGGTGACTTATCAGAGGACTCCTGGCGACGGTTATTTAAAGAGGACCTTTCACTAGAATAAAACTTCTAAACTAACTATACAGACATGTAGAGCGGCGCCCAGGGATCCCCCTGCTCTTACTGTTATACCTGGGCGCCGCTCCGTTCTCCCGGTATAGCCTCCGGTATCGTCATAGTTTGGCTCCACCCAGGGGGACCTGCCGGCGTCTCATTCTCCTATGCTGTAGCGCTGGCCAATCGCAGCGCTCAGCTCATAGCCTGAGAGGCTATGGGCGCCGCTCTACATGTCTGTGTAGTTAGTTTAGAAGTTTTATTCTAGTGAAAGGTCCTCTTTAAAGCAAACTCAGCAAGGGACAAAAAAGAATACCAATCCTCCTGATTCTCCGCCACAAAACAGAGCAGATATGTCTGCAGATTCTGATTGACGCCTTCGGTCTGACCATTCGACTGCAGGTGAAAAGCAAAAGAGAACAAGAACTAAATCCCCAAGCAAGAACAGAAGGCCTTCCAGAATCTGGAAACAAATTGCGTGCCCCTATCAGAAACGATGTCTGAAGGAATGCCGTGCAATTTAACAATGTGATCAACAAACGCTTGCGCCAACGTCTTAGCATTGGGTAACCAAGGGAAGGGAATGAAACGCGCCATTTTGCTAAAATGGTCCACTACCACCAGAATCACAGTCTTCCCCGAGTAACGAGGCAGGTCCGTAATGAAGTCCATGGACAAATGCGTCCAAGGACGGGAAGGAATGGGTAACGGGAGGAGAGAACCCGATGGCCGTGAATGAGGGATCTTGGCACGAGCGCAGGTCTCGCAAGCTGCCACAAAACCCTTAACCGTCTTACGAAGAGCCAGCCACCAGAATCTCCGAGCAATGAGATCCACTGTGGCTCTACTCCCCGGGTGCCCAGCAAGGACAGTATCGTGGTGCTCCTTAAAAACCTTGTGTCGTAAAGCGAGAGGCACAAACAACCTCCCAGGAGGACAAAGATCAGGAACCTCTGCCTGGGCTGCCTGAACCTCTGCCTCCAATTCAGGATAAAGAGCAGAGACGACCACCCCTTCAGCCAAAATGGGAGCCGGGTCTTCAAAGTTCCCCCCTCCCGGAAAACAACGTGACGGGGCATCCGCTTTCACATTTTTAACCCCAGGGCGGAACGTGACAACAAAATTAAACCTAGAAAAGAACAAAGACTATCTGGCCTGTCTCGGGTTCAGACGCTTGGCTGATTCCAAGTAGGCCAGATTTTTATGGTCGGTAAACACGGTAATGGGTGTCTGCTCCTTCTAACCAATGGTGCCATTCCTCAAAAGCTAATTTGATGGCCAACAACTCCCTATCTCCCACATCGTAATTTCTCTCTGCAGAGGAGAGTTTCCTTTTTTTTTTTTTTCTGGTGTCCTTCGACAGCTCTTTGGTCTTGGCCATAGTGGACTTTGGAGTGTGACTGTTTGAGGTTGTGGACAGGTGTCTTATACTGATAACAGGTAACGAGTGGAGGACAGAGGAGCCTCTTAATGAAGAAGTTACAGGTCTGTGAGAGTCAGAAATCTTGCTTGTTTGTAGGTGACCAAATACTTATTTTACTGAGGAATTTACCAATTAATTCATTAGAATTCCTACAATGTGATTTCCTGTATTCTTTCTCCCCCTTCTGTCTCTCATAGTTGAAGTGTACCTATGATGAAAATTACAGGCCTCTCTCATCTTTTTAAGTGGGAGAACTTGCAGTGTTCGGGTGTCCGCCTGGCCGTGCGGAGGCAAACTGATCCGTCCAGACTTACAATGTAAGTCAATGGGGACGGATCCGTTTGAAGTTGACACAATATGGCTCAATTTCAAATGGCTCCGTCCCCCATTGACTTTCAATGTAGAGTCTGGACGGATCCGTCTGTGCTACTTTCACACATAGACTTTTGTCTAAAATATAATGCAGACGGATCCGTTCTGACCGGATCCCATCCTCTGCATTATAGGAGCGGATCCGTCTGTGCAGCCCCAGACGGATCCGCTCTGAACGCAAGTGTGAAAGTAGCCTTAGCTCAACCTCCGAATAATTTGTTTTCCTTACCGAATTATATAGTGACAGGGCAATGAAAGCACAAGTAAGAAGAATAGGGGGATATTTTGTACTGATGTTAACTTTGCTTTGCTTCCTGCAGAGTGAGTTCAGTTCTTCAGCGGGATGTTAAGCAGTTCGGCAAACAGTTCCTCTTTGACCGAAAGGAAGAAACATGCTGGAACTCTGATCAGGTATAGTCATGTCAGATGTTGGTGGGTCTCATCGTAAGTAGGTCTGGGCTACGCAGTGCATGTCATTTAACATAGCATCAAAATACATGTGACAGACTTGATAACTACTACTGTGCAGTCTGACACTTGAAACCCATACAGGTCAACAGGAAGCAAACAACTTCTATGCTCCCAATGGTTTCTAAAAGCCACCATGTCTAGCTGACAGTACAGTAGATCCAGAAAAATCCCTGGCCCATTGCTTATTATGTTATGTCACCTGTCTAAATTTTTAAGATATTCTAGAAAACTTTACATATATATGCACAGTTTATGCGCCCCATTTAGAGAAGGAATCCGGGACCTTACTGTAGAGGTCATCTGGGTTTAAGACACAGCAGCTCCTGCAGGTACCCAGAGATCATATAATCACCAGGAAGGAAGCAAAGCACGTCATGTCCGCTTCCTGAACTGCGATCGGGAAGGGATAGTAAAAAAAACTTCTATATGGGGAGCCCAAATATTGTTGACAACTGGCTTCACACTTCTGCAACTGCATGATCTCTGTGCATCTGCAGACTCAGAAAGGACATTCAGGAACTTCGTGCCCCACCAGACATTATAAGTAGTCTGTCGGTCTTCATGTGGTTATCTAATATAAAACATTTTCAAATGCCAATTAGGGTTTTCTGTGTGAAGATGCCACTTTTGCCCTATCATGGTACTACATGGGAAGTACTCACCTTTTTGCCAGGATCACTTGCTGATTACAGCTAACTGTGGGAGACACTCCATGTTCAGCTTGATTTTAAGAAACCTTTCTAACTAGAAGGGATTGTCCTATGCAAACAGCCTGCTTAGTGTTACTGATCACCATCTGTGAAATTCATACCTGCATCACTGATATATTTTCTTGCCCTAGGGATCATCTCAGTGGATTACACTGGAATTCCCACACAAGATCTGCATATCAGAAATCCACATCCAGTTCCAAGGTGGCTTTTCCAGCAGGAGCTGCATACTAGAAGGTAATGGCCAATGACTTGGCTTTTTCCTACTGAATGCAAAGCATGATTTAGCAGAGTTGATAACGTAGGACAAACGAGTCTTGTTTTCATCTGCAGGAGGCCTTAAAGAAGGTGAACTAGTGAAGATTGCTGAATTTTACCCAGAAGATAACCATACCCTTCAAATATCCTTTGTAGCACAGCATCCATTATAAGACTAGGTTCATATGGCCTTTTCTGTTCCGGCACGGGAACAGAATTGCCAGATGCGACATCCAGTGGTGCTTGAAAGCTTGTGAAACATTCAGAATATTCTATATTTCTGCGTAAATTTCACCTAAAACTACATCAGATTTTCCTAAAAGTGGATAACCAGATCAAACAAAAGTCAAAATTGTTAGATTGGTGATTTATTGAGGAAAATTATCCAATATCACAAGGGAATCAACAAGGTAAAAGAGGAGAGAATATTTAAAAGAAGAAAAACTGCTACAAGAGGACATAGTTTTAAATTAGAGGGGCAAAGGTTTAAAAGTAATATAAGGAAGTATTACTTTACTGAGAGGGTAGTGGATGCATGGAATAGCCTTCCTGCAGAAGTGGTAGCTGCAAATACAGTGAAGGAGTTTAAGCATGCATGGGATAGGCATAAGGCCATCCTTCATATAAAATAGGGCCAGGGGCTATCCATAGTATTTAGTATATTAGGCAGACTAGATGGGTCAAATGGTTCTTATCTGCCGACACATTCTATGTTTCTATGTCTGTGAGTGGCAAAAATATGTAAACCTTTAGGATTGGCAGACAATTTAAAGGTTAAATTAAGTGTTTTCAGTCAAGGGGATGACAATTAGATGTGAGTAGGCAACCTGCTACATATAAAGAACATGGATCTATCATCCATGTTCCATCCATCTTTACAGCACATTTGTGGAAGCGTATCATGTCAGAAACAAAGGAGATTTCTGAGGAGCTCTGAATTAAGAGTTGTTGATGCCCATTAGGCTGGAGAGGGTTACAAAACCATCTCTAAAGAGTTTGGACTCCACCAATCCACAGTCAGACATATTTTATACAAATGCAGGAAATTAAAGACCATTATTACCCTCCCCAGGAGTAGTGGACCGAAAAATGATATGTCTGGGTTCAGCTCTGAACCCGAACAACCCCTTTAAGACGGAATTTTAGAGTTGCCAGCCTCTACATCACTTCTGCGTATCCAGAGCAAGTCTAAATGTAAGCCAGCTGTAGAAAACGATGAATGAAACTGGCCTGCCAGCCCTTCCCTGCCATGTCCACTTTTTTAGACCTGGGAAAAGTCGCACATTGCAGTGCAAATAACCGTTGTGCCGCAATCTGCGCCAGAAATACGCATAATGTAGGCGTAGTTCTGGATAGTAAATTACCCCTTAAGTGTCTGATCGGTGGAGGCCTGACCTCTGGGAACCTTGCCAATCACTAGAGTGTGGGCCTATGATGCCGCCTCATTTATGTCTGCCACTCCATTCAACTGTACTGGACTGGCGGAGATAGCCGAGTGCATTTGCTCTGCTATCTCTGGCACTCCATAGAGTTTAATGGAACTGTAGACATGCATGAATGTCCACCATTCCATTCAAATGGGGAACATGGGACTCCAGCAGTCAGACCCCCACTGACCAGACTTATCCCCTATCCTGTGGGTAGGGGATAAATTGTTGTCATGAGACAACCTCTTTAATCGCCCAGCAGGATCTAGGGGAAAAGTTGGAGACTACCCCTTCCCCTGTATACAGTTAGAACTCTTGTCAGTCATCTGTTACCCCGTACAATACCTTTAACAATTCAGAGTTCGGCATTTTAGTATTCCATCTTTGTGTTGTAGAACATCAACAAAAATGCATGATCTCGTTTCACGTGTGTTGCAGAAATATTGTCAGACATAGATGCCACTGACATGAGTCCAGCAAGGGATCAATGAGCACTGAAGAGGAGTGTGCATATTCCTAGGATGGGAAATAAGTTCATATTTATTATTTATTTTTTGGGGGTGGGGACAAAAGTTATATTAGCATAATAATGTTCAATTAGAAAAAAAAGTGCATTCATTAATTTTTGATCTTGTGTCATCTATTTCTCCTTAATTGTGCCGCACAAATTTAATTTTCCAGAGGAGTATACTGAAAAACTGCGTCTCTGCTTTCCCAACAGTACAGATTTCTTTGGGAGGATTGTGGTCTACCACCTCGATGTGCTGGGGCGCAAGAACTGAAACTGCACTACAGTGGATTAGGATCAGTAACCAGCAATTGTTTTTGGTATAAGGAGTCCAATCAACTGCGCTACATCTTAATGCCAAGAGTACAATTAAGTGTACTATAGACGCTACAGTCCAGTTATAAAGATGATATCAAGTGACCTTTACATTCTGCTTGGACCTCTATCGAACTGAAACTTGCACATTCAAGGCTTTTTAGTGGGCCAAATGTTATTTTATTATTAAAATGAAAGCTAAAATTAAAAATGTCAAATATTTATAATAAATTGACTAAAAGCTTTGTCCATGTACTTCCTCCGTGTTTAAAGGGGTTTTGCCAAATTACTACCATGTCCTAAAATATTGATCATGGGGGAACGACTCCTGGGACTAGCACTGATAGTCGGACCTGAAACCTGGCCATCCTTACTATCCAGGCTACATTGAATGGATGACAGCCTCAGCTAGGGCCGCCACTGGATATGACACTCTAGCGGAGATCTGGAATCTCTCACTCCTTGTAGGTTGGACTTTGAGAAAAATTGTCCGAAAGGGAGAGGATTTGCTAACATTTTCTTGGATTATGCGTACCAACTCCCTCATGCTGTGATCCGATCTGCCTTTCAATAAAAGAACTACGGCTATAGAATTTATAAGCCATTATTTTACTTTTTTCCCCCGTGTATACTGGGCAATATTGTAAGGCATAGACTGGCAGTACATGTCAGATTCTGTAGCTGGCACTACCACTGGTGGTATATGTGCTGTTACGTACGTATTAGATGGACAGAGACGTAACAAATCTCTAGTGATATCAAACAAAACATGCACAAATTACACTGCATAGTATTTGTTACATGCAATATAATCCATAAGTATAAGGTTACATTCACACAAACGTATTTTGTTCCCGTTTTTTTGTTCCGTTGTTTTGCGGATAGGATGCCGACCCATTTATTTTGTGTGCTGTCCGCATCAGTATTTCCGTTCCGTAGCCCCACAAAAAAAATAGAACCTGTCCTATTCTTGTCCTTTTTGCGGACAAGGATAGGCATTCGTTTTTTTTGCGGACCGCAAAACACATACGGTCGGTGCATTCACACGACCGTAATTCTGGGTCCACATAATTTCAATGGGGTCGCAAAAATGCGGACAGCACACTGTGTGCTGTCTGTACCAGTTGTTCCATTCCAGAGCATGTACTATTCTTGTCCGTGGACAAGAATTAGCATTTTCTTTATGGCACCGTCCATGTGCAGTCCACACACGGCCAGTATCCGTGTTTTGCGGACCGCAAAACACTTATGGTTGTGTGAATGCACCCTAATTCCAGTCTAGTGCAAGCATGTGGTAGGTCACAGGTTCTTTAATTCACCTTGTACCCCCTTTCAAATAGCAATTTTTGTGAGGTCCTGTGGGTATCAGTTTGGAGGGGGACTAGTTCAGTGGTTAGATTAGCCATTCTCTTGGGCCCCTTGCGGATGAGCGTGAGCGGATTAGGTCTGGATGCGTCCAGTGAAAAATGCGCGATTTTACTAGCAAGTTCATTCAGTTTTGTCTGCAATCGCGTTCAGTTTTTATTACGTGGGTGCAATGCAATTTAATGCATTTTGCACGCTTGTGATAAAAAACTGAATGTTTACAGACAACATCTCTTAGCAACCATCAGTGAAAAACGCATTGCATCCACACTTGCTTGAGGATGCGATTTTCATGCAGCCCCATTCACTTCTATGGGGCCTGCGTTGCGTGAAAATCACAGAATATAGAACATGCTGCGATTTTCACACAATGCACAAGTGATGCGGGAAAACCAAAGCTTATGCACCTGCGTGGAATACTCGCTCGTGTGTAAGGGGCCTAAGGGTATTTATGAAAAAATGCATCAATGTAGAGGTTTTTCATTGGGGAAGCACATTTGTGAAAAACATAAAATCCTCTCCCATATCCAGTAAAAACCTGGGTGGTATTTTTTTCTTTGCACATTGCTTGTATGTAGGGTTGAGCGAACGTGTGTTTTCAGGTTCAGCGTATCTAAGAATTCTGTTATGGATTCCGCTACTACGGACCATAAGGCTACATCTTGAATATTGGATTCTGTTTTGGGATCCATATACTATGAAGGATATAAGTGAGCGAGAAAGGATTCCGAGATTAATTTAATAAGTGAATTTAATTTTTACTAATATGTCATATAATTAAAATTAAATTACATTATTTAAAATTAAATAACTGGTAAAATAATGTGAAAACATGGCTAATATCTTTCAAAACAGTGCCAAACCTGGCTATAGGTTGCATGTGGTATTGCAGCTCAGCCCCATCCACTTCAATAGAGTTGGGCTGTAATACTGTACACAACCCATGGAAAGGTTTGGCTCTGTTTCAGGAAGGAAGAGGATAGGCTATCAGTATCGAAATCCCAGAGAATGCTTTTAATGACTTGCGACTGCCCATGGATTATAAACGTCCAGATGTCTCTGCATAGACATTTTAAAACTAATGTTGCAGCTGCTGGAGTGGTAAGCCCCTTGAGAAGGCTGGGATGGGTTATTATTTTATTTTATTTTTTTACCGTCCCTGCCTTCCTTTTCACTCTACACACAGCACTGAACAAGCACTGTGTATAGATATCAGGAAGGATTAATGCCGCTTCCTGATCCGGTACTAGTTGTCATGTGATCGCCAGGGTCAGGAGTCTGCGGATCCCTGTCCAAACTCCCTGGGGGCTGTAATTGGGGCTAGGAAGATGCCGTCGCGCCCCTTCACATACTGATGACCTGAGGATAAGTAATCAGTATAAAACATTGGAAACCCCATTCAGCTGCAAATCAGTACTGGATAAGCCCTCTTTCACAAGGGCGTGCGCGCCCCGTGGTCGTGCTGCGGCCTGCAAAGTGCGGGCAGCAATGCATGAGCACAGTCCGTGGGGCAGCCGCAGCGGATTGTGGACCCATTCATTTGAATGGGTCAGCAATCTGGCCGTTCCGCAAAAAGATAGGACATGTTTTATCTTTTTGCGGAACGGAAGTACGGGACGAAACCCCACGGAAGAACTCTGTAGGGTTCCGTTCCGCTTCTCCGGATTTGCGGACCCATTGAAGTAAATAGGTCCGCATCTGTGATGCGGAATGCCCACAGAATGGCACCCGTGTATTGCGGGTCCGCAATACGGCAACGGGGCGACCACGCCCGTGTGAAAGAGGCCTAAGAGCGGTGGCAGTCAGCATATAGTGCAGGGCTGCATCTGTCTTTCAGGACAGTGAGGCAAGTCTTTTTCAGATCGCCCCCTCCGCTTTCCTCTAGACCAGGGGTGCACAACCTTTTTTGGTCTGGGGGCCGCATTGTCACATCGCTCTATTTCAAGGGGCCACAAATAAAAAATGTTGATTGGCGCTCATCTGCCTATTACACAAGCCAGTGCAAAGTGACTTGGGAGGAGTGATCGCTGCCACAGTCGTGCTGCAGATAATCGGACATCTTTCATCCTGATAAAATATGCAAATCAGCCGACAAATGAGCAATTCCTTGTTTATGGACTGATCAGCTGCACGATTATACCGGCCAGATATAAGATATGAGCGCTCCAATGAACACTTGTTCCCAGTAATTGTCCCATATATCGTGCTGCAGCATAGCCCCTGAAACCAGTAAGTTATACTTACCTGCTCCCCGCCTCTCTGGTTCTTCGAACTGCCTCCGCTGTTTATACCTGGCAGTGCATGGACATGGTCATACACCACTCCAGACAATGACTGGCTTAGGCGGTGATGTGGCCACAAGCAGCGTGTCACTGCTGAAGCCAGTCATTGACTGGAGCCGTGCAAGTGACCATGGCCATGCACTGCCAGGTGTAAACAGAGCAGGAACCGGAAGATGGAGGCAGCGGAGGCAGTGCAGAGGACCAGAGCGGAGTGGAGCAGGTAATTATGAATTTTCGATTTCAGAGGCCATGCTGCAGGAACTTGTTAAAAATCATTTTTACCAGAAAAGTGGCGACATTTCCTTCCATCCTGCCTCCTATTTATAAATCAGCCTTTTCCCTCACTGCAGAGGCCGGCGCTCACTTGTTATTACCTCCTCCTGCCCCCAGTAATAGGGGCCCTGCAGTAACCAGTAAGCACTTTACCTTGCAAGTGGGGAAGGCGCCTATTGGTTAACGCTTGAATGACCAGGCCCAAAAAGGCCTTAAGGACCAAACACTTTTTTGTGATTTAGCACGCGTGGTGGTTCAAATGGTTGTAACTATCTTATTTGTTGGACTACCAAAATAATTTTTGCAACAATTTTTATTTGTGGGGAAACAGTACAAAATGTTTTTAAAAAGTATTTTTATTTAATTTTTTTCAAACTATAGCTCCTTATTCTCTAAATATGCAAACTGACACCAAAATAAATTAATATAATTAGTTCTCAATTTTGTGTAGGCCGTTTTGCTATATAATATGAAAAGTTTCATGTGAATGGGGCGAATGGGGCGGCAATGGTGATGGTTTTGATTGGTGTGGGTGTTTTTTCTTTTATGTATTTTTTTTTTTTTTTTTACTTAATATTATTTCTGCTACATAATATGTCCCCCAAGAGGTCATAAAAAGACTTTGGGGCACACTGTCCCTTTTTAAAATTTTGCACTTTTTCATAAAAAGACTGTGGTGGGACAGTGAACACTCTTTTATTAAGCACTTTTTCCTTTTTATTTTATTTATTTAGTGTTCAAATTTTTTTATCATTTTTTAACTTTTTTTAAATATATTTTTACCACATAATTTGTCCCCAAGAGGTCAATGAAAGACCTTTTGGGAGACAATAAGTGAATTTTTTTTGTACTATTACCACTGTAACTGGAGCATCCAAAGGAGCCCCAGTTGCATGGAAACCAGCCTGCTGCGGAGGCTTTGTACCAGGGCAGCGCTCCTCTGTTCCCGAGACACCCAGCGATCACATGATCGCTGGGTCCACACTGCAGAGTGCTCATAGAGGAGGAGGCAGAAGTGCTAATAAAGCGCTTCTGTCTTCTCCTCGGCTTCCCTGCTCTCACTAATAGCCGGGGACCCTTTCTGCTCCTGCTACAGTGCAGGAGCAAAACCTGTGATCCATCTGCTGTGCGGCGCTCTGGGCAGAAACACAGCTGATTGCAGGATCAGCTGTGTTTCTGCCCAGCAGGCCGGGGGCCGCAAACAATGGCTCTGGGGGCCGCATGCGGGCCGCAGGTTGTGCACCCCTGCTCTAGACAGTGCCGCCTCGCCTCATTAAAGGTGTGCCCCTGAATGATGTATGTTGTTTCATCAATTTGATGCAGGGTACTTTTATCTAGAGCCATTACTCCACTTCTCTACTGAAGTAGACGTTTTAAGTCCTGATTCACATGACCATGCCAGTGTGTCGGATGCCTTTCCCGGACTTACCGCATCATGGTAATTTATCTTATCTGAATGCGGGTCTATTGTATTGTACTGACATCATCTTGTTCCACGAACATATAGTAACTGACTGTATTATAAATCACCATGATACAGTCTGTTCCAGGGGTGCACCACCAATGAGGCGAGGCGATTGCCTCAGTTAGCACCAGGCGGGGGGCAGCAGAAGGGGGATTATCTGTTTCTGCAGTATAGTATTGGGAAGCACAGTATGTGGTACTGTATTACCCTGTATGTTTTGTAGCTCTGTATGTAATGTTTTCCAAATAAGTCTTCAATAGTAGGGCTGGAGGGAAGGGGTTAGGTTGAGAAATTGGTCTGTTCAGGTCAGAGGCACCGCAGTTGGTCCAGGAGATGAGACTGACAGAGTGTTTCCAGGACTAAGCACGGTTGTGTAAATCGGGCCTTAAAAGTGGCATCTGATAAATTTGATGTGACCATCTCAAAATATTTGCCAAAAAAGCCTGAAAAACCATAAAGCTTTATTACGATACCTAAAACCACCATCCAATATTAATAGCAAAACGCAAGAAAGAAAACGTGCAAAACCATTATTTTATTTTTAAAAGCATAAAATAGTTCTTTATTTGTCAGGGAAGAAAGTGAATTTGAACCCCATTGAGTATTGTCTTACAAACTATACACCTGACGTTAAGGTAAATGGAATACCTGGCATTAGGGTAGCTCTGTACACCATCTAAACCTTGTGGTTGCCGCTTAAAATATAACAGAAGACATAATCCCTCTGAATTGTGCAATATAAAATATGGACAAAGATGAAAATGGAGAACGAGGGGTTCTAGTTTTATCCAAATGTAATTTATTCACTGTATAATAAAAAAATACAACTATTGTGTGTTTCAGTTACTTGCCATTAAAGGAAACCAGTCATGTTAAACATGATGTTTGAGCTGCAGGCAGCATGTTATAAAGCAGAAGGAGCAGCGCAGATTCATATATAGTTTTGTGGAAAAAGATTCAGTATAACTTGTAATTTATTCATTTACCGTATTTTTCACCCTATAAGACGCACCTAGGTTTTAGATGACAATAAGAAAAAAATATTTTCTATTACACCTCAGATCAGACCTCGGCTAACAGCCCCAATCAGACCCCTAATGTTAATAAGACCCCAAACAAGTCATGTGAATGACCCCCAATCAGACCTCATAGCCCCACTGCCTCTCATAATGTCCCCCAGCAGCCCCTATTGCCTCATATCAGCCCTCATGTTGCCCCCAGCACCTCATGTTTAATAAATAAATAAACCACTTACCTCTCCTGCTCCTGGACGCCATCACTCCTCTCCTGCAGTGCGCTCTGTCTTCCGGCTGTGCTGTGAAGGCTGCGCACAGCATGAGATCACAGAGAACAGTCACGCTGTGCACAGCCTTCACAGCCGACAACTAGGAAGCGGTGAGTACAAAGCCTTCACCGCTCCCCGGTCCTCAGGTACTAATGAGCGCTTCCATAATGGAAGCGCTCATTAGTATTCACCCCATAAGACGCAGGGGCATTTTCCCCCTACTTTTGGGCGAAAAATATGGTATATTCCTGCTCATTCTGGGCTTTAAAGTCCTATTAGTGACTGACAGCTATATCTGTATACACAGTCATAGAGGGAAGGCTGTCAGTCACTGATAGGACCGTCTCCTTGTCATCAGTCAGTGACTGACAGCTATCTCTGTATACACAGTCATAGAGGGAAGGCTGTCAGTCACTAATAAGACTGCCTCCTTGTCATCAGTCAGTGACTGACAGCTATATCTGTATACACAGTCATAGAGGGAAGGCTGTCAGTCACTAATAGGAAAGCCTCCTTGTCATCAGTCAGTGACTGACAGCTATCTCTGTATACACAGTCATAGAGGGAAGGCTGTCAGTCACTGATAGGACTGCCTCCTTGACATCAGTCAGTGACTGACAGCTATATCTGTATACACAGTCATAGAGGGAAGGCTGTCAGTCACTAATAGGACTGCCTCCTTGACATCAGTCAGTGACTGACAGCTATCTCTGTATACATAGTCATAGATGGAAGGCTGTCAGTCACTGATAGGACTGCCTCCTTGTCATCAGTCAGTGACTGACAGCTATCTCTGTATACACAGTCATAGAGGGAAGGCTGTCAGTCACTAATAGGACTGCCTCCTTGACATCAGTCAGTGACTGACAGCTATCTCTGTATACATAGTCATAGATGGAAGGCTGTCAGTCACTGATAGGACCGCCTCCTTGTCATCAGTCAGTGACTGACAGCTATCTCTATATACACAGTCATAGAGGGAAGGCTGTCAGTCACTGATAGGACCGCCTCCTTGTCATCAGTCAGTGACTGACAGCTATCTCTGTATACACAGTCATAGAGGGAAGGCTGGCAGTCACTGATAGGACCGTCTCCTTGTCATCAGTCAGTGACTGACAGCTATCTCTGTATACACAGTCATAGAGGGAAGGCTGTCAGTCACTGATAGGACCGCCTCCTTGTCATCAGTCAGTGACTGACAGCTATCTCTGTATACACAGTCATAGAGGGAAGGCTGGCAGTCACTGATAGGACCGTCTCCTTGTCATCAGTCAGTGACTGACAGCTATCTCTGTATACACAGTCATATAGGAAAGGCTGGCAGTCACTGATAGGACCGCCTCCTTGACATCAGTCAGTGACTGACAGCTATCTCTGTATACACAGTCATAGAGGGAAGGCTGTCAGTCACTGATAGGACCGCCTCCTTGTCATCACAGCCCAGAATGAGGAGGAATTAAATGAATGAAATACGGTAAATGAAGAAATTACAAGTTTTACTGAATCTTTTCCCACAAAACTAAATATGAATCTGCTCAGCTCCTCCTGCTGTATAACATGCTGCCTGCAGCATCCTTTGCATTTTCATGCAAAGGATTCCTTTTAAAGATCTGTTTCCTGCCAGCCAATGGAAGCAACCATTATTTAAAGCTAGAGGATGAAAACCTAACCTGGCAATATGTTGCCCACACAAATGCTTTGATTCACGCTAGTCCTTTAGACTACATGAAAAGCATAGTGCGCAGTACTATTCTTGCAGTCAAATATTGATCCATCAATATTTGTCATGACTTTGAGGAGTGTAGCCTTAGTGACTCCATACTGAACACTGCCATGAACCTATGTCCGGACAGGTATTCAGGAACTGTAACACAAGGTATATTAGAAAGTTTTATAACTTCATCTACCTAAAAGTGGAATGGATGAAGTCACTTCTGAAGCGCACCCCTACTTTTGAGCAGAGCTGTTTTAGTGGAATGGAATTTTCTACCGCTGCTTCATTTAATATTGTTTTCGGCTCTGACTTTGGGAACTGCTACTTTCTATGAAAAGGTCTGGAGTTCTGCCCATACTTCAGGTGCATCTTCCCAAGTGACAGATCCACTTTAAAAGTACAGATTCATACATGTGCTTTATTCACGGTCTTGTGGCTTCTGACTACCATTTGGTATCAAATTTTACCTAATGAATTGTGTCATAAAGATCATTTTCTATTAAAAACATCAGGTGCCTAGAAAATACATTCAAAAATCCATAATCATTAAACAGAAATTTGACAGGAGACTAAGAAACACGTAACTGATTTGTTTTACAGCTGGTATTTACCCATTGCAAAGACTCTGATGACTACTAACTGATGTGTCAAAGTCTCAGAGTGCTAGTGTTACACTACAGCATGTCTTCAGATCTTAAATTTAAAGGGGTTCTCCAGGATTATGATATGGATACCACCCCCACTGGTCAGCTGTGTGAAGAGGCTGTGGTGCTCCCTGAGCCTTCAGATCTCTTCCTAGGCTGGTGACTGTGGTGCTCCCTGAGCATTCAGATCTCTTCCTAGGTTGGTGACATCACCGTTCATTGGTTATATGGCCTAGGTGCAGTTCAGTCCTATTCAATTGAACAGGGCTGAGCTGCAATACCAAGCACCGCAGCTACCTCAAACAGCTGATCCGTGGGATGCTGGAAGTCAGACCCCCGCAGATCTCACATTCATGATCCTGAGGATAGGCCATCAATATAAAAATCCCGGAGAACCCGTTTAAGGCACTGGCATCCCCAACTAATCATGAGAATGGCAGGCATGTGCACCATATGAATGAAGCAGCTGGTCGAGGGTGTGTGCTTCCACTTCATTCATTTTCTATGGGACTAAGCACTGTAGTCCCAAATCAGTTCTTGGGACTTATGGAAACAGCTGAGCTTGCTCGATTGTTTCGGTAACTTCCATGCAGCCAACTGTCCATGCTCTGCCTGGATGGGTTGAGGGACGCCCATTCTTTCTTCATATGAGTGTCCCAGAGGTGTAACTCATATCCATCACATAATCTTGGCATATCCTGTGGACATGCCATAGATATGCGACTTCTGAATACCCCTTTAACCTTCAAATCTTGGTGGTGTGAAAATGATACATAACTAATGTGATGAAATAGCATTGTCTTTTGCTTTTGATATTGTAACCCTTCAGACCCATTAATTTTGGAGAACCTGATTCCCCACTCATACAGGCCCTAAACCTTCCTAGTCGGGTAAGGCACATTTAGAAAGGAAAATGGCAATGACTGGCTGCTGCTCCTTCAAGCAGAATTTATCCAGATTGTTTTTACCCTGCTTATCTAAAGTACTTTGCTCAGCTTGAATTTTTCTGCAAAAAAAGCTTAAATTTCTTAATAACTTTGTTTGAGATCAGGAGTTAATTTAACGCTGTCCACTGTGCATTACAGAAAATGTCTATGTTCTTCTGTCCACGTCCAATGAAGATGAACTGACAAAGTTGCTCCAAGTCTTCTGCACATCACGACTGACTCTGAAACAGTTTCAGGATGTGATTTTCAATGACCTGTTGAACTAAAGAAGAAAAAAGTGTTCTTAGAAAAACAGCATTTCTCTTACGTAGCGGCTCTCCTTTGCATTGCCTATGGTGGAGAAATAGTCAACTGAACAAAGGATAAGAGTTTACTATGGACTAGAAAATTACTTAAATAAAAATACTTGTCTTCTTTAGTAACAATCAATTCCCAGACGCTTGCTATACTCCTTTTACACACTTGGCTGCAGGTGTTTCAGCGGAACCGCACAAACCGCTGCCAAACTATGACACCGCGCTCTCCCTAGCACATAACAGCCTACTGTTACACAGTGGAGGCGTCACAGACACGTTTACTAGTAAGTAACAACAGTTACCTGTTCAGTAGCGCTCGCTCCGTGGCTTATCCTTCCTTCTTAGTGTAATCCAACGTAATACTGAGTGTTGAGTTAAGGTTGCTATACTGTGGCTTGCGCACCGGCCGGTGGCGCGATGCTGTTTGTATAAATTGTACCTCGTGCTTGTCTCAAGCGGATAGTGACCTCACGATGCAGACTACGGATGGTAGTAGGTACCTGAATTCCTATGTACACGTTTCGGACAGTACGCTGTCCTTCGTCAGGAAAAGGAATATGGTAATGCTGCCTGGTACCTGATATTCATACACTTCTCTCTTTAACCTTAACCCTTTCCTTCTTGTGTACAGGTGAAACTTCCTACTCCGTATCTTTTGTTATGAAAGTGCCGAAGTTCACGCTACCTTCAGAGCAGTTCATTATTCAAATGCAAATAACTCAATCTCAGAATTTAACCCTCTAGGTGTTAGTGTATCCATGTTAAAAATCCATTTGGTTTCTGCTCTTGACATACTTTTAATTAAATCCCCCCCCCCCGGTCCTAACCTTATTTGTCTCTTAGCCCGGCCAATGTATATCTTGTTACATGGACATATAATCGCGTATATTACATGTGATGAAGCCTCTAATATTTTCTTTGTATGAGCCATTGCTATACTAGTTTGTATTTTATTGTTAGATTTCTTACACCCTACGTATCTCCTACACGGGAAGAATACATTTTGTTGGCCTATACCTCCATAGTGCGTTTCCATTTTATAGTTTTTTGCTCGTTATTTTCTATATGTTTGGTGATGCAACTGTTGGTAGATGCTATCATATTGCCAATATTTTTTGCTTTACGGTAAATAAACCTAGGCTCTTTTGGGATAAACTCCCCCACCACCTTATCTTCCCTCAGGACATCCCAGTGTTTATTCACAATTTTTTTTAAAAGAGGTTCACCTGGCCATTATATGGTAAAATGAGGGGTGGAATTGTTGTTTCTTCTAGTTTTAATTTCTCCCTTCCTTTTAATAATACTTGTCTGTTTATCTGTCCTACCTCTTTCTTTTGTGCTGTCAGTTTAGCTGCATTATATCCCTTTACCTTGAATGTATTCTGCATAGCTACAGCTTCCCGCTCATAGTCCTCTGATTTAGTACAGTTTCTTTTAATACGCAGAAATTGGCTCTTCGGTATGTTCTCCAGCCACCGTGGGAGGTGGCAACAATTCTTTTTGGAGATAAAACTATTGGCATCCGTAGGTTTGTTAAATGTTTTAGTACATATTTTATTATTCTCCATAAAAACAGTTAGATCTAAAAAAATAATTTCTTTTCTACTAGAAGCTAATGTAAATTCTAAATAAAAAGAAATTTTTATTAATATCATGTAACCTTTCTTCCCCTCCCTTCCATATAAAAAATCACATCGTCTATAAAACGCCACCAGAGGACGATTTCACCCAGAGCTCGCCCTTAGGATGTATGGCTAAATGCTCCCACCACCCCACGTATAAATTTGCGAACCCCGGTGCGAACCTCGTCCCCATCGCGGTCCCCCCCCCCCCCCCCGTTTGGAGGTAAAACCTGTCATCATATGTAAAATAATTCCTTTGGAGGACGAACATGATGCAATCCCTATGTATTCTATCTGGGCTTCTGGCATATCCCCTTTCTTTCTTAGAAAGAATTTTGCTGCCTCACAACCTTTTTGATTGCATCATGTTCGTCCTACAAAGGAATTATTTTACATATAAAATAAAGCAAAAAATATTGGCAATATGATAGCATCTACCAACAGTTGCATCACCAAACAAGTAGAAAAAATAAATAAAAATAAAAGCAAAAACTATAAAATGGAAACACACTATAGAGGTATAGGCCAACAAAATGGATTCTTCCCATGTAGGAGATGCGTAGGGTGTAAGAAATCTAACAATAAAATACAAACTAGTATAGCAAATATCAATGGCACATACAAAGAAAATATTAGAGGCTTCATCACATGTAATATACGCGATTATATGTCCCTGTAACAAGATATACATTGGCCAGACTAAGAGACAAATAAAGAAAAAAAAGAGTGGGGGAACACACACATACAACAGTAAGAAAAAATTAGAGGGGCACCCACTGTCGAGGCATTATAAAGAGAAACATGAGGGGAGATTCGATGGCTCAACTTTCGGGGGGGGGGGGGGGGAATTTAATTAAAAGTATGTCAAGAGCAGAAACCAAATGGATTTTTAACATGGATACACTAACACCTGGAGGGTTAAATACTGAGATTGAGTTATTTGCATTTGAATAATGAACTGCTCTGAAGGTAGCGTAAACGGGTTAAGGTTAAAGAGAGGAGTGTATAAATATCAGGTACAAGGCAGCATTACCGTATTCCTTTTCCTGATGAAGGACAGCGTACTGTCCGAAACACGTAGATAGGAATTCTGGTACCTACTACCATCCGTAGTCTGCACATCACTTTCCGCTTGAGACAAGCACGAGGTACAATTTATACAAACGGCATCGCGCCACTGGCCAGGGTGTAGCACAGTATAGCAACCTTAGCTCAACAAGTGGATTACACTAAGAAGGAATGATAAGCCACGGAGCGAGCGCTACTGAACAGGTAACTGTTGTTACTTACTAGAAAACGTGTCTGTGACGCCTCCACTGTGTAACAGTAGGCTGTTATGAGCTAGGGAGAGTGCGGTGTCACCTATATACAAAAGTATATTTAATAAAAAGAAAAAAAGAAAGAAAATGCTGCCTGGTGAAGAACATCTTGGACGAAGTGATCCAAAATATTAAAGTGGATCAACCTAAAGGAATTGTGTAGTGGGACCTCCCTGGCAGATCAGCTGTTTGAAGCGTCACGGCACTCCTGTGAGCGCTGCGTCTTCTTCAAAGTTTACCTGCACGCTGTCTCCCTTGTAGCAGCGGTAGAGTGTAATTACAACTGCTGGTCCCATTCACTTGAATGATATGGAGCAGTAGTAATTTCATTGAGCCGCTCTACAAGCAAGGCGAGTTGCAAATAATTTTGAAGTGGAAGCAGCACTCACATGAGCACTGCTACCCCTTTAAACAGCTGATTGCCGAGAGTCAGACCCATGATGATCTGATACTGATGACCTATCCCAAGGATAGGTCATTAATTGTTTAGTTTTGCACAACCCCTTTAAGATCTGCTTTCAGTCTGAGCTGGGCAAGAATATGCCATCACCAAATGTTCTAGAGTTAAAGAGGTTGTCCAAGATCAGAAAAACATGACCATTTTCTTCCAAAAACAGTGCCATCTCTGTCCATGGGTTGCATGTGATTTTGCAGCTCGGCTCCATTGTAGTCAATTGGGCAGAGCTGCAATAATACGCCCAACCTGTGGGGGCTGTTTTTGGAAAAAAGCAGCCATGTTTTTCTAATCCTGGACAACCGCTTTAATAGGAAAAAAATGCACACTTGCTGAGAAAAAAGGTGTTTGCTCTTGTGGACACAAAGCTCACTCATGAACTGTACCTAAAGGGTGGAGTATGGAGAAGCCAGTATTTCAAAACAAGTATCCCAATACAGATTAGATAAAGCACAGCCAGAAATATAGCTGATATTTCGGGTCTTTTTGTTCCTCCCTTCTGGATCATTTTTATGAACAGCTGTGTTGCCATCCAATCATGTCTTCGCCTTCATGGAGTCTTGCATACTGGCTGATTCCTCGCCTCCCTAGCACACAGACACTGAGGGAGAGGTTCTGCTACAGCCTCTCCTCCTCCCCATTTTCTATTTACTATAGGTGGATTATTGCCTTACTTTCACCAAATAAGATATACTACAAAGTTTCCTATTCCCATGTATGCAAAGAGTTCATTGGATGATGGGCATCTTTCATCAGGATGAAAGATGCCGATTGTCAGCAGCACATCCCTAGATGTGCTCCTGATAATGACAAGAACTGAATGAGGGAGGAATGAATGTGTTTCCATCCATCGGCGCTCACATTGCCTGTACTTTGGCCAGTGTAATATAGCCTTTAGGGACACAACTATTTTTGGCAACATTAGGTTGTGATTGCCTGTAATATTTCATTTTTCTTCTCTCAAGAGTGATTTGTAATAACTGTTTAGTATACCTTTCTTATGTCCCAGTGCAACAGCAAGATCCATTGGGGTGTATCCAGAATCTGCCTCCATCGTTAAATCTGCTCCTCGCTCTGTACATATACAAGGGACAATTAGTACTCGGGCCAGTCTTCTAAGTGGTTAATTTAAAAATTCATAAAAAATTACAGGCAGCCATTCACATTCTGTACTGAAATATGCTTAAAGGGGTTGTCCGGGTTCAGCTCTGAGCCCGGACATACCCGTATTTTCACCCAGGCAGCCCCCCTGATGTTAGCATCAGAGCATGTTATGCTTCGATGCATTCCCTTGCCCTGCGCGATCTATTTACAATAACACACTGCCGGGCGGAGGCTTCCACCCAGCAGTGTGTTCGGTGACGTCACCGGCTCTGATGGGAGGGATTCAGCGCAGGGCAACGGAGAGCATCGGAGCATGAAATGCTCCGATGCTCTTGTCAGGGGGCTGCCTGGGTGAAAATATAGATATGTCCGGGTTCAGCTCTGAACCCGGACAACCCCTTTAAAAGACATCTGTCAGCAGATTTGTACCTATGAAACTGGCTGACCTCTTACATGTGGGCTTGTCAGCTGAAGACATCTGTGTTGGTCCCATGTTCAATATGTGTCCGCATTGCTGAGAAAAATGAAGTTTTAATATATCCAAAAGAGCCTCTAGGAGCACCAGGGGCATTGCAGTTACACCTCTCTCTACAACTGTGGTGCCCCCTACACTTTGATTAACAGGGCCAAGCAGTGTAGATGTCATCACGCCTGGCCCTGTCAATCAAAGTGGAGAGGGTGGTGCAGATCGCTGAGCCTCTAGGTGTAACAGCAACACCCTCGTTGCTCCTAAAGGCTCATTTGCATATAGTAAGACATCCTTTTTCCCAGCCATGCAGGCACATATTAACATGAAACCAACACAGATGCCTTCAGCTGCCAAGTGCACATTCAACAGGTCAGCCAGTTTTATAGGTACAAACCTGCTGACAGAAGCCCTTTAAATTTTCTATTTTCCCATTAAAATTATTTATAAACATACTGTAAATTGCATTTATCCTTTAATTCACTTATTGCGGCCATTATCAGTTAATTGTTCCTGAAAATGGCAGTCCCACGTTCCTCCACTGATGGAGCAGCAGGCCGAACATGCATCCTGCCACTCCATTCATTCTCTATGGGACTGCTGGAGCGCTGTACTCTGCTACAGTATCTCAGGGGGTAACTTCATACCTAGCTCAACTCCTTTAATGATTGAACTAAGTGGCTTATTTGATTCTATTTTACAATATCCTATAATAGTAAATGTAAAGGTTTGCCTAAAAGAGTAAAAGGATTTCTGCACCCTCAATAGTTGCAGCCAAGTGATATGACACAACGTCACTCTCAAGATGTTTCTGCAAGTACTTGTACCCAAGATGAAGTGAAAACGAATATATAGGTACCTAGTAGCACCTCCACACATTTTACATGATTCCCTCTCACTGCATACAGTAATGGCGTGCCCCCGTTCTGCAAAAGAAAAAAGTCATAATTCATATGTATCACTGAACATACAATCTGTACATTTCTGCTTTGTCATAAGACCCGTGATTAACCCTTCACAGTTTAGAATAAGGGATAAAAGTAGAGGAAGACCACTACCCCCAGCTGCTAACAGTGACTTGATTTCAGCTATTTGAAGGGGTTGTCCCATGAACTGTATCTCCTTTCCACAGGATAGGGAATAGGTGTCTGAATGGCAGGGGTCTGACCTGTGGGGCCATACTACTAATAATGAGAACATGGGCCCTGGTTGAATGGTGTGGCAGTCACGTATGTGCACTATATGGGACTGCCAGAGATAGGTTACAACAGTGGACGGCAAGGAGTAAAGGGACAACCCCTATAAAGGAAGAGGAGTTGTTAGTGTTCTCATGTCTAAGAGGAGGATTGTGCAGAAAGTACAGGGTGCAGTGGTTTTCAAATTTCTGTCCTATGATGATATATTACTGTGCTCATCTCCAATTATAAAACATGTCTTGATATATAAAATGTATATAACAAAATAAAAGAACAGCACAGAAGAATACACAGTATAGACTATATAGCATCGGGAAAAAAGGACTCAAAATATTATAACTTTATAACTATATCAAAATACTAAGGACCGATTCACCCGACCGTGCTCGGTCTAGGTAACGCAGCTCATGTGGCGGCCGGATCTCTCAGACCAACCGTGGCTCCCCTGACCCAAATTGACTGCAGCATAGTGATTTAGGACACAGTCTGTTCCCATCGAATCTGGGGTCTATTGTACTGTACCCACATCATCTGCGTACAATAATAGGACATGTTCTATTTTTTGGCGGGGCCGTGGAACTGTGTGCTGTCCGCATCTTTTGCAGCCCCATTAAAAATGAATGGGTCCGCACCCGTTCCGCAAAAGTGTGGACGTGTGAATGGACCGTAGTAGTGTGTCTGCCTGTGGGCTTTGGACTAAGCTGCTCTGAATCGCGGTCAAATGGTTATAGCAACAGTCATTACTATATACTAGCGACACATTGACTTACCCAATCATAAATATTAATGTCCACTTTCTTATTCAGGAGTAAAGTCACAATATCGGAATATCCTCCAGTGCTTGCCAGAGACAGGGCGCTTTCTCGCTCCTTGGCCAGGATGTGAGGATCTGCTCCCTGTGGACAGATATTAATACTACAGCAATGTATTTATTGTACGAGTGGCACGTGTCCTGGTCATGTCATGGGCACATAGGCGCAGGGTTGGTTTGTTACATTACAGGTATCAGAGCTCTCTTGTCCAGCACCTTTGTGTGTATCACACGACCAGAACAGAATCTCATTATCTGGTAGTAGACTATATAGGCTCCCATTCAACAACAGCAACCTGTCACCCTGCAAATCATGAGGACTTTGTGCAGAAATTTGAGAAAATAGTCAAAACTGAAATACCCCCTATGTCTGAAAGAGAATGTGGTCTTGTTATAGATGAAAGGAAGGGGGGTAAATCTCAACTCTGCTTGACTACTGTAATTGTTAGAGCCAGTTCCATAGCCCTGTAACTTCTCAACTACCTGATACTTACTTAAAAAGGACCTGTCCCCTCTCCTGACATGTCTGTTTTGGTAACTACTTCCATTCCCCATGTAATAACAATTCTGGAGCATCTATTCTTATGACTCTTTATTGTGCCATTCCTCTATTATTCCTACTTTAAGTTTATGAATTGCCAGCAGTCAGCAATAAAGGTTCATCTGAGTGTTACCAGTTGGGGGTGCGTATGTCTGCGCAGTCTGACAATATTCAATCAGTGCCAGACTCTGCAGGCACACACCCCCACCTGGTAACACTCAGATGGACCTCTATTGGTAAATAAGTGCAATTCATTCTAAAATGTATAGTAAGAATAATAGAGGAATGGCACAACATAGAAATATAAAAAATGATGCTCCACAATTGTTATTTAATGGAGAAAGCAAATAGCTACTAAAACAGAGATGTCAGTTCCCCTTAAATAGTCATTACCTTTTCACACAACTTTACATAAATCAATAGTACAAGTGACCATAAGGAACTTTGTAATATGTCTTATCAGTGAGAAATGTCTAGTTCACATGTTATCAGCTGTTTACCCCCCCTTCCTTGCAAAATGCTTTTATCTTTGAAATATGCTTTTAATCTGTCCAGGACCGATCAGCTCACACAGGGATCAGATTAAACATGTCTACACAAGTCTATAAGGAGGGGAGGGGGGGAGGAGTGAGCAGGAGCTGGGTGAGACAGAAGTGACACACAGACAAAGAGACTGCTGCAGCTACATAGAAAGTTTATACCTCAGCACAAGTGCTTTATTCACAATCATACAGGTCAGTACTTGTCCTCCAGTAATGTCCTCCTTGATCCTGCTTCTGTCTGACTAAGAGAAGGTTAGAAGGTATGCAAATGAGCTCATACCTTCTTCCAAGAATTCCAGAGGAGCACTGCCTGGCCTAGGGATGAGCGAATCGACTTCGGATGAAACATCCGAAGTCAATTCGCATAAACCTTTGTTTCAATACTGTACGGAGGAAGAGCTCCTTACAGTATTAGAATGTATTGGCTCTCATGAGCCGAAGTTATTACTTTGCGAAGTCTCACAAGTCTATACATAACTACTTCAGAAATTGATTTATACTGTAAAAAAACATTTCCCGAACTCGAGTTCGGTTCCAAGTGGTACCTTGGAACCAAACCCAAGTTCGGTAAATGTTTTTTTACAGTATAAATCAATTTCTGAAGTTATTATGCGAAGTCTCGTGAGACTTCGAAGTAATAACTTCGGCTCATCAGATCCAATACATTCTAATACTGTACGGAGCTCTCGCTCTGTACAGTATTAAAACAAAGTTTTATGCGAATCGACTTCGGATGTTTTATCCGAAGTCGAATCGCTCATCCCTACTCCTCACGTTGTTTAAGGCACTCTCCGTAAGGAGATATTGTATTTCCCCAAATAAGAGAAGGTTAGGAAGCAGATTCTCCTCCACTTTCTGTGTACAGTGGATGGAAGCTAGTATCCATCGACCATGTCTGAGAGAACAACAAACTAGATATTCCCTGTGCACAAAGGAAAACTGCTAAAAATTGTAAATACAGGCCATATAATGGCCAGAAATATGTTATCTCCATGTACATACACTGTATTATTGATTAAGGGTACTTTCACACTTGCGGCAGAGGAATCCGGCAGGCAGTTCCGTCGCCGGAACTGCCTGCCGGATCCCTCAAGACGTATGCCAACTGATGCCATTTGTAAGACTGATAAGGATCCTGATCAGTCTTACAAATGCATTGAAATGCCGGATCCGTCTTTCCGGTGTCACATGCACAGACCTGAAGGACGGATCCGGCATTGCGGTATTTTGAATGCCTGATCCGGCACTAATACATTCCTATGTAAAAAAATGTGTTCCGGATTTTTGGCCGGAGATAAAAACGTAGCATGCTGCGGTATTATCTCCGTCCTGAACAGTCAAAAAGACTGAACTTAAGACATCCTGATGCATCCTGAACGGATTACTCTCCATTCAGAACGCATGGGGATAAAACTGATCAATTCTTTTCCGGTATAGAGCCCCTAGGACGGAACTCTATGCAGGAAAAAAATAACACTGGTGTGAAAGTACCCTAATGCAGAGCTTGTTGAAAAGTTAGGTACGATTTAATTTTATCAATGGACTATATACTGAATAGGTTGTGTCTGCATAGCATTTTCTTTGAAAGCAATAGAAATGTCTCTCATTTACCATATCTAGGAGGTAACGGACAGTCTCTATCTCACCAAAAGCAGCTGCCCACATTAAAGGAGTAAAGCCTCGCTCGTCTGGTCGGTTTAAAAAACTATCATCTAGGTGGAAACCAAAAGGCTCATTAAGAAAGCAGGTTGTCCATATTTCCTTCACAAACAGTTGCCATTAGGTTTACACAACATACCTTTCTGCAGATATTCCTTTAACTGAGTGAGCTCTCCCTGGGCTGCAAGCTGCTGCACAGAAAGGGCTGGGGTGAGGCAAGAGACACAATGAATCAGTGATCTATCTGTTCATTAGAAGAATACCCTATACCAGTGATGGCTAACCTTGGCACTCCAGCTGTGGTGAAACTACGACTCCCAGCATGCTCCATTTATTTCTATAGAGTTCTGAGAGCAGCCAAGCAAGGGGGGCATCTTGGGAGTCGTAGTTTTACCACAGCTGGAGTGCCAAGGTTAGCCATCACTGCCCTATACCTATCCTGTCATATGAAATTCTAAGAGAAACAACTTAAGGCGGCAGAATTTAAAGAGAACCTGTCACCGGGATTTTGTGTATAGAGCTGAGGACACGGGCTGCTAGATGGCTGCTAGCACATCTGCAATATCCAGTCCCCATAGCTCTCTGTGCTTTTTTTGTGTAAAAAAACCGATTTGATACATATGCAAATTAACCTGAGATGAGTCCTGTATGTGAGATGAGTCAGGGACAGGACTCATTTTAGGTTAATTTGCATATGTATCAAATTGTTTTTTAACACGATAAAAGCACACAGAGCTATGGGGACTGGGTATTGCGGATGTGCTAGTGGCCATCTAGCAACCCATGTCCTCAGCTCTATACCCAAAATCCCGGTGACAGGTTTCCTTTAAAGGATTTTATTATTTTCAAACCATTCGTCTTAACCGTTTCAAGACCCTAGGATTTTCCATTTTTGTTTTATACTCCCTGCCCTCCTAGAGCCATAACTTTTTTATTCAAATGTTTTTTGCGGGACAAGCTGAGCTGTCTAATGGCACCATTTAATATGGCATATAATGGCAAAAAAATTCTAAATGGGGTGACTATGGGAAAAAATGCAATTACGCCATAGTTTTATGGATTTCATATTTAGGGAGTTCCCTATTCTCTGTGTCAGTATCAATACAGCGATATCACATTTGTGTCATTTTTCTTGCGTTAATACTTAAAGAGGACCTTTCGCCACTTCTGACATGCTATTCCTTTATTTTTTCTACTAGAAGTTATGAATGAATAGCCAGCAGTCTGCAGTAAGGGGACAGAGGGGTGGTAACAAGTTGGGGGGGTGTACCTGCACAGACTGACAATGGCAGCACTGATTGGATAGAGTGAGTCCTGTGCAGGTACACCCCCCCAACTGGTTACCACCCCTC
This sequence comes from Bufo gargarizans, assembly GCF_014858855.1. Classification (NCBI taxonomy): domain Eukaryota; kingdom Metazoa; phylum Chordata; class Amphibia; order Anura; family Bufonidae; genus Bufo; species Bufo gargarizans. The sequence goes on along the minus strand of NC_058080.1, from coordinate 385,386,949 downwards.
TGTCCCCTTACTGCAGACTGCTAGCAATGCATTCATAACTTCTAGTAGGACTTATAAAATAATAGCACAACATGGAGCCATAAGAATAGATGCTCCAGAATGTTATTACATGGGGAGTGCATTAAGCTATTAAACCAGACATGTCAGGACAGGTTCTCTTTAAAATAAAAACGTTGAGAAAAAAACAGATTTTTGCTTTGCACTGCCATTTTCTGACCACACAACTTTTATATATTTACGTCTACGGAGCTGCAGGTCATTTTCAGTGACACATTTTTGGAGTGTGTACATCTTTTTGATCACTTTTGATTCTATTTTTGGGGGGAGGTGAAGCGGGAAAAAAAAGTGGTGAATGGGCTAGTTAGAAATGATTTTCCTGTTACAGCGTCCACAGTACAGAATAAATATGTTTATATTTGAATACTACAGGTGTTTTGGGCTGCAGCCGTGCAAATGATTTTTGTTTATTATGGGGAAAGAGGGGTGGGGTGATTTGAATATTTATATTTTTTTATACTTTTCAAAGATTAAAGAGTGTTTTATACCTTCTATTATGTCAGCCACTATTCTTGAAGTTTATAACCAGCAGTCTCCTATCTGACTACATTTCCTGGATGATAATGCATGCTGTTATGTCTGCCTGTATTCTTCTTCAGGAACAGCACCACACTTGTCCACAGGTTGCGTGTGGTATTGCAGCTGATCCCCATTTACTTCAAACACAACCTGTTGACACGTGTGGCACTGTTTCTGGAAGAAAGCAGCCAGGTTTTTCTCATCTCACAAAAACAACTGAAGTATATATAAAGTATTATGTGTAGCACAACTAAGCACTGGATTTGGAACTCACAGTCCAGAGTTGCTGGTAATACAGATACCATGTTTCCTCGTTGTCTGTTGGTTAGGGTTGTTGAATATTTTAAAGGGCCAACTGTGAAGAGAAAAATCAGTATTCAGATCAATCACAATAGCTACATAGATCAGACAACTAATGAACGGTGTCTCCTCAGTGTGCCATTGGCCGCAGATTTTTTTCTAGATCCCCTGGAGATTTCTCCCTTTGCTATACAATCCACAGAAAAGCCTGCACAGAAATCCCCAAATAAGCATATTTTTCCAGGACATCCTCCATGACAGTACCACAAGAGGTTGTCCTTCTAGGGCTCTGTCGGGGCAGGAACACAGATAGGTTAAAAGGCCGCTTCCACCACCCTCTAGTGTTCTTCTGTCCCTGCAGAGGACAGACGCAGACAGAACCCCCGCTTAGGCTGGGTTCACACCTGAGCGTTCTGAAAGGAGCGCTCTGTATGCGCGATTGTACCGGCGTTTACAATCGCGCATACAGAAACAAGCGAACGCCCATTGTCGCGCGTTCCCGAAAGTCTATGTACGGGAACGCGCGACAAAACGCCCCAAAGAAGCTCAAGAACTTTTTTGAGCGTAGGGCGTTTTTCAGCGCATTCAAACGCGCTGTAAAACGCTCAAGTGTGAACCAGGGCCATAGGGAAGCATTGGTTTTCATGTGTTGAGCGTTTTACAGCGCGTTTGAACGTGCTGTAAAATGCTCAGGTGTGAACCCAGCCTAAGGGAAGAAGTTTTTGTTTGGTGGATTCTACTGACTTTTTCAGATTTTAAAGGATGGGCTGTATCAGGGGGTTCTGCCTCTCCTTCCGCCCCTGTGTAGCAAGCACATCTCTGGACAGAGGTCCCCTCACGTTTCCTATATCCCAAATGACTGTAAGCTTCATCACCTCTGCAGCTTCTAAGTCTACTTCTGCTGCAGGATCTGTGGTCCAGTGCCGCCCCCGAGGGGTTAACTGCCACTGATCGCAGCTCCATCTTAGAGGTCGGGTCCCGGATATGTGATTCTGCCATCGGCACCCACCTCCTGTATTTGTATTAATGGTTTAAAAACATTGGTGATGCAGTATTAAATCATTGGTGGCGCAATGCTCCCCCCAACCGTTAATATTAAATCATTGGTGGCAGTTGCCACAGGGTCCCCTCCTCCTCATTGGTGGTGCAATGGCAGTTCCGATCGGAGCACCAGCAGTGTAATCGCAGGGGCTCCGGACAACAATGAAACATCAGAAGTCGATTCGCATAATATTTCGTTTGAATACTGTACAGTATTAGAATCTATTGGCTCTGATAAGCCGAAGTTATTACTTTGCGATGTGTTGTGAGACTTCGAGTAATAACTTCAAAAATTAATTTCTACTGTTAAAAACCTTTTCCCAAATTCGGGTTCGGTTCCAAGTGGCACCTTGCGCTCGCTCTGTACAGTATTCAAACAAAGTATTATGAGAATTAATGTTTCATCCAAAGTCAATTTGCTCATCCCTAGTTGTAAACTTCTTGATTATATTGCACACCATGGACAAAGGAACATCAAGATCTCTGGAGATGGACTTAAAGGGGTTGTCCGGGTTGAGAGCTAAACCTGGACCTCCATTTTCCCCCCGGCAGCCCCCCTGACTTGAGCATCGGAGGATTCATGCTCCGATGCTCTCCTTAGCCCTGCGCTAAATCGCGCAGGGCAAAGGCATTTTAAGGAGTTCCGGTGACGTACCGGGCTCTCTATGGGGCTGACAGGAAGCCCGGTGACGTCACCGGCACTGATGGGAGGGATTTAGAGCTGCCCTAGCCAGTAAAACGGCTAGGGCAGCACTAAGGCCCGCCCATCAGAGCCAGTGACATCACCGAACACTTCTGCCCGGCAGTGTGTTATTGAAAACAAAAGAGACCTTGCCCTGGCGATCTAGCACAGGGCAAGGGAGCGCATCGGAGCATGAGATGCTCCGATGCTAGCCTCAGGAGGGGCTGAGTGGGTGAGAATTAAGGTATGTCTGGGTTCAGCTCTGAACCCGGACAACCCCTTTAACCTTGAGCTTGTTGATATTTTTCCACAATTTTGGTTTTCAAGTCCTCAGACAGTTCTGTTCTCCATGCTTAGGCTACTTTCACACTTGCGGCAGACAGATCCGGCTATCTGCATGCAAACGGACAGCATTTGTAGACAGATCCGTCTTACAAATGCATTGCAAGAACGGATCCGTCTCTCTGGATGTCATCCGGAGAAACGGATCAGTTATATATATTTTTTCACATTTTTACTGGTCTGCGCATGCGCAGACCAGAAAAACGGATCCGGCATTGCGGTATTTTTAATACCGGATTCAGCACTAATACATTTCAATGTAAATTAATGTTGGATCCGGCATTCCGGCAACTGATCCGGAATTTTGGACGGAGATAATATTGCAGCATACACAAACGCTGTTCAGTGACTGAACTGAAGACATCCTGATGCATCCTGAACAGATTGCTCTCCATTTAGAATGCATGGGGATAAAACTAATCAGCCCCTAGGACAGAACTCAGTGCCGGCAAAGAAAACCGCTAGTGTGAAAGTACCCTTAGGCTGGGTTCACATGGGAGTTGCGGATGCGAATGCAAAGCGTTTAAATGCATTTCTTCAGGACCTCGCAAAGTGTGGTGACGTCACTAAGCTCATCACATGGTCCATCACCATGGTGATAGATCATGTGATGTATCGTGATGAGCACAGTGATGTCACCACAGGTCCTTTGACAGGTCCTGAAGAAAGAACAGGAGACCTGCAGCTACGCGAGCAATTGGAGAAGGCGAGTTAATTTTATTTTTTAACCCTCAATTCACCTTCTACTAAGCATTCTGTATTAATGAATGCTATTATTTTCCCTTATAACCATGTTATAAGGGAAAATAATACAGTGAATAGACTTTCATCCTAGCAACCATGCGTGAAAATTGCACCGCATCCGCACTTGCCTGCGGATGCTTGTGATTTTCACGCAGCCCCATTCACTTCTATGGGGCCTGCTTTGCGTGAAAAACGCACAGTATAGAGCTTGCTGCTGCGTGAAAGTGATGCGTGAAAATCACTGCTCATGTGCACAGCCCCATAGAAATGAATGTCTCCGGATTCAGTGCGGAAATCTCAACCGTATGAACCCAGCCTTAGTGTGGCACACACAATGCAAAGATTGAGTCAACTTCTCCCCTTTCATCTGGTTTTAGGTGTGATTTTTATATTGCCCACACCCGATACTTGCCACAGAACAGTTTGAACGAGCATCACATGCTTGAAACAAAGTTGTTTACCCACAATTTTGAAACGGTGCCAACAATTTTGTCCGACCCATTTTTGGAGTTTTCTGTGAAATGATGTACAATTTGCCTTTTTTTTTCCCTTTGTTTTCTGGTGTGTTGTTCTAAAACACACAAAGGAAATTGCAATAATTTTCTGGGAGAAATACTTCATTTTCTGGAAACATTTCAGGGGTGCCAACACTTTTGCCCATGACTTGTATATGGCTCTATACTACCTGTTATATTTACAACATAACACCAATCAAAATTAACGCCCAAAGGCAGTAATGGCTGTGAGTTAGATAGAAATTAATAAACACCTATAAATGTACAACACAGCCGTGTTCATATGTAAAACATACCAAATCTTTATTGTTACATACAAAAACATATATATGGCAATGAAGACACAGGAATAACACTGGACTGCTGGTAATGTAGCAATACAATAAATGCAGTAAATCCCATCTACCCCTGACAAGTGCCAAGTAGGTATCAAGTCAATAGGTAATAATAAAGTGCAAAGTGCATGAAAATGGAGATAAGAAGAAGCGACAGCGAAACGCGAGTTGGAGGTTAGAATTTACTGGTCTGTATTTATTGAGCAGCTATTTTTCCCACGTTTATCCCCATTTTCATGCACTTTATTATTACCTATTGACTTGATACCTACTTGGCACTTGTCAGGGGTAGATGGGATTTACTGCATTTATTGTATTGCTACATTACCAGCAGTCCAGTGTTATTCCTGTGTCTTCATTGCCATATATATGTTTTGTATGTAACAATAAAGATTTGGTATGTTTTACATATGAACACGGCTGTGTTGTACATTTATAGGCGTTTATTACCTGTTATATTTACCTGAGGCTCGTGTTTGTGTTTACGTTTATCAGTCATACAATTTCACATTCAAGTTACCATTTAACTGGGCGACCTCTTCTTCTGTGTCCGATCCATTCTGGGTTTCCGGATACATACTGAGGATGACTATGGTCCCGTCATTGATAGTGTGGCAGGATGTGGTATCTGCCATATGGTCTGCCATCGCTAGAGGGGGGGAAAAAAAGGGGATTTCACATTTTTCATATCTGTGGTTACTGTCTCTATGCATTATTTCCTTCTCGTTATACACAAATCTATCAGAAATTCTGGGACATATTATCCGCAGTCCATCAGATGATTTCATAGCCTGAAAAAAGTGGTTTCTTAAAACTTTTTATTATGGACATTGTAGGATTCAGGAACATGAATGGAAAGGTATAGATAGGAGTGCGGGCTCAGCGATCAAGGGACCCAAGTGTTCTCTAACAGATCTGGAGATATGTTACATGAACTAGTCCTCATTGGGGCATTGCATTTTAGGTTAATACCACTGCATGGCTGATAACAGAGGGCAATAGCATGCATTCATCCCTGTTAGTGTTCCATTCTAATAAGTAAGCAAGCAGGCAGGCACGGCACAACTCTCACCCACCCGTGTAATGGAAGGGTCAGCCTCCGTTCTATCCAGGTTCTTAAAGGCGCAGCTCCCTCCTGCTGCGCGGCATAGCAGGAGTTAAGCAGGCTAGCTACCTTGCAAACAAGCGGCGCGCACTTCCGGGTGTTTGGATGTGAGGCGCCTTCTGATTGGCCCGCACCACGCAGCTCCTGATTGGTCCATAATCCAGGCCGTGCTGTGATTCGCCGTAGGCTGGTCAGGTGTCATTGAACGGTCTACCAACCTGATGCTATCCGAGAACTGCTGGGATTTGTAGTCCCGCGGTAAGCAGCGCAGCTCAGTGTGGGGTTGTATGGGCGGGCATGATATACAGGCGCGCGGGTTTCATGTGTTATTACTCTCTGGTTTGCAGGCGGAACCTTTGAGCTTTGTTGCACCCGGACTGCTATTGGTGGCGGGCTGGACGCGAGGAGTAGCCCCAGCTGTGTAAGCAGTGACATGGTCATGGAGGAGCAGGAGATGCAGATCAAGGTGAAGAAAGGTAATGTGACTTCTAGGTGGAGGAGGACCGCTGGCAGTGGTTAGGCTGAGTTCACACTTCAGTGATTGGGCAGGTGCTTTGCACCTGATCTCTGCTTGGGCTGCACTACTGCTATTGGCTCACAATCACTGAAGTGTGAACTCGGGCTTAGGCATTTGTTCATTACATTGCGGTAATACCAGCCGTGTTCTTTTTTTCATGATAAGGTTTTGTGCAGTTTTATCTTATTCACTTTTTTAAAGTTCCCATCCGATGTTTTATCGCTGATGTCATGCACTGCTTCCATATACTGACAGGCATCCTATTAGTATTACACAAATGGCAGACCGGAGAACTCTCTTTAGCTGCCATGTAAACGCATCAGAACTCTGCAGTCTCCATCTAACCACTTAGATGCCGCAGTCACTACCCTGAGATGTGGTAGAGGGGTTGTCTGTGCTACAGATCTTACGACCTATCTTCAGGTCATCAATATCTGACACTCTCTGCTGCATCGATAACGCTGACCCCAGCAATTTAAAAGGGATGTCTGAGCTACAGATATTGATGCCTTATCGCAGGCATGCTCAACCTGCGGCCCTCCAGCTGTTTCAAAACTACAACTCCCAGCATGCCTGAACAGCATACAGCTATCAGCCTACAGCGGGGCATTGTGGGAGTTGTAGTTTTACAAAAGCTGGAGGGCCACAGGTTGAGCATGCCTGCCTTATCGGAATAGGTCATCAGCATTAGATAGATGGGGGTCCAACTTACAGTGTACTCTTCAGTAGGAATAAAGATGTAGAAGAGTGCCATCTTTAAACAGCAGATCTGATAGTTAGGGGTGAGCAAATCGAAATTCAGATCCAAGCTTCTTTCCGCAACTTCGTTTTAATGCTGTCTCCGTACAGCGTTAAAATGTTTGCTCTGCGCAGAGGCAACATTCGTTAAGTGGGGATTGAAAATGAGAGACGAGTAGTCTAAATGTGTGTGTGTATATAGTATAACGGGATTGGTGAATGAGTTTTTAAAGGGAACCTGTCACCTGGATTTTGTGTATAGAGCTGAGGACATGGGCTGCTAGATGGCCGCTAGCACATCCGCAATACCCAGTCCCCATAGCTCTGTGTGCTTTTACTGTGTAAAAAAAACTATTTGATACATATGCAAATTAACCTGAGATGAGTCCTGTCCCTGACTCATCACACATACAGGACTCATCTCAGGGTAATTTGCATATGTTTCAAATCGTTTTTTTTTACACAATAAAAGCACACAGAGCTATGGGGACTGGGTATTGCAGATGTGCTAGCAGCCATCTAGCAACCCATGTCCTCAGCTCGGTACACAAAATCCAGGTGACAGGTTCCCTTTAAGCAAATTGTTTTAGGTTGATGACATTCTTTTGGGTATGAGCTGTTCTTTATATGTGAAGAAAAAAAAAAAAAAAAGAATAAACAATCATGCTGTACAAGATCATGTTCATTTTTTTAATCAATGTCCATGTCCCTTTTTTGCCCTCTACATGTCATCTGTTTTATGCATGTATGAAAAAATAACACATTAAATAAATCAAACCCCCAGCAGCCAGTGGATTACCTTAAAGGGAACCTGTCACCGGGATTTTGTGTATAGAGCTGAGGACATGGGCTGCTAGACCGCCGCTAGCACATCTGCAATATCCAGTCCCCATAGCTCTGTGTGCTTTTATTGTGTAAAAAAAACGATTTGATACATATGCAAATTAACCTGAGATGAGTCTTGTCCCTGACTCATCTCACATACAGGACTCATCTCAGGTTAATTTGCATATGTATCAAATCGGTTTTTTAAAGCAATAAAAGCACACAGAGCTATGGGGACTGGATATTGCGGATGTGCTAGCGGCCATCTAGCAACCCATGTCCTCAGCTCTATACACAAAATCCCAGTGACAGGTTCCCTTTAACATGACGTAGTTCATGAGGCTCCCATGTCCATATGATCCATAGAAAATACTGCAGCTTTCAAATATTGCTTCACTTCTTTACTAATGTATAGCAAAGGCTTAAAACTCCACATAGGAAACAGTCTAAAGGTGGAAGACAAGTCCAAAATTTCAAACCAGTAATCCAGGAAGACACTATGGCGGAGAATTAAGGGATCACACACAGACACAATGTTTCAGGGTCCATGTCGCATCTGCGTAGGATTGCACTTGAGTTACCTCCATCGTGTCTTCTTGTGGATTACCTTTTTTGAAAATTTGAATTTGGACCTTTTGGACTTTGTTCATATGTGGACTTTTTACCTATGTAGATTTCATGCTATGTGGGATATTAAAATAAGTATTTGATAAAGAAGTGAAGCAATACGTGGAAGCATATTGTTGCAGTTTTTATGAAAAAATAACCTTTCTTCATAGATGGAAATGGACCTTTTTTCATGGATTGAAAAATGGATACGGACATGTGAATAATCCTTATGTTCTGGATTACATTATGTCAGTGAGATCTGTTTTAGTATCGATCTGTCAATCAGTGATACGTTTTAAAGCAGAAGCCATAATGCCAGTGTGAACAAAGTACAGTGAAATCTTTTTGAGACCACCACCCAAAATTGCATTGATTTCTATAGGAATTTTCTCGTAGACGCAAATGGCTGCGACAGGAAATCTGGTCTGGGTAAGGGGTGGTCTTCTGGAGAATAACAATCTTCTTTTTCTATTTTTTCTTTTCTAGTTACGGACAAGTTCACTGAGAGCATGTATGTCCTTGCCAACGAGCCGTCTGTGGCTTTATATAGGCTTCAAGAACATGTCCGCAGGTCTCTTCCGGAACTGGCACAGCACAAGGTGGGCAAGCATAACGCGAGCTTGTACTGTACTATGAAACGGTATCTGTTTGTGCCAGTGGTCATGTAGAATTAGTGGAGGTCTAACTGCTTAAAAAAGGCTAATGTATGAGTGAAGCCTTGCATTTACTGGATCACAAATGATGGATTAAAGGCTTCCACTTTGTGTTCACCTTTCACACAGAGATTACTGCCCAAAGGCAGTAATCATGACGTCAAACACCAGTGTTTCCGTCTGTCTCTTTCTGTGTTTGCATTTTTTTGGGCCTGATTGCATTTTATATAGCACCCCCCTCCACCATATACTGGTTCTTACACACTGCTTGTATCCTCTCCTCCTCCTTGCCTGTGATGTTTGATCAGTGAGTCCCTGGTTGCTAATTGCCCTTTAGGGCAAAATTGTAAAAAAAAAATTTTTGCTAAAACTGAAAAAAAAAATTAGGGTCAGGAAGGCATAATTAGATTTGTATATAAGTAAAAATGTCCCAAAACATTTAGCACTAAAGAGGCATTTTCATTTCATGCTTCTGACAAAGACTCTGTTTTACTTGACAACCTTCTCATTAAGTGATGAGGAGGAGGGACCTCCAAGATGCCCCAGAGCACCATAGAGACAAGTGATCCCCCAGTACATGGACAGTTTGGGGATCAAGTTTGACACAACAGGATTCAGTGAGATTGACCATTTCAAGCACTTTTTCAGTGATGAATTGATTGACATCATGTTGTCCCAGACAATACTGTATGCCCAGCAGTTTGCCAGTCACGCCACATCATTATAGGCCCGGCCCCACAGGTGGACCCCTGTAGATGCAGAGGGAGATGTGCAAATTCTGGGGCCTTTTTTTGAACATGGGGCTTCTGAAGAAGCCACCCAACAGGGACATCTTATACTACACCACAATACCTAAGATGTCTTTGTTTTTTTACACTTTGATATCAGTAATGTGCAGCCAGAGGGAAACATTCCTGGAATGTCAAAAGGTAGTTATCAAAAGCCTAATCTTTGGGAACTAGGAAGGGGGGATCCCCAGTATTTCTTAAGGCAAGGCCATACGACCCGTACCAGAGCAGCTTTTCCCTGGCCAAGTTCCCCAAGCTGGCAAGAAACGAAGGACTCAAATAAATAGGATGCAGGGTGTGCTTCAAAAGGAGGATAGGAAAGGACAACATCTACCAGTGTGGTACATGACACTTGGACTTTGTAAGTGTTTGAAGTGTTTTAAACTTTATCATACATCCCTTGATTTTTTTATTTACCCTGATGTTCTTCCAAACATCTTATCTGTGACGCATGCTACTCCTTCCCTTCTGGGCCCTTCCGTGTGCCCGGACAGCAGACTGCTGGGCATTGCTGTATCCAGGAGACCCCACATTGAGGCTCCATGACATTAGCTGGGCACATTTTTGGCACTGAAATGGGGCATCTAAGAAAAAATAAAATCCAATCTCCTGCACATTTAATTTGGGGTTAGAATGCTCTTTACACCCCTAGATGAATGTCTGAAGGTGTGTAGTTTCCAAAATGGGGTCGCTTCTCAGGGGTTTCAAATATTTGGAGTCTCTGTAATCATAGCACAATGCAGTAAATAGGCTTCAGATTTTGCATGGTGCTATTTCCATTCTGAGCCCTGCTGTCGATACAGCAGACAAAAGCCACATGTGAGGTACTACTGTGCTCAGGAAAACCAACTTACACATTTTTGGGGCGTAGGGGTTGTTTCCAGGAATGAAAACTAGGCACAATATATTTGGCACTTAAATGGAATATCTGTAAAAAAAAAAAATGTAATTTTCACCCTGGAAATGCGCACTCCACCCCTAGATGAATGCTTTAAGGGGTGTCGTTTCCAAATGGGGTCACTTTTCTGGGGTACTATGCTGGTACCTCATTGCCTCGACATGGCACCCAAAAAGCATTTCGGCTCTCCAAAAGCCAAATGCTTCCTCCCTTCCAAAGCCTAGCATGTGCCTGCATTTATTGTCCTTTATTTGCAGAATCTCAGTGCTGATTCCATACTGAACTCGCCGGCAGCTAATCTGCTACATGGGTACACAGCCTCTTCATTATAGCAGTCATATATCTTCTCCATTTCCCTTTTGTAACTAAACGGCTGTCTTCTTGATGTTGCAGGCAGATATGCAGAATTGGGAAGAACAAAGTCAAGGCTCTGTATATACTGTGGAGTATGCCTGCAGGTATGTGTTCCAGGTTTTAGGTGTATTATTAGAGATTTGTATGTTTGGGTGGATACAGGATTTTGAGGATACAGTGTTTGAGGATTTGTTGTCTTTGAAAATTATAACTGGCATTACAGTTTACATCAGATAAAGAGAACTATATCTAACCCATTAAGGATAAAAGAATATGTACATGGTGGCGAGTATCCCACCATCACTGGTATTCAAGCATATCTGCTTATTTTTCTGTCTGTCACAAAAGGGGAAAAACTTTTACAAATGACACATTTAGCCAGAATGTTAAAGGGGTTGCCTAACCTCAGGGTGTAACTCAGTCCCCAAGTCATTTGGAGAATTAGTAACCAGCTCCCTCCACTACAAGATTGACGGTGTGGTATAGTTTTCAGTGCCGACTTCTGGTGACAGAACTATAACCAAACACCTGATCGTCAGGGGTGTAGGGTGTAGGACCTCCACCATTCAGCTAGTGATGGTCTCTCCTGAGGATGGGCCATCATTTCGTAAAGCCCAGACAACACCTTTACTTCACAGGTGTTTGTTAAAGGGGGTTGTCTCACTTTATATCCACAGGAAATCCCATAAATGTCTGATAGGTGCAGGTCCCACCTCTGGAATGGAGAGGTGACCATGCATGTGCTGCTCTCTCCATATACCGGAGCATATCGGCTCTCTTGAAGATGCTGATTCCTTAGAGCCTATGCATGGGTAGGAATTATCTTTGCACCACCTAGTTAGGTAGCAATATAGCTTCCTATACTGCACACCGTCTGTACAGTATGTAATTCAATTGATGACAGATGCACTTTAAAGGGAACCTATCACCTCAAAAACCCATATAAGCCCGCCATCATTACTTTATAGTAGCCCCCAGTCTGTTAATAATCGTTTGTTTGATCCAGTAGTCTAATGCTCCATACATGACAAAAACAATGTTTTAAGCGCCATCAGCGCTATCTTGCCGGTCAGCCTGTAGTCAAGGGGGCCGCGACCTCCTTGCTTCAAGTCAAGATAAGCACGCCCCCTAACCGTCCCCTCTTGTGTGTGATTGACATCATGCAGTGTGGCCTAGGATCGCGTAAGTCTAAGTGGTGTGCTTATGAAACCCGGCTAACTGCGGGAGCCGGAGACGGGATCGTGCAGTAACAAGAAGCGCACCGCGCATGCGTGAGACTAACGCGATCCCAGTCCGTACTGCAGGATGTGAATCGCACACGAGAGTTGACGGTTAGGGGGCGTGCTTATCTTGACTTGAAACAAGGAGCCTGAAGTCAAGGGGGCTGACCGGCCTGATGGCGCTTAACACATTATTTTTGTCATGTATGGAGCATCAGATTACTGGATCAAACACATGACTAATAACAGACTGGGGGCTACTATGAGGTAATGCTGGCGGTTTTATATATGCGTTTTTGAGCTGACAGGTTCCCTTTAATCTATATGTTTTGTGTTGGAAGATTGTGAAGATTGTCAATGTGTTAAAAATATTTTCATGTTTTACTTGTTCCCCTAGTGCCGTTAGAAGTATGACGTTCAGCAGCGTGCACTTCAAGAGCATTGATGGCCTCCTAAAGCAAGCTATCAATCTAAAACATCAGCTGACTGCCGTCCAGAGCCGCAGGTAGCACATAGGTGCTGTCTGCCTGTCCTACTGCCCTCCTGCACAGAATCACAAGGCCGTGAAAGCATTCTCTTTGCTGTCCGACTAAATTCCTGCACGCATGCATTTTGGACTTGTTATACTGTAAAGGGTGCAGTGGTTTCAAAACAAAATGATGCACTGTATATTTATGTAGGGACTTTCTATACCATTTCATATGGCTCTTGTTGCTTCAATGCCATTTTGTGTTATTTATTTTATTTTACACACTTGTATAGCGCTGACATATTCCGCAGCGCTTTACAACATTAGTATCACGTTGTCCCTACTGGCGCTCACAATCTAAGTTTCCTCTCAGTATGTCTTTGGAGTGTGAAAGAAAACTGTAGTACCCGAAGGAAACCCACGGGAAGAACATACAAGCTCCATGCAGATGTTTTCCTCGGTTGGATTTGAACCAAGGACCCCAGCGCTGCAAGGCTGTAGTGCTAACCACTGAGCCGCCTTGCTCATTACTGCCTGTGTTGAGAAGGTTGCATAATGTGTCAAGCTGTCCTTAAAGGCATTGTACATTACATAGTTGCCTATTTATGTTGATGGCTGGCATGTAGTGATATGTTTCCATGTTGATAAATGGTTAGAGAAGCTGGACCGCACAGCATCTTTTTAAATAGGGGTTGTCTTTGTGAGAGAACACCCTTTAACAGCCTCCGGACCACCTAATGCGGGATCGCGTTCCGGAGGCAGCTGTCTCGGGTAGAGTCACGCATCTATGCGTCATCTCGCGAGACGGGGGATTACATCATCAGCCTGCCAGCCAATGATCATTGCTGGCAGGCTGATGATTTAAAAAAAAAAACTAATCAGAAGCCAGTTAACACTTTATATTTATAAATATAAGGTGTTAAATGGCTTCTCTGCTCCTCAGCATGAATTTTCGTCGGATGGTCTCAGCAGAGGAGCAGGCATCACAGTGAGTAGCCACCAAACACTTCACTTAGCCCCAGATCACCCCCAGCACCCCAATTAACCCCTTGATCGCCCGTGTCATTTACCTAGTGAAAGGGAAAAAAGTGATCAGTGTAAACTGTCACTTTTTTTTTCACTGGTATTGACGGATAGTTTAGGCCCCTTGGTTAGGTGTTTAGCGCCCAGCCCACCGCACCGCAGTCACTGATTCGCTGATTATCGCTAATCAGCATTAGTACTTTTATAGTATCTGTAAGTGATCAGAACTGATCACAGTCAGATCTATAATAGTATTAGTGTCACCTTAGCTCGCAATCCACCCAAAACGCAGTGTTTGCCCGATCAGGCCTGATCGGTCGCCCACACGTGCGTTCACCCACGCCCGCCCGCCCTGCCGCAGTGACAAAAATTTTTTTTTTTTTTTTATCACTGCACAATCACTTTCCAAGCGCTGCGGCGAAAAAAAAAATCTGTTTTGATATTTTTTTATCAATCGCAGCGGCCTCCGGTACTTCGCTAACCTCCCATTTGTAAGACAGGCTTGCTTTTTTTTCTTGGGTAGTCTCAGTGAATACCCCCTAAATTTAGTAGTCCAAATGGCAAACAAGGGGTATTCTTCTGAAGAGGCCTACAGGCTTCTGACCCAGTCGGATGAGGAATGGGAACCCTCATCTGACAAATCCAGCGGGTCAGAATATGAACCTGTAGAAAGCAGTGGCAGTCTGACCCAAAGTTCGGACCAGGAGGTTGAGGTCCCTGATAGCACCAGGCGTACCCGGCCCTGTGTTGCTACACCACAGGTTGCGCAGGATCTGCTTCAAGGGCAGCAGAGTGGGGCTGGCGCTGTCGGATTACGTGGTGAGGCATACACCAGCAGCGCAGCCCATCCTGGACCTAGTACCAGCACTACCGTACAACATGGTGAAGTGGCGAGCACCAGAAGGGCAGTTGAAGCTGGTACAGTGGCACGTGCAATAGTTACCCCGTCGCAGCCACCGCACAGACAGGCCCGTAGACCCCCTAGAGTCCCTGAGGTGCTGGCAAACCCTGATTGGCAGTCCCCAACTTCAGTCGCACCATTAGTTCCCGCTTTCACCGCCCAGTCTGGAGTTCGGGTTGAGACAGCTCAGATCGGTTCGGCCCTGGGATTTTTTGAGCTGTTCTTGACTGTGGAGCTCTTGGACATAGTCGTGGCAGAAACAAATCGGTATGCCACTCAATTTATAGCCGCCAACCCGGGAAGCTATTATGCCCAGCCTTTCGGTGGAAACCCGTCCAAGTTTCAGAATTAAAATTTTTTGGGGGCCTTCTCAACATGGGTCTAACCAAAAAGCATGAATTGCAGTCATATTGGTCTACAAACCCAATTCGTCACATGCCCATGTTCTCTGCTGCCATGTCCAGGGCACGATTTGAGGCCATCCTGCGTTTCCTGCACTTTAGCGATAACACCACCTCCCGTCCCAGAGGCCACCCAGCTTTTGACCGGCTCCACAAAATTCGGCCCCTTATAGACCACTTCAACAACAAATTTGCAGATTTGTATATCCCTGAGCAAAACATCTGCGTAGACGAGTCCCTTATACATTTTATTGGGCGCCTTGGCTTCAAACAATACATCCCAAGCATGCGTGCCCGGTATGGGGTCAAATTGTGAAAGGGCCACAGGCTATACCCACAAATTTCGGATCTATGAGCGTAAAGATCAGACCCTGGAGCCGGTCGGTTGCCCTGACTACCTGGGGAGCAGTGGGAAGACAGTCTGGGACTTGGTGTCACCCTTATTTGGCAAGGGGTACCATCTTTTATGTGGACAATTTCTACACAAGTGTTGCCCCTCTTCAGGCATTTGTTCCTAGAACAGATTGGCTGCTGTGGCACCGCGCAACCTAGTCGCCGGGGCTACCCCCAACGGCTCGTTACCACCCGTCTTGCAAGGGGGCAGAGGGCTGCCTTGTGTAATGAAGAACTGCTCGCGGTGAAATGGAGAGACAAGCGTGACGTTTACATGCTCTCCTCCATTCACACAGACACGACAATACAAATAGAATGAGCAACCAGTGTCATTGAAAAGCCCCTCTGTGTCCACGACTATAATTCGCTCATGTGAGGGGTGGACTTCAATGACCAGATGTTGGCTCCTTATTTAGTTTCCCGACGCTGGTATAAGAAGGTGTCTGTATATTTGATTCAATTGGCTGCATATAATAGTTTTGTTCTCTAGAGTAAGGCTGGGAGAACAGGATCCTTCCTCAAATTTCAGGAAGAGATCATCGAGAACCTCCTCTATTCAGGAGGTTCCGTGGCCCCATCCACCAGTGTAGTGAGATGGTTACACGAGCGACATTTCCCCAATGTCGTTGCTATTAACTCAACCGTCACCCCGAAAAAGATGTTGTGTCTGTAGCAGGAGTGGAATAAGGCGTGACACCAGCTATTTCTGTCCTGACTGCCCTGACCACCCTGCCCTATGCTTAGAGGAGTGTTTCCGGAAGTACCACACACAGGTACACTTAGCATAGGGATTGCATCTCACAGGACAGGCACACAGGGCTATTAGGGCCCATTCACACAAAGCTGCTGCAAACCTCTCCTTTCACCTGGGACAAAGTGCATAATGTATTTCGCCGCATCTTTGGGCAATTTGCGCTTTGCACATTGTCCCATGGGGAAGGAGAGGTTTGTCCTATAAAGGTAAAAAAAAAAAAAAAATTAACAGTAAGCAAAAAAGTTAACTTTCTGTTCAAAAAGTTAAATACAGTTTATATGTTCCGTTCAAATGTTATTATAAAGTTAATAAATTTATTGCATTGCGGCCTGGTTTTTTCTTTTTTGTTTTGTTTTTTTTACCTTCCAGGTGGACCAACCGATCGACTAGCTGCAGCACTGATGTGCATTCTGACAGAAGCATTGCGCTGCTGTCAGATTACACGCAAGTCGGTGTATGCGGCGCTGCAAGACGAGATTTCTCCTCTGCAGTAAAAAAAAGTTTGCCAAGGCTTATGAGCTGAGGGGGTGGCGGTGTTCATATGCTTTGGCAAACACTTTGTATATAAAAATAAAAAAAATCCCGACAATGATTTATTCATCCACATCGATTGATGTGAATAGAGAAATCGGGTTTGCCAGGGCATACGAGCTAAGTGGGTATGGATGTTGGGTGGAGCTCCTATGTCCTGGCAGACGCCTGTCCCCTCTTTTTTTTGGCAGAGATTTTTTCATCCACATTGATCGATGCAAATGAAGAAATCTGTGCCGTTCATTTTTTCTTTCAGCCCAGAGGCTGAACGGAAAAAAAAAATCTCATTACCTGTATGCTCAATATAAGGAGAATAGCAGAAACTCCTAATGCTGGCCATACATGTAATGATTGCGGAGACCCTCAAATGCCAGGGCAGTACAATCACCCCACAAATGACACCATTTTGGAAAGAAGACACCCCAAGGTATTTGCTGAGGGGCATATTGAGTCCATGAAAGATTGAAATTTTTGTCCCAAGTTGGCGGAAACTGAGCCTTTTTTTTTTTTTTTTTTTCTCACAATTTCCGTTAACTTATGCCCAAAAAAAAATATTTCTATGAACTCGCCATGCCCCTCATTGAATACCTTGGGGTGTCTTCTTTCTAAAATGGGGTTACATGTGGGGTATTTATACTGCCCTGGCATTTTAGGGGCCCTAAAGCATGAGAAGAAGTCTGGGATCCAAATGTCTAAAAAAAGTGTCACACATGTGGTATCGCACAGGAGAAGTTGGGGAATGTGTTTTGTGGTGTATTTTACATATACCCATGCTGGGTGAGATAAATATCTTGGTCAAATGCCAACTTTGTATAAAAAAAAAAATGGGAAAAGTTGTCTTTTGCCGAGATATTTCTCTCACCCAGCATGGGTATATGTAAAAAGACACCGCAAAACACATTGCCCTACTTCTTCTGAGTATGGTGATACCAGATGTGTGTGACTTTTTTGCAGCCTAGGTGGGCAAATGGGCCCACATTCCAAAGAGCACCTTTCGGATTTCACAGGGCATTTTTTACAGATTTTGATTTCAAACTACTTCTCGCGCATTAGGGCCCCTAAAATGCAAGGGCAGTATAACTACCCCACAAGGGACCCCATTTTGGAAAGAAAACACCCCAAGGTATTCCGTGAGGGGCATGGAGAGTTCCTAGAATTTTTTGTCACAAGTTAGCGGAAAATTTTTATTTTATTTTTTTTATTTTTTTTTTTCTTACAAAGTCTCATATTCCACTAACTTGTGACAAAAAATAAAAACTTCCATGAACTCACTATGCCCATCATGAAATACCTTGGGGTGTCTTCTTTCCAAAATGGGGTCACTTGTGGGGTAGTTTTACTGCCCTGGCATTTTAGGGGCCCAAATGCGTGCAAAGTAGTTTGAAATCAAAATCTGTAAAAAATGGCCTGTGAAATCCGAAAGGTGCTCTTTGGAATGTGGGCCCCTTTGCCCACCTAGGCTGCAAAAAAGTGTCACACATGTGGTATCGCCGTACTCAGGAGAAGTTTGGTGAATGTGTTTTGGGGTGTCATTTTACATATACCCATGCTGGGTGAGATAAATATCTCGGTCAAATGCCAACTTTGTATAAAAAAATTTGGGGGGAAAAGTTGTCTTTTGCCGAGATATTTATCTCACCCAGCATGGGTATATGTAAAAAGACACCCCAAAACACATTCCCCAACTTCTCCTGAGTACGGCAATACCACATGTGTGACACTTTTTTGCAGCCTAGGTGGGCAAAGGGGCCCGCATTCCAAAGAGCACCTTTTTGGATTTCACATGCCATTTTTTTTACAGATTTTGATTTCAAACTACTTTGCATGCATTTGGGCCCCTAAAATGCCAGGGCAGTATAGCTACCCCACAAGTGACCCCATTTTGGAAAAAAGACACCCCAAGGTTTTTTATGATGGGCATAGTGAGTTCATGGAAGTTTTTATTTATTGTCACAAGTTAGTGGAACATGAGACTGTAAGGAAAAAAAATAAAAATTTATAATTTTCCCTTGCGCCCATGACAGCACCCTTGAGAGACCGCCTCCATCCAGGACAGGAAACAGGAACTTTCGTGGAGAGCTCATAAGGAGGAGCATGGCCCCGAGACCACCAGTTCCTGTTTCCTGTCCTAGACAGAAGACGGTTCGTGGAGAAGAGGAGAAAGCTAGGCTGCAGGGCCCCTGAGGATTTTATCAAAGTGGGGGTTACCTGTTCCGGCATAAGTCTCCTCTAGGAGCCGCCGGCCGGAGTCTGGTGCCTGCTGCTGGGGTCTGGCTTACACTGCGCTGGCCGCTAGTCTGCAGTCCCGGGCTCACCGAGAGGTGCGTTCGGCACGCCGGTCCTTCCTGACAGTGTTCAGGCGGGCCGGGGCCTCCTCCTCACCTCGCGCTTGGGGGGGGGGGGGAACAAAATCTCGTGATCCAAGCGAGATCCGGGTCTCGTTCGAGACTTCCGGTATTTGGAACGCATGTAGCGCCTTCTCCTACTTAGGCCGCAGAGGGTTTTCAGCAGGACCCGACCGAGGGGATTGGACCCACAGGCGCACGGTCAGCAGCAGCCCAGCCAGTCAGCCTTATAGGAAGCCAGATTTCTTTTGGATCCTGGGAGTCACTCTATCCCACAGCAGCATGGAGGAGGAGAGTGCCCAACGCGCCGATCAACAGGAGGGTCATGAGAGTAGACCGGTACTCCTGGTGGGGTAAGGGGGATCATTCCCCATCACTTATTTCTTTTTAGTTAGGCTAAATCTCCTTTTCCCTCTTTTTCTTCCTGCATTTTAGACTATAAAAGAGGGCCCTAGAAAGGCAATTTCAAAGACCAGAGGGAAGGAGTGTGCCGTCTGTAAAAGGAAACTGGCCCCCTCTTGGTTGAAAAAACTATGTCAATGTTGCATTGAGAAACTAGTGGAGGAGGAGTCCCTATCCCTTCTGCAGAGTATTAGGGAGATGGTGAAGACAGAGGTCTCGGATTCCCTGAAAGATTTCAAAAAGAGCTTTCCCTCTGTAGCCTCTACCTCCCTTGGAACCAGATCAGGCACGGCTAATAAATCTGACTCGGATCCTTTAGAGGATAGTGATACAGGAGAAATCCTAGATAGCCCAGACTCGTCCCAGGATGAAGAATCCACGGGCAGGCCACTTTTTTCCCCGGATGATACGGAAGCTTTACTAAAAGCAGTTCGTGCGACCATGAAAGTAGACGAACCCAAAGACCCAAGATCAGTTCAGGATATCATGTTTGGTGACCTCGGGCAGAAAAAATCTAGAGTATTTCCCGTAAACGAGAATATAAAGTTTTTAATACAGAAGGAATGGAAAAGACCCGATAAAAAAAAAATTTGTCCCAAAAAATGTGAAAAGGAAGTATCCCTTTGACGAGGCAGACTCAGTAAACTGGGACAGACCTCCTAAATTGGATGCACCTGTTGCAAAAATCTCAAAAAAATCGGCCCTACCGTTTGAGGACTTGGGTTCTCTTAAAGACCCTATGGATAAGCGAGCAGAGGTTTACCTAAAAAAAGTTTGGGAGACCTCAGCTCAAGCGTTCAAAACCAAATATTGCCACCACATCCACTGCTAGGTCTCTGAAATTATGGCTAGAAGAATTAGAATCTCACATTCAGAATAAGACCCTGAGAGATCAATTGTTAGCCGTTTTTCCCACTCTACTTAAAGCAGTAGACTTTATTTCTGACGCATCGGCAGATGCTTTAAAATTAAATGCTAGGTCAGCTGCTCTTTCAAATTCAGCCAGACGAGCTATTTGGCTAAAAGGATGGTCGGGAGACACTGGATCTAAAAATAAGCTTTGCGCAATTCCTTGTCAGGGCGATTATCTTTTTGGGTCCGTCTTAGACGACCTTTTGGATAAAGCCTCGGACAATAAAAAAGGATTCCCTGTCTCCAGACCCCCGAAAAAACAACGTTTTTTTTCGCAAAAACCAGAAGGATTTTTTTAGGGGGCAGAGGAAAGACTTCAGAGCAGACAACAAGAATAGGAAAAGCAAGGGGTTCCTCTTCAGTTCCCAATCCTCCTCAACCTCTAAACCATCACAGCAATGACGGTTTCTCTCCCGTGGGTGGCAGACTTTCTCTCTTCCTTTACGCTTGGGAAAAAATCTCCTCAAGTCCCTGGATTTTAAGCGTTATAAAGGAAGGGTTTTGTCTCCCACCCACCGGACAGATTCAAAATTACGAATTTTCTAGGAAACCCGGGAAAAAATCTAGCTTTACAACAGGAGATTGCATCCCTACTTCGAAAAAATGTTCTAATCCCGGAGGCGGAGAAGGGCGGGGGTTTTTACTCTTCCCTTTTTCTGGTCCCCAAAACGGATGGAACATTCAGAACTATCATAAATCTAAAGGATTTAAATCAATTCCTCTCTTACAAAAAATTCAGAATGGAGTCGATCCAATCAGTTGTAAAACATCTTTTCAGGGGCTGCTTCATGGCTACGATAGATGTAAGAGATGCGTACTACCACATCCCTATTCGGCTAGACTGTCAAAAATTCCTCAGAGTCGCTGTTTCAATAGGAGGTCACATTCAGCACCTACAATATACAGCCCTTCCCTTTGGGATTTCTCAAGCTCCCAGACTTTTCACGAAAGTCATGGCAGAAGTCATGGCTCATGTAAGGGAAAGAGACATTTTAGTGATTCCTTACCTAGACGATCTCCTGGTGGTAGCGGAGTCAGAATCCCTTCTCGAAGTACACCTAAAAAAGTAGTGCAGATCCTAGAAGACCTCGGCTGGCAAATAAATGGGGAAAAATCACATCTAATACCTTCCCAAGTTTGTGTCTTTCTGGGAATGATGCTGGACTCAAAGAAACTACTCTGTATTCTACCCCAAGACAAGATTCAGAGATTAATACAACAGGTTCAGTCCCTGATATCGACAAACAACCCTACTATCAGACAAGCAATGGCGGTCTTGGGCAGAATGACTTCCACTATATCAGGGTTCAGTTGGAGCCATCTTCACTCCAGACCCCTACAGTGGCAAATTCTGAAGGAGTGGCAGGGTTCCCTCCGCCCGTTAGATACACCTCTCACACTCACCCCCCAAGTGATCCAGTCCCTTCACTGGTGGCTGAATCCTGCAAACCTGTCCCAGGGGCTCCCTTGGATCCAACAAAATTTTGTTACCCTTACCACCGACGCAAGTCCTTCCGGTTGGGGGGCCTGTTGCCAAGGGTACTTAAAACAAGATGTTTGGGAAAGAGCAGAGTCTAGACTCCCAAAACATGAGGGAACTGAGAGCGGTCTTTTTCGCCTTAAAAGAGTTTCTTCCTTTACTGCAGGGAAAATCTATAAAGGTTTTTTCGGACAACGCCACAGTTGTCTCCTATCTGAACAAACAAGGAGGAACCAGATCAGAAAATCTTATGCAGTTAACAACGGATATCTTTTCCCTTATAATTCCTTCTGTTCCGTCCCTTATGGCAGTACATCTAAAAGGTACATAAAACAAGGTGGCAGATTTCTTAAGCAGAAATACACTAGACCAGGGGGAATGGTGTCTGAACCAAATGGTGTTCGATCAAATAATTCAACTTTGGGGTCGTCCTCATCTGGACTTATTTGTCACCAGAGAAAACAGAAAGTGTCATCTTTTCTTTTCCCTCAGCACGAGAGATTCACCAACAGGGATAGATGCCTTCTCCCTTCACTGGCCGAACCAGCTCCTCTACGCCTTTCCTCCATTAAGACTTCTTCCAAGATTCTTACAGAAGTTGAGACAAGAAAGAACGACAGTGATCTTAATTGCTCCTTTCTGGCCCAGAAGAACCTGGTTCACCTGGTTGAGGAAGCTATCCTTGACGGACCCTTGGATTCTCCCGGAGAGGCAAGACCTTCTATCCCAAGGACCAGTCAATCATCCGAGTGTGAAGCAGTTACACCTAACAGCATGGCTCTTGAGGGGGAAATCCTAGAAAGTAGAGGACTCTCCAAGAATGTAGTTTCCACTTTACTATCCTGCAGAAAGGATGTCACCTCCTCTATTTATCTCAGAATTTGGAACACCTTCCAGAAGTTTGCCAAAGATCCGGTGAATCCTTTAAATCCCCCACCTATGTGTAAGGTTTTAGATTTTCTGCAAGCTGGACATGAAAAAAATTTGAGGCCAAGTACTCTTAAAGTACAGGTATCCGCTTTGAGTGCATTCTTTGATTCTCCCATCGCTAGCCACCCGTGGGTCCGAAGATTCTTCAAAGTCATCAGCAGGCTTAGACATTAATTTGGCCTATTCTTCAGCTGGAAAGGCTCCCCCGGGGGGTTTTGGTGCTCATTCCACAAGATCAGTCTCCACCACTTGGGCAGAAAGGGCTGACGCTACCTTAGAACAGATTTGTAGAGCAGCCACATGGCAGTCGCCTGGCACCTTCTTTCGTCACTACAGATTAGACCTAGGCAATAGAGAACAGCTAGCCTTCGGTAGGAAAGTCCTCCAGGCGGTAGTCCCACCCTAAGAAATAAAGGGATTTCTATTCTAGTCGTCTCTCAAGGGTGCTGTCATGGGCGCAAGGGAAATTTAAGATTACACTTACCGGTAATCACTTTTCCATAAGCCCATGACAGCACCTGGGTTTATTCCCACCCTGTATAGAATTAATGCAAAAAAAAATATATATATATATATATATATATATATAAAAAAATAAAATAAATATATAGAGAAAATATACAAAAAAAAAAAGAGTGTGGTCTAGGACAAGTTCTTGCGATTAACTGGTGGTCTCGGGGCCATGCTCCTCCTTATCAGCTCTCCACGAAAGTTCCTGTTTCCTGTCCTGAATGGAGGCGGTCTCTCAAGGGTGCTGTCATGGGCTTATGGAAAAGTGATTACCGGTAAGTGTAATCTTAAATTTCCGCTAACTTGTGACAAAAAATAAAAAGTTCTATGAACTCACTATGCCCATCAGCGAATACCTTAGGGTGTCTACTTTCCGAAATGGGGTCATTTGTGGGTTTTTTCTACTGTCTGGGCATTGTAGAACCCCAGGAAACATGACAGGTGCTCAGAAAGTCAGAGCTGCTTCAAAAAGCGGAAATTCACATTTTTCTACCATAGTTTGTAATCGCTATAACTTTTACCCAAACATTTTTTTTTATTTTTTTATCAAGGACATGTAGAACAATAAATTTAGAGAAAAATGTATATATAGATGTTGTTTTATTTGAAAATTTTTACAACTGAAAGTGAAACATTTCATTTTTTTTTTTGCTAAAATTTCGTTAAATTTCGATTAATAACAAAATAAAGTAAGCAGTAATGAAATGCCACCAAATGAAAGCTCTATTAGTGAGAAGAAAAGGTGGTAAAATTCATTTGGGTGGTAAGTTGCATGACCGAGCAATAAACGAAGAAAGTAGTGTAGTGCAGAATTGTAAAAAGTGGTCTGGTCATTAAGGGTGTTTAAGCTAGGGAGCTGAGGTGGTTAAAGACATATATAGATTTGTTTAATTGGATCTCTTTAGTGAATAGAGGTTCTCCAGGAATGACTAAAATAAAATGACTGAAAATACCTAAATGTTACTTCATTATAAACACATTCCCAAATAGCTTTTATTTATAATTGCTAATTTATTTCTAGGAGGTAATCATCAAGAAGAGTAAAATGGCCGCTGCCCTAGTAGCACGCACAAAACCTGTCCTAATGACACAACAGAATGGGTTACTTCAAAGCAGTGAGCTATTGAGCTGCCTCAGCCCTCCTCACTGCTCTGCCTGTCATGAATTATGATCCTACATATAGATAAGATCCTCAGCTGTGTGTGTAGGAAGTGAGGAAAGTGAAAGTGCAGAGAGGAGGCTGGGTGGGGGATGTGGCTAATGAGCAGCAGCCCTTGTATCCAATTTGCTATATTACCATAGCTCAGGCATGTCCAAACTGCGACCCTCCAGCTGTTGCTAAACTACAACTCCCAGCATGCCCTAATAGCTGTAAGCTATCCAGGCATGCTGGGAGTTGTAGTTTAGCAGCAGCTGGAGGGCCGCAGTTTGGACATGTCTGCATAGCTATTACAGTCTGGTCCATAAATATTGGGACATTGACACAATTCTAAAAAATGTTTGACTCTATACTGCACCACAATGGATTTGAAATGAACAAGATGTGCTTTAACTGCAGACTGTCAGCTTTAATTTGAGGGTGTTTACATCCAAATCAGGTGAACGGTGTAGGAATTACAACAGTTTGCATATGTACCTCCCACTTGTTAAGGGTCCAAAAGTAATGGGACAGAATAATACTCCTAAATCAAACTTTCACTTTTTAATACTTGGTTGCAAATCCTTTGCAGTCAATTACAGCCTGAAGTCTGGAACGCATAGACATCACCAGATGCTGGGTTTCATCCCTGGTGATGCTCTGCCAGGCCTCTGCTGCAACTGTCTTCAGTTCCTGCTTGTTCTTGGGGCATTTTCCCTTCAGTTTTGTCTTCAGCAAGAGAAATGCATGCTCAATCCGATTCAGGTCAGGGGATTGACTTGGCCATTGCATAACATTCCAAAGTATGCTTTGGGTCATTGTCCATCTGCACTGTGAAGCGTCGTTCAATGAGTTCTGAAGCATTTGGCTGAATATGAGCAGATAATATCGCCCGAAACACTTCAGAATTCATCCTGCTGCTTTTGTCAGCTGTCATATCATCAATAAATACAAGAGAACAAGTTCCATTGGCAGCCATACATGCCCACGCCATAACACTACCACCACCATGCTTCACTGATGAGCTGGTATGCGTAGGATCATGAGCAGTTTCTTTTCTTTTCCATACTCTTCTCTACCCATCACTCTGGTACAAGTTGATCTTGGTCTCATCTGTCCATAGGATGTTGTTCCAGAACTGTGAAGGCTTTTTTAGATGTCGTTTGGCAAACTCTAATCTGGCCTTCCTGTTTTTGAGGCTCTCCAATGGCTTACATCTTGTGTTGAACCCTCTGTATTCACTCTGGTGAAGTCTTCTCTTGATTGTTGACTTTGACACACATACTCCTACCTCCTGGAGAGTGTTCTTGATCTGGCCAACTGTTGTGAAGGGTGTTTTCTTAACCAGGGAAAGAATTCTTCGGTCATCCACCACAGTTGTTTTCCGTGGTCTTCCGGTTTTTTTGTTGTTGCTGAGCTCACCGGTGCGTTCCTTATTTTTAAGAATGTTCCAAAGTGTTGTTTTGGCCTCGCCTAATGTTTTTGCCATCTCTCTGATGGGTTTGTTTTGTTTTTTCAGCCTAATTATGGCTTGCTTCACTGATAGCGACAGCTCTTTGGATCTCATCTTGAGAGTTGACAGCAACAGATTCAAAATGCAAATAGCACACTTGTATTGTTGTCCCATTACTTTTGGTCCCTTAACAAGTGGGAGGCACATATGCAAACTGCTGTGATTCCTGCACCGTTCACCTGATTTGGATATAAATACCCTCAAATTAAAGCGGACAGTCTACAGTTAAAGCACATCTTGTTTGTTTCATTTCAAATCCATTGTGGTGGTGTATAGAGCCAAAAATTGTGTCTATGTTCCAATATTTATGGACCTGACTGTATATTACCAATAGTGTGTTTTAAAAATCTCAACTGCCCAATGAAATGGCGTTTGCTTGTTCATTGGGCAATCGGCAGCAAGATGATCGCTAATGGGCGTTCCTATGAACACTCGTTTTGCAATCCTCTTCAGAAAAATACAGCATTTAGGCTGAGTTCACACGGGCGTGACGGATTTGTTCAGGATGCGTCCCGGGTGTACTGCGGCAAACCCGTGCGAGTAGGTACCCAATTGCAGTCAGTTTTGACTGCGATTGCGTTCCGTTGTTCAGTTTTCATCGCGCGGGCGCAATGCGTTTTGCACGCGTGTCATAAAAAACTGACTGTGGTACCCAGAGCCGAACTTCTTCACTGAAGTTCAGGTTTGGGTTCGGTATTGTGTAGATGTTATTATTTTCCCTTTTATAACATGGTTATAAGGGAAAATAATAGCATTATTAATACAGAATGCTTAGTAGGTGGTCAATTGAGGGTTAAAAAATAATTAACTCACCTTCTCCTCTTGATCGCGTAGCTGCCGGCCTCTTCTTACTTCTTTAATCATGAGCTGCCGGCTAAAGGACCTGTGATGACGTCAGCTCACATGGTCCAATCACATGGTCCATCACCATGGTGATGGACCATGTGATGTGATGTCACCACAGGTCCTTTAGCCGGCAGCTCATGATTAAAGAAGTAAGAAGAGGCCGGCAGCTACGCGATCAAGAGGAGAAGGTGAGTTAATTATTTTTTAACCCTCATTGACCACCTACTAAGCATTCTGTATTAAGAATGCTATTATTTTCCCTTATAACCATGTTATAAGGGAAAATAATACAGTGAATAGACTGTCATCTTAGCAACCATGCGTGAAAATCGCACCACATCCGCACTTGATTGCGAATGCTTGCGATTTTCTCTCAGCCCCATTTACTTCTATGGGGCCTGTATTGCGGGATAAACGCACAATATAGAGCATGCTGTGATTTTCACGCAAAGCATAAGTGATGCGTGAAAATCACCACTTATGTGCACAGCCCCATAGAAGTGAATGGGTCCGGATTCAGTGCGGGTGCAATGCGTTCACCTCACGCATTGCACCCGCCCGTGTGACCTCAGCCTTAGTCAGGAGAGACTGTTTGCCAAACAAAGGCGTAAGTTAAGAGCCAGGACAGGAAATACATGGAGTGACAAAAAAAAATTATATCCAGAAAACCATCCATGTGCATTTAGTTTTTTTTGTCTTTAACTACTTGGAACATTTACATATAGGCTGTTGATAAGTGCAAAAAAAAAAAAATTTGATGGCATTGACCCTTTAAAAAAAAGGTATATGATCAGACAACCTTTTTTAAGGCCTTTATCCAAAAAGGTATTGTGATGATGTGCAATTAAACATAAAATTATAATAGAACTGTTCTGCATCCATTGTTTGGGCTTATGTATATCATTGACCAGTTGTTTTATCCTGGAGCAAGACAAAACTGATGTATGTGTTAGTGCATGTCGATGCACCAATCTGACATCCATAGATTGAATGCACTGTACGGAAAACTGCTGCATGCTGTACTTTTCTGTCCCGTGGTAGGAGATATCTGGCATCAAAACAGATGTGCTGGATGCTATGAATGATTTCATAGAAAACTATAGAATCAGGTCCCCTCTTCTGTATCATGGATTAAAGCAGAAACATAGGTAACATACAGCCGGATTTACCAAGAGTAGGCTATCAAACATATGATTCATGTGTACATACCACAATGTCATAACAGGCACCCTTTTGCATTTACATTGATTTGTCACAAGATGAACAAGAGTAGTATCTTTGGTCATTCAGATGCTTCACCTATTTATTTAAAGCATACCTAAGGTGTCACCAAAAACTGTAAACTCTGCTAGGTCCTCATTACACAACAAATCTGGGCCAGAAGAGCCTCATCATAGTGCTGCCAGATGCATTTTGCCTGTCTTTACCCCTTCCTTTCTGCTGCACTGCTATTTTTTGGGGCTCTATATCAGTGAGAGTGTCTGTGAAGGTTTTTATTTTTCCAGGTCATGGTATATCTGTAAAGAATAAATCAAGGCAACTGGACTCCCAGAAAAAGGTGTCAAGACAGCATGTATGTGGCAGAACTCTCAGGATTTCACCACCAAAATCCAGAACTTGGTATTGGGCACAGAAGAAACAATAGTCTCCTATGATGTTACATCCCTCTTCACCTGCATACCCACTACAGAGGCAATTGAAACAGTCAGGAAACAGTTGCTACTAGACAACACCTTAGGCTGCAGAACCGAACTTAGCCCAGACCAAGTTTGTGCCTTACTGGACCTTTGTCTGAGTACCACCTACTTCAAGTATAAGGACAAGTTCTACAAGCAAAAACATGGCTGTGCTATGGGATCGCCAGTCTCGCCTATTGTAGCGAAACTGTATATGTAGGAAGTAGAAAGGAAATCCCGGACCACTTTCAAGGAAATTACACATTGGTTCAGATATGTGGATGACACTTGGGTTAAAATTCATAAACAAGAGTTACAGGCTTTCACCAACCACATCAACTCAGTAGATCATAACATCAATTTCACGCGGGAAGATATGCAGAACAACAAACTGGCCTTTCTGGACTGTCTTATGACAGTGGATAAGGGAAGGAAGCTAGGAATAGAGGTCTATTGAAAACAAACACACACAGACCAGTACCTGCTATTTGATTCCCACCATCCTTTAGACCACAAACTGGGAGTCATCCAGACTCTACACCACCGGGCAGAGAAAATCCCCACCAGCACAGAGGCCAAGTCGAAGGAATTCAAACACCTCAGAGGGGCACTTAAAACTTGTGGGTATCAAGTTTGGGCCTTTGTCAAAACAGAAGGAAGGAGAAGAAAGAGCACCAAGACTACCAGTGAGGGCGAGAAGCATGACAGACGCAAGAATATGGTTATCCCATATGTAGCTGGGGTGTCTGAGAAACTCAAAAGGATTTTTAATAAACATCACATTCCTGTCTGCTTTGAACCCAGCAACACACTGAGGCAACAACTGGTTCACCCAAAAGACCCAACGCCTAAACACAAGATGGACAACATTGTGTACGCAGTCCAGTGCAATGAGGAATGCTCAGAACTGTATATCGTGAAACAAAACAACAACTACATCAGCGTATGGCTCAGCATAGAAGAGCCAAAACCTTTGGTCAAGATTCAGCCGTGTACTTACATCTAAAAAGGAACAGGTCACACCTTTGAAGACAGTCAAGTACGTGTTTTGGATAAGGAGGCCATCTACGTAAAAATGGAGAAGCCAAGCTTGAATAAAGGCGGGGGGGGGGGGGGTTAGACATCTATTGTCTGCCACATACAATGCTATCTTGACACCTTTTTCTGGGAGGTCATTATCACCAACTGACTCCAATTAGGATAATGGAATCAACACCTTTGACCCCATGCTAGGTCTAATTACCAGATGTTGATTCAGTTACATATTTATTCCCAGAGAATTCTTGTACAGTCACTCAGAATTGAGAA
This sequence comes from Bufo gargarizans, assembly GCF_014858855.1. Taxonomy (NCBI): domain Eukaryota; kingdom Metazoa; phylum Chordata; class Amphibia; order Anura; family Bufonidae; genus Bufo; species Bufo gargarizans. The sequence goes on along the minus strand of NC_058080.1, from coordinate 385,357,175 downwards.
AGCTCGTTGGAAGAACGCGTGAAACGTTTTCAAGAAATCTACAGTAAGTCTAGTTGCCTTGATTTATTCTTTACAGATATATCAGGGAGAGTCTCCCTTACACTTTCCAACATGCATAACATAGCAAACAAAAACCTGATTTTAGATGCTTAGGCCAGTTTCAGGTAAGCAAGTTGACTGCAGGAATCTTGCTGCGTGAGGGAGCATTATTTCCCATCCAGAACTGTTTCTGTAACAGGACTTTACAACATTATAATGCTGGGTGTCCCTGCCCTACATCCGCTGTAATTATTTATACTCGCAGCATTATGTCAGTACAATTCATTACAGCTGATATCGGGCAGTCAACTTGCTTGTCTGAGACTGGCCTTACTTCTGTGTGATGTCTGGATTGCATGCAAGTAAGAGACATCACACAGAAGTAGGCAGCTGGAAGAGCGCAGTTTACTTACATGAGCTGCTGCAGTGCTGCTTATCTGGCTGTTAGGAGAGGCAGGCTACCTGCGACCACATAAAAGCACACTTCAGCAGATGGATTCACACACACCCACACACATACTTCCTGTAGTCTGCTTCTGTGTTACTAGAGATACAAAGAGCAGGACAACAGGGGGTGGACAGCAGATTTAGTGGAAGACACCTATTGGCAGAAAGTTTACCGATGTTTTTCAAGTGGAAAATGCAAAAATTTGTAAAGTGTATTGCTAAGGGTACTTTCACACTAGCGTTATTCTTTTCCGGCACTGAGTTCCGTCATAGGGGCTCAATACCGGAAAAGAACTGATCAGTTTCATCCCTATGCATTCTGAATGGAGAGAAATCCATTCATCAGGATGTCTTCAGTTCAGTCACTAAATGGCGTTTTGGACGGAGGAAATACCGCAGCATGCTGTGGTATTATCTCCGTCCACAATTCCGGGTCAGTTGCCGGATCCGGCATTAATATACATTGAACTATAATAGTGCCGGATCCGGCATTAAAAATACCGCAATGCCGGATCCGTCCTACCGATCTGCGCATGCAGAAACTGAAAAAAAAATAGAAACTGATCCATTTATCCGTATGACATCCGGAGAGACGGATCCGTTTTTGCAGTGCATTTGTGAGACGCATCCGGATCCGTCTACAAATGTGCTGTCCGTTTGCATGCAGATTGCCTGATCCGGCAGGCAGTTCAGGCGACGGAACTGCTTGCCGGATCACTCTGCTGCAAGTGTGAAAGTAGCCTAAGTTGCTTAGTATCAAAAATACTGTATTTTTATTTTTTATCTTGCTGTGAGTTAAAAACAACCAGTTTGTGGAATCTTCGCAATTATGTTGTGATCACTCAAATAAAATGTTTTATTTTTATCATTTGCCTTGGTCTCCAACATTTGATTTGCTTTACAAAAATAATTGATGATGGAAAATAGCACACACTATACAATATCCTAGAAAAGACACCTTAAATGAAACAAATGTTCATTTTCCTTTTCACTCCCTGTTGGATTCCTTTACCTGTTTATTTCTCTTCTGTATTGTTGTGTCTCCTTACACAAGTACTACAGCTCACAAACTCTCTATTCATAAGTTTAGCCTATAGGCCCCTTGCATGCGAGCGTTCCTCCCACAGCGAGTCTGCAACTCAGCTCCCGGCCTGACCTGCCAGCGCTGCGGGGGGGTCACATAGCATTATATTGATTTATGATGCTATGTAACCCTTAGGACCCTTGCAGATAAGCGTGTCCAGATGCGTTGCATCTGCGATCATGGAAAATTGTGCGAATAGGTACGCAATTTCAGTTACTTTTGACTGCGATTGCGTTTCCGATGTTTAGTTTTTTTATTGCGCGATAAAAAAACTGACTCTGGTACCCAGACCCAAACCCGGACTTCTGCACTGAAGGTGTTAAAAAAAATTAAATAACTCACCTCCTCCTGTTGTTCGCTCAGCAGACATCATCTTCTTTCAGGACCTGCCAAAGGACCTTTGATGACGTAATCAGTGAATTTGGTGACGTCAGTGCAGGTCCTGCTGATCCTGTTCACTTAAAGGGGTTGCATCACAGAATATTCTACATTTTTCAACCAGAACCTAGATGTGAATATTTTTTGTAATTGCATGTAATTAAAAATGTATTATAGCCAGTGAACTATTCAATAAAATGTATCTGTATAGCGCCACCTGCTGTTTTCTCTTTTTCCAATTTTTTTGTCCGTCTCTGATTGTGCTTTGTTTAAATCTTTTACTGCCACCAGCCATATGTTCTGTTAGAAGCTGTGACAGTTAGGCTAGGTCTACACGACGACATTTGTCGCGTGACAGATGGGGTGCAACATTTGTTCTCGAATGGATTTTCTGCGACTGTCACGTCGCAGTCGCAGCATGTCGCATGTTGCAGTGCGACACCATAGACTGCCATTATAAAAATTGTTGCGCGACATTAGCGCGACAAATGTCGTCGTGTAGACCTAGCCTTACAGGGAGAGAGCTGCAGCAGAAAGGACACACCCTGTGAGCTACCAGAGAATCTAGCAGAACAATTGGAAAAATTTATGTGGAGATCTCTGGACCCATGTGCGGTACAGGGCTGGTTGTAGCTTTGCTAGAAAGGTATTGTCAAGTACTATATGATGTCTGATATTCATTTTTTACATATATCATGGCATAGCTCCTTTAAATGGGAGAGGAAGCTGTAATTACACTGCACCACTGCTACAATATACATCAGCTATTTGACAGCGCAGCAAATAGCTAATGAGTGGACGTGCTGGGAGTTGGATCCCCACCGATGTAATATTTATGTCCTATCTTCCTATTCTCCTGAACATATGTCAGCAGTATTAAAAAAAAATATTACTGAATATTTAAGTATGTGTGTGTCAATTCTTCTAAATTTCTGTGGATGATTTAGGTTAATTATAGCTGGAAATTTCTAGGGAGTCTTCCAAGAGACAAGGCTGCATATGGAAACGCACAATGTTATTGTAATACAAGGTTAGAATTAAAGGGTTACTGATGTTTCATCACCCCAATAAAATAACATAGCGGCTTAGCTTAGTATGCATGTTCATGGTTGAGTTAGGGGAAATAAATGTTGTTTGTATGGCCAGCATTGGATAGTGTATATTGCCTATTCTTAGCTCTGCAATGCATACCAAAAGTATATGCTGCCAGCAGACCCTCCATTCTAACAATCTTTGTAGCAAGCCCCCAGTAAACACAATTTGTCCGACAGTGACCCTTTAACGTTACATGCAGTGCTTGCTGCAGAGAATACCCATGTAACTGACGTGTTCAGAGAAGTTAAAGAGAACCTCTCCAGACATGCCTGGTTTACTAGCTTTATGCACCCCCCATGTAATAACACTTCTGGAGCCTCTATTCTTATGTCTGTATGTTGTACCATTCCTTTATTATTTCTACTAGAAGTTATGAATGAATTGCCAGCAGTCTGCAGTAAGGGGACAAGGGGTGGTAACCAGTTGGGGGGGTGTACCTGCACAGACTCGCACGGGGAACGCATGAAGCAATTAAACCAGGCATGTCAGGGGTGGTGACAGGTCCTCTTTAATACCCAAAATACAAATTGTACGTCTGATTCCTTCAAGAGCATCTATAGAGTAAGTCCACAAGGGATGGAAAAAATCTCTTCTGGATTTGGTTGCAGCTACAAAAATTTTACCAAAATTTGTACGCGTCAGGTGTGAATTTTGTCACGGATCTACCACAGATTTTGCCCTGTGCATTGCAAAGGGTGAGAATCAGCAGAACGAGCATGCAGTGCCGATTTAAAATCTACACAAAGGGGCAGATTTATCAAAACTGGTGTAAAGGAAAACTGGCTTAGTTGCCCATAGCAACCAGTCAGATTCCACCTTTTATTTTTTCCAAAGAAGCTGTGAAAAATGAAAGCTGGAATCTGATTGGTTGCTATGGGCAACTAAGCCAGTTTTCCTTTGTACCAGTTTTGATAAATCTCCCCATGGTGTCAGTTTCTGCCCTGATATTTCACAGCGCGTGGATAAGATTTGTTAAAATCTCATTCACTTTCCAAATCTAGACAAAAAAAATCTGTAACCCTTTGGCTACATGTGGACATACACAGGTTTCCTAGTAGTAGGAGAGAACTAGCAGTATGTTTAATTTTTTTTGTAAGAAACAGATATTATAGCAATTTAAATAATAAAAATTTTAAAAAAATAACACCCTAAAAAACAAATTCTTTACCAGCACAAAGATTATGGAGAGATTTATCAAAACCGGGTTAATTGTCCATAGCAACCAATGCCATTCCACCTTTCATTTTCCAAAGGAGCTCTGAAAAATGAAAATTGGAATCTGATTGGTTGCCAGTATATGTTTTTAATGGCGGCCTTCACAGCTCCAGTAGTGAATGGAATAAGAGCCTCGTACTACACAGTTCTAACAGTCTTTAGTGCTCTATCAGTGATGTCTTTGGTTGAGCATCCTTATCAGTTTTACACTGTATTTAGTGGATTTCCTTCCTTCTTCAGTAGTGTTTGAACAAATCCGTTCCATAACAGGTAAAATAGTATGTATTGCATCCTTCTGGCAGGATCGGCAGTGGTGGAACATGGTCATACTAATGTGGAGTCCTTCCCGATCACTCCTGGTTTTCGGAGTACCATTGTTCTCATCTCTTGTGGTCCACCATTCCATGGTCTACTGTTTGGTTGTGTGAGTCCAGACTCGACAGAAAGCGTCCGTTGTATTCTGGGAATGTTGTAGCGCTCGTCCCTGTCCCTGTTGCTGTTGCACATACTCTCGTTGTGTTTCATTACACATTGTGCATTGTTGAATAGCGGAGAAAGAGCTTGTGGTTTCTGCTGCTGCTGCAGCTGTTGCTGCTGAAGAAATGGAGGGTAGGAGAATTCACGGTGGATCTCCGGATGTGGCCGCACATGGGACAATTCTTTATCGTGGAGGTCGGAGGAAGGTGTAGAATCATTCAGGTCTGTTTCATGGGCTGAATCATTTTCATAGAGCGTACTTGCCGGCTGGTCGTGGTTCTGGCAGGTGACCTGTGAGGCTTTGTGTAGCGTATGAGCCACTGTGACTATCATAAAGATGGAGCCCATGCTGAGAATACAGGAGCTGGCTATTCCTGTTTCAATTTCAAACATGATTAACATGTAGAGTGAAAGGGCTGTAGAGAGAAAGTCACAAAAAGTTACACATATACAGTAATGTTGAGATAGTATATTAGACTTCATGATGGAAAACATTCTGGGATAAACTACTAGCAATAAAAGCTAATTCAGAAATCACTTTATCCTCCAGTCTGGGATGAATCAGGAATTTAACAAAAAATTGTCAGCTTTTTATGGGAATCCATTTTGCTTGCTGCATGCTTAGGTCTCATTTAATATCATGCACCAGTTCATGATTAGGCATTCCGTTTTTGAAGTTCGGTTTCGGGTTTACAGTGAATTGTGTTATGGATTCCGTTACCACGGAACATAATGCAATTCAATGACGGAATTTATAACGGAATGTCTTTAGAGGCATTCCATTATGCTTTCCGTTCTCTCCTGCATAACGGAAACTGGACGGATCCGTTATGCTGGCCATAGACTTCTATTTTGACGGAATGCATAATGCAATGCCTCTAAAGGCATTCCGTTATGCCAGTGGTGCCCAACCTACGGCCACAACAGGTCCGCAAAGCTGTGTGATCCGGCCCGCGCAGTGACGGGAGGCGGAGCTTGCGCCCAGCTAGAGGAGCAGAAGAAGGTACACTCCAGGGCGGCTGCAGTGGCGCAGTACAGAAAGCCTGGAGGCAAATCAGGGAACGAATGTGAGTAGTAAATCATTTCTGTGACTGTAGGGCGTTGTGTGTGTGTGGACTCTGCAGGGTGCGTTGTGTGTGTGTGGACTCTGCAGGGTGCGTTGTGTGTGTGGGCTCAGCGTGTCTCTCACCGCTGTCGTTCACGTGGGTAGTTGCTTGCAGTGCTGAGCTCCTACTGTGCGGAAGGCTGTACCTTGTGACCGGACTGTACCGGAGGAAGGAAGGGCTGACTCTTAATGACGAGCAGTGTGGTTTCAGGAGGGCTGCCCCTATAAGTGTGGCTGGTTCCTTAGTGAGGACAGTTGGGATATCCTGAAGGGCCAGTGGAGTCCATGTGGCAGGGGTCTGGCAGTACATGGCTTTGAGGGGTAAGAAGGGAACCTTGTTGTTTGGGAAGGCCAGGACATGAGTGGTGTTCGTCTTGGTTGGATCTGGTGTCCTGTAGCGGTGGTCTGCGCTGTGGCTGGCAGTAGAGAGAGTGCCCCCTTCACAGTAATAAAGCTCACATATGCCCCTTCACAGTGGTAAAGCTCACATGTGCCCCCTTCACAGTAAAAATGCCCAGATATTTCCCCCTTTACAATAGTAATGCTCGCACGTGCCACCTCACAGTGTCTGCATTTCTTTCTGGCAAAGCTACCTGGTTCCAGCCCCGCGAAATTTATACCATGTCTAGTGCGGCCCTCAGACGAGAAATGGTTGGGCACCACTGCGTTATGCATTCCGTCATTGAATTGCGTTTTGTTACACGGTAACGGAATCTATAATGCAATTCACCGTTCACTCATCCGTATTCATGATGTGTAATGATGAACAATGTAAAATAGTCGGATTGTTCATACAAATGATCCGACCATCAACACTTCAGATCGGGGACTGGGAGTGTACTTGCACAAGATGGCTAGTGATCGGCCAAATGTGGTCAGTCATACCATACATTAACTGACCACAGGAGAAAAAATCCAACCCGACGAATCACATTTTTAGGAGATTATAGACTATTGTACTGGTATTTACTACTGGATACAAACCACTAATGTCTTACCTGCCAAGTATAGTGAAAGTCCAAGGCAAAAGAGGCAGACTGCAGATTGGCGTATACTTCGGTTATCTAACAGGAACCATTCACACCTACATAGAAAAGACTATGTTATTATGTTCCATTTGGGAAGAAAATTTGTGATGCATATTCCTATTACTATGTTCATAGCACTTATTTTTACACTATTGGCGTAATTTATCAAACTGGTGTAAAATAGAACTGGCTTAGTTTCCCCTAGCAACCAACTGGATTCCTCTTTTCATTTTTGACAGCTCCTTTGGAAAATGGAAGGTGGAATCTAATTGGGCAACTAAGCCAGTTCTACTTTGCTAAATGACCCAATATGTGCTTTCTATAGTGTGCAGTTTTTATTATGACTTGCAACCTTAGGGCAGGAACTGCTGACTTTCGGAAAGGCACTGACCTCTAAAAATATCTGATGGCTACAGAGCCTTCCCTCCAGGAAGAGCATATTTTAATGTAATATATGCCTGGAAAAGTCATGTTCCTTGCTGCACTGCCCTTGATAGGGTTGAACTAGTAAAGTCAAGGTTTAAAGTGTTGTCCTTTTAATTGCAAATATAAACCAATGGCTATTAATAATGATTTTATGTCACTTAGGCCTCTTGCATGCAAACGTTTTTGTTTTTTTTCCATTCCATTTTTGCAGGGTCCGTATGCGGAACCATTCACTTCAATGGGTCCGCAAAAACAACTGAAGGTACTTCGTATGCATTCCATTTCAGTATTTTTGTTCCGTTCAAAGATAGAACATGTCCTATTATTGCCTGCAAATCACGTACCGTGGCTCCATTCAAGTCAATGGGTCCGAATAAAAAACGGAAAGCATACTGAATGTATCCATATGTCTTCCGTATCCGTTCCGTTTTTGGGGAACCATCTATTGAAAATGTTATGCCCAGCCCAATTTTTTCATGTACTTACTGTTTAAACATTATTGTAGTCTCCCGTTTCCAATCCACACAAAAAAGGATCACAAACGGAATTGCACAACGGAACGGAAGCGGAAACACTACTGAAATGGAAAAACTGATCCGTTTAAAACAGACCACAAAATACAGAAAAAGCAATACAGTCGTGTGCAAGAGGCCTTACTGATGTATCCTTTTTTTGTGCAGTTTTCTATATTATTGAAATCACTCCCCCATACTTGGCCTGCCTTTTGTCCCATCCGGACGGAGCTCCCTTCCATAAGATGACTGTAGATGGTGAGGGGCTATGTGTCATTTAGCTTCCTCCATAGTTCCACAGTGGCCCACATTTACTTATCTGAGTGCACCTTGTCTTAAATTGCACCATTTGGCACATCTAGTTTTAGAAACACTGCACTTAACCTGCCTGTCTGTTACTTGTTTGTCAGGACAAGTCCCCTTTTAGGACCACTCAGATTCTCTTTGAATGTAGGCACTTGCAAGTAGAATAAAAAATGCCAACACTAACCTAACCAACCATTACTATCTGTAGGTGCTTCTGGCTCATATTAATGTTTGCAACAAGCCTTTACTGCTACAGTATATGACACATCCAGATCTTTGTAGTACCACTTGTAAGTGACTGTCCAAACGTATTTGCTCCACTGCTTAGCAAATATCATTGGCAAGGCTTTTTTTTTATAATACAGGGCAAAGCAAGAACGCAGTCCCTGTTTCCTGCATTTGAGTTCAGTGGATAGGAAGAACTCAGACTCTAAAAAGAACTTTATGGATCATGAATATTTCACCTGACGAGGTAAATAGTGGCAGAGTTTTTTTTATTTCAAGGGCCTCTGCCTAGTGTTGATCGCGAATATTCTAATCACGAATTTTTATAGCGAATATTGGCACTTCGAGAATTTGCGAAAATTAAGAATATAGTGCTATATATTCGTAATCACAAATATTCTCCCCAGCAGTCATTTTCTGCTGTTTTTCGCCGTTCTGAGAGAGACAGCAGTGTTATTGCTGTGCTCTGTGCTTTGCACACTCATCTGGATCCTTATTTAATTACATTAGATAGTTAGCTCATATAAAGTTGCAAGAAAAAGTATGTGAACCCTTTGGAATGATATGGATTTCTGCACAAATTGGTCATAAAATGTGATCTGATCTTCATCTAAGTCACAACAATAGACAATCACAGTCTGCTTAAACTAATAACACACAAATAATTAAATGTTACCATGTTTTTATTGAACACACCATGGAAACATTCACAGTGCAGGTGGAAAAAGTATGTGAACCCCTAGACTAGTGACATCTCCAAGAGCTAATTGGAGTGAGGTGTCAGCCAACTGGAGTCCAATCAATGAGATGAGATTGGAGGTGTTGGTTACAGCTGCCCTGCCCTATAAAAAACACACACCAGTTCTGGGTTTGCTTTTCACAAGAAGCATTGCCTGATGTGAATGATGCCTCGCACAAAAGAGCTCTCAGAAGACCTACGATTAAGAATTGTTGACTTGCATAAAGCTGGAAAGGGTTATAAAAGTATCTCCAAAAGCCTTGCTGTTCATCAGTCCACGGTAAGACAAATAGTCTATAAATGGAGAAAGTTCAGCACTTCTGCTACTCTCTCTAGGAGTGGCCGTCCTGTAAAGATGACTGCAAGAGCACAGCGCAGACTGCTCAATGAGGTGAAGAAGAATCCTAGAGTGTCAGCTAAAGACTTACAAAAGTCCCTGGCATATGCTAACATCCCTGTTAGCGAATCTACGATACGTAAAACACTAAACAAAAATGGATTTCATGGGAGGATACCACAGAGGAACCCACTGCTGTCCAAAAAAACCACTGCTGCACGTTTACAGTTTTCACAAGAGCACCTGGATGTTCCACAGCAGTACTGGCAAAATATTCTGTGGACAGATGAAACCAAAGTTGAGTTCCAGTGCAGGGTGTTAGGTAGTGTGATAGGAATTACTGTGCTGTGATGGGGATTAGTGTCTCTGTTAGACATAGTGCTGTGATGTCACAACAATACTTAGTGCACCAATCAGTAATATCTACTCAGACCTGATAAAATGTGAAGTTGCACGTATTGCGCAAAAAAATGTGCATCATTAGTGCCGATTTGCGCAATCGCTAAAATAATGACTGGAGATGGCGATTCTAGAACTCACAAATTTATTGCGAATATTATGCGGAAAAATTCGCGAAAACGAATATTGCCTATGCCGCTCATCACTAGCTGTGCCAAATTTTCAAGCACTATATTAGACATCTCCAGCAGTCCCATTGAGAATGAATGGAGAGCTCATTAAGCTGATTAATTACACATAATGATGATGTGTAATTGATAAACCTAATGAGCTAGGGGAGGTATGAGCTAGGGATACACTATATAAGGTATTGGAATTCACTCTGTAATATGCTTGAGATAGACTACTATGTAGTCGAAATGTTGCATTTTTCTTTGGCACCTTTGTACATTATTATGGACCCTTTGTGAATAAAGAACTTTTGGAGGACATGCTGCCATTGACCTTTTTGGACTAATCTCAGGTTAAATCATCAATATTAGATTGGCCTTGGTCCCAGCACTTGGATGATCAGCTGTTTGAAGGTGACACAGCGCTCATGCGAGCACAGCTTCCTCTTCAAAATTACCTGCACATGTCTCCACTTGATAGGTCGGAGCAGTTGTAATTACACTGTTCCACCTCTACAATGGAGATGGCACACAGGTAATCTTGAAGAAGAAGTAGCACTTGCACGAGTGGCATGATTCCTTCAAAGAGCTGATTGGCAGGGTTGCCGGGAGCTAGACCCCCACTGATCTGATATTGATGACCTACCCTGAGGACAGGCCATCAATATTAAGCCACCGCACAACCCTTTTAAGTCATCACATCATAAATAAGACAACCTAGGGACTTGCATCTCCGTGTAAACTACAAATAACTAAAAATATAAGCAATAAAAATTTGGGGAAAAAAACTGTTTTGCTGTTTTATTATTTTGTGATGCTAATTGGGCATATGCCGTACTTTTGAAATCATTACTACTTCCCCTAAAATTGCCTGTGATGGGACTGTCCCTTACTGTTGACTGTGACGTGGCGTTTAACAAGCTGGAAGCAGCTACATGCTGGGACATTGTTTTCAGGAACTGCTCAGAACAAAGGATGAGCATCTAAAAACTGGGGCAGAGACTATGGAGGGAAAGAGCAGGTTCTCAAAATGCATGCTTAGAGCTTGAGCTACTGTATGTCTAATGAGGGGGTAGGAGGCCACTGTGTAGTAGGTTCTCAGCCTCAAGTTCATTTTCTAATGTCTCAATAAGGTTTCAACTTTTTTCTACCAAGTGCTGGCGATACCCATTATCATGTGCAATGCCACATTGACCAAACTGTTTGTTACCATCAAATTCCAACAAGCTATGACCTAGTGCTATTGTAAGAAGTCTACTGCCTGAAAAATGTTACATTTTATACTTGAGTGAGCCAATGACCACACTCCTGAAATGAAGTCCACAGTCACATTTTCCATATTATTGTGTAACGTACTCACCTCCTGGAATCTGGGTCCTCACGACAAACCTCAGCAGTGAAATAGGAGAGGAGCAGACAAAGCAAGAGGCAACTGGTATTTAGTGCAAGACATAGAGCAGCCAGTACTGCTGAAGCTGGCAGTAAGATCCTACCAGCAGCAGGGCCTAGCCCCGCATTGAGATCCCCTTGTTTTGTAGTAGTTTGAACTTGGAAGATTAGGATAACGGACAGAGAGGCCATGATGGCAGACAAAATGCCAAAAAGAGCAAGGACTATAATGGACTGATGGCTGTAATGAGAAACCATTTTTGGTCTCTTCGCAGCAATGTATTAGGGTGATGTATAGAATTTTCTCTCTTACCCTAGAATAGAGCCTACAAGACTTTACCTACAAATGTACTTTATTCTCTGATTATGCTACAGACATGCACAATAGGACCTACAACGCAAGGAAATCTCTAAAATGACAATACTTAGTAAAAAACAGTCCCAATACATATTATACTATCTGGAAATATAATATAATCAGTCTTACACATCATTACTGTCCTATGCCACAAAGTACAGAGTTGTATTGTACTATATATACGATACAAAAGACCTTAGTCATCCAAGAATATAGCGTTCTCCAACTTTTGGCCTACACAAAGAAATGTACTAATATAAAACCGTACCCCCAAATCTGGGCTACTATTGTTTAATGAACATAAGAAAGCAGGCTATACATAATAATAGATATATGCACCAAAGTAAAGAAAAAAGTATACTTAAAAGTGTAAAAAAAAAAAAAAAAAGACAAACTGTGCTTACATCATAATGTCTATCCAAGAATATAGTGTTCTCCAACCTTTGGCATACAAACACTACTGTAAAAATACAAAACCGTACTCCCAAATCAGTACTATTATTGTTGAAATGAATATAAGAAAGCAGGCTACTTATAATAACAGATGCAGAATTTTTATATATATATACTTAAAGGTATAAAAAAGACAATCTGTGCTTACTTAATAACTCCCTTGGCAAACCTAATATGCAAAAGAAACTTATATAGTCATAAGAAAACAAATACTCCTTTAAATGTAGGGTATAAGTACAAAACACTGACACAACATACAAGCACCTTCACAGAAAATCTAAAGCCTCTTAGATTACGGAAGGTTCTTAAACGTCTCCCTCCATCACTATATCAATCTCACTTAGAACAGAAGAAAGTCATAACTCCTAATGTTTACCTTACCCCTTAAAGGAACCTGCCTTTTAAGCTCCTGATGAACTCCTGAAAATGAGCTCCTCTGATTGACCTTTTACAGAGAGAAAAAATATCTAAAATCTGTACAAAAAAAAGAGAGAGAGTTGTGAAAAGATTGCCTCGTTTCTCAGATTCTCAGAAACTCTGGGGTTTCCAACAGGATAAAAGAAGGAATCTCTGAATTGTTTGGTCCAGGCACAGAAGGAGGGGGCATGGGCGGGAATTTCAACCGTCTTTTTAACCTCTTCCCCAACTAGAAATCAATGTGACAATGAGGGGGGGGGGGGGGGCAGCTATCCTTTAATTTGAATTTGGAGGATTTTAATTGATGTTATATTTAGCACAGACCAAAATATTAAATATAAGATTCTCTTATAGAATTTTCTATTTTCTAGACATCTATAGTTCTGTAGACATTGATAAGCAATTGAACAATGTGGTTTGAAGCAGAAATACGGCAGGTATGTGCACCAACATGATGTATGTAGAATAAGCCCGCTTCATGTCGTGGGGCATTATGAAAATGCAGTGCTACATTTTAAAACATTGTTGCAGAGTATTGGTCAATGTGTCAACATGTCACATAAAAGATACTTTTCATACATAACCAGCAGAGGTTTCAGACTGGACTTTCTAGGACAGATCTATTCTTTTATGTAGAAATGATTGGAGGATGTTGAATAGACTATTCTAAAGGAAGGCCAGCACTCAATGCCAATTACCCATCTGCTCTCTTTTCATCCACTTGCAAGAGTCCTGTTTTGACCTATCCATCACAATGCTTTTCAGACAAAGACGTGGATTATCTTCACCAATCTTCAAAGGAGGGACAAAGTGGATTTGCTATTAACTTTGGTTAAACCTGGAACTTGAGTATTTTATATTTTTTACGCCGCGTCTCATCGCAGGCGTTTATTCAACATCACTTCAGAAAAAGCTTTTTGGTGACTCGATTTCAGCAAGCAAAGTTAATTCTTTGTTTAAAGAACAGTTAATTAATTTTTGATTAAGTCATTGTTTTCAAGATCTCTGCTTGCTGTCATTCAGTAGGAACCTCCATTGTTTACTTCCAGTAAATAAAAATCTGTCCTGGTCATGTGATGAACATGCAAGTGCATTGCTTGGTACAGGACACAGCGCTGATAAGGGTGCTGTCACACCTAGGGGAGGCACATGGCTGAGACACAGATGCAATTCTGCCAAGAAGTGCAGGTCCGCTCTAAAAGAAGTACATATTGCTGCGTCTTAATAGGCGCAGTTTGCCTAAAAAACGCACTGCCATTAACAAACAGCAAACAGTTAATACTGCCCTATGACTGCCGTGGCTCAGCCTTGCATACACCACTATGTGTGACAGCACCCTGACTGTACACTAACCAGTCCTGCACCTATACGTCCTTCACATGGCCAAGACTAATTTTCAGCTGCTATATGTGAACAAAGAAGGTTACCATCCAATCACAAGTAAAGCTTTTGAAAGCAGTGAGCAGTTACTACCCATGTAAGAAATTGCCTAAATTTCAATATACAATGAATAAGCTTCTGTAGGATTGTTGAAAATAGAGTAAATCTTTAGGCTTCCTTCACACACCTTCACACAGTTTGTATGGCTTTTGAAAATACTCTGGACCAAAAAAAAACACACAAAAAGTGTATTATTTGTAGTGAAATGCATTATTTGTAGTGCATTTTAGTTTTCAAAATTGCCTTAAAGAAATCACATGTCTACAGTGCACCCTCCCCACTGGAAAAACTACCTGGAAAATTGCTGCAGAAAAGTGGTATTTTTCTTAAAATGCTATGTTTAAAACCAAGAGGTTGGACACTTTATCCTAACTTTTACAAATGTGCTAGACTATAATAAACTTACTGATATACCGTTATAAAGGCATCATTGTCCCCTGGTGTGCCTCGCCAGCTTCCTATATAGTGCAGTAGACGTTCATGTATACATAGAGATCCTGTCCAACATGGTTGCAGATGGAGGAGCACCGCACGTGACTAGACCTGTCCATCAGAGTCCTCCATTACCTAACACTTTGCATGAAACTTTGATTGCACTCATTGGCCATGCCATGCGCGTTGTTACCCAGTGGAGACTACCCCCCATCCAGCAGCCATGCTGGGATAAGATTGGTACTGAAAAGCATAGGAGAATTCTATAGAAGCCCATATATTAGTACATTGCTAAGTTGATTATAGTGCTGTTTCCTACCGATTTGTAAGATAGCATAAAGTGGTCAACCCCTTTAGGGTCACCAAGAATGTAGCTTGTCATATACAGGTCCTTCTAAAAAAATTAGCATATTGTGATAAAGTTCATTATTTTCTGTAATGTACTGATAAACATTAGACTTTCATATATTTTAGATTCATTACACACCAACTGAAGTAGTTCAAGCCTTTTATTGTTTTAATATTGATGATTTTGGCATACAGCTCATGAAAACCCAAAATTCCTATCTCTAAAAATTAGCATATCATGAAAAGGTTCTCTAAACGAGCTATTAACCTAATCATCTGAATCAACTAATTAACTCTAAACACCTGCAAAAGATTCCTGAGGCTTTTAAAAACTCCCAGCCTGGTTCATTACTCAAAACCGCAATCATGGGTAAGACTGCCGACCTGACTGCTGTCCAGAAGGCCATCATTGACACCCTCAAGCAAGAGGGTAAGACACAGAAATACATTTCTGAATGAATAGGCTGTTCCCAGAGTGCTGTATCAAGGCACCTCAGTGGGAAGTCTGTGGCAGAAAACGCTGCACAACGAGAAGAGGTGACCGGACCCTGAGGAAGATTGTGGAGAAGGACCGATTCCAGACCTTGGGGGACCTGCGGAAGCAGTGGACTGAGTCTGGAGTAGAAACATCCAGAGCCACCGTGTACAGGCGTGTGCAGGAAATGGGCTACAGGTGCCGCATTCCCCAGGTCAAGCCACTTTTGAACCAGAAACAGCGGCAGAAGCGCCTGACCTGGGCTACAGAGAAGCAGCACTGGACTGTTGCCCAGTGGTCCAAAGTACTTTTTTCGGATGAAAGCAAATTTTGCATGTCATTCGGAAATCAAGGTGCCAGAGTCTGGAGGAAGACTGGGGAGAGGGAAATGCCAAAATGCCTGAAGTCCAGTGTCAAGTACCCACAGTCAGTGATGGTCTGGGGTGCCATGTCAGCTGCTGGTGTTGGTCCACTGTGTTTTATCAAGGGCAGGGTCAATGCAGCTAGCTATCAGGAGATTTTGGAGCACTTCATGCTTCCATCTGCTGAAAAGCTTTATGGAGATGAAGATTTCCTTTTTCAGCACGACCTGGCACCTGCTCACAGTGCCAAAACCACTAGTAAATGGTTTACTGACCATGGTATTACTGTGCTCAATTGGCCTGCCAACTCTCCTGACCTGAACCCCATAGAGAATCTGTGGGATATTGGGAAGAGAAAGTTGAGAGACGCAAGACCTAACACTCTGGATGAGCTTAAGGCCGCTATCGAAGCATCCTGGGCCTCCATAACACCTCAGCAGTGCCACAGGCTGATTGCCTCCATGCCACGCCGCATTGAAGCAGTCATTTCTGCAAAAGCATTCCCGACCAAGTATTGAGTGCATAACTGAACATAATTATTTGAAGGCTGACTTTTTTTGTATTAAAAACACTTTTCTTTTATTGGTCGGATGAAATATGCTAATTTTTTTAGATAGGAAATTTGGGTTTTCATGAGCTGTATGCCAAAATCATCATTATTAAAACAATAAAAGGCTTGAACTACTTCAGTTGGTGTGTAATGAATCTAAAATATATGAAAGTCTAATGTTTATCAGTACATTACAGAAAATAATGAACTTTATCACAATATGCTAATTTTTTTAGAAGGACCTGTAGTCCTAAATGTCTAAAATATACACTTAAAACAATCTTTAGGTCTTTATCCTCTCTTACATCAGCTAAAGCTGTTAATAAGTGATTATGGAGGAACGTGTTAAATGGCCATATTACCTGTAATTATGCACAGAACATGTATGAGAAAGTTATCTATAAACCAGGAATGCTGTGGTTCAGAGAACAGGTAAAAGTCACCTAGCAGCAGTTTCAGAATTCGACCCTTTTCACAATGAGTGTGTTACCACCAGGGGCGTACTTAGAAATTACAGGACCACATACCTAGAATCTAAATGAGGACCCCATGCCCCATTCATAGCCCCTCCCACTACCCATTACTGGCCAGTATATACAGCAATATACTCATATGTGAGGTATGAGGTATAAATGACAGTTATTATATGGAGGACTTCAACTACTCAGATATAGACTGGGAAACTGAAACTTGTATATCTCATAAAGGAAACAGGTTCTTGGCAATAACCAAAGACAATTACCTCTCCCAACTGGTTCAGGACCCGACTAGAGGGACGGCCATACTGGACTTAGTATTAACCAATTGGCCTGACAGAACAACAGATGTGCAGGTTGGGGGACATCTGGGAAATAGTGACCATAAAGTAATAACCTTCAAAAGAGCGTTTCTTTAGGGAGGAACAAAAATATCGAACTTCAAAAAAGTTCGACTAAAAGGTTAAGGAACAAGAAAAAAACAATGTGGATAAATAGAACTGTAAAGACAGAAATAAATGACAAAAAGAAAGCATTTAAATCACTAAAACAGGAGGGTAGCACGGAAGCACTCAAAAACTATAAGGAAAAAAATAGAATACCGTATATACTCGAGTATAAGACGAGTTTTTTGGCACATATTTTTGTGCTCAATAAAGCCCCCTCGTCTTATACTCGAGTCTAGGTCTTGATTGCGAAAATTTGCAAAAAAAAAATCGCATTCAAATTTTCGCATAAAAATTCGCATGAACTGGTATTTTCCCAAAAATCGAATATTCGCTTTAGTTGGTTTTTGTACTGTTAAAGTTATTGTTGATACCATATTGTTTTTCTCTGAAATAAATATTCAAAAACCTTTAACCTACTGATGCCTCAATTAATGTAATTTTATTGGTACAGTATCTGTTTTTATTTTTGAAATTTACCAGTAGCTGCTGCATTTCTGTCATGGTCTTACCTTCTCACTGTTCTCCTTCGTTTGACATGTGCTGGCGGCCATCTTGGTTTCTGGGTTTATTGTAGCCTCCCACCCTGCGGCTCCTCCTTCCCACTGGGAGGAGCTGGATGCCTAGCTCATATATATAGAAGGTCTGTGGCTTCAGTTCCTTGCTTGGTCCTCCTGTGTGCACATGCTTCAAAGACTGCTGCTGCTTCTGGTTCCTGATCCTGGCCTCGTCTGACTACCCCGTTGGTTCCCGATCCTGGCTTCGTCTGACTACCCCGTTGGTTCCTGATCCTGGCTACGTCTGACTACCCTCCTGGTTCCTGACCTCCGTCTACGCAAGACCCTGCTTCAGTTTAGCCATCCGTTTGGACTTTAGCTACGGCTTGATTTTCAATAAAGCCTTCTTATTCCACCTATCTCTGTTGTACGTCTGGTTCATGGTTCCATGACAATTTCCCACCCTAGTCTTATACTCGAGTCAATAATTTTTCCCATTTTTTGGGGGTAAAATTAGGGGCCTCGGCTTATATTCGGGTCGGCTTATACTCGAGTATATACGGTATGTAAAAAACTAATAAAAGCAGCCAAACTAGAGACCGAGAGATTAATTGCCAAAGAGAGCAAAACTAACCCTAAAATGTTCTTCAATTATATAAATGGTAAAAAATATAAATCTGAAGGTGTCGGCCCTCTACAGAGTAATAAGGGCGGAGTTGCAGAGAGCAATAAGGAGAAAGCAAAGCTATTAAATATTTTTTCTCCACTGTATTCACTGAAAAAAATAAACTGTCAGATGAAATGCAGAATGTAAAAGTAAATTCCCCATTAAAAGTGCCCTGTCTGACCCAGGAAGAAGTACAGCGGCGTCTTAAAAAGATTAAAATGGACAAATTGCCAGGACCAGATGGCATACTCCCCCGCATCCTAAGAGAATTAAAGGGGTTTTCTCATCTCAGACAATGGGGGCATATCGCTAGGATATGACCCCATTGTCTGATAGGTGCAGGTCCCACCACTGGGACCCGCACCTATATCGAGAACGGAGCCCTGAAAGTAAAGGAGGGCGCACTGCGCATGTGCAGCCCCCCTCCATTCATTTCTATGGGGCCACCGAAAATAGCCGAGCGCTGGCTCGGCTATTGACGTCTGCTACATAGAAATTAATGGGAGCATGGGCCGCGCATGCGCGGCACGCTCCCATTCACTTCTATGGGAGAGGCGGGGATTAGTGCTTGGTGGTGGATGGTCCCCGGAAAAATCTGAAGTCCTCCAGTCACAGCACTCCCCGCTCCGTTCTTGATATAGGTGCGGGTCCAAACAGTGAGACCCTCACCTGTCAGACAATGGGGGCATATCCTAGCGATATGCCCCCACTGTCTAAGATGGGAATACCCCTTTAAGTAATGTCATAGCCAGACCCTTATTTCTGATATTTAAGGACTCTATACTGACAGGGAGTGTTCCACAGGATTGGCGCATAGCAAATGTGGTGCAAAAAAGGTCCAAAAACAGAGCCCGGAAACTATAGGCCGGTAAGTTTAACATCTGTCATGGATGGGTAAGCTGTTTGAAGGTTTTCTAAGAGATGCTGTCTTGGAGTACCTCAATGAAAATAAGCAAATAACGCCATATCAGCATGGCTTCATGAGGGATCGGTCATGTCAAACTAATTTATTCAGTTACTACGAGGAGGTAAGTTCTAGACGTGACAGCGGCAAATCAATGGATGTCTTTTATCTGGACTTCTCCAAAGCATTTGACACTGTGCCGCATAAAAGGTTAGTATATAAAATGAGAATGCTTGGACTGGGGGAAAATGTCTGTATGTGGGTAAGTAACTAGCTCAGTGATAGAAAACAGAGGGAAGTTATTAATGGTACACACTCAGCTTGGGTCACTAGTGGGGTACCTCAGAGGTCAGAATAGGGCCCTATTCTCTTCAATATATTTATTAATGATCTTGTAGAAGGTTTGCACAGTAAAATATACATTTTTGCAGATTACACTAAACTGTGTAACATAATTGACATGGAAGAGGACAGTATACTGCTACAGAGGGATCTGGATAGATTAGAGGCTTGGGCAGATGAGGTTTAACACTGATGAATGTAAGGTTATGTACATGGGAAGGAATAATGCAAGTCATCAGTACATACTAAATAGTAAAACAATGGGTAACACTGACATTGAAAATGACCTAGGAATTTTAGTGAACAGCAAACGAAGCTGTAGAAACTAGTGTCAGGCAGCTGCTTCCAAGGCCAATAAGATAATGGGTTGCATCAAAAGGGGCATAGATGCCAGTGATAAGAACATAGTCCTGCCACTTTACAAATCACTAGTCAGACTACACATGGAGTACTGTGTACAGATCTGGGCTCCAGTGAACAAAGCAGACATAGCAGAGCTGGAGAGGGTCCAGAGGAGGGCAACTAAAGTAATAACTGGAATGGGGCAACTACAGTACCCTGAAAGATTATCAAAATTAGGGTTATTCACTTTAGAAAAAAGACGACTGAGGGGAGATCTAATTACTATGTATAAATATATCAGGGGTCAGTACAGAAATCTTTCCCATCATCTATTCATTCCCAGGACTGTGGCTGTGACGAGGGGACATCCACTGCATCTGGAGGAAAGAAGGTTTGTACACAAACATAGAACAGGATTCTTTACGGTAAGAGCAGTGAGATTATGGAACTCTCTGCCTCAGGAGGTGTTGATGGTGAGTTCACTAAAAGAGTTCAAGAGGGGCCTGGATGTATTTCTGGAGTGTAATAATTTTACAGGCTATAGCTACTAGAGAGGGGTCGTTGATCCAGGGAGTTATTCTGATTGCCTGATTGGAGTCGGGAAGGAATTTTTTCCCCCTTAAGTAGGGAAAATTGGCTTCTACCTCCTGCCTTCCTCTGGATGAACTTGCAGGATAACAGGCCGAACTGGCTGGACAAATGTCTTTTTTCGGCCTTATATATACAGTTGCAAGAAAAAGTATGTGAACCCTTTGGAATGATATGGATTTCTGCACAAATTGGTAATAAAATGTGATCTGATCTTCATCTAAGTCACAATAGACAATCACAGTCTGCTTAAACTAATAACACACAAATGATTAAATGTCACCATGTTTTTATTGAACACACCATGAAACATTCACAGTGCAGGTGAAAAAAGTATGTGAACCCTTGGATTTAATAACTAGTTGAACCTCCTTTGGCAGCAATAACTTCAACCAAACGTTTCCTGTAGTTGCAGATCAGACGTGCACAACGGTCAGGAGTAATTCTTGACCATTCCTCTTTACAGAACTGTTTCAGTTCAGCAATATTCTTGGGATGTCTGGTGTGAATCACTTTCTTGAGGTCATGCCACAGCATCTCAATCGGGTTGAGGTCAGGACTCTGACTGGGCCACTCCAGAAGGCGTATTTTCTTCTGTTTAAGCCATTCTGTTGATGATTTACTTCTATGCTTTGGGTCGTTGTCCTGTTGCAACACCAATCTTCTGTTGAGCTTCAGCTGGTGGACAGATGGCCTTAAGTTCTCCTGCAAAATGTCTTGATAAACTTGGGAATTCATTTTTCCTTCGATGATAGCAATCCGTCTAGCCCCTGACGCAGCAAAGCAGCCCCAAACCTTTCATGCACCCACCACCATACTTCACAGTTGGGGGGAGGTTTTGATGTTGGTGTGCTGTGCCTCTTTTTCACCACACATAGTGTTGTGTGTTTCTTCCAAATAACTCAACTTTGGTTTCATCTGTCCACAGAATATTTTGCCAGTACTGCTGTGGAACATCAAGGTGCCCTTGTGCAACTGTTTTTTTTGGACAGCAGTGGCTTCCTCTGTGGTATCCTCCCATGAAATCCATTCTTGTTTAGTGTTTTACGTATCGTAGATTCTCATCAGGCAATGCTTCTTATGAAAAGCAAACCCAGAACTGGTGTGTGTTTTTTATAGGGCAGGGCAGCTGTAACCAACACCTTCAATCTCATCTCATTGATTGGACTCCAGTTGGCTGACACCTCACTCCAATTAGCTCTTGGAGATGTCATTAGTCTAGGGGTTCACATACTTTTTCCATCTGCACTGTGAATGTTTACATGGTGTGTTCAATAAAAACATGGTTACATTTAATTATTTGTGTGTTATTAGTTTAAGCAGACTGTGATTGTCTATTGTTGTGACTTAGATGAAGATCAGATCACATTTTATGACCAATTTGCGCAGAAATCCATATCATTCCAAAGGGTTCACATACTTTTTCTTGCAACTGTATATACTATGTTACCATGTTTTTGTGTCGCCATTTTCTGAAAGCCATATTTTATTTTATGGCTATGGTCTTGTGTGGGGGCAAATTATTTTGTCAAATATTCGTTAATTGAATAAAGAAATAACATATCCATTGAAGGCATTGTAGGGATCGTCTCTTATTCGGGCGTCAGTCTCACAGAATTATTTTTATAACCACTGGGTTTCAGGTCGAAACAGTGTGATTTATTTGACACGCTTCATACACAGCATGGCATAAAAAATAAAAGCCTGCTTGTCTGGGCTCTACCTAAACATAATAAGCCTCGTATCCCTAACTCAGATATATGGTAGCGTTCACACATGGAACCAGGTGCGGCTTACCCCAAACATACAGTCCACCAGCCCTCAGGCTGTAACAAGTGCAGTACCTTTGGAGGGGGTTGTGGTCTAGCAGTCCTCCCGACTCTGACCTTTCAACGCTTGTTCCTGGGCGTTGCTGAGTCCCCCAAAGTCCAGGCTATTGGAGCAGTGAGACACACCCAATTGCAGAAACCAAATTAAATGGAATCCCTGGACGTGAGCATGCCCTAAGTCCCGGACTGGAGCATGGGGAACAGGCACCCACCCAACACATTGCCTGTTCCCAGTAAAAGCTCGCCCTGAAATAGCTGAACCAGCTACACTATCTATATGGTGTCCCCCAACCTCTTTACTGAGGACACCTGGACTAGGGCTTTTACTCCACCAAGGCCGGGCCCCTTGGTGACACGCTCCTGGTGCAAACAACACCCCTTTTATCATGCTTCCCCGGGACTTTACTGCACACCTCAATGTTCACATTGCCACAGCATATACAAAGGAACAAAAAGATAAAGTCAGCCAATCTGTTAAGGTCAGTTCAATAGATCGAGAATACCGTATATAGAGTGAAAGTAGCCTTAGAAGACAGGTTTAATACACTTTTGAAACATGAAATCTTATGGCCAGAGTGACTTTAAGCCACCACTGGACTACTTAGTGGTTCGAAAAGATCCCATCAAAGTCAGAAAGATGGATAGACATTTGCCACCTTTCTTCAAAAGTTATGACTGAAAACTTCAATATGTGTCCAAAAAGCATTAAATGCAATGGGGGATTATTGATCTAAACTGGTGTAAAAGAAAAATCAGACCATCAATTAGATTTCAGCTCTCATCTTTGCAAGGGCTCTTTGAAGATGGAAGTAGTAATTCGATTGGTTGCTGTGGGTAACCACTCCGCTACTTTCCTTTCTAGGAGTGGACTACCTGCTATTGGCAGATAAAAACGTTAAAAATAAACACCATCAAATTAGCATTAGTTCCTGGAGACTGTGGCAGACAAAAGACAATTTTATACTAGTGTAAAACAGATCATTTTTTGCATATGCTATGGAAACAAATCCTTCTGTCTGGGGGTTTCGATATTGATGACCTACATCAGATCGTCTGCGGATCGGCTATCCAGCTGGTTGAAGAGAAGGCTGCGCTCCGCGCAAGCGCAGCCTTCCCTTCCTTGTTTACCTGCTCGCCGTCAACATTGCCGTGGTGAGCAGGTCACTTCAATGGGACAGCTCCTTCCTATTCAAGTGTATAGGATATGCAATGTCAACGGCAAGTAGGTAAACAATGAAGGGAAGGCTGCACTCGCATGAAGCGGACCTTCTTTTCAACCAGCTGATCGGCAGGAGTGCCAGGAGTCGGAACCCCACCGATCTATCCTGAGGATAAGTCATCAATAATAAAATCCCAGAAAACCCCTTTAACTAACTGTACGGTATATCTATACAATAGTGCTGTATATGTATATATACAGTCCTCTAATAATGGGGCTGACAACAGAGAACAATAAGTGAGTGATGTATTATATGTATATACATATACACTCACCTGAAGAATTATTAGAAACACCTGTTCTATTTCTCATTAATGTGATTATCTAGTCAACCAATCACATGGCAGTTGCTTCAATGCATGTAGGGTTGTGGTCCTGGTCAAGACAATCTCCTGAACTCCAAACTAAATGTCAGAATGGGAAAGAAAGGTGATTTAAGCAATTTTGAGCGTGGCATGGTTGTTGGTGCCAGACGGGCGGTCTGAGTATTTCACAATCTGCTCAGTTACTGGGATTTTCACGCACAACCATTTCTAGGGTTTACAAAGAATGGTGTGAAAAGGGAAAAACATCCAGTATGCGGCAGTCCTGTGGGCGAAAATGCCTTATTGATGCTAGAGGTCAGAGGAGAATGGGCCGACTGATTCAAGCTGATAGAAGAGCAACGTTGACTGAAATAACCACTCGTTACAACCGAGGTATGCAGCAAAGCATTTGTGAAGCCACAACACGCACAACCTTGAGGCGGATGGGCTACAACAGCAGAAGACCCCACCGGCTACCACTCATCTCCACTACAAATAGGACAAAGAGGCTACAATTTGCACGAGCTCACAAAATTGGACTGTTGAAGACTGGAAAAATGTTGCCTGGTCTGATGAGTCTCGATTTCTGTGGAGACATTCAAATAGTAGAGTCCGAATTTGGCGTAAACAGAATGAGAACATGTATCCATCATGCCTTGTTACCACTGTGCAGGCTGGTGGTGGTGGTATAATGGTGTGGGGATGTTTTCTGGGCACACTTTAGGCCCCTTAGTGCCAATTGGCCATCGTTTAAATGCCACGGGCTACCTGAGCATTGTTTCTGACCATGTCCATCCCTTCATGACCACCATGTACCCATCCTCTGGTGGCTACTTCCAGCAGGATAATGCACCATGTCACAAAGCTCGAATCATTTCAAATTGGTTTCTTGAACATGACAATGAGTTCACTGTACTAAAATGGCCCCCACAGTCACCAGATCTCAACCCAATAGAGCATCGTTGGGATGTGGTGGAACGGGAGCTTCGTGCCCTGGATGTGCATCCCTCAAATCTCCATCAACTGCAAGATGCTATCCTATCAATATGGGCCAACATTTCTAAAGAATGCTATCAGCACCTTGTTGAATCAATGCCACATAGAATTAAGGCAATTCTAAAGGTAAAAGGGGGTCCAACACGGTATTAGTGTGGTGTTCCTAATAATTCTTTAGGTGAGTGTATATTATGCAATGCATTCATGAAGTCTTCAGACCCTTTCAATTTTTCCACGTTTTGATATGCTGCAGCCTTGTGCAAAAAGTATCGTATTTTATACTCTATTAGACACACTTAGGTTATAGTGAAGGATAAAAATGTTTTTTTTTTATCAGACCCTCAAGCTCCATCATACATCTGTTTCAGACCCCCATTGCTCCTCAAACCTCAGATCAGACTCCATTTCCTCATCAGACCCCACGACTCCATCAGATCCCCAAGCTCCATCACACCTCTGTATCAGACACCCATTCCTCCACAGAATTCAGATCAGACCCCATCATACCCCTATTCCTCATCAGACCTCCATTCCTCCTCAGTAGTGTTGGTCAAGCACCAAAGTTTTCGTGTGCTCGAGTAGAACACTTCCCGATGCTCAGGTGTTCTACAGAGCACCCGAGCACAATGGAAGTCAATGCGAGAACCCGAGCATTAAACCAGGCACCCCCTGCTCTGAAGAGGGGGGGGGGGGGGGGGTGTCAGGGGTCTAGTTTGGCTTAGAAGTCCCTGCTCTGACTCCATATATGGAGTCAGTGCTTGGGGACACCCATATATGGAGTCAGTGCTTGGGGACACCCAGTGTATTTAAATCTAATTTAGCCTCTATTTCTGAAAAGTTTCTGTCGGGATTCAAACTCTCAACCGTCTACATTACAGCCCAGAATGTTAACCACTACACTATAGAGCTGCATGGCCAGTTACTTAAAAAAAAAAAAAGAGACTTCTGTTGTATAGTAAGTATTCCTATATAGCAGAAGTCTCTTATTTTTATTTTTTTTTCTTCATTTTTTAAGTAACTGGCCATGCAGCTATATAGTGTAGTTGGTTAACATTCTTTGCTGTAGTATAGAAGGTTGTCAGTTCGAATCCCGCCAGAAACTTTTCAGAAATAGAGGCTAAATTAGATTTAAATGCACTGACTCGAACATCACTCGCCCAACACTACTCCTCAGACCTCAGAGCAGACCCCCAGACATCATCATACCGCTATACAAAAGTTTTGTGTATTAGATTACATGCTGATATTAGCTGCAGTCCCTTTGTAGAAGTAGGTCCCCACTTCTTTCAGTCCAAAACATAGAAAAAGAGATTAGGTTCTGCGCTGCAATAAAGGAAAGCTTAGGGGGTAACACAAAAATCACAAGTTTTTTTTATGCTGCCTCTTTCAATCTCCTCCTTAGGCCTATGCACACGGCCGCTGTGTGCCTGATCCGTCCCGGCCGCCGCACAGACGTTGCCCCCCCAATGCACGGAACGGACCCACAACGGCATGAGCATGAGGCCTTATCCTTCCTCCTTTGCAGCTTCTTAGTCTCTAAACCAACGAGCATTAGTGGGCATGCTTCTCACGTCTTTAAAGACAATATCAACATAGCACAGACCCGCATGTAAAATAGTTTATGATTTTGTAAGTATAATAAAGAAGCATGATCTTCAACATCACATGGCACATATGATAAAGCCCGGCCAGGGTTTCGCTCCTGCTTCGTCTGGGGTGTGAGGGGGAAAAACATTGTCTTATGGAGCGAAGAATATAGTAAGTTTCCCCTATCAGAAAGTGAATACTTTCCCCTTAATAAGAAAGTGAAAACAAAATTTTTGAAATTTTTACTAATTTATTAGGGCTCTTTCACACGAGTGGATGCCATGCGGGTAATCCGCTGCGTGAAAGACAGCCAAGCCACGCTTTGGACAGCAGAGACACGGAGCATTAACATGATTGATAATACTCCATGCCTCTCTGTGACCTTTTTACTACAAAATCACGGTGACAACTTTATCTCACTGTGATCATGTTAATGCTCCGTGTCTCTGCTGTCCAGAGCGTGGCTTGGCTGTCTTTCACGCAGCGGAATACCCGCACGGCATCCGCTTGTGTGAAAGAGCCCTAATAAATTAGTAAAAATTTCTAAAATTCAGTTTTCAATTTTTTTTTAAGGGGATTGAGTGCAGACTGATAGGAGAAACTTACTATATTTTTCGCTCCATAAGACAAAGTTTTTTCCCCTCACACCCCAGACGAAGCAGGAGCGAAACCCTGGTCGGGCTTTATCATATGTGCCATGTGATGTTGAAGATTATGATTTTGTAAGTATAATAAAGAAGCGTGAACTATTTTACATGCGGATCGAGCATCCGCTCGTGTGAAAGAGACCTTTGGGGTCGAGGACTATTTTCATTTTTGCATTTTTCCTCCCCACGTTCCAATAACCTTAACTTTTTTTTTTCTGTTCACATAGCTATATTAGGGTTTTTTTTGTTGTGGGACATGATGCATTTTTTAATGCCACCATTTAATTTACTATATCCTGTATTGGAAAACGGGGAAAAAAAAATCTTTGTGTGGCAAAGAAAAAAAAACTGAATTCTGCCAAGGTTTTTTGGGTTTTGACATCACAGAGTTCACTGTGCGCTAAAAATACCCTTATTCTGTGTATTCTTTAAAACAAATAAAAACCTTTGAAAAAAATAATATCAAAATTTTCTTTGCATCGCCATTTTCTGACAGCCATACCCTTTTTAAATTTCGGTCTACAGAGCTGTATGAGTGCTTGTTTTTTGCGTAACAAACTGTATTTTTATTGGTACCATTTTTGTGGTATGTACCGTATTTTTTGTTCTATAAGACTCACCGGCCCATAAGACGCACCTAGGTTTTTGAGGAGGAAAAAATAAATAAAACATTTTTGAACCAAAAGGTGTGCTTTTGGTGGGTTTTGAAGTAATTGTGGTCTGTGGATGGCGCACTGTTATGGGGGATCTGTGGGTGACGCACTGTTATGGGGGATCTGTGGGTGATGCACTGTTATGGGGGATCTGTGGGTGACACTGTTATGGGGGGTCTGTGGGTGGCTCTTATTGGGGTCTCTGGATGGCACTGTTATGGGGATCTGTGTATGACAGTTATGGGACACACCTTCTCATTCAAAGAGTTTTCTTTATTTTCATGACTATGAAAATTGTAGATTCACACTGAAGGCATCAAAACTATAAATTAACACATGTGGAATTATATACATAACAAGAAAAGTGTGAAACAACTGAAAATATGTCATATTCTAGGTTCTTCAAAGTAGCCATCTTTTGCTTTGATTACTGCTTTGCACACTCTTGGCATTCTCTTGATGAGCTTCAAGAGGTAGTCACCTGAAATGGTCTTCCAACAGTCTCAAAGGAGTTCCCAGAGATGCTTAGCACTTGTTGGCCCTTTTGCCTTCACTCTGCGGTACAGCTCACCCCAAACCATCTCGATTGGGTTCAGGTCCGGTGACTGTGGAGGCCAGGTCATCTGGCGCAGCACCCCATCACTCTCCTTCATGGTCAAATAGCCCTTACACAGCCTGGAGGTGTGTTTGGGGTCATTGTCCTGTTGAAAAATAAATTATGGTCCAACTAAACGCAAACCGGATGGAATAGCATGCCGCTGCAAGATGCTGTGGTAGCCATGCTGGTTCAGTATGCCTTCAATTTTGAATAAATCCCCAACAGTGTCACCAGCAAAGCACCCCCACACCATCACACCTCCTGCTCCATGCTTCACGGTGGGAACCAAGCATGTAGAGACCATCCGTTCACCTTTTCTGCGTCGCACAAAGACACGGTGGTTGGAGCCAAAGATCTCAAATTTGGACTCATCAGACCAAAGCACAGATTTCCACTGGTCTAATGTCCATTCCTTGTGTTCTTTAGCCCAAACAAGTCTCTTCTGCTTGTTGCCTGTCCTTAGCAGTGGTTTCCTAGCAGATATTCTACCATGAAGGCCTGATTCACACAGTCTCCTCTTAACAGTTGTTCTAGAGATGTGTCTGCTGCTAGAACTCTGTGTGGCATTGACCTGGGCTCTAATCTGAGCTGCTGTTAACCTGCGATTTCTGAGGCTGGTGACTCGGATGAACTTATCCTCCGCAGCAGAGGTGACTCTTGGTCTTCCTTTCCTGGGGCGGTCCGCATGTGAGCCAGTTTCTTTGTAGCGCTTGATGGTTTTTGTGACTGCACTTGGGGACACTTTCAAAGTTTTCCCAATTTTTCGGACTGACTGACCTTCATTTCTTAAAGTAATGATGGCCACTAGTTTTTTTTTACTTAGCTGCTTTTTTATTGCCATAATACAAATTCTAACAGTCTATTCAGTAGGACTATCAGCTGTGTATCTGTCACGAGGGTATCGAGAACCACGCCTGACTCCGTTATACCCGGGGTCAGGAAGTCGCAGCGGTTGGCTGCACGCTCTATTTAAGATAGGGCTGTTTTCCTTATGGTAGCTTTCTGGGTTTGCTTTGCAAACCCTTTTGGCTCACTCAGGGATCCGTAGCTCCTTCTCCTCAGCTGTTCCTTGTCCAGCACTCCCAAACCTCCTTATATTCCTCTCTCACACTTCTCTGGTTGCCAGAGATAGAGCTTCCTGCCTGGACATCTATTCTGACCCACTGGAGCTGTGTTGCTGCGTTCTCGGATGATTGTTTCAGAACGCTACCCTCCGGATCCCTGTTGGACCTTTGTGGACTGCTGTGGTCGCCCACCTGGGTGTTTGTGTTTGTTTGTATTTGTCTGTCCTCTCCCTGGTGTTTCCCTCTTAGTGCAGTGGTGCGGACTAGCGATCCCACCGGCCCGTTCACTATCTAGGGCTCATTTCAGGGAAAGCCAGGGTTTAGGCACGTGATCGCCGCACGGGTGAGGAACCCGTCTAGGGACGTCAGGGCAGTCAGGTGCCAGCCGCAAGGTGAGTTAGGGGTCACCACCTTTCCCTCTCCCTTGGGCAGGGCTTTCCCTGTTTTCCTCCCTGTGTGTGACGCCGGTCATTACAGTATCCACCTGACTTCTCCACAACGCAACTGATGGCCCCAACCCCATTTATAAGGCAAGAAATCCCACTTATTAAACCTGACAGGGCACAAAGATCTCTATGAGGGTGAATAGGATTTTTACATTATGCCTCATGCATAGCTCAGTATGGAGATTGCGATAGCAGGTCTGGAGAGCTTCAGCAGTGTCCAGGCTGCAGTGGCAACTGTCCGGAGCCCCTCGATTTCACTGCATCATCCCTCTGCCTTCACTCACAGGTGCAGCGATCAATCCTGACCTGAGGGGCTAAATGACTGGGGCGGCGCGATAGCCGCTGGCTGTCAGTGAGGATGGGTGCCGGCTGTATGATACAGCTGGCACCCGATGTGTTTGGAGTTGGCCCGCTGCAGTGGCCCGCTCAATACATCCCCTCACACATTATGACGTAACTTAAATTTTAGCATGGATATACTATAAATATTCAGACCGTTTGCAATGACACTTGAAATTTAGATCTGGAGGCTTCCTGTTTCTCTTGATCATCATTGAGATATTTCCACATCTTGACTGGAGATTACCTGTGGTAAATTCAGTTGAGTGGATATGATTAGGAAAGAGACAATCTGTCTGTACAAGGTCTCACAGCAGATAATGCATATCAGAGCACCAATCAATGGAGAGGAAAGATCTGCCCATAGAATTCAGAGATAGGATAGTATGGAGGCACAGATCTGGCGTACAGTACAACAAAAAAATTCTGCTGCACATCTCTTGCAAATTTCCCAAGAGCACAGTGGCTTCCATAATTCTCAAATGGCCTCTTCCTAGAATTGGCTGCCCCAACAAACTAAGTTATCAGGGGAAAAGGGCCTTGGTTAAAAAAGGTGACCAAAAACCCAATGGTCTCTATGGCTGATTCATGGTAACGAATAAATTTTCCCTAAAATGGCAGGAAAAAAAAACATACCCACACATCCATTTTTGCACAAAAAGGCCGCCGCAGCCATCTCTATTATAGATACCGCGCAAAATCTTGCATGTGACATGTCGACCACGTGATGACGCTATCACGTCTTTAATAAAGATGGCCGCATAGGCCTCTACGCGATCATATGGATAAGGTGATTTTTTTTTTTTTTTTACCGGATTAACTCCTGAAAGCCCTCAAAGTTAATCTCAGATGCCGTGATCAGCAAAAAAAGGATCATAAGTACATAATACAGCAAATGAACTATGTATACCACAAGTATGTGCAATATTTCTGAAAGAAGGGAAAAAGGTTATATGCAAAAATATAGTACAAAAGTAGTAAGTGACATACAGAGTTGGACAATCAAAAAATTGTGACCCACAGCTCCTGTATGGTAAAGCACCATGCATATTGCTGCCTGCTAGTGCAGTTACATCATGGCGATGTCTGATATAGCCTATATATATATATATATATATATATATATATATACTGTATATATATATACACTCACCTAAAGAATTATTAGGAACAACTGTTCTATTTCTCATTAATGCGATTATCTAGTCAACCAATCACATGGCAGTTGCTTCAATGCATGTAGGGTTGTGGTCCTGGTCAAGACACTCTCCTGAACTCCAAACTGAATGTCAGAATGGGAAAGAAAGATGATTTAAGCAATTTTGAGCGTGGCATGGTTGTTGGTGCCAGACGGGCCGGTCTGAGTATTTCACAATCTGCTCAGTTACTGGGATTTTCACGCATAACCATTTCTAGGGTTTACAAAGAATGGTGTGAAAAGGGAAAAACATCCAGTATGCGGCAGTCCTGTGAGCAAAAATGCCTTGTTGATGCTAGAGGTCAGAGGAGAATGGGCCGACTGATTCAAGCTGATAGAAGAGCAACGTTGACTGAAATAACCACTCGTTACAACCGAGGTATGCAGCAAAGCATTTGTGAAGCCACAACACGTACAACCTTGAGGCGGATGGGCTACAACAGCAGAAGACCTTACCGGGTACCACTCATCTCCACTACAAATAGGAAAAAGAGGCTACAATTTGCACGAGCTCACCAAAATTGGACTGTTGAAGACTGGAAAAATGGTTTCTTGAACATGACAATGAGTTCACTGTACTAAAATGGCCCCCACAGTCACCAGATCTCGACCCAATAGAGCCTCTTTGGGATGTGGTGGAACGGGAGCTTCATGCCCTGGATGTGCATCCCTCAAATCTCCATCAACTGCAAGATGCTATCCTATCAATATGGGCCAACATTTCTAAAGAATGCTATCAGCACCTTGTTGAATCAATGCCACATAGAATTAAGGCAGTTCTGAAGGCAAAAGGGGGTCCAACACCGTATTAGTATGGTGTTCCTAATAATTCTTTAGGTGAGTGTATATTGTGAGGTTTCGCTGTGGTAGATAGGTTAAGCGGGCAAAATACATAGACAAAATCCAAGTTCTTAACTCAAAACGTCAGTGTTTATTCAGACTTGAGGCAATTACACAAAACAGTCTCAGGTGTTAATTCACACACAATGGAAAGTTCATATAACACAAGTTACCTTCTTGGCAGTTCTGCCTCCAGTAGTCCACAGCAGGCTTGCAGCTCTCAGCCCTCCAGCAGGGCACAAAGCCTCAGATGCCAAAAACAGAGACTTCTCTGCTAAGCCCCGCTGCCTATTTAAAGACAGCCAGGTGCTGCCAAAACCCGGACTGGAACTTAAACTCTGGTCCGGTATTTGACCTCACCTGGCTGGAAACCAGCCCAGCCGCACATGCTGGGAGGAAAATACCTGCCTTGCCAGACACAACCCCTAACTGTGTCACATACCACCCCCCTGTGTTCAACCCTGAGGGGGTGGACACACATCAGACAATGCACCAGGGACAGGGCCTCCACGTTTCCCTGCAACCAGCCTGCTGTGTGTTCTACCGAGAACTTAAAGTTCTGCAGAGACAAAAAACATTCCTGTCTTTGGCCTGGCTCATCCACTTGAGAGGGGTCAGTCACCAGGCGTAACTTTATCCCCATCAAATAGTAGCGGAGAGACTCGAGTGCACACTTGATAGCCAGGCACTCTCTCTCCACTATACTGTACCTGGTTTCAGCTAGAGTGAGCTTTTGGCTTAGGAAGACAACGGGATGCTCTTCCCCATTGACTTCCTGAGACAGTACAGCACCGAGGCCTACTTTGGATGCATCCGTTTGTACTACGAACTCCCTCTTGAAGTCGGGCGTCACCAAAACCGGTTACCCACACAGGGCCGACTTCAAAGCGGCAAAAGCCTCTTCCGCCCGATCATCCCAGAGAATATCACTGATTTTCGTCCTTTCAAGAGCCCTGTCAATGGCGTGGCTAAAGCAGCAAAGTGGGGAACAAACCTCATGTAATAGCCCACCATTCCCAGGAATGACTTTATTTGCCTAGTGGTGACAGGTCGGGGCCAATTCCGTATTGCCTCTATTTTGTTAACTTGGGGTTTGTTGACATACCCTAGGTACATAGTCTCTAACTCTAACTCTATTTTTTTGGGTTAGCGGTTAGGCCAGCTTTCTGAAGGGAGTCCACTACAGCCTGCACTTTGGGTAGGTGACTTTTCCAGTCAGTACTGTGGATGACAATATCGTCCATGTAAGCCGAAGCGTACAGACGATGTCGACGAAGCACAATGTCCATTAGTGGCTGAAAAGTGGCGGGGCGCCATGCAGACCAAAGGGTAAGAGCTTATATTGATACAGCCCCTCAGGTGTGATGAAGGCAGTTTTCTCTTTGGCAGCCTCCGTTAAAGGCACCTGCCAGTACCCTTTTGTAAGGTCCAAAACAGAAAAATACCTGGCTCATCCTTACCTCTCGATGAGCTCATCCACCTGGGGCATGGGATATGCATCGAATTTGGAAACCTTAAGTTTTCGAAAGTCATTACAAAACTGCAACGTCCCGTCTGGCTTGGGTATCAATACTATAGGACTGGCCCACTCACTTTTTGACTCCTCAATGACGTCTAGCTGCACCTCCTCCGATATGGCTTGTCGCGGAGCCTCGGGTACCCGGTATGGTTTTAATCAGACTTTTGCCTGAGACTCAGTTACAATGTCATGCTGGATTATGGAAGTGCGTCCAGGGAGGTCCGAGAACACATCCGTGGTCCAACTAATAAACTCCCTGGCCTCCTGAGTCTGTTTAGAGGAGACAATTTTTACTGTAGCAGTCGCCTCTCTTGCTTCAGACAGAGGGGCCGGTACCTTTTCTCCTAGAAAACCTGGCCGCGGATTGTGTTCTGTACAGGTTTCCCTATCTTTCCACGATTTAAGTAATATCACATGGTAAACCTGCTCCGGCTTTCGCCGACCCGGCTGGTGTACTTTGTAGTTTACATCTCCAATTTTCTCGAGTACCGCGTAGGGCCCCTGCCAGCTAGCCAGGAACCTACTGTCCACAGTCGGCACCAGAACGAATACCCGAACACCCGGGTTAAAGATTCGTACCCAAGCCTGCCGATTATAGACCCGACTCTGGGCTTGCTGAGCTGTGTCAATATGCTCCCTAAAAAGAAGCAACACTGTCTGTATCCTATCTTGCATCTGGGTAACGTACTCAAAGACACTTTTATGTGGAGTGGGTTGTTGTTTCCACACCTCTTTGGCCACGTCCAAGAGACCTTGAGGGTGTCTGCCATATAGCAGTTCAAATGGCGAGAACCCAGTAGAGGCCTGGGGTATCTCTCGCACTGCAAACATGAGATAGGGCAGAAGGAGGTCCCAGTCCTTCCCATCTTTAGACACTACCTTTTTCAACATATTTTTTTATGTTTGGTTAAACCGTTCTACTAGACCGTCCGTTTGCGGATGGTAAACGGACGCCCGTAGTTGTTTTATGTGCAGCAACTTCCAGAGTTCCCTCATCACCAAGCACCCTTGGTCGGTCAGAACCTCTTTAGGTAGTCCTACTCAGGAAAACATCTCCGATAACTCTTTAGCTATGGTACCGGGTACCGAGTGGCGTAGTCTAGAATGACTAAGATGTGTTGATGCCCTCTGGCAGACTTCGGTACTGCGCCTAAGAGGTCCATAGCTATTCGGTCAAACTGTACTTCGAGAATCGGGAGAAGTACTAGGGGACTACGGAAATGTGGCTGGGGGCTAGTTATCTGGCAGGTCGGGAAAGACTTACAAAACTCTTCCACATTCTTTGAATATGCTGGGTCAGTAAAACCGCTGTAGAATAGGATCCTGAGTTTTCTGCAGCCCCAGGTGACCTCCTAGAACGTGTTGGTGGGCTAGATCTAACACAAGCTTGTGATAAGCCTTGGGGACCAGTCCTCCACGTCTCCACCGCCATCACACTTAGCAGGGTTGTCTCCCCCTCTTCCACCGAATTGGCGGTCACCCCTAGCGCTGGCCCTTTGGTCTCAGTGAGCCAGGCCACTCTGCTAGGGTTACCCCTGTCTCATGGGTATCAGTCACTCTCATAGCAGGCTACAGTGCCGTGAAGCCCGGGAAGTCTCTCCCTATTATAAGTTCATAGTGTAAATTTGGGGCAACTGCCACTTCGTGAGTCCATCTGCCAGCCCCTGTGGTTAGAGACACCAGAGGGTGGGATAGTCCTTTAAGTCTCCATGGATGCACATGACCTCAACTTTCCGGCCAGTATACTCCACTGACCGTACCAGGGGAACTCTTACTTGGGACACCAGACTCCCTGAATCCAGCAGAGCCTCCACTGGAGTGTCTCCTACCTCCACCTGGCACAGGTGGTTTAGAGTTTTTGGGGTACCTGCTTCACACAGCTTCCGGCATATAGCGACTGACGGTAGCCATAGTTTGTATCCATGGGTTCCACCTGATGGGGACAGTCAGCTCTTACATGCCCGGCTCCTGACACCGCCAGCAGACTATCGGAGCCAGGTCCGTAGGGGGTACACCCCGGGTGGGTTTGGTTGGTACAAGTCGCCAGGTCTGGGATGGAGATTTATGGGGTTTGACTGCCCTCCTCCCAAAATAACCCCCTGTAACAGTCTTAGTAGCCTCGTAGGGCTCCACCAGGGCCACCATTTCTAGGGCGTTGCCAGGAGACACCTGGCCGATCCAGTGCTGGAGAGGGGGTGGCAGAGCCCTGCAGAACATATCAGCCAATACTCTATCCTGCATAGCCGTGGGACTCAGCACATCAGGCTGTAGCCACTTTTGCAAGAGGTGGAGTAAGTAATAATATTGGGTCCTTGCAGGCTCAGCCGGCTTAAACCCCCACTGATGTACCCGCTGGGCCCAGACCAACACATTTATCCCCAGTCTTGCCAAAATCTCACCCTTTACTTTTTGGTAGTAAGCCGTTTGATCGTCTAGCAAGTCGAAATACACCCGCTGGGAATCGGATGCCAGTAATGGAGCGACGACCTCACCACTGGTCACAGGGTAGCTTTTTCCTGATGGCCACTTTCTCGTACATCGCCAGGTAGGTTTCAATGTCGTCTGCAGTGGTCATCTTAGGAATCGTGGCCCGGACAGCTTTCTAGGTATCGTGGACGCTCAGGGTTGCTCTTGCTGTCGGTAAAGCCATCACATGTTGTAGCAGCAACTGGTTAGTGTCCTGCTGCTGCTTATTAGCCTCACGTTGCTACAGGTTTGTCTCTCGCTGCTGCAGATTAGCCTCCATGAGGGCCTTCATAACAGCCTCCATTTTGTCATGGGGAACTGGTTGTAATACAGCTGGTTTAATGTACGACATACAACCGTGCCTGAAAAATTCAGAAACCAAAAATATTGGCGTTCATGCCAGCTTCACTGCTCTGCCCACATCCTCCAATTGTGGGGTTTCGCTCTGGTAGATAGGTTAAGCGGGCGCAGTACAAAGGCAAAATACAAGTTCTTAACTCAAAACGTCAGTGTTTATTCACACTTGAGGCAATTGCACAAAACAGCACGTAACTTTGCAGTCTTGGTGTTAATTCACGCACAATGGAAAGTTCATATAACACAAGTCACCTTGCTGGCAATTCTCCCTCCAATAGTCCACAGCAGGCTTTAGGGGGCCTGTTTCCCCAGCGTGCGGCTCTCAGCCCTCCAGCACGGCACAAAGCCTCAGATCCCAAAAACAGATACATCTCTGCTGAGCCCAGCTGCCTATTTAAGGACAGCCAGGTGCTGCCAAAACCCGGACTGGCACTTAAACTCTGGTCCGGTATTTGACCTCACCTGGCTGGAAACCAGCCCAGCCGCACATGCTGGGAGGAAAATACCTGCCTTGCCAGACACAACCCCTAACTGTGTCACTATATATATATATATGTAAAACTCGAAAAATTTGAATATTGTGCTAAGTTCATTTACAAACCGGATTCCCAAAAAGTTGGGACACTAAACAAATTGTGAATAAAAACTGAATGCAATGATGTGGAGATGGCAAATGTCAATATTTTATTTGTAATAGAACGTAGATGACAGATCAAACGTTTAATCCGAGTAAATGTATTATTTAAAAGGAAAAATACGTTGATAAAAATTTTCAACAAATCCCCAAAAAGTTGGGACAAGTAGCAATAAGAGGCTGGAAAAAGTAAATTTGAGCATAACGAAGAGCTGGAAGACCAATTAACACTAATTAGGTCAATTGGCAACATGATTGGGTATAAAAAGAGCTTCTCAGAGTGGCAGTGTCTCTCAGAAGCCAAGATGGGTAGAGGATCACCAATTCCCACAATGTTGCGCAGAAAGATAGTGGAGCAATATCAGAAAGGTGTTACCCAGCGAAAAATTGCAAAGACTTTGCATCTATCATCATCAACTGTGCATAACATCATCCGAAGATTCAGAGAATCTGGAACAATCTCTGTGCGTAAGGGTCAAGGCTGTAAAACCATACTGGATGCCCGTGATCTCCGGGCCCTTAAACGACACTGCACCACAAACAGGAATGCTACTGTAAAGGAAATCACAGAATGGGCTCAGGAATACTTCCAGAAACCATTGTCAGTGAACACAATCCACCGTGCCATCCGCCGTTGCCAGCTGAAACTCTACAGTGCAAAGAAGAAGCCATTTCTAAGCAAGATCCACAAGCTCAGGCGTTTTCACTGGGGATCATTTAAAATGGAGTGTGGCAAAATGGAAGACTGTTCTGTGGTCAGACGAGTCACGATTCGAAGTTCTTTTTGGAAATCTGGGACGCCATGTCATCTGGACCAAAGAGGACAAGGACA
The DNA here is from genome assembly GCF_014858855.1 of Bufo gargarizans. NCBI lineage: Eukaryota > Metazoa > Chordata > Amphibia > Anura > Bufonidae > Bufo > Bufo gargarizans. The sequence continues at coordinate 385,319,178 of NC_058080.1, read as the reverse complement.
ACCCAAGTTGTTATCAACGCTCAGTTCAGAAGCCTGCATCTCTGATGGTATGGGGTTGCATGAGTGCGTGTGGCATGGGCAGCTTGCATGTCTGGAAAGGCACCATCAATGCAGAAAAATATATGCTCCCATCCAGACGTCATCTCTTTCAGGGAAGACCCTGCATTTTTCAACAAGATAATGCCAGACCACATTCTGCATCAATCACAACATCATGGCTGCGTAGGAGAAGGATCCGGGTACTGAAATGGCCAGTCTGCAGTCCAGATCTTTCACCTATAGAGAACATTTGGCGCATCATAAAGAGGAAGGTGCAACAAAGAAGGCCCAAGACGATTGAACAGTTAGAGGCCTGTATTAGACAAGAATGGGAGAGCATTCCTATTTCTAAACTTGAGAAACTGGTCTCCTCGGTCCCCAGACGTCTGTTGTAAGAAGAAGGGGAGATGCCACACAGTGGTGAAAATGGCCTTGTCCCAACTTTTTGGGGATTTGTCGACACCATGAAATTCTGATTCAACATATTTTTCCCTTAAAATGATACATTTTCTCAGTTTAAACTTTTGTTCCGCGATTTATGTTCTATTCTGAATAAAATATTAGAAGTTGGCACCTCCACATCATTGCATTCAGTTTTTATTCACGATTTGTATAGTGTCCCAACTTTTTTGGAATCCGGTTTGTATTTCAGTAATGCAACTTAAAAGGTAAAACTAACATATGTAATAGACTCATTACATGCAAAGCGAGATATTACAAGCCTTTATTTGTTATACATTGGATGATTATGGCTTACAGCTCATAAAACCCCAAAGTCACAATTTTGAGGTGCCCTTTGCTCAGGGGGTATGGATTAATTAGCTGACTAGTGTGTGACACTTTGAGCCTAGAATATTGAACCTTTTCACAAAATTCTAATTTTAAGCTGCATTAATACAATTCCTTTTAATTTGCATTACTGAAATAAATGGACTTTTGCACGATATTCTAATTTTTCGAGTTTCACCTGTGTGTATATATATATATATATATATATATATATATACTGTAAGCCTGCAAGGGGGAGGAGCGTACGGTTCTGGACATTTACGACGGCACAGATGATATAAAGTTTAGGTCACTTTTATTTAGGGTCCGGTTTCAGGAGGTTTACATCAACACATGCTTTTCAGTGGACCCCAGTATTTCCAGTATTGCAGTAACAACTCACAAAACAAAAGCCTTCCCGTCTGGGACTAACTAATAACACAAAGAGTTTGTCTCACCTAGGCTACAGTTGTTAGGCTGACGTTCACACAGCATGTAGTCTGTTCCCTGGTCCTCAGTATTCACAGCACTGTGTGATGCCCTTGCAGGCTTCTCCTTAACGAGGTTAACTGGCTTAAGATGTTTTGGTTGCTCCCTCATCCAACCTTAACAACTGTTCCGCATAATCCAGGCCCCACGTATTTCCAGAAAGAATCTTGCCTAAACAACTAAGTTTGTTCAGGCCACAGCACTCCCTGGATTACACTTACTTCACCCAGGTGAGAAATCTGGGTGAAATATACCTTCCTTCCACCAGTATTCCACCTGCATGACCACAATATATATAGATGTGGGGGGCACTCGATATCCAGTTTAAATATGTGCGGTTGGCAGAAGTGGTGGTTGTACTGTACTGATGAATTTGGGTAGGTGCACTACCTGATGACTATATCGTTGGAGGGGTTAGTGGTACAATTGTATTTTAGGTGTGGGTTGTGCTCTTGAAATAGTATATAATGATCACATCATAGTTGTTGCTATTAAAAATTAATTCATTTATTGATATTTATAAAATTGTTGTTGATAAAAAAAAGTATATATAAATAAATAAAGATAAAAAAATGAAAAAAATATAATATATAAAAAAAGAGGAAAAATTATCTTAGGTCCACTTGATATGAGGTGAGAAATAAGAGTGTATTAGGACAAAGTTCACATAGTCAATGCTGCTACAGTCTTTGATTTAACGTTGTTGTCCAGTAGGGGGAGCTGTTGTAGCTAAAGATAGTTACAGCTGAGGATGATTGCAGCCGGAAACAATTGATGTGCGGATTTGCTGGGAGTAAAATGTAAGTACATATGTAGCAGTATAAACATATGAACTACACCTATATTCGTAAACTTTGTGGCAATACAGGTTAGGTGTGTAGCTATGCCGATAAAATAGAATAAAATATGTTGCAAACATTAATATGCGGCTAATAAAGGAGGAGCGCAGACAGGTGCTTGATGCAGATGTACCCTATTGATGTTACGTTACCCGTTCTGCTGCTGTGTTGTTCGCCGGCCCTGCTCTACCTGCCCGGTAGTGCACCTACCCAAATTCATCAGTACGGTACAACCCCCACTTCTGCCAACCGCACTACTGTTTCCTATAGGTGCAGCCACTTACCCTTCTATACCTTTGACCTCTTCCTTCACCCCATAGTTGAGCTCCCTTTTGGTAAACATGGATATCTTGGACTGCATGAATGAAAAATGTAAACGCATAGAAAATTTCACATTTGAAACAAATGAAACAATAGAACACACCAAGCATTCACTCACATCTATCAATGATCATTTCAAAGATCTAGAGAAACTACTATCCAAACAATTAAGACAAAAATGGGAAATAAAGTCATTAAATCAGTATTTACACAATGATTTTATACCAAAGGGACTATCCCTCTCTAAAGAACCAGCAAGGACCTCATTAATCAGAATTTCAAAATAGAATGGGACAATTTCCTCAAAGCCCAATCCCTTTTTTAATACAAATGATAATAAAAAGGCGCACACAAATCTTAGAAGAAACCTTGAGCAAAATAGAAAGCATAGAGGAAACAATTGACAAACTACCACAAGATAAAATAGTCATAAAATGGCAAGTGAGAATATGCAAAGGGCTAGACCAATTAGAGCAAGAAATAACAAAAAAATAAAATAAAAATACAGATATAACACCTACCTAACATCAACACAAATAGAAGCATGTGTCATCTCACTTCCAACACCCGATAAAAACACGAACCGAAAATATAACAAGGAGAGACAGAGATCACAATCAATACAAAATCTCAACATCGAATAGATTCGAAACTTTATCCACTCCCCATTTTTTAGATCAAACCCCCCACACCACCGACCTGTCACGGCTGAGGATGGGGGAAATCCTCAGCCGTGCGGTGACGGAAGATGTCCAGTCGCTACTCGCCAGGAACACAGAATTAGGGAGCAGGTCACCTCCTGTTGCATCCCTAACGCTGACCCTGTCTCCTACCTGCATGGGCCGACCTTGATGGTAGGAGGACCCATGCGCAGGAACCTCGGAGCCCTGACTTACCCTCCGTCCGGTCCCTGGGCTAAGGAGCAGGGTAAGACAACCCACTCCTCCTAGGAACGGAGGAGCAGGAGTCTCACTGGCCAAGCAGCATGAAGATGGGGGTACATAAACAGGACTACAGATAAGACAGGTGAACCCTAACAGTTCCACACATACCTGTCTCAGCCTAGCTGACTGGAACCCGTGCAAACGCTGTCCACACAAACAAAGGTAAACAGCACACACGAAGACACACAGGGACCAGGACATCCATAGCTGCACAAAAAGCAAAGACACAGGACATCAACAACAAATCACGCAATAAAAACATATGACCGGAAGGGTGGCCCTTACAAGGAGATAGAAATCACAGGAGGCTGCTACAGCAAAGCATGACTGAAGCAACCTCCTGAGCCATGCCAAAGACAGAAGCTATATAGGCCTAAGTGGCCACACCCACCGGTCAGACACACCCAGTGACATCACACACACTGGGAAGAGAGTTAACCCTTCCAGCACCACAGGAAAGGGAAAACACCAACTTAAAGAAACCGTGTCCAAACACAACAAACACACTGTGGTTGTTACCGCTGGCAACGACATGGGTAGCAAGCGTGTCCTGGGAGTCAGCCCAAAGGCCGGGACACTGCCACCACATGTACACATCACCAAACGTTGCCACGGGCAACCACAGTGCAGGAAAGGTGCCAGTGCACACCACACAATACACAGAGTGCACACAGACAAACATCGGTGCATCCATACACGCACACAGACTCCAAAGTGACCGCACACACACCTGTTGCCCGTGGCAACCGCACCTGAGACAAGTAACATCATGCCTCAAGCTGCGGTTGAAACAACAACCCAAACCGCGGGCAACAGTATGCGGCTCCCAAGGAGTCATGGCCAAAACCGTGGCCGTGACACGACCATGATTAAGACGAGAGTACCCACCAACCCCAGAAAAAAGACACCCGTGAACCCAACAACAACCCCATCAGTACGACCTAAGACTGCAACACTACAATCAAAGACAAGACACAATGAGGAAATCACCAACCAGACAAGACTACAACCAACAATACCATCAAAACATGCACACAAAGCCACACAAACAGATACAAAGAGGGAGACACAAACAGAAGAAACAATGCGACCAACCAATATCGGATGCGACCCCAACAGAGAGCTTAATAGTGAACCTAAGTCAGGTGAGCCTAACGGAAGCACAAACCTCATTACTCAACAAAGGCTTCAAATATGCACCCACAACTAAAATTTATAGATTTTCTACTTACATAGGAATAGAGAAATTTATCAGAAAATTATGCTTGAAAAAATACTATATTAAAAATCTACCATATACACAACCAACCCTACAATATACACACACACAGATTTGAAAATTAAGTCTAAAAAGTACCCAAGACAAGAAATCAGCCAAGAGATAGGCACATTCAGACAAAACGTAGAAATACTACAACTGCAATCAGAGTAGAATCACAATCAGACCAGCTGACAAAGGCGGTGCAATAGTCATCCTAGATACAGATCAGTATGAACAGGAATGCAATAAACAAATGAGAGACTTTAACATACAGCCCTCTAAAACCGAATCCTACTGTTAAATTCCATAAACAACTGGTGGAATACTGCAACAAAGCATATGAGATGAAGATCTTGTTGGAACAAGAACACAAATATATAGTAGAAACACCAAAACAACTACCAGTATTTTACTGTCTACCAAAAATACATAAAGCCCCAAAAAATCCCCCCGGACGACCTATAATATCCGGCATTGGCTCTATCTCGGCAAACTTATCTCAATATATAGACAGAATATTACAACCCATTGTTACCAAAAAAAACTTGCATATTAAAGACACCACTGACATCATAATCACATTAGAACAACTAATTATCGAGGACCATTGGACTATAGGCACCATGAACGTTAATTCATTATATACTATCATTGATCACCAACAAGGCCTAGACGCCCTCAAGAAACAATTAAATTCAAATAACACACTGAAAAAAGAACAGATAGACTTCATACTAGAAGGCGTGCTATACATCCTGACGCACAAATATTTCACATTTCATTCAAAATTCTACCTACAAGAAAAAGGCACAGCCATGGGCACCAGATTTGCCCCCAGCCAACATCTTCATGGCACAATGGGAGGAGGACGTTATCAGTCCTACGCTGGGGACAAGTCTGGTGCTATGGAGAAGATTTATAGATGACATTATCTTCATTTGGCGAGACACAGAGGAAAATCTCAACAACTTTATACGAGAAATAAATACGAATGACAAAAAATCTCCAATTCGTTACAACCACAAGCAAAACCCATGTGGAATTCCTAGATCTACCTATTAACATAGAGAAAAATAAAATAGTATGCCAAACATATCAAAGCCAGTGATGAGAAACAGCTACATCCCCTACATTAGCTGCCACCTGCCCAGATGGCTACTCAATATCCCCACGAGCCAATTTAGGAGAATAAAACAAAACTGCACTAACTGTTCAATTTGAACTGGAAGCAACCAAGTTAAAACAAGAATTCCTTTCAAAAGCATACCCGACATATTCAATAGAAAACCCCCTTGAAAAAGTTAGGACCATGAACAGAACAGACTTCTTCGTACCTACAGAAAAAGCATGCAAACAGGAAGACAATCCCCGTTTTATTTTACCCTTTCACGCTCAACACTAGAAAATAGAACAAATAATAAATAGACACTGGCCACACCTTTTAAAAGACAAAGTCATAGGATCCACCCTCAAGGAGAGACCACAAATCACATACACCAAAGCATCGAATTTAGGATTAAAGGTAGCGCCAACTATCAAGACCAAAATCACATCTAACCCATCTAATTGGTTGTCATTTAAGGGGTTTCACAGGTGTGGCAGATGCAATAACTGCAAAACAACCTCTTTCCCTAAAAAAACTACGGAAATCACATCTTCATAGAACTCATATGAGGGGCGTTGCTAGGGTCTCAAAAGATCCGGGGCACAAGCCCCAATAAATATGTTGCCCCCCCCCCGTCCCGCACTTTGCTGTACTTACTATACAGCAGCACTTACCTGTCACATCCAGGGCCTCCAGGTGACGTCTCCTCTCTGTCATAATCTTCTCTGTAGATCTTCTCCATTCGGTCCGGACACTTCTCTCAGCCGCCTCGTCTCTGCAGAGTGTGACGCACAGACATCTTAGCTTCCTCACATTCTATCATTATCCCCCAACTGGAGTCCCCACAGTCTTATCCTGCTGCTTGCTGTGCCCCCCGCAGGGGTGTAGCTATAGGGGGTGCAGAGCTAGCAGTCGCTACCGGGCCCAGGAGCCTGAAGGGGCCCAAAGACACTTGTGCCGCATAAGAAGACACACAAAGCACCGAAAGAAGGGGAGCCCAAGCTGAACTCTTGCACCGGGGCCCATGAGCCTTTAGTTACGCCCCTGCCCCCCCCCAATACCCCCAAATACTATCCTGAAGAAACATTACTGCCCCCCATGCCCCCATTATTAGAAGAGCCCTCCCATATTAATAATACCCTCACAGAGTCCCCAGTAGAAATAAGGCCCCCTTTTGTTCCCCCAGTGTTAATAAAGCTCCCTACAGACCCCTCAGTAGTAATAAGGCCACCATAGTACGGTTAGTAGAAATAAGGCGGATCTATAAGACCCTCCTATAGAGCCCCCAGTAGTAATAAGACCGCCTATAATGTCCCCTGGATCTGCAGTGCCCCCTGCAGTTATACTCCACTCTCCACCATACAGTCCCATGTAAATAACATCACCTCCTCCCCAGCCGCCTCCAACGCACAATCCCATGTAAATATCACCTCCTAAAGCTACTTTCACACTTGCGTTCATGCGGATCTGTCCTGTACTTGTACAGGACGGATCCGCACCGATAATACAAACAAATGCATCCGTTCAGGACCGATTCGTTTGTATTAGATTTGAATTTCTAAGTCTCAATATGGATCCGTCCTGACTTACATTGAAAGTTAATGGGGGACGGAACCGTTCACAATTGCACCATTTTGAGTCAATGCAAAGGGATCCGTCCCCATTGACTTACATTGTAAGTCAGGACGGGTACATTTGGCCCTGCAAGGCCATGCGGACACAAAAACGCTGCGTGCAGCATTTTGGGGTCCGCCTCCAAAACGGCTGCACGCAGCGTTTTTGTGTCCGCATGGCCTTGCAGGGCCAAATGTATCCGTCCTGACTTACAATGTAAGTCAATGGGGACGGATCCCTTTGCATTGACACAAAATGGTGCAATTGTAAATGGTTCCGTCCCCCATTAACTTTCAATGTAAGTCAGGACGGATCAGTATTGAGACTTAGAAATTCAAATCTAATACAAACGAATCGGTCCTGAACGGATGCATTCTGAATGGATCTGCATCCATTCAGAATGCATTGGGATTAAACTGATGCATTTGGGGCTTCTTGTGAGAGCCTTGAAACGGATCTCACAAGCGGATCCCCAAACGCAAGTGTGAACGTAGCCTAAACAATAATTCCCATGTACATAAACATCATTCCCCCCCACCATCCACTTTCAACATATAGTCCCATGTAAATAACATCACTCCCTCCCCCAGCCACCTCAAGCACACAGTTCCATGTCAATAACATCCCTCCCTTCAGCCCTAACATACATCCCAGTTAAATAACTACAACTCCCAGCATCTGCCTCTCCCTTAACTTACCTCTCCTCATGTACAGATATCACCATTAGGCTCCTTCTCCTCTTCATTCCGTAGTGATGTCCGGATCATGAACGAATCGTTCTTTTGAACCGATTCAGTTCACTGATCCGGAAGAGTCGGTTCCTCTGACTGAGCCGATCCGAATGAAACGGCTCAGTCAGATCAGCATACAGGCAGCAGCAGCCAGTGTAATAGCCTCGCCCTCCAACCAATCAGAGGCAGCCAGTGGATGCTAGCCCCGCCCCTCCCCGCCCTCCAACCAATCAGAGGCCGCAGCACTGACTCCCAGCACAGGGGGAGTCGCAGGGACTCGGAGAGTCGGCTGAGTCTATTAGTTAAAAGAATCGAATGAGTCAGAGACTCATTCGATTCTTTTGAGTTAAAAGAACCGTGAGTCACCGAGTCCCTGCCAGGCTCCCTGCTCTGCGGCTCCTTGTAAGTCCGTCCGGGGGGAAGGGGGGCATTAATCTAGCATGTAGCAGAGCTGTATGTGTACTGGGTGCATGCAGCAGTGTAGCACATGCTACACTGCTACATGCACCCTGTACACACACAGCTCTGCTACATGCTGTAGCAGAGCAGGAAGTCTGGTAGGGACTCGGTGACAATTCTTTTAACTAAAACTCTCAATTATCACAGTCTGCTCACTGCAGCAGAGCTGTGTTTGCCAGGAGCCAGTCCCTCCTGACCTTCGGTTCACTTGAGAGCCGACTCAGCAAGTGAACCGAAGATTCGATGAGCTGAACATGCGCATTGATCTTCAGTTCACTTGCCTCTGCCGGCTCATGAAATGAACCGAAGATCCGATTCATGAATCGGTTCATTTGAATGAGCTGATTCAAATGAACCGATTCATTTGAAAGATCCGAACTTCCCATCACTACATTCCGGTCCAATCCTGCACTGGTCACATGATGATGACATCATCCAGGTCATCCTATCAGGTCATCCTATGACAGCCTGTTTTGCTGATCACATGACCTGTGATGTCACCACAGGTCCTTCGCCTCTTCCCAGTGTAAAATTCAATTGTATTGCCGTTCTGTGTACGGCAATACATTTGTATCTAGCAGGCAGGCAGGACATTCGGGGCATGGGACAAAACATCCGGGGCCCAGGCCCTCAATGTTTTAACCTAGCGACGCCCCTGACTCATATACATTCCAAATTAAAGATGGCCTCACCTGCGACTCAACAGACGTCATCTACGTTCTAGAATGTCCATGCCACAAGCAGTATGTCGGACGCACTAAACACACCTTCAAGAAAAAGAGTCTCAGAACACATGGCCAATATCAGAAAAGGGTTTGAATTGCATACAGTTTCCAAACATTACAAAGATCACCATAACAGCTACCCATCCACCCTCAAATTTGTGGCCATCGAGAAGATTAGAAGACATTGGAGAGGGGGTAACCATATCATTAACATGTCCAAAACTGAATCAAATTTTTTTTTTTTATTCGATACCCTCATCCCAGCCGGTTTGAACGCAGAAATAGAGCTCTTCGGTTTCTTATTTATTATCAATGGGACGGTGGCCAATCTGGGATGGGAAATAGAGGTCCGGCTGCTTATCAGCACCTCGATCTCCTCTCCCGGGTAGGCCTCCGTTCTCATCCCTCCCAGGTGTTTCTTCACATTTCCCATGGAAGCATCCCTCCAGAAACTAGTGGAACAAAATAGAGAAAAGATATTAACAATGGATCACAACACGTCTACACACATAACACATCCCTACATGTAGTAGTCACAAATATACAGATCACACTAATTTGAGAGACAATACAAATATAGGGAAAAAAACAGTTCCCTAACACCATCAATTTTCCAATCTTTGCCCAAAAAATGTATTAAAAAATTTGGGGGAAATATTTTTCAAAAAGTTTTTTTATACTCACACACCCCACACTAACAAGGCAGCACACACTTATAAATAAATATATAAAAACATGGAATACCATATCCTGCAAACAACAGCAGCATCCACTCCATGTTTTTACTGCCACCATCTTCCACTTTTTCCTAATTGGTAACGCCCCCCCCCCGGGTGAACTATCTCTCCCTTTAAAAGCCAGGACATACCACTTTGCTGCAGGCCACTGAGGAAGAAGCATTGTGCTTCGAAACGCGTCTGGTATCCTGCAGCACCGCCACCCTTCAGATCGCAAAACAGAACTTGGAGACAAGATTAAACAGACACTTGCCGATCTCCCTAAGGAACGCATTAACCCGAAGACTCACATTTACCCAAGGACTCACATTAAACCCGCTCTTTTTTAAACTCCAAGCCGCTGCTCCCGCCCATGTGGGACGCCACATCACGGGCAGGTAGAGCAGGGCCGGCGAACAACACAGCAGCAGAACGGGTAACGTAGGGTGCATCTGCATCAAGCACCTGCCTGCTCTCCTCCTTTATTAGCTGCATATTAATGTTTGCAACATATTTTATTCTATTTTATCGGCATAGCTACACACAGGAGTGAACACCTAACCTGTATTGCCACAAAGTTACGAATATAGAAATATAGAGGTAGTTCATATGTTTATCCTGCTACATATGTACTTACATTTTACTCCCAGCAAATCCGCACATCAATTGTTTCCGGCTGCAATCATCCTCAGCTGTAACTATCTTTAGCTACAACAGCTCCCCCTACTGGACAACAACGTTAAATCAAAGACTGTAGCAGCATTGACTATGTGAACTTTGTCCTAATACACTCTTATTTCTACGGCATACATATTAGGACATCGTCAGACATCATCCACAACTCCATCCTCCGTCAGGCAAAACTCCATCAGCCCTCAGACATCAGACAAAACTCCGTCCTCCGTAAGGCAAAACTCCATCAGACATCAGACAAAACTCCGTCCTCTGTCAGACAAAACTCCATCAGACCTCAGACATCAGACAAAACTCCGTCCTCCGTCAGGTAAAACTCCATCAGACCTCAGACATCAGACAAAACTCCGTCCTCCGTCAGGCAAAACTCCATCAGACCTCAGACATCAGACAAAACTCCGTCCTCCGTCACCCAAAACTCCATCAGACCTCAGACATCAGACAAAACTCCGTCCTCCGTCACCCAAAACTCCATCAGACCTCAGACATCAGACAAAACTCCGTCCTCCGTCACCCAAAACTCCATCAGACCTCAGACATCAGACAAAACTCCGTCCTCCGTCAGACAAAACTCCATCAGACCTCAGACATCAGACAAAACTCCGTCCTCCGTCAGGCAAAACTCCATCAGACCTCAGACATCAGACAAAACTTCGTCCTCCGTCAGGCAAAACTCCATCAGACCTCAGACATCAGCTAAAACTCTGTCCTCCCTCAGACATCAGCCAAAACTCCGTCCTCCCTAACTCAAAATACGCCCTACTACACACACTCTTCACCTGACGGAGCTGCTAGCTGCTGGAGAGGCAAAGGACCTGTGATGACGTCATGACCATGTGACGAGTCACGTGTGTGGGAGGGGTCAGATGTGCACAGCAGCTGGTAGAGTGTACAGAACAGTAGCCATCAAATAGAGCTCTGCACTAGAGATGTGTGTGTAACCTGCATGTAGCAGAGCTGTGTACTGTGTTACAGGGATGTATGTGCAACCTGCAGGTAGCAGAGCTGTGTACTGTGTTACAGAGATGTGTGTGTAACCTGGGAACTATAAAAAAGTGTAAAAAAAAAAACATAAATATTCAGATCACCCCCCTTTTCCCAAAATTAAAATAAAAGACACATCATGGGTTTCGCAATGTGTAAAAACGCCCATTGTATAAAAATATATTCCCCATACGGCAAACAGCAAAACAGAAAAAAAAAAAGAGTCCAAATGTCCGATTCGCCGTTTTTGGTCACTTCATTTGCTACAAAAATGTAAATAAAAAGTGATAAAAAAGTCTTAAACACCCCAGAATGGTATCAGTAAAAAGTTTAGATTGCCCCGCAAAAAATGAGCCCCGACCCAGCTCCGTACACATAATTACAAAAAAGTTATGGGGCTCAAAATATGGCGACAAAAAAAATCGGATATTTTAAATTTTTTATCACTATTAAAACGCAAGAAAAACTATACATATAAGGTATTGCCGGATTCGATCTGACCTGTAGAATAAAAGTAACCAGTCAGTTTTATCGCACATCGAATGTCGTAAATAAAAATCACGTAAAACTGTGGTGGAATTGCTTTTTTTTTTTCAACAGGAAGAATGGGCAGTTTTACCATCTGAGAAAATAAAGAGCCTCATCCACAACTACCACAAAAGACTTCAAGCTGTCATTGATGTTAAAGGGGGCAATACATGGTATTAATAACTGGGGTGTGTAAACTTCTGACCAGGGTCATTTGGGGAGTTTGTGTTGTGATTATGATTTATAAAGAGTAAACACCATAAATGGCTTCAGCCGACCACTAACCACGAGCGAGAGAAAAGTGTCTGTGTTATCATTCATATTCTCTGAACAATGGTTAAAGGGGTATTCTCATCTTAATGATCACTGTTACATCTGTTAATGATTTGACAGTGATAATTTTTCTAAATACATTTTATTACCCAATTCCCATCCTTTTTTAGAAAATAAGTCCCCTCTTACCTGATGTTGTCTTTGGTCTCCCCTGGTCACGGCCACCTCTCCTGTCGAATCCAGCCAGGCCACGCTTGCGCAGAAGACGGAAAATTCTCTCCCGGCTGGGCCGCGCAATGTCCTGAACGCGCATGCCGCTGCGCATGCGCCATGATGACTTCTTCCTGGCCAGTATAGTACAGAGCCGCGAATGCGCACGCCGACTCTGTACTATACAGGCCAGGAATAAGTCACCAAGGCACATGCGCGGCGCTGTGCGCGTTCAGGACATTGCGCGGCCCGGCCGGGAGAGAATCTTCAGTCTTCTGCGCAAGCGCGGCCCGGCCGGGAGAAGAATACAGGAAGTGAACGTCACGCTCAAGGAAGGCAAGTATGAAAAAGGGAAGATGAAAATACCCCTTTAAGAAATCATAAATTCTGCAAGGGTATGTAAACTTATCAGCACAACTGTAAGTAGCTCTGTGATATAAATCTGTGGAATATGGGAAGCACAAGAGGATGTGCACCTTAAATCCCATCTTTGTAAGGCCTCTTGCACATGGCCGCTGTGTGACTGTGGTCGTATTGTGGACCACATACTGCGGTTCCGCAATACACAGGGCACCAGCCGTGTGCATCCCGCATCCGTGATGTCGACCCATTCACTTGAACGGAACAGAAACACGGATCGGATCCCCACAGAAGCACTACAGAGTGCTTCCGTGGTGTTTCTGGCCATCCCTCCGCACAGCAAAAAAGTAGAACATATTCACGGACCCATTCAAGTTGAATGGGTCTGGATCTGTCCCGGCCGCTGCACGCACGTTGCCCGTGCATTGGGGACTGCAAATTGCTGTCCCCAATGCACGGAATGGACCAACAACGTTCATGTGCAAGAGGCCTAACACTTGTGATCTGTGTGAAGCGGCATATATGCATTCATGTTGCATGTATTTATTAATTAGGGCTACCAATTCTGAGTAACTCGGAGTGACAGGAGATTTACAGAATCAGATTTTTTTTTTTTGTCGTCATATTTTGAGCTCTATAACTTTTTGGGAATTATGTGTACAGAGCTGGATGGGGGCTCATTTTTTGCAGGGCAATCTAAACTTTTTACTGATACCATTCTGGGGTGTTTAAGACTTTTTGATCACTTTTTATTTACATTTTTGTAGCAAATGAAGCGACCAAAAACGGCGAATCGGACATTTTCTTCTGTTTTGCCGTTTGCCGTATGGGGAATATATTTTTATACAATGGGTGTTTTTACACATTGCGACACCCATGATGTGTATTTTTTTAGTTCTTTTATTTTCATTTTGGGAAAAGGGGGGTGATCTGAATTTTTATGTTTTATTTTACACTTTTTTATAGTTCCCAGGTTACACACACATCTCTGTTACACAGTAAAAAGCTCTGCTACATGCGGTTACACACACATCTCTGTAACACAGTACACAGCACTGCTACATGCAGGTTGCACATACATCCCTGTAACACAGTACACAGCCTGCTACATGCAGGTTACACATACAGCTCCGCTACACAGCACACAGCTCTGATACATGCATATTACACATACAGCTCTGCTACACAGTACACAGCTCTGCTACATTCAGGTTACAAATACAGCTCTGCTACACAGTACACAGCACTGCTACATGCAGGTTACACATACAGCTCTGCTACACAGTACACAGCTCTGCTACATGCAGGTTACACATACAGCTCTGCTACACAGTACACAGCTCTGCTACATGCAGGTTACACATACAGCACTGCTACACAGTACACAGCTCTGCTACATGCAGGTTACACATACAGCTCTGCTACACAGTACACAGCTCTGCTACATGCAGGTTACACATACAGATCTGCTACACAGTACACAGCTATGCTACCTGCAGGTTACACATACATCTCTGTAACACAGTACACAGCTCTGCTACATGCAGGTTACACATACAGCTCTGCTACACAGTACACAGCACTAGTACATGCAGGTTACACATACAGCACTGCTACACAGTACACAGCTCTGCTACATGCAGGTTACTCATATAGCTCTGCGACACAGTACACAGCTCTGCTACATGCAGGTTACACATACAGATCTGCTACACAGTACACAGCTCTGCTACATGCAGGTTACACATACAGCTCTGCTACACAGTACACAGCTCTGCTACATGCAGGTTACACATACAGCTCTGCTACACAGTACACAGCTCTGCTACATGCAGGTTACACATACAGCACTGCTACACAGTACACAGCTCTGCTACATGCAGGTTACACATACAGCTCTGCTACACAGTACACAGCTCTGCTACATGCAGGTTACACATACAGATCTGCTACACAGTACACAGCTATGCTACCTGCAGGTTACACATACATCTCTGTAACACAGTACACAGCTCTGCTACATGCAGGTTACACATACAGCTCTGCTACACAGTACACAGCACTAGTACATGCAGGTTACACATACAGCACTGCTACACAGTACACAGCTCTGCTACATGCAGGTTACTCATATAGCTCTGCGACACAGTACACAGCTCTGCTACATGCAGGTTACACATACAGATCTGCTACACAGTACACAGCTCTGCTACATGCAGGTTACACATACAGCTCTGCTACACAGTACACAGCTCTGCTACATGCAGGTTACACATACAGCTCTGCTACACAGTACACAGCTCTGCTACATGCAGGTTACACATACAGCACTGCTACACAGTACACAGCTCTGCTACATACAGGTTACACATACAGCTCTGCTACACAGTACACAGCTCTGCTACATGCAGGTTACACATACAGCTCTGCTACACAGTACACGGCACTGCTACATGCAGGTTACACATACAGCACTGCTACACAGTACACAGCTCTGCTACATGCAGGTTATACATACAGCTCTGCTACACAGTACACAGCTCTGCTACCTGCAGGTTACACATACAGATCTGCTACACAGTACACAGCTCTACTACCTGCAGGTTACACATACAGATCTGCTACCTGCAGGTTACACATACATCTCTGTAACACAGTACACAGCTCTGCTACATGCAGGTTACACATACAGATCTGCAACACAGTACACAGCTCTGCTACCTGCAGGTTACACATACAGATCTGCTACACAGTACACAGCTCTGCTACCTGCAGGTTACACATACAGATCTGCTACCTGCAGGTTACACATACATCTCTGTAACACAGTACACAGCTCTGCTACATGCAGGTTACACACACATCTCTAGTGCAGAGCTCTATTTGATGGCTACTGTTCTGTACACTCTACCAGCTGCTGTGCACATCTGACCCCTCCCACATACGTGACTCGTCACATGGTCATGATGTCATCACAGGTCCTTTGCCTCTCCAGCAGCTAGCAGCTTCGTCAGGTGAAGAGTGTGTGTAGTAGGGCGTATTTTGAGTTAGGGAGGACGGAGTTTTGGCTGATGTCTGAGGGAGGACAGAGTTTTGTCTGATGTCTGAGGTCTGATGGAGTTTTGCCTGACGGAGCACGGAGTTTTGTCTGATGTCTGAGGTCTGATGGAGTTTTGGGTGACGGAGGACGGAGTTTTGTCTGATGTCTGAGGTCTGATGGAGTTCTGCCTGACGGAGGACGGAGTTTTGTCTGATGTCTGAGGTCTGATGGAGTTTTGGGTGACGGAGGACGGAGTTTTGGCTGATGTCTGAGGTCTGATGGAGTTTTGCCTGACGGAGGATGGAGTTTTGTCTGATGTCTGAGGTCTGATGGAGTTTTGCCTGATGGAGGACGGAGTTTTGTCTGATGTCTGAGGTCTGATGGAGTTTTGCCTGATGGAGGACGGAGTTTTGTCTGATGTCTGATGGAGTTTTGCCTGACGGAGGACGGAGTTTTGTGTGATGTCTGAGGTCTGATGGAGTTTTGGGTGACGGAGGACGGAGTTTTGTCTGATGTCTGAGGTCTGATGGAGTTTTGCCTGATGGTGGACGGAGTTTTGTGTGATGTCTGAGGTCTGATGGAGTTTTGGGTGACGGAGGACGGAGTTTTGTCTGATGTCTGAGGTCTGATGGAGTTTTGGGGGACGGAGGACGGAGTTTTGTCTGATGTCTGATGGAGTTTTGCCTGACGGAGGACGGAGTTTTGTCTGATGTCTGAGGGCTGATTGAGTTTTGCCTGACGGAGGATGGAGTTGTGGATGATGTCTGACGATGTCCTAATATGTAT
The DNA here is from genome assembly GCF_014858855.1 of Bufo gargarizans. NCBI lineage: Eukaryota > Metazoa > Chordata > Amphibia > Anura > Bufonidae > Bufo > Bufo gargarizans. The sequence goes on along the minus strand of NC_058080.1, from coordinate 385,302,293 downwards.
GCCGTACACATCTATATTTTTACATTATTTATCCATTTTCTGCGACACAGGGTTGAGTCGCGTGGGGAGAGCACCACACCACTGTTTCCTATAGGTGCAGCCACTTACCCTTTTATATATATATATATATATATATATATATAAGAAAAAAGAAAAGAAGCAGCACACAAAAATATGTGTGGGTGCAAATCCTCCTAGGGGACCTGAGACCAAGGCCCCTAGTGTAGATAAAAAACAAATAAGAAGGCAGCACTCCAAGTAGTGAAAAAGTGGACGGTTTATTCACCCAACCAGCAGCAACGTTTCAGCTCTCTCTATGGAGCCTTTGTCTAGCTGAGTAACATGTGCAAGATAGCATACATAAATAGTGACAGTGATTAACAAGGTAATAACTGAACTCATAATACAATAAAGTGCAAGTACATGAGAATACATAAAAATACAATCGCTTTAGTGGTAAAATTCATCTATAGTCAGATTGTAAGTCTGCTATAATATAAATACTATCATAAAAATCCATAGTAAAATTCATACAGTGTAGAAAATCATCTAAGTTTACATGATTAGTAATCAGTGTGAAAGTGAACAGGTGAAAAACCTTTGAACGGATCAACCCTGGTTGAAGAAGCATGGTGGAGACTGCTGGCGTCGGGAAGGAGCAACGGCGCATGCGCCGCTCTATCTATTATCGCGAGATTCATACTAATTCTGAGCAGCCTAAAGACCATACCAAAGCCGCTGTGGGCACAATACATCAGGGCGCATGCGCAAACCGGCACTGCCGCCCATGCAAAATTGACGACACGTAAAGTGTCAGAAAAACACTGCAGTACATAGCAGAAAAGGCTGGTCAATATATCGGGGGCCGGCGGATCAATGCCGGTCACCGAAAGGACATCTGTATGAGCAGGGGGGTACGCCTGTCACACAGCCACCACCCCGCTCCCCAGAGTGTTCAGCATAACCGGTCCGTGTGACATAACACCACAACGTAAATGGGATCCATACTAATGAATCAGCCACATACAGTAGTGGAAGGTGCACAGATACACTGCTTCGGTGAACATAGCATCAAAATTAGTAGACAAAATTAGTAGATATGGCAGCCACCCCGTCTGTCCCGAAAGGAAAAGGGGGCTGGAGTCGCATCATATTCAGACAGGGGCTGCCACAAACCTGCTCAGCAAAATATAGTAATACAATTAAATATGAAAGGATCGCCGACACAGTTCCTCCATTCTTCACCATATGTGTCCATTCATAATATATATTCTTAATACGGTCCTATACAGGAAAAGAAGAGAAAGGAGAAGTTATTATAAAGCACATGTTGTTTTCCATATACACAATCTGAAGAGGAAAGGGCATGCAAGACCAGCAATTAGACAACCCTGAATTCCACATTTAAACCTTGTGGCTTCAGAGTACCAAGGGTATAAATCCAGTAGAGCTCACGTCTCTTTAATAATTTAATTAGATCTCCACCTCGTCTTGGGGGGGATATTTGCTCCAGAATTCTAAACCTTATTTGCTGATTTGTCCCTGCAATCTTCTTTACATCGGTGAGACTACTTGGGACGTCAAAACCCGTCTCAATCAACATCGATATTGTATTAGAAAACAAAAAAATGGATCTTCCTGTGTCTAAACACTTCACGGAGGCGAAACATACACAAAATGATCTTAGGTTTAGAATTCTGGAGCAAATATCCCCCCCAAGACGAGGCGGAGATCGAATTAAATTATTAAAGAGACGTGAGCTCTACTGGATTTATACCCTTCCGGACGCCAGCAGTCTCCACCATGCTTCTTCAACCAGGGTTGATCCGTTCAAAGGTTTTTAATTCGATTTTCTATTGAAATATGTAATGATCACACCTGTTCACTTTCACACTGATTACTAATCATGTAAACTTAGATGATTTTCTACACTGTATGAATTTTACTATGGATTTTTATGATAGTATTTATAGTATAGCAGACCTACAATCTGATCATAGATGAATTTTATCACCAAAGCGATTGTATTTTTATGTATTCTCATGTACTTGCACTTTATTGTATTATGAATTCAGTTATTACCTTGTTAATCACTGCCACTATTTATGTATGCTATCTTGCACATGTTACTCAGCTAGACAAAGGCTCCATAGAGAGAGCTGAAACGTTGCTGCTGGTTGGGTGAATAAACCGTCCACTTTTTCACTACTTGGAGTGCTGCCTTCTTATTTGTTTTGCGGTGAACTTTGCTAGTTCGGGGTTCGCCAAACATGTGAACATATGGCGATGTCAAATTCTTTTGCATTGTGCCGAACTTTGACCAATGACACATCCATCAGGTGGTACAGGACAGCCAATTGAGACGTTTCAGCACATGGACGTACCCCCTACCCTATAAATAAACCCGATCTGGCAGCCATTTTACATTCTGTTTTTTGCCAGTGCAGGGTAAGGTTGCTGTGTGGAGCAGGGATAGACTGTTAGGGACACCAAACACTAGCTAATAGGGCCACAAAAGTCCTTTTAAGGACTGGTATAGGTGTGCTATTGATAAGTGTGACATACTGAGGGGTGTGATATACTTCTAATATACTTTCTAACATAGAAAGTATATTATAGTGCATTTGTATTGTGCAGCAGTTGTGTGCGGTTCTGCTGAGATACCGCAGCTACATAGAGGGACAAACGCTATTGGAATAACTAATTGCAACTGGTGTGATATACCTGTTGCCCCAAAAAAACTGATTGGGGTGCGATATACCAGCTTCCACCAAATACTCATTAAGGGGTTCTATATATCTGTTTCCACAAAATACTGATAGAGGGGATTAATACACTGGCTTCCACCAAATATAGATTGAGGCATGCGATACACCGTCTTCCACCAAATATTGATTAAGGGGTTTGATATATCGGCTTCCACCAAATACTCATTAAGGGGTTCTATATACGTGTTTCCACAAAATACTGATAGAGAGGATTGATAGACCGGCTTCTACCAAATATAGATTGAGGCCTGCGATACAACAGCTTCTACCAAATATTGATTAAGGGGTTTGATATACCAACTTCCACCAAATATTGATTGAGGCCTACGATATACCTGCTTCCACAAATACTGCTCTTCTATAGGGACTTTGTCACAGGGTCATTTTTAAAATGACAGGCAGAGGAAGAGGCAGGTCATTCTGCAGGGGTCGGGCAGGTGCACCAGGCCGGAGCCTAAGTGGGAAGTTGGAGAAGGTGCGTGCGATTACGTCAAAGGACGCACCAGAGTTGGTTGAGTGGCTCACTCAGCCTTCTGCTTCTGCACTCTCCTCATCCTCTGTATCTGCACCCTCCTCACTCTCTGCTGTGTGCACCCCCAAAGACACCACCACCAGCACCATAGCCCCTCCACTCGAGTCAGAGGAATTATTTTCCCATCCATTTCCAGATCTTACTGCTGCTCAGCCATTCTTGGCATCGGATCACGAAGATGAGGTAGCCACGGCAACCACCCAGCGGTCTGACGACAGTACCCAGGTCAGCCCAATAAGGGTGGTCCCTGCTGTTGCTGCCTACTCCAAGATCTCTAATGTCAGTGGTGGTGAAGGTGACAATGATGACGTGTCGATGGACGTCACGTGGGTGCCCACAAGAGAGGAAGAGGAGGGGAGTTTAGAGGGAGAGATGGAGCAGTAGATAGGGAGGAGAAGCAGGCAGAAGTTGCAGTCCACAAGAGGCTAGAAGCAGACTGAAAATGTATCTGGAGCGAGCCATCCACTATGCACTGTCACATCAGGATGCTGGCACATGGCTCTGCAGTCTGGGCTTTTTTTAACGTGTCAGCTGCTGACAATAGTGTTGCAAACTACAAATTGGCGTGGTATTAAAAAGCAGGAAGTGCTCAACCCCATATGCAGTGGTGCATCTATACCGGGGGGCAGATCCTGCACTTGTGGCCCGTTGCTAATGGCAATCCCCAGCAAAAATGCATACAATGGAGGATGCCTGCAGCGGACCACAAGTACCACAATAGACATCCTACACAGGATAGTAATTGTGTGGATGTGATAAGCAGTCAAAATAACATAACAAAAACAAAGAGAGGTGCACTCTGCTGATTTACTAACCCTCGTACTGGTGTAAAAATTGAGAATTAGCCAACATATCCTGCTTGGAGGACATGTCTGAGCCCGAGCACCACGCCAAGGTTTCTCAAGTAGCTCGGGAACCTAACGCTAAACCTACCTGGGCCGTATGGGCAATACCAGGAGCCAGTGGGCGAATTACAGGTGCGCAAGGTTCGACTCAAAGCAATCTCCCAGTAACCTCCAGCATGTGACCATGCATACAATGGGAGGAGGCAGAGAGCTCTGAGTCCCACCCAAGACTGGCTGATATAGCCCGGGCCTCACATGTGCACCAGAATGCTGCCTGTGGATGGAAATAAAGGCACATTCAGACTAGGAGTTTCTACACCTCCAAAAATTCAAAATACAAACTACAAATTGGCGTGGTATTAAAAAGCAGGAAGTGCTCAACCCCATATCCAGTGGTGCATCTATACCAGGGGGGCAGATCCTGCACTTGTGGCCCATTGCTAATGGCAATCCCCAGCAAAAATGCATACAATGGAGGATGCCTGCAGCGGACCACAAGTACCACAATGGACATCCTACACAGGATAGCAATTATGTGGATGTGATGAGCAGTCAAAATAACATAACAAAAACAAAGACAGGTGCACTCTGCTGATTTACTAACCCTCGTACTGGTGTAAAAATTAAGAATTAGCCAACATATCCTGCTTGTAGGACATGTCTGAGCCCGAGCACCACGCCAAGGTTTCTCAAGTAGCCCGCGTCTGTAACGACCTGATCTATAAGACGGTCATGTTACTTTCCCCGCACGGTGAATGCCATAAAAATAAAAAAACTATGAGGAAATTGAAATTTTGCCCACCTTACTTCCCAAAAAAGGTAACAAAAAAAAAAGTCGCATGTACGCCAAAATAGTACCAATCAAACTGTCATCTCATCCCGCAATTCAAACCGTCATCTCATCCCGCAAAAATCATACCCTACCCAAAATAATCGCCCAAAAACTGAAAAAACTATGGTTTTTAGATTATGGAAACACTAAAACATGATTTTTTTTGTTTCAAAAATGAAATCATTGTGTAAAACTTACATAAATAAAAAAATTGTATACATATTAGGTATCGCCGCGTCCGTGACAACCTGCTCTATAAAAATACCACATGATCTAACCTGTCAGACGAATGTTTTAAATAACAAAAAAACAAACGGTGCAAAAAAAAAGCTATTTCTTGTTACCTTGCCTCACAAAAAGTGTAATATAGAGCAACCAAAAATCATATATACCCTAAACTAGTACCAACAAAACTTCCACCCTATCCCATAGTTTCTAAAATGCGGTCACTTTTTGGGATTTTCTACTCTAAGGGTGCATCAGCGGGGCTTCAAATAGGACATGGTGTCCCCAAAAAAATCTGCCTTCCAAAAACCGTATGGCATTCCGTACAGCAGTCTATGACCACATATGGGGTGTTTCTGTAAACTATAGAATCAGGGCCATAAATAATGAGTTTTGTTTGGCTGTTAACCCTTGCTTTGTAACTGGAAAAAAAATATTAAAATGGAAAATCTGCCCAAAAAGTGAAATTTTGAAATTGTATCACTATTTGCCAATAATTCTTGTGGAACACCTAAAGGGTTAACAACGTTTGTAAAAACAGTTTTGAATACCTTGAGGGGTGTAGTTTCTAGAATGGGGTCATTTTTGGGTGGTTTCTATCATATAAGCTTCACAAAGTGACTTCAGACCTGAACTGGTCCTGAAAAAGTTGGTTTTTGAAAATTTCTGAGAAATTTCAAGATTTACTTCTAAACTTCTAAGCCGTGTAACGTCCCCCAAAAATAAAATGTCATTCCAAAAATGATCCTAACATGAAGAAGACATATGGGAAAAGTAAAGTAATAACAATTTTTGTAGGTATTAATAATATATATTAATAATAATATATATTAATAATAAAAATGATTTTTTTTACTCCATTTTATCAGTGTCATGAAGTACAATATGTGACGAAAAAACAATCTCCGAATGGCCTGGATAAGTCAAAGCATTTTAAAGTTATCACCACATAAAGTGACACTGGTCAGATTTACAAAAAATGGCCTGGTCCTGAAGGTGAAAATGAGCCTGGTCCTTAAGGGGTTAAGAAGGCACCTGGCCTCCCATCAGCGAGCCAAGTGGGAGCAACACCGTCAGAACCCACAAAGCCACACTCCCGGCGCTCCACGTCCTGCCTCTTATACTTCTCCTCTCTCCTCCCATTTGTCCTCCACTCCACCTTCCACCGTGCCATCGTCGTGTTCATCCGGCAAAAGGCAGGCTTCCGTGGCCCAAATGTTCGAACGTAAAAAGTTGATGATGCCGGATAACCCTCTTGCCCAATGGCTGACTGCCGGCTTGTCGGAACTGCTAGCCCACCAACTGCTGCCATATAAACTGGTGGACTCGGAGGCCTTTAGAAAATTTGTTGCCATTGGCACACCGCAATGGAAGGTCCCCGGAAGGAAATATTTCTCCCAGAAGGGCATCCCAGAGCTATATGGCCATGTTCAGCGGCAAGTGAATGTATCTCTGGCACATGGTGTCGGTGCCAAGATACATCTGACCACAAACACGTGGTCTAGCAAACACGGGCAGGGAAGGTACATAACATTTACTGCCCACTGGGTGAACCTTCTGACGGCTGTCAAGCATGCAACCCGTGGCACCCATGTGGATTTGGTGTTACCACCACGGATTGCATGCAGGCTTGCCTCTTCTTCTTTTTCTCCTACTCGGCTGACTCCTCCTTTTCCACTGCTACCGCCTCTTTTGCTACACCCCCCAAGCTCCCCAGAAACTATTTGACTTGCCAGGTGAGACGTTGCAATGCTGTTGTCATGCCCCACTCTGACGATGTGCGGAGGTTGGCCAGGATAGCAGCACGAGTTTAGTGTTTGTTTTGGAGCCGTGCTGGATCCGCCTCTCATCAGGTGCACTGGGTGGGGTCATTAGTTTAAATAGCACACCAGCCCAGTGCTCTGAGCGGATTATACTAATCATTGTGGTCTTGGAAGCTAGGAAGGAAGGTTGTCTGTCTGTTCCAGCTCAGTAAGATAAGTGTGATTTAAGTTTGGTTGTTTTGTGTCATCTCTCCCATCCAGGTTCTGTGCGAGCAGGCTGCTCCTATTTCCCCTCTTCACCATCTCAGGGAAATTAGGGTTTTGTCAGCCCAGGCAGGGACACACATCTTACCTACCTTTAAGGTCTGCATGTGGGCTGAGCAGTGCAGGGAAAGAGGTCAGGGATTAGCTAGGAGGTGACCCTTCCCCTGTCTCTCGCCGAGAGCCTGGTTGGTGGGTTATCTGTGAGTCTGAGGGCACGTCCGCCGTGACATTATAATCCGCCATACTATGACTGCCATTTCTCAGCGGTTTTGTGATGGCGTCAATTGATGCACTGGTTGACCGCATGCAGGGTTTATCCCTAGAGGTTGCGGATCTGCGTAGTTCGGTCACACAGTGTCAGAGGGTTCTGGCATCAGGTACAGGTCAAATTAGTGGGGAGCCTAAAGTCGCTCTTCCCGAGAAATTTACAGGGGGTACGGATGATTTTTTTCCGCTTTAAAGAGTCATGCAAATTGTATTTTCGACTGCGTCCATTTTCGCCGGTTAATGAAAATCAGAGGGTTGGTATCATCATGTCTCTGCTTAATGGGGACGCGCAATCCTGGGCTTTTTCTCTGCCGCCCAGTTCTCTGGCCCTCCGGTCGGTGGAGGAATTTTTTTAAAGCCCTGGGATTGATTTACGATGACCCAGATCGGGTCTCGATGGCAGAATTGAAATTGCGTAACTTACTACAGGGTAAACATACTGCAGAGGGTTACTGCATAGAGTTTAGGAGATGGGCTTCTGAGTCGGGGTGGAACGACCCCGCGTTACGTAGTCAGTTTTGTCAGGGGTTATCTGAAAGGTTGAAAGATGCCCTGGCTTTTCATGAGTACCCGGATACTCTAGAGAATGCAATGTCTTTGGCTATACGGTTGGATAGACGAATCAGAGAGAGGTGTAAGGGTCCCTCTGTGCAAGGGATCCCTTCTGCGTGTGGTTTTGTCTCACCTGCTGCCCAGGGTGATATTGGTTATAACTCTGGGGTAGGGGAGGAACCCATGCCGTTAGGTCATATATTTTGCCATTCTGATAGTAGAGACTTAGAGGAAAGTGCACAATCTATGTTACTATTGTGGAAAGAGGGGTCATTTAATTTTTTCTTGTCCTTATGTTAAACCACAGGTGGAAGAGAAAAAGAAAAAAGAAAAAAAAACTTCCCTCACGCTTGGTAGTATGAATGGTGTGGTGGAGCAGACAGATATGCAAGCTCCCTGCAGTTCCCTTTTTCTCCTTCCAGCTATGGTGGCGCTAGAGTCAAAAAATGTGTTTGTTGATGTATTCCTTGATTGTGGTGCTGGGGTAAACCTAATTGACTTTCTTTTCCGTCAAAACCTAGGACTAAGTACTTGCACTTTAGAGAACGAGATTCGTGTTTTTGCAATTGATTCTTCCCCTCTTTCTCAAAGGAGCCTTACTCACATTGTTCATGGTATTCACTTAAGGGTGGGTGATTCACATGCTGAAATTATTTCTTGTTTTGTCATGAAGGATTTGCCAACTCCTATAGTTTTGGGGTTGCCATGGTTGACTAGACATAACCCAATTATAGACTGGCAAGCGAGACAAATCATTGGTTGGAGTGAGTTTTGTTCGGATAATTGTCTGGGCACATCTATCTCTGGTGTGTCCATTACGGCTTTACCTCAGTATCTCTCGGATTTTGCGGATGTTTTTTCGGAGGGTGGGGCTCAGGAATTGCCCCCTCATCGAAACTATGATCCAGTTAATCTCATTCCAGGGGCTAAGTTGCCAAAGTCTCGGCTTTACAACCTCTCTCAACTCGAAAGAGAGGTCATGCGAAAGTATGTCGCCGAGAGTTTGGCAAAGGGTCATATTAGACCATCTAAGTCTCCAGTAGCAGTAGGTTTGTTCTTTGTGAAGAAAAAGGATGGATCACTGAGACCGTGTTAGGATTTCCGGGAATTGAACCGTATTACAGTCCGGGATCCATATCCCCTGCCTTTGATCTCTGATCTTTTTGATCAGATTGTTGGAGCCAAGGTGTTCTCCAAGTTGGATTTGAGAGGGGCCTACAATCTGATCAGAATCAAGGAGGGGGATGAGTGGAAAACGGCCTTCAATACGCACGAGGGTCATTTTGAGAACCTGGTGATGCCTTTTGGGTTGACGAACGCGCCAGCAGTATTTCAGAGATTCGTCAATGACATTTTTCATCACTTGGTGGGGAGGTTCGTAGTAGTTTACTTGGATGACATTTTCATTTATTCTCCTGATCTGAAGACCCATCAAGATCATGTGAGACAGGTTTTGACGATCCTTCAGGAGAATAAGTTATATGCCAAATTGGAGAAATGTTTGTTTGCGGTGCAAGAGCTTCCGTTCTTGGGATACATGCTTTTCAGGTTTTCGTATGGACCCCGAAAAGGTCCTGGAGTGGGACCGACCAGAGAATCAGAAAGCTTTGATGCGGTTCTTGGGGTTTACGAATTATTATTGAAAATTTATTTAGAATTATTCTACCATAGTAAAACTTCTTACTGATATGACCAAGAAGGGGAATGTCTCTGTCTGGTCGGATGAGGCATTGCAGGCCTTTTCGGCTATTAAGGAGCGTTTTGCGTCTGCTCCCATCCTGGTGCAGCCGGATGTGTCTCAGCTATTCGTAGTGGAGGTTGATGCATCAGAGGTGGGGGTTGGGGCGGTGCTGTCACAGGGTTCATCTCTTGGCAAGTGGGTCCCGTGTGCCTTCTTCTCCAAGAAGCTCTCGGTCGCCGAGAGGAATTATAATGTTGAGAAAGAGAGTAGTTGGCTATCAAGTTGGCCTTTGAGGAATGGCGGCACTGGTTAGAGGGGGCGTCTCACCCCGTTACGGTGTATACTGACCATAAGAATTTGGCTTACCTGCAATCTGCCAAGTGTCTGAACCCTAGGCAGGCCAGATGGTCACTGTTTTTTACCAGGTTCAATTTTGTGGTTACCTTTCGCCCAGGGGTCAAGAACGTCAAGGCAGATGCCTTGTCTCGCAGCTTTCCTGGGGGAGGTGATTCAGAAGATCCTGCGCCAATTTTGGCGGATGGGGTGGTGGTCTCCGCTCTGTACCCTGAATTGGAGATGGAGGTGTTGGGAGCCCAGGAGGGGGCTCCTGGTTCTTGTCCCCCAGGGAGGTTGTTTGTTCCTGAGGGCCTGCGATACAAGGTGTTCAAGGAACAGCACGATACTGTCCTCGCTGGACATCCTGGTAGTAAGTCCACCTGTGATCTTGTATCCCGGAGGTTCTGGGGGCCAGGGTTACGTAAGAGCTTTGAGGTTTTTGACCGAGCTTGTGAAACCTGCGCTCGGTCAAAGGTTGCTCATACTCGACCGCCTGGTTCACTTCTTCCATTGTCTATTCCGTCTCGTCCTTGGACGCATTTGTCTATGGACTTTATTACGGATCTGACGAGTTCCTCCGGGAGAACAGTGATTTTAGTGGTAGTTGACCGTTTCAGTAAAATGGCTCACTTTATACCACTAACGAGTCTCCCTAACGCTATGACTCTTGCGCAAATTTTTGTGAATAATATTGTGAAATTGCATGGTATTCCTTCGGATGTGGTCTCTGATAGGGGCACGCAGTTTGTCTCCAGGTTTTGGAGGGCGTTCTGCTCTCGGCTTGGCATTCAACTTTCATTCTCTTCGGCTTTTCATCCTCAGTCGAATGGTCAGACGGAGCGTACTAATCAAAACCTGGAGACCTACTTGAGGTGCTTTGTGGCTGAGAATCAGGAGGACTGGTCCTCATTCTTGTCCTTAGCAGAATTTGCGTTGAATAACCGTAGGCAGGAGTCCACGGGTAAGTCGCCATTTTTTGGCGCATACGGTTTCCATCCTCAGTTTGGTACCTTTTCTGGGTCTTGTTCCTCTGGGATGCCAGAGGAGGAGAGATTCTCTTCTGCCTTATCCTCCATCTGGCGAAGGATTCAAGGGAATTTGGAGAGGATGGGTGAGAGGTATAAACGAATGGCTGACAAGAGACGTGTGACTGGTCCGGACCTGTGTGTGGGTGATCTGGTGTGGTTGTCCACTAAGAATATCAAATTGAGAGTGCCATCTTGGAAACTGGGTACAAGATTTCTTGGTCCGTATAAAATTTCTGCGGTGATCAATCCTGTGGCGTTTCGCCTGGATCTTACGCAGACTTGGAGGATTCATGATGTGTTCCACAGGTCTTTACTAAAAAAATATGTGAAACCGGTGGAACCATCGCCATTGCCTCCTCCTCCTGTTCTAGTCGAGGGAAACTTGGAGTTTGAGATCTCAAGGATTCTCGACTCGAGAGTTCTTCGAGGTTCCCTTCAGTACCTGGTGCACTGGAGGGGATACGGTCCTGAGGAGAGGATGTGGGTTCCGGCGTTGGATGTCAACGCCAGCCAACTGGTGAGGGCTTTTCATAGGTCCCATCCCATCTTGGAAGCTAGGAAGGAAGGTTGTCTGTCTGTTCCAGCTCAGTAAGATAAGTGTGATTCAAGTTTGGTTGTTTTGTGTCATCTCTCCCATCCAGGTTCTGTGCGAGCAGGCTGCTCCTATTTCCCCTCTTCACCATCTCAGGGAAATTAGGGTTTTGTCAGCCCAGGCACGGGGACACATCTTACCTACCTTTAAGGTCTGCATGTGGGCTGAGCAGTGCAGGGAAAGAGGTCAGGGATTAGCTAGGAGGTGACCCTTCCCCTGTCTCTCGCCGAGAGCCTGGTTGGTGGATTATCTGTGAGTCTGAGGGCACGTCCGCCGTGACAGCTGTGCTGCGGCTGTTGTGCCTGGAAGCCAAGAGCCACACGGATCCTGCACTGCTTTCAGCTCTGCGGTCACAGGCCGATCAGTGGCTAACCCTGCTCAATTTGACAGTTGGTAAAGTGGTGTGCGACAATGGTGCCAAACTGCTGAGCACACTGAAACAGGGCAAAATGACAACCGTGCCGTGTATGGCACACGTCCTGAACTTAGTCATGCAGGGATTCGTTGCAAAATACCCTGTGGTCCACGTCTTGCGGCAGGCCAGGAAAATCTCTGGCCATCTTACACGGCCATGGCTCGCCTTGTTGACATTAAGCGTGATAGCCCGATGCGCTGGAACTCCACCTTGTATATGTGGTATGCCAGACCTAGCAGGGGAATTATGCTTGAGGTCACGGTGTGAGCAATAGGTGGGCCGAGGTAAATAGTTCTGGTTATTCACGGTTACGCCATCCCTGGGCACGCTCGCGTAAGTGAAAAGGAGAATGGCACAAGAATTCTCTGGGGCACGCTCTGGTGTAAGGGACAATGAGCAGCTGGTGGTTCGAGGTGCCCTTGATGGTCTGAATTAATGTGCCTATGGCAAGGTCCCTTGTAGTCGTGACGCCAGTACCTTTTTGTATGGAGGTACAACCATTTACTGTAGTATTAATGGAGGAACTTGAGACTGAGACAGGAAGGATGAAATCCAGGGTAGAACTTTACTGAAGATAACTCCTGAGAACAGTACATCCAAAATATTAAATAGTCTCTTCATACAGCCCAGCATTAAGCACAATCTCCTATACATATGGGGAAAGGGAAATGCAAGTCCTCAGTGAAATACAGGCTCTTGTAATAGATAAGAAAGCTACTGCTCAGACTAGGCTTATAAAATATGAAAGTCTTACACTGGTCAAAACTCCGGCCTGATCCTAATCCTTGATTAAAGGTACTTTTCTAAATCCTGGAACTTCTATTCCAATGTTGTTCTGACAGTTGGCCTAACTGTCCTCAGAATTTGAACTGGAGGTGTGGATGCTTCATGCTGTCTCCTACACCTACTACAAAGGTGCCTAATAAGTCTTCAGGTAATGACTATCTTGCTAATCCTTTGTCTTGAATAAAACGTGATAATTCCTTAGATAGTCGGCTGCATGCAGTTTGGACATTGGTCACCCTGGAAGAGTGATCTATAGGAATGTATTTCTCACTTCTTGGTAGAATAGCTGCAGGCTTTAACCCTGGACTGTGGAGCCAACAGGGACAGAGCAGAGAGGTTGTGAATAGGCCTCCCTACAGGTATTCTTTCTGACTAAGCTCATGAGAGAACTGCTTTGAATTGAACTCTTAACTGGATTGACCTGAGCTCAACTGAACATTGCCTAACTTAGGTCTGAGCTAAGCTGTTTATACACACTGGCACTGCTCTATCTTGTGGAGAATCGAGTGTAGTGCACCCTGACTAGGCCCGTGTAAAGGATCTTTGCATGTAGAATCACATTGTGACATGGGAGAATATGACAGGAGATAAAATACAAAATGCAGGCATATTACATGACATTAATACATGATTAAAACACGTTTGTGCTGCCCACGCTCACGTAGTGGGACACTGCATATATGCTTCTAGTCTTGTATTTATTGTATTGTATTGTGCACCTTTTCAATGTTTACCTCAGGCGGCAGAAAAGCCAGGTGTACCTTTGCCTAATCCTGTGTCTGAATACGTGGCAAAGCGGCGCAAGCGGCGGGTCGGCAATCCACGGCCGCTGGCCGTGTGCACCACGCATCACGGATGCGGACCCATTCACTTGAATGGGTCCGCAATTCAGGAGATGCAGAACGGAGTCATGGAACGGAACACCGGAAGCACTATGGAGTGCTTCCGTGGTGTTTCTTTCTGTTGTTCCGCACCGCAAATAAATATGACATGTCATATTTTTTTGCGGTGCAGACAGACCACGGACCCATTCAAGTTGAATGGGTCCGGACTGCTGCATGGATGTAAGGCAGAGAGGCTTGTTGGCAAACCTTATCATCCTCCCTCCCATCCTGGCCAGTGTGAGTGAAGGAAGTGGAGGATGGGAGTGGTAGTAACTCTAGCAATGGTAGCTGTACACATAGATCACATTTGCAACCCTCACTCTGATGCTTCTTATGGTCATGCAGTAATATGAGGGTGCAACCTCTCTTCCCTCGGGGCACAAGTTGATGTTGGTGCTCCTGCCTGATGGTGATTGGGTGCCCATGGTGTTAGGTGACTCTGACATAAGCATCCAGATGTGGGGTGTATATTTTAGATAATACAATGCTCCAACCAAAAAAGGAGGTTCTCCTTCATGTCAGGCAAACATTTCTCCATTCTTTGAAAAGGTTGCGGAACTCAAAGTAATTTGTCATGAAATCCATCTTGGGATGTGGCGATGTTCCCAGCGGACCAAACTGTGCTTTGGTGTGCCCAGGTATCGGAAGAAACTCACGAATATGGGTGTGTTAGAGTCAATAAGACCTTTTTAGACAACTTTCAGTATTTCTACAGTTTTTTCTCTATACCTCATTCTCTCATCTGGTCTGCTTTCTTTAGGTGTTCTAGCTCTACATCTGGGATGTGTTCTCTTTGCTATCCTGACTAAGACTAGACTGACTAGAATATTCTAACTCCTTTTCTCTGCATAGAGAGGGTGACACCAGCCCCATCTATTGGTGGCTATGACTATGGCCCGTTGTTACCATGTTCACATACATATACAGTAAAGGTACACATTACACAGAAATATATTATTGTGCTTTTTTTTTACAGTTTGCAGTATACTGTGACACTGGAGCAGGATGCTGCAGGAGCATTATACATACTGGCACTACAAGTGGCATTAAACATACTGATACTACAGGGAGCATTAAACCATGCACTACAGGGGGCATTACAGGGGGACATTAAACATACTGGCATTACAGGGGGCATTATACATACTGGCACTACAGGGGGAGCTACATGGGGCATTAAACATACTGCCACTACAGGAGCATTATAATGCAGAAGGCACAATAGCAGTTGTAAATGCAGGGGGGCATTTCTGCAGTACCCCAGACCTAGAGGTATCAATTGGATAATGTTTTATATGCAACGGTATGTAATGTAATGTGATGCTATGCCATTTATTCTAGCAGGGGAGGTAATAGTTGACAGGAACAGGGATAACCACCCTATTCCTCCCCTCTTGGGAGAAATGGGCTGGCCCTGCTTCCTGCTAGGAGGGGGAGTTTGAATTGAGTGGGAGGGTGAGGAAGCACATGTCAGAGCTTCCACTCCCAGTAAGTGTATCTTATTTCCCTATGAAGGAGAATTAGGAACCAGATACTCTTCCCCTGTGATACCAACACTCTATAGAGACCAGCAAATTCAGCTTCATAAAAGCATTTGTGCAACAGCAGAGTGATCAATGAAATACAGCTTTACAAACACTACTGCAAGGTGAGGGACAACAGCTCAGACACCATAACCTACCTAAACCATCAGTAGGCCAGATTAACATTAAGCCTATATTACATTGGACACTTATATCCACAAGTGCTTGCTAGTGCCAACCTATTGCCACCCATATCGACTCATCTGGTGCCAGAGAAAATGTACTTTGTATTTATTACTGCTGGATATGCCACAAGCTATATTTTACACTAAGCAAAGAGAGACTGTTATACGTTTACTTCTGGCCTGATTCATCAAATTACACTTTCACTGCATTGAGCCCGAGGGAGTACACCATGACACAACATCTCATCAGGGCCACTACCACTCACAATCTCTGCAACACCTCCTCGGGGGGCTTGGTGCATTAGAACTACAGCAGCCCCTGCAGGGGGTACTGTGGGGCATTATTATTATTGGGCACAATATGAAGGGCATTGCAATTACTATTATTACTATTAATAGGAGTTTGTGGCACACTATTACTATGTAAGGGAGTATCTGTATGGTACTGTTATTTCTGCAGTATAGTATTTGGGGGCATTGAGAGGGAGAGCGGGCACAGTATTGGTGGCAGCAGCAGAAGGACACTGTTGGGGAACCAGGAGTATTAGAAGGAGAATAATTATTTAAAAACTGAGGAATCTAACATGTCTGTGTGGCCGACTCTGCAAAGACAACATGTAGCTGAAAGAACTCATCATGGTGGTCTGCTCCCAGTGGAGAAGATGAGGAAAAAGAACATCTATATCAGAGGAGACATCATTGAATGCAAGAGGTATGAAGTGCTGTGTTCTCTTGTATGGTTGGTAGCACAAAATGTAATGTCCATCCAAATATGTATTTAGCAGTAGGGTTGGGGGGGGGGGTGCATTTACATTTTCAGCCCTGTACTTAAAGGGGTTATCCCATGATTAATGTAAAAAATGAAAACCAGCCCTTTACCGCACATGGATCCAGAGATCTCATTCATTTCTCTGCTAGATTTATATAAAGCTGGCAGCTCAAGGGGAGTGTCTTTTCTGCTGCAGATAAGGGGGCGTGCCTTTTCTGCCTGAGCTCTTGCCCAATCACAACTCAGCAGGCAGAAGGAAGGATTTTTTTTATCATAACATAACATAAAAACACAACCCTTTGGCTGACAGCTATCCATTTGAAAGATCCAAAAGGATTCGCTGTTTAGGAGTTTCCTTTTGTGATCACCTCCCCTAACTGGCATCTTAACTCTTTCTATTCCTTGTATGTGCATACCTATAGCTACTAGAGAGAGATCGTTGATCCAGGGAGTTATTCTGATTGCCTGATTGGAGTCGGAAAGGAATTTTTTATTCCCCTAAAGTGGGGAAAATTGGCTTCTACCTCACAGGGTTTAGTTTTTTTGTGTCTTCCACTGGATCAACTTGCAGGATGACAGGCCGAACTGGATGGACAAATGTCTTTTTTCGGCCTTATGTACTATGTTACTATGTTACCCGACATGTCAACACCATGGGCCACTGCAAAATGCAGACTAGCTTCTGACACATTGCGGCTCCCATGGTGTGGCACGTCAGATATACTGTATGTCTGGTGATCACAATATCCCGAAACCGGTAGACGAGGATTTGTCAAAATGGATGTAATTTTTAATCGCTGAAATAAAGTACCGCTGCACCGTCTACGTATTGAGCTGGATTACTTATTTTTTATTGGATATACAGATACATTGTATGGCTTTAAAGATTGTGGAATGCCTGCTCTCTATCTCTCTAAAGTCTCTTTCCATGTACAACCTAGGGCTAGTAGATGTTTCTGTAATTCCCAGGCTGAGGGGTACAGAATTAAAGGTGTTGGCCTATCATATAACTTGGTGGCATATCATTAGGATTTGGTACCAATGTCTGATAGGTGTAAGTCTCTCCTCTGGGACCTGCACCTATCTATCGCCTAGAGCCTACAAAGTGAAGGAGAAAGGACAGCGCATGCGCTGCCGCCCTCCATTCATTTCTATGGATGTGCCAAATAGTAGCTGAGCTGACCCGGCTATTTCCGTCAGCCCTATAGAAGTGAGTGCAGCAATGGCCACGCTTGCAGGGTACACTTCACATTCATTTCTATGGGATTTCCAAAAACAGCCTAGCGTGCTGCTCTTTCTGCTATAGACAACTATACCTTGCTGATCTACTCCAGTGCATGGCCTTGTAGATTCTGGATAGTTTCTTTCCTTTCTGGAGCACTTTTATGCAGCAGTTGTTCTTTAGCTGTAGAAACCTAAAAGGTGATGTTTCTCTCTGATCAGGCCTAGTTCTGAGGAGTAAGCACATGTAGGTCCTCTCTCTTCCCCAGCTACCACAGAACAACTCTCTCCCTAAGCGTGGGCCCACAACCAGGTCCATCTCCTGGCTATCTCTGGGGGTTGAGTCAAGGTGTTAACCCTGACTTTTCCATACAATATTACTCGGTATACAAATATAGTAAAACAGAACATTTTACTTAACAACACAAAATTACAATAATTTACCCTTTAGCAGTTACTTATTCAGGGGTACTGGAAAATACATTTTTAAATTAAAACATTATGAATTTTCAGGGCAGTTATATTTTTCAATGACACCATTTTGGGGTACATATAATGTACTAATTAGCTTTTATTTATTTTTTGGGACGGTTAACGGCATTGCCACTTGCTATGTATTAAAAATAACATGTTTACTTTGATCCGCAGATGAGTACAAATGGGGCAATACCAAATATGTATATATATATTTTTTTCCTGATGTAGCCGAATGGGGGTTTATTTTTTGTGGGATGAGTTATAGTCTTTGTTGCTGCTATTGTTGGGGTACATGTAATTTATTGACTATCATTTATTCATTTTTATTTTGTACAGGAATGTGTTGTTTTTTTTATTACCCCATGCATCATGTAGTATAACTAATAGGTGATCTTTAATCTATGGGTCATTACAATTACGATGGTAGCAAAAATGTATTTTTTTTATGAAAAAATATTGATTATTGATAGGAACCTGTCACCATGAAAAAAACAATCTGCAGGAAACAGTTATAGAACAGGAGGAGCTGAGCAGATTGATGTATAGTTTTATGGGAAAAAGTAAAACTTTTCATTTATACATTTATATCTGTGATCTTACGAGTCGTGTGAAACAAAAAAATAATACATGTTCATAAATATGGCAAAAAATAAAGATGGCAGATGTACAAACAAGTAACAAACTAATTACCAATTCCAACAATAGGAGTCAGGGTCCTGCTCACAAGAGCTCACAATTAGAGTTGAGCGAACACCTGGATGTTCGGGTTCGAGAAGTTCGGCCGAACATCCCGGAAATGTTCGGGTTCGGGATCCGAACCCGATCCGAACTTCGTCCCGAACCCGAACCCCATTGAAGTCAATGGGGACCCGAACTTTTCGGCACTAAAAAGGCTGTAAAACAGCCCAGGAAAGAGCTAGAGGGCTGCAAAAGGCAGCAACATGTAGGTAAATCCCCTGCAAACAAATGTGGATAGGGAAATGAATAAAAATAAAAATTAAATAAATAAAAATTAACCAAAATCAATTGGAGAGAGGTTCCATAGCAGAGAATCTGGCTTCCCGTCACCCACCACTGGAACAGTCCATTCTCAGATATTTAGGCCCCGGCACCCAGGCAGAGGAGAGAGGTCCCGTAACAGAGAATCTGTCTTCATGTCAGCAGAGAATTAGTCTGCATGTCATAGCAGAGAATGAGGCTTCACGTCAGCCACCACTGCAACAGTCCATTGGCATATATTTAGGCCCAGCACCCAGGCAGAGGAGAGAGGTCCCGTAACAGACAATCTGGCTTCATGTCAGCAGAGAATCAGTCTGCATGTCATAGCAGAGAATCAGGCTTCACGTCACCCACCACTGCAACAGTCCATTGTCATAAATTTAGGCCCAGCACTAGTGTTGAGCGGCATGTCCCATATTCGAATTCGCGAAATTTTGTGAATATTCGAAAGAATATTCGTAAAATATTCGCGATTATTCAAATTCGTTATTATTTCGCATATGCGATAATTCGAATTTTCGCATCGCATAATACATATGCTATGCAAAATTCACATGTGCGCTAATGAAATCGCCTTACGAAGATTCGCAACTCAATTCAATCACTAATGTATGAATGCAATGCCCTTTGCCTCTGTTCTGGGACAAGTGTAGATATTCGCATGTGCGCTAATAAAATCGCCTTACGAAGATTCGCACCTCAATCACTTTCTAGGGAATGTGAGACTTTTGGGAATCAATCGAGATACAGTGGGGGGTGATGACAGTAGTTGACAGAGTACAGATCAATGTAATCTGTAAGGTGGAAAGTAAAATAAAAAATACGAATTTTCGTTAATCAAATTTTACGAAGTTCTACGTATTCGCGAATATGGTGCTATACTATATGAATGCACAGGCCTTTGCCTCTCTGTTCTGGGGACAAGTGTAGATATTTGCATTTGCGTTAATAAAATCGCCTTACGAAGATTCGCAGCTCAATTCAATCACTAATGTATGAATGCAAAGCCCTTTGCCTCTGTTCTGGGACAAGTGTAGATATTCGCATGTGCGCTAATAAAATCGCCTTACGAAGATTCGCAACTCAATCACTTTCTAGGGAATGTGAGACTTTTGGGAATCAATCGAGATACAGTGGGGGGTGATGACAGTAGTTGACAGAGTACAGATCAATGTAATCTGTAAGGTGGAAAGTAAAATAAAAAATACGAATATTCGTAAATCGAATTTTACGAAGTTCTACGTATTCGCGAATATGGTGCTATACTATATGAATGCACAGGCCTTTGCCTCTCTGTTCTGGGGACAAGTGTAGATATTTGCATTTGCGTTAATAAAATCGCCTTACGAAGATTCGCAGCTCAATTCAATCACTAATGTATGAATGCAAAGCCCTTTGCCTCTGTTCTGGGACAAGTGTAGATATTCGCATGTGCGCTAATAAAATCGCCTTACGAAGATTCGCAACTCAATTCACTAATGTATGAATGCAAAGCCCTTTGCCTCTGTTCTGGGACGTGCCGATATTCGCATGTGCGCTAATAAAATCGCCTTACGAAGATTCGCAACTCAATTCACTAATGTATGAATGCAAAGCCCTTTGCCTCTGTTCTGGGACGTGCCGATATTCGCATGTGCGCTAATAAAATCGCCTTACGAAGATTCGCAACTCAATTCACTAATGTATGAATGCAAAGCCCTTTGCCTCTGTTCTGGGACGTGCCGATATTCGCATGTGCGCTAATAAAATCGCCTTACGAAGATTCGCAACTCAATTCACTAATGTATGAATGCAAAGCCCTTTGCCTCTGTTCTGGGACGTGCCGATATTCGCATGTGCGCTAATAAAATCGCCTTACGAAGATTCGCGCCTCAATCACTTTCTAGGCAATGTGAGTAAGATCTGAGCTGTTGGACCTTTGGGAAACAATCAATTATATGTGTACTGTAATTTTGTGGGGGGGGGAAAAAACAAAAAACGAATATTCGTTTTTACGAATATATAGCACTATATTCGAAATATTCGCGAAATCGCGAAGTTGCGATATTCGCGAAAAAAATTTGCTTTTCGAATATTCGCGCTCAACACTACCCAGCACCCAGGCAGAGGAGAGAGGTCCCGTAACAGACAATCTGGCTTCATGTCAGCAGAGAATCAGTCTGCATGTCATAGCAGAGAATGAGGCTTCACGTCAGCCACCACTGCAACAGTCCATTGGCATATATTTAGGCCCAGCACCCAGGCAGAGGAGAGAGGTCCCGTAACAGACAATCTGGCTTCATGTCAGCAGAGAATCAGTCTTCATATCATAGCAGAGAATCAGGCTTCACGTCACCCACCACTGTAAGAGTCCATTTTCATAAATTTAGGCCCAGCACACAGGCAGAGGAGAGAGGTCCCGTAACAGAGGATCTGGCTTCATGTCAGCAGAGAATCAGTCTGCATGTCATAGCAGAGAATCAGGCTTCACATCACCCAACATTGGAACAGTCCATTGGCATATATTTAGGCCCCGGCACCCAGACAGAGGAGAGGTTCATTCAACTTTGGGTAGCCTCGCAATATAATGGTAAAATGAAAATAAAAATAGGATTGAATGAGGAAGTGCCCTGGAGTCCAATAATATATGGTTAAGGGGAGGTAGTTAATGTCTAATCTGGACAAGGGACGGACAGATCCTGTGGGATCCATGCCTGGTTCATTTTTATGAACGTCAGCTTGTCCACATTGGCTGTAGACAGGCGGCTGCGTTTGAGGCCTAGTATTTAGGCGCTGGGTGACCGGTATGGATTTAGTGACAGAATTAGACTTGGAAATGCACAGAAGCGTGTGTGTGTGAAGTTATTCTGAATGACCCAATGTGCACCTTGAATATTATATACCCTTTTAGGGATAGATTTCAAATAGCTCTGATATAGCAGAAACCACTAAATTATGAAATTGCTAAATTGGGAATTGTACTTCAACCCAGAACAAAAAATGTGCTTTGACGGACACTAAATATCTTGCCCAGCAACAACAGTACAGCGGTGGGTAACGAGAGATTTAGAGGGAATTAAATTTGAGGCCTAGTATTTAGGCGCTGGGTCACCGGTATGGATTTAGTGACAGAATTAGACTTGGAAATGCACAGAAGCGTGTGTGTGAAGTTATTCTGAATGACCCTATGTGCACCTTCAATATTATATACCCTTTTTGGGATAGATTTCAAATAGCTCTGATATAGCAGGAACCACTAAATTATGAAATTGCTAAATTGGGAATTGTACTTCAACCCAGAACAAAAAATGTGCTTTGACGGGCACTAAATAACTTTCCCAGCTACAACAGGACAACGGTAACGAGAGATTTAGAGGGATTTAAATTTGAGGCCTAGTATTTAGGCGCTGGGTGACAGGTATGGGTTTAGTGACAGAATTAGACTTGGAAATACACAGTAGCGGGTGTGTGTGAAGTTATTCTGAATGACCCTATGTGCACCTTCAATATTATATACCCTTTTTGGGATAGATTTCAAATAGCTCTGATATAGCAGAAACCACTAAATTATGAAATTGCTAAATTGGGAATTGTACTTCAACCCAGAACAAAAAATGTGCTTTGACGGACACTAAATATCTTGCCCAGCAACAACAGTACAGCGGTGGGTAACGAGAGATTTAGAGGGAATTAAATTTGAGGCCTAGTATTTAGGCGCTGGGTCACCGGTATGGATTTAGTGACAGAATTAGACTTGGAAATACACAGTAGCGGGTGTGTGTGAAGTTACTCTGAATGACCCTATGTGCACCTTCAATATTATATACCCTTTTTGGGATAGATTTCAAAGAGCTCTGATATAGCAGGAACCACTAAATTATGAAATTGCTAAATTGGGAATTGTATTTCAACCCAGAACAAGAAATGTGCTTGAACGGACACTAAATAACTCGCCCAGCTACAGCACTAGGGACAGATTTAGCTGGATATAAATTTGAGGCCTAGTATTTAGGCGCTGGGTGACCGGTATGGATTTAGTGACAGAATTAGACTGGGATATGGCCAAAAAATGAACAGACTATTGCTGGTTAAATGCACTTGGTGTGACAGCTTCACCCTGATGTAGGCTTTAGCCAAAAAACAACCACACCATTGAGGGTTAAATGCACTTGGTGACAGGCGCAGCTTGCCCCTGATTTTGTATATGGCCAAAAAATGAACAGACTATTGCTGGTTAAATGCACTTGGTGTGACAGCTTCACCCTGATGTAGGCTTTAGCCAAAAAACAACCACACCATTGAGGGTTAAATGCACTTGGTGACAGGCGCAGCTTGCCCCTGATTTTGTATATGGCCAAAAAATGAACAGACTATTGCTGGTTAAATGCACTTGGTGTGACAGCTTCACCCTGATGTAGGCTTTAGCCAAAAAACAACCACACCATTGAGGGTTAAATGCACTTGGTGACAGGCGCAGCTTGCCCCTGATTTTGTATATGGCCAAAAAATGAACAGACTATTGCTGGTTAAATGCACTTGGTGTGACAGCTTCACCCTGATGTAGGCTTTAGCCAAAAAACAACCACACCATTGAGGGTTAAATGCACTTGGTCGCAGCTTGTGCTGGCGCACCACAAGACACAAAATGGCCGCCGATCACCCCAGAAAAATGAGACTGACAAACGGTCTGTGCAGCCTAAAAACAGTGAGCAATTGAGGATCAGCAGCTCAATGATCCACAGCTGCAGATCGATCAGTTAATCAAGTCCTTTGGAGGAGTTAATCTGCCTAATCTCGCCCTACTGTCGCAGCCGCAACCTCTCCCTACGCTAATCAGAGCAGAGTGACGGGCGGCGCTATGTGACTCCAGCTTAAATAGAGGCTGGGTCACATGGTGCTCTGGCCAATCACAGCCATGCCAATAGTAGGCATGGCTGTGATGGCCTCTTGGGGCAAGTAGTATGACGCTTGTTGATTGGCTGCTTTGCAGCCTTTCAAAAAGCGCCAAGAAAGCGTCACAAAAGCGCGAAGAAAGCGACGAACACCGAACCCGAACCCGGACTTTTACGAAAATGTCCGGGTTCGGGTCCGTGTCACGGACACCCCAAAATTCGGTACGAACCCGAACTATACAGTTCGAGTTCGCTCATCCCTACTCACAATGTATGAGGAAACTATATTAGCTATTTTCATGTACTATATCCTATGTGTAAAATGTATCACAGTATGAGATTACGTCCAATGAAAGAAACCAGGATTGGATTCTGACATTTTGGTTCAGTATGTTGGAGAAGTTGAATGAAAAGCAAAGCCTCTCCCTTCTATATCTCCTGTAAGTAATGATGGTGAAATATTACATAGGTAAGCCAAACAGGCTTGTCATAGTATGTTGAGGGATTCGTATTGTAATTGTTTAACCTCTTCACACTAGTATTAGGCTGTCTGCCAGCCCTGTGCTCTGGTGAAATCTTGCGCCGTTCAGTATTCGGCCCAGGCGCTGTCACAAGGGTGTCAAGAGCCACGCCTGACTCCGTTATACCCGGGGTCAGGAAGTCGCAGCGGGTGGCTGCGCGCTCTATGTCTAAAGATCGCGCTGTTTCTTAATGGTAGCTTTCTGGGTTTGCCTTGCAATCCTTTTTGTCTCACTCAGGGATCCGTAGCTTCTCCTCCTCAGCTTTTTCTTGTCTGTCACTCCCAACCTCCTTATATTCTCCTCTCACACTTCTCTAGTTGCCAGATATAGAGCTTCCTGCCTGGACATCTATGCTGACCCACTGGAGCTGTGAATCCTGGTTGTTGTTCCAGAGCGTTACCCTCCGGATCCCTGTTGGGCTTTTGTTGTCTCCTGTTGTCGCCCACCTGGGATTATATGTTTTGTCAGTATTGTCTGTCTTCTCCCTAGTGTTTCCCTTTAGTGTTAGTGGTGCGGACTAGTGTTCCCACCGCCCTATTCACTTTGTAGGGCTCATCTTAGGGAAAGCCAGGGTTTAGGAACGTGATAGGCGTACAGGTGAGAAACCCGTCTAGAGACGTCAGGGCAGTCAGGTGCCAGCCTCAAGGGGAGTTAGGGGTCACCATTTTTCCCTCTCCCTTGGACAGGGCCTTCCTTTTCTCTCCCTTTGCGTCAAGTATGTGATCGGCACGCCGGTCGTGATAGGCGCGGTGAGGAAGCTGGCAGCCTGCCAGAGCTGCCTGGCCCTGTCAATCAGGACTTGGAGGGAGGCGACAAAGGTGGGAGAACAGAGCCTCTAGGAGCAGGAACAACACCCCCCTGCACCTAGAGGCTAACTAGCATATTATAAAAGTTAGATTTATGGCGTAACGGGGGCATAGCTAAAAGTAGGAATAGGCTAGTTAGGTTTAGCTGACATTAGCACATCGATAGTGTAAGCTAGCTTAATAGGGTTAATTCTGCTGACAGAAACCCTTTAAGAGATCCGGCAGGCTGCTCCCTGTCAGAGCTCTCTGGATATCGTATTGCTGGACAATACCTGAATGCAAACGCAGCGTCTTTTGTCTGGTCAATTCTGAACATGTTTTCCG
The DNA here is from genome assembly GCF_014858855.1 of Bufo gargarizans. Lineage (NCBI taxonomy): Eukaryota > Metazoa > Chordata > Amphibia > Anura > Bufonidae > Bufo > Bufo gargarizans. The sequence goes on along the minus strand of NC_058080.1, from coordinate 385,276,827 downwards.
GTTGTGGCTGGATCTCCACCGGACCCCATTAATAGAGCCGGTGGGCATTTAGGTACTGTTCAGCAATGCTGGTTCCTGCCAGATTTCTTAATGCTCATGTGAAACTAGCCTTCGAAGGGTGCAGAAGCATTCCAGTTATAGCTTTCTGCTTTAGGTGGCAGACTATTTTCATCCACTTTTTAGCCTATAGGGTTGTCAAGTATTTTCTGAAGCTGTTCAGTTCAATTTTTTCACACTTTCCATAGCAAAATCATATTCTGTCTTAATATTTGTTTCCATAAATCTAAACTATTCTTCTACCTACTTTTCATGTGAAAATGTATTTACCTTTTAGTTGTTTTTAGAAGTTATAATGCTATAGCTCCATTGCCTAAACAGCTGTCAGGATAAGTCGACATACACCACACTCCATCAGGAAGAGCGCAGCCCTAAATCTCCCCAACACCCTGATCCCAACCTACTTGCACAGTCACCTTAGGCAGTGACCCCAGAACTGGGTGGCATTCCCTACTCTGGGATACATGAGCAGATGACACACAGGCAGGGAACAAAAGACACACAGGCAAAGAGTAGTCCTATGGAAAAAAGGTCAAAATCCAGACAGACAAATAAGTACTAAAATGCCAGAAGCAAATGAGGAAACCTTCAAGCCAAAAAGTCAAAGAGCCAAGAAATCGATACAATACCAAATCAGCAGAGGCAGAGAGTAGTCATAAAGCAGTCCAGTAACTGACAAGCCAGAGATATCTTCATCAATACTGCATGAGAACAGCAGGGGGAGCCAGAGGACAAGAAATTCACCAGCTCCTGTACATACAGAAGTTGGAGTTAACCCCTTCTTCCCCAGGCCAGTTTTCTCTCTTCTGCCCAGGCCATTTTTTGCAAATCTGACATGTGCCACTTTATGTGGTAATAACTTTGGAACACTTTTACTTATCCATGCCATTCTGAGATTGTTTTCTCGTGACACATTGTTCTTCGTGATAGTCATAAATTTGAGTCAATATATTTCACCTTTATTTGTGAAAAAATCCCAAATTTACCCCAAAAAATTAAAATTCCCAAATTTTCTAATTTCAATTTCTCTACTTTTATAATAGATAGTGATACCTCATATAATAGTTATTACTTTACATTTCCCATATGTCAACTTAATGTTTGGATCATTTTGTGGATGCCATTTTATTTTTTAGGGACTTAGAAGGCTTAGAAGTTATGAAGCAAATCTTGAGATTTTTCTGAAAAATTTCCAAAACCCACTTTTTAAGGGCCATTTCAGGACTGAAGTCCCTTTGTGGGGCTTACATAATAGAAACCACCCAAAAATGACCCCATTTTAGAAACTACACCCCTCAAGGTATTCAAAACTGATTTTACAAACTTTGTTAACCCTTTAGGTGTTTCACAAGAATTAATAGAAAATGGAGATGAAATTTCAGAATTTCACTTTTTGGGCAGATTTTACATTTTAATCCATTTTTTCCAGTAGCAAAGCAAGAGTTAACAAAACTCAATATGTATTACCCTGATTCTGCGGTTTACAGAAACACCCTATATGTGGTTGTAAACTGCTGTATGGCCACACGGCAGGGCGCAGAAGGAAAGGAACGCCATATGGTTTTTGGAAGGCAGATTTAGCTGAACTGGTTTTTAGATGCCATGTCCCATTTGAAGCCTTCCTGATGCACCCCTACAGTAGAAACTCAAAAAAGTGACCACATTTTGGAAACTACGGGATAAGGTGCCAGTTTTATTGGTACTGTTTTTGGTACTGTTTTGGGGTACATAGGATTTTTAATTGCTCTATATTACGTTTTTGTGAGGCAAGGTAACCCAAAAATTGATGTTTTGGCACTGTTTTTTATTTTTAACAACATTCATCTGACAGGTTAGATCATGAGCTATTTTTATAGAGCAGGTTGTTACGGATGCAATGATATCAAATATGTCTACTTTCTATGATGTTTGTTTCAGTTTTACATAATAAAGCATTTTTAAAAACAAAAATTAGGTTCTTGTATCTCCATTTTCTGAACGCCCTATTTATTTATTTTTTTCTGCCGATCGTCTTGTTCAGGGGCTCGTTTTTTGCAGGAAGAGCTGACGTTTTTATTGGTACCATTTTTGGGTACATATGATTTTTTTGATCATTCATTATTACACTATGGGGCAAGGTGACAAAAAATTGGTTGTTTTGGCGCAGTTTTTACTTATTTATTTTTACAGCATTTACCTGAGGGATTAGGTAATGTGACTTTTTTATAGAGCAGATCATTACGGACGTGGCAATGCCTAATATGTCTGCTTTTTCTTATTTATTTATGTTTTACACAATAATAGCATTTTTGAAACCGAAATAATGATGTTTTAGTGTCTCCATAGTCTGAAAGCCATAGCTTTTTTATTTTTTGACTGATTGTCTTAAGTAAGGTCTCATTTTTTGCGGGATGAGGTTACTGTTCGATTGGTATGGTTTGATTGGTCGTTTTTATGCCTTTTTGATTGCTTGGTGTTGCAATTTTTGTGATGTAAGGTGACAAAAATTGTTTAGTTTTTTTACACAGTTGTCTACTTTCTATGATGTTTGTTTCAGTTTTACATAATAAAGCATTTTTAAAAACAAAAATTAGGTTCTTGTATCTCCATTTTCTGAACGCCCTATTTATTTATTTTTTTCTGCCGATCGTCTTGTTCAGGGGCTCGTTTTTTGCAGGAAGAGCTGACGTTTTTATTGGTACCATTTTTGGGTACATATGATTTATTCGATCATTCATTATTACACTATCTAATATGTATTTTTTTTTAATGTATTTCACTTTAGCACAGTAATAGCAGTTTTGAAACAAAAAAATTATGTTTTAGTGTCTCCATGTTCTGAGAGCTATAGTTTTTTTTTATTTTGGGGAGATTGTCTTAGATAGGGGCTCATTTTTTGCGGGACGAGGTGACGGTTTTATTAATACTATTTTGACGGACATACGCCTATTGATCGCTTGGTGTTGCACTTTTTTTATGGTGTTTATCTGACAGGGTGGATCATGTGATATATTTATAGAGCCGGTCATTACGGACGCGGTGATACCTAATATGTGAGTTTTTTTAAATAAGGGGAAAGGGGCTTTTTTTTTTTACTTAAAAACTTTATATACATTTTTTTTTAAACACTTTTTTTTAATTTTATTTCTGATGTTCACTTTTGGAGGTCTGATTCCCTCTGCAATGCATTACAATACAGCTCTATTGTAATGCATTACCTGTTCGTGTACTACAGTGAGTAGTACACTAACAGGTTGCCTAGGAGACCCAGCCTGAGGCTGGATCTCCTCGGCCCCTGTATAAGGCAGGTCCCCATGCCGTGCAAGGCATTGGGCAGCCTCTGCACTGCATCGGGCTGTATTCTGACACATCAAGTCCCCACCACAGCAGCGCGTGGACTCGATGCGCTCCCTCACCCGACACAAACCCCTTCTATGTCGCGGTCAGCGTGGACTGCGGCATAGAAGGGGTTAATCCGCCGGCATCAGCTTTTACAGCGAATACAGCAGGGGCCCGACTACCAAGGACTTCTGGGCCCTGAAGTTATCGCGTGCGCACTGCTCCAGTGCCTGCCCACTGATCTAGGTCTGATGACAGTACCTAGATCAGCCCAAGGAGGGTGGTCCCCGCTGTTGCTGCCTACTCTGAGATCTCTAATGTCAGTGGTGGTGAAGGTGACGATGATGACGTGTCAATGGACATCACGTGGGTGCCCACAAGAAAGGAAGAGGAGGGGAGTTCAGAGGGAGAGACGGAGCAGCAGATAGGGAGGAGAAGGAGGAGAAGCAAGCAGAACTCGCAGTGCACAGGAGGCAAAAAGCAGACTGCAAATGTATCTGGAGCGAGCCATCCACCATGCACGGTCACATCTGGCGGTGCCAGGACACCGGCACATGGCTCCGCAGTGTTTTTATTTTTTTAACGTGTCAGCTGCTGGCAATAGTGTTGCCATCTGCAGACTGTGCTGTCAACGCATAAGTCGCGGTAAGCCTCACCCTTACCTAGGGACGACCGCCTTAAGAAGGCACCTGGCCTCCCATCACCGAGCCCAGTGGGAGCAACACATCAGAACCCACAAAGCCACACTCCCGGCGCTCCACATCCTGCCTCTTATCCTTCTCCTCTCTCCTCCCATTTGTTCTCCACTCCACCTTCCACTGTGCCATCGTCGCGTTCATCTGGCAAAAGGCAGGCTTCCGTGGCCCAAATATTAGAACGTAAAAAGTTGATGACCTGACCGCCGGCTTGTCGGAACTGCTAGCCCGCCAACTACTTCCATATAAATTGGTGGACTCGGAGGCCTTCAGAAAAATTGTGGCCATTGGCACACCGCAATGGAAGGTCCCTGGAAGGAAATATTTCTCCCAGAAGGGCACCCCAGAGCTATATGGCCATGTTCAGCGGCAAGTGAATGTATCTCTGGCACACAGTGTCGGTGCCAAGATACATCTGACCACAGACACGTGGTCTAGCAAACATGGGCAGGCAGGAAAGGTACATAACTTTTACTGCCCAGTGGGTAAACCTTCTGACGGCTGTCAAGCATGCAACCCGTGGCACCCATGTGGATTTGGTGTTACCGCTACGGATTGCATGCAGTCCTGCCTCTTCTTGTCCTCCTCCTACTCCATCCTCTGTCTCCTCCTCGGCTGATTCCTCCTTTTCCACTGCTACCGCCTCTTCCGCTGTACATCCCCCAGCTCCCCAGAACCTATTTGACGTGCAAGGTGAGACGTTGCCTTGCTGTGGTGCGGCTGTTGTGCCTGGAAGCCAAGAGCCACACCAGGTCCTGCACTCCTTTCAGCTCTGCAGTCACAGGCCGATCAGTGGCTAACCCCGCTCAATTTGACAGTTAGTAAAGTGGTGTGCGACAACGGTGCCAATCTGCTGAGCACACTGAAGCAGCAAAATGACACACGTGCCGTGCATGGCACATGTCCTGAACTTAGTCGTGCAGTGATTCATTGCCAAATACCCTGGGGTCCAGGATGTCTTGCAGCAGGCCATGAAAATCTCTGGCTATTTTAAAAGATCTAACACGGCCATGCTTGTCAGACGTCTGATTTGTGACTGCATTTGTGAGCATATACTCCACCTTGTATATGCTTGATAGGCTGCTCCAGCAGAAATGTGCCGTTAACGACTACCTGTATGAACTCTGCAGCAGGACAGGCTCTGGGAAGCTTGTTTTTTTTCCCCACGCCGGTGGCTGCTCATGCGCGACGCATGCAGACTTCTGCGGCCATTTGATGAGATCACCAAACTGGTCAGTCGCAGCCAGGGTGCCATCAGTGACATTGTACTGTACGCCTTCTTTCTGTAGCGTGCATTGCGTTGTGTCATTGATCAAGCCGTCGAGGAGCAGGAGCAGGAAGATGAGGAGGTCGCAATGCTGAATGAATTCCCCGGGGGGGCTACTCCATCTGAAACAAGTCAGCAGGAGTCTGAAGAGGAGTCAGAGGAGGATGGTGCCTGGGGGGAGGAGGATGAGCAAGAAGAGCAGGTTTTAAACTTTTCTGAGATCCTTGGTGTTGTCCGTGGCTGGGAGGAGGAGACCGAGGCTAACATTCTCCTGGGTGATGAGCAGGAGCTAGGCCGCTCCACTGCTTCCAATTTAGTGCAAATGGGGGCCTTCATGCTCCAGTGATTAAAGAGGGACCCCCGTATAAAAAGCATAAAGGGCAAGGACCAGTACTGGGTGGCAACGTACTTAGACCCCCGGTACAAACACAAAATAGGGGACATGTTACCAGCATCACAGAGGGCTGTCAGAATGCAGCATTTCCAGGCCTTGCTTCGAGAGATGCTGCATTCTGCTGTTGCAGGCGCTGGCAGAGGAATTTTCACCCACAGAGAAACTGTTGCAGGTACCAATCCTACAGCACATGCAAGAAGAGGGCGGTTTGAAGATGTGTTGGTAACTTTGGATATGAGATCATTCCTGTAGCCAACCCATTGACAGCCACCCTCCGGATCAAGCCTCAGGGAATGCCAAGACTGACAGGTGTCCAACTACATCGGGTTAATGGCAGATGTGGATGCTCTGAGAAGTGAGGAACCCTTTGACTACTGGCACAATTTGCTATGGAAATCTTGGCTTGCCCCTCGTTGATTGTCCTGTCCGAAAGGACGTTCAGAGCAACAGGGGGTATCGTGACCAATAAGCACACTTGCCTAGCTCACAACAGTGTGGACTACCTCACATTTAAAAAAATGAATGAGGCATGGATCTCAGAGGAATTCCACACCTGTGACGACCACGTTTAATTGAATTTCCTCATGCCAGCCCACACATATCCGCCACCACACAGAACAAATAATGGTCCCTGTCTTATGTAAATACAGCGGCATAAAAGGCCTTTTCTGTAAGGTGAATGACTAATGTTTGAGGACACGTAGGAATTTAACACCTATGACGACCACATGTCATCGAATTTCAACTATTATCATTTAGGTTTTTTTCAAGAAGGGGGGATTTTGTTAGCCATATTTTTGATCCAATTTTATATTTTTAGTTCTTTTAAACATATGTATTTGACTTGTATTTGTACTGGCCTTCAGTAAAATTGATATCAAATGGCCGTCTAATATAACTCCAGCCACATAATCACTTGATGTTTTCTGTCCAGTGAATGCCTAATGTTTGGGGCCTGTACTCCCATGGTCTAAAATAAAATAGTTCTAGGCTCCGGCAGGGCACATTTTTGACAGTTTCCCTTTAAGATGCTTAAAAATGGCCCCTGATTAAAATACATATATTTTGTGGGAATGTTTTCCATTGATCCCCCTCTGGTATGTCACTGTCCATGTTGTGGGACGATTTGTGCACTTCTAGTAAGTATTTGGTGGCTGCAAATATGACCTGGAGGTTTTTCAGGTTCTCCTGCCATTAAAGTGAATGGGGCCCGCCGCGAACTCGCGATTTGCGAACATTTGATCGCGTCCGCGAATCATCCCGGCCGATGTTCGTCCATCACTAGTCTACACCAAAGATCATTTCACCTGATAAACGCTCATTTATCTGGTGATCTATGGCACCTTTAGACTGTCAGATTATTGGGAACGAGAGTTTGTACGAATGTTTATTCCCAGTAAGTTACCCAACAACTGCACAGTCTAAACATGACATAAGTCTTCAGAGCTTTGGGAGCTGCCTCCAAAAGGTAATCTTTCAGTAGCTAAGTTAGCCATGAATTCTGTTTTTCTGGCAGAAACGTCTTTGTGCTCAAAAGAAGTTATCCCACTACTGTACAGATTGCTAAAGCTTCTTATGCTTACTGCCAATAGCCATAGCATTATGTATTAGCCAGGTAACTAAAGATCTGGGGTTGTCTCATCTCAGACAATGGGGGCATATCACTAGAATATGCCCCCATTGTCTTATAGGTGTGGGTCCCACCGTTGGGACCCGCACCTATATGGGGATCGGAGCCCCGCAAAGTGGTGGCTGGAGGACTCCAGCTATCACCAAGCTCTCTCCCCATAGATGTGAGAAGTTTGAGCGCATCGCACATGACTGGCCACTTCTCCCATTCACAGCTATGGACCCGACGGAAATAGCTGAGCTAGTGCTTGGCTATTTTCAGCGGCCCCATAGAAAATGAATAGGAGGGCGTCTACACATGCGCAGTGCGCCCTCCACCACTTTTGGAGCTCAGTTCTCAATATAGCTGCGGGTCCCAGTAATGGGACCCGCACCTATCGAGCAACGGGGGCATATTCAATGGAAATGGCAACCAGGAGAAATGTGCAGCTCCGTAAGTTTTGTTACCTGATTAAGATGGATGCCCCATTCAAGGTGGACGCCCTTTCACTCAACTGGCAAGGGAGGTTCTTGTATATATTTCCCCCATTTCCCCTAATCCCAAAGTGCTGCAGAAGATTAATCAGGAAAAGACGATTGCCATCATTTTCTTTTGGCCGAGGAGATTGTGGATCCTGTGTTTTCTTTCCCTCTCCAGACAGGAATATTGGAGTCTGCTCCTCCAGAAAGAACTCCTATTGCAGAACAGCCTTCTTCATCTGGATCTGGCCCATCTCTACTTAACAGTATGGAAGATGAAAGGGGGGCAGGATTTTATTTCTACTTTAGAGACTGCAAGAGAACTTTCTCATCTTGGTGTTACACTAAAGGTGTGACTACTTCTTCATATCCAGTGTTAATAAAGATTCTGAAAAAAGGTCTGAAGTAAAGGCCTTAAATAAAATGCTTTTTCATTTTCAGCAACATTATAATTATCAGATTTCTCAAAGCAGTAAAAAATATTAAACCTCTGATACATCTTCCATTACCATTGTGGGACCTTTCTGTGGTGTTAAAACATCTGGTAGATACACCATTTGGGCCAATTCAAGAGACTTCTTGCAGCATATGTCCTGGAAAACATCCTTTCTGGTCTCCATTGCCTATGCAAGACAGATTAGTGAAATTCAGGCATTTTCCTCCAAAAATCCATATCTGAGAGGTCTTACGGATTTCTTAGCCCTATGAACAATGCTAGGTTTTCTACCCAAAATTAGCCTCACAATAATATGTAATAAGATCTGTCATATGTCATTTCGGCAAAGTCAAGGAATAAGCCTTCCTTCTACACCAGGGTAAGAAAAGAAAAAAGGAAAACAAGGCAAGCAAGTCTATCTTGGCAAAATGTATTCGGAACCTCACTGTGTTACCAAATGTGTTACCAGTTGGAAGGATTGGAGTGTCCTCTTCATATGAAGGCCCATTAAATGAGGAGGTATTCTTCCTTAAAAGCATTGATTCTAGAGGAGAATATATCCATACACGTGGCACTAAAAGGAGCCTGTCCAGCAGCACATGGAGTCTGTGTGGCTCCATACAAAGGGCATAATATTGTGACATCGTAACCAAAGCCTGTATATAAGAAAGATATAATTGTAGCATCACCACAGAACAGAGTAAATGAATAAATAAATAAACACTTTTGTGACTTTATCACAATAGAACACAGCCTTGAAATACATACATGGCTATTTTGTCATTAAAGTAGAATACCTCAATCAATAAAGACAGAGACTATTTTAGCATCTTTACAATAATACATAATAAATAAATGCAAATCTAATTGTGAATTCATCATAGTGAAACACAGCCTATAAATAAGTACATTGATTTCTGTCATCATAACAATATAGCAAAAAACTGTAAATTAAGTGAATCATCAGTACCTATGTGTGAATAAAAGTTGGCAATGCTTTTCAGTTTATTACAGCTGCACTTAGCATTTCATTCAATAGATGTCAGAAGCATCCCAGGAATTACCCTCAACACTGTCTGTTGAAGATAAGGAATGTTGAGGGGAAAGGGTCTTCATTATAAGGGCTTGTTCACATGACCGTGTGCTGCCCATGCCCGTGCTGTGGACCACAAATTGTGGTCCGCAATGCACGCGCACCGACCGTGGGGAAGCCACATGCAGATCATGGACCCATTTACTTGAATGGGTCCGCGCTCCGTCCAGTCCTGCAAAAAGATAGAGCATGGTCTATCTTTTTTCGGTGCGGAGGCACGGAGTGGAACCCTAGGAAGCGCTCTGTAGTGCTTCCGTAGTGTTCCATTCCGTGCTTCCGTTCTGCACTGTTCCGCATCTCCGGATTTACGGACCCATTGAAGTGAATGGGTCCGCATCGGTGATGCGGAATGCACACAGAACGGTGCCCGTGTAGTGTGGATCCGCAAATGCAGTCCGCAATACGGCAACTGGCAACATATGTTTGTGTGAATGAGCCCTAAACCAGATACAAGCTTGAGTTTTTGGACTACTGTTTTCTTTTTCTTTCTTTTTTTTAATAAAAAAGCATTTGGAAAAATATACAGGGCAATTCTAGTGTGAATGATGGATTTTCTACACTGGACAATCCGTAATTTATTAAGCATTGTACGACATTTGATAAATTTGTCCCAAATTGTGCCAACACAGACTCAAAACTAACTAATCCCTGTACTAATCTGTATTCCATCATAGTGTACATATTTGGGTGCACACTCGACTCAAGGTCTTTTTACTTGGGCTGAGGATCAGGCCAATTATCAGGAATGAATATTCCTACAACTGCTCGTTCCCAATTAATTGTCCTCTGTAAATATGTTGCGGATCATCCAATAAGTGAGAAAAATGCTTATTTGTTGGGTGGCCTAATCGTTTATGTAGAAGATAAAATCATCATTTGTCAATATGCAGGAATGCGCTGCTGACAAACAATGAACATATATAGGAATAAACGATCGCAGTAAAGATTGTTCATCCTCATACAGATGGGATGATTGCTACATGTAAAGGCAGTTTACACATGTAAGTGCAGCTTGTAAAGGGGTAGTAGGTAGTCATGTTGGCTATGTCTCCTTACAGAAGACTGGCAGATATTTTATATACTGAGTGGTATGCATAGCTCCCCCTCCCCACTCTACATAGAACAGAGAAGGAAAAATAAGACACTTTTGTGTCATCATCACAATAGAACACAGCCTGGAAATACATACATGGCTATTTTGTCATCGCAGTAGAAAAATACCTCAATCAATAAAGACAGAAACTATTTTGGCATCTTTATAATAATATATGAAAAATAAATTAATGCAAATACAGTTGTGAGCTTATCACAGTGGAATACAGCCTATAAGTATATTGATTACTATGACATCAACACAATATAATAAAAAACTACACTACTTCGGGATATTTGAATTTCATGTGAAATTTATGGAAAACATAAAAAGTTCACCCTACAGTGATATTATATCATGAAAGTAGGGCATTTAAGTAGAAGCATGCAATGGTGATTTCCTCATCTTAATTTATTGAAACAAATGCCAACAACGGTGGTGTGTATTCCCCACAAAAATGTCTCAATAACTTGTCATGTGGCCTTGAGCATCAATTACAGCTTGACAATGACGTCTCATGCTGTTCACAAGTCGACTTATTGTCTGCTAAGGCATGGCCTCCCACTCTTCTTGAAGGGTGGCCCTCAGGTTATTGAGGTTCTGGGGTACATAGTTATGAGCCTCTACATGGCAACTCAGCTGATCCCATAGGTTTTCAATGGGATTCAGGTCTGGAGAAAGTGCCGGCCACTCCATTTGAGATACCCTAGTTTCCAGCAGCCGTTCCCTAATGATGCGACCTCGATGTGCTGGCGCACTGCTGTCCATAAAGATGAATTTAGGCCTGGTTTGTTCATGCAGAGGCACAATGACTGGATTAATGATGATTAAAGTAGTATTGTCACACTCGTGAAAACATCACACCGCGCATAGGAGGGAAAGGGGATTGTCACGGTCCCTCCGGTAACAAAGGTTAGAAAATATGAGGGACTGGCTGCATGTGAGGTTATCTGACAGCCTGTTTTTACTTGTTGCAGTGTTGTTGTTTGGAATGACCACACCTCTTGTCTCAGGTGTAGCTTGTGGTCACTACTGCTTCCCTATTTAGTCTGGACTCACATTTCATACCATGCGGTTGATATTATCTGCCTGGAGTTGGAGAGCTGGTGTGTTGTCCTCTTCTAAATTCCTGCTCATCCATTTTCTATTGAAGGTCAGTGTACTTCCCTTTGTATTTTGTTTTCCCCTTTTGCTCATTGTTTCCTAGACCTCAGGGAGATGCTGGTTCGTTCATCTGGGAATGAACCAGTGGCCTCAGACCCTGTCACTACACCTAGGGATTTTCAGGGTTTCCAGGGCTTAGGTTTATGGTGTATAAATATTCCTACCTTCAGGGTCTATTCATACTGACAGAAGTCAGGGCTAGGTTTAGGGTTTCCTAGGTGGTGACCTTTTTCCTTTCCCTAGCCGTGAGGCCTAGTTTCGGGTCATTTTCCTTCTGTTGTGATTATGGTGTTCCTCCCCTCCCCTTACATTGTGACAGGGATACCAGAATAAGGCCTGGAAACTAGGTAAGTAAGATAGACTCTTCCTAGAGAAAACCCTAACTGGAGTCCTGACAGACTACCAGTATGAACAGGCCCCAAAGGTAGGCAAGTTCATACACCGGATACCTAGAAACCTATCTCACCCTATAGGACGCTGGAACTACTGTCAGGACTGAGTCTACCTGTTCCTCCAAAGGGAAGGACAAACAGGAGTCTCCCTCAGGTCTAATGACAAACAACAGGGAAAGGCAACACACACACATATATATATTTGAACAAAATACAAAATAGAAAGGAAACACTTATCTTCAATGAAGCTTTGGTAGCACCAGGAACTCAGCCGAGAACCAAACACAAGCTAACCACAAGTCCAACAGAAGCTATAAACCGCATAACATAGTGGGAGAAACAACAATAAATAGAGAAGGTTAAATGACCACAATAGCCACACCTGGGGAAATAAGGTGTGGCAAGCACCAGAAACAACACAGACGTCATTTGATCCAAAAGGAAAACATGTCAGATCAAACCACGTGTTGCCAGTCTCACAGATGTCCTGCCACCTGTCCCGGGAACGTCCGTATGTCTCGGTACGTCCGTGACAAGTATGGGCTGGTCAATGACCATTAACAGTTCTGTATTGACTAGACATACCTGCCCACACTGTAACACCACTCCAACTAAGGCTCGTCTGGTGATGACAGTGGCTGATGCATATCGCTCTCCTTGACGTCTCATTGGCGGCAATTATTTCTGGTCAGCGTGAATTGACTTTCATCAGTAAACAGCACTGAGGCCCACTGGTCCCTCGTCCAGCATAGATGCTCCCTGGCCCATGCACGATGATGACGCCTGTGGTCAGGTACCCTTGCAGGTCTAGCACGCAGACCACGCTGATGTAAACAGTTTCGAATGGCCCGACATGACACTTGGGTACCTCTCACAGGGCATTGTTCAAAATGAAGCGTTCTGTTACAGACCATACTTCCTCCTGACAATATTGACATTCAGTGCAGCAATTTCTCCTTCCATGTGTAAGGCCACCAGTCACTGGTCATCAGTGTGGGATGTATCCAAAGAACATCCACTTCTATGCCTCTCCGTGAGTCTTCCAGTATCTCGATTGCAACCTGCTGATGATACTCTGTGACACTTCCGTTTGAGAACATTATGCTTGAGGCCTCGCAATGGCGAGGTACTGTTGATCAATTGTTAGGTGTCATATTGGTCTCATGATGTCAAAATATAAACAGCATGATGAGGAGTACTGTTTAAATACCAATTCTAATTGAAATAGCCAGATAGGGATGGAACACCCACAAACCCCATTGACTATAATGGAACCCAGCAGGAATCTGGCTGATTTCCGGAATAAGTGGCAGGATTTGGTCAGTGCTTGCACTAGTTTTTGTCCAGCTGAATCCCGGCACTCATGACAGAAACTGTCCGGATCCCCTACAGGTCCTATTATAGTCAATGGACTCCAGCGGTGAATGGCAGTATGCGGCTGTACCAGATACAGTGAACTCAGGTAGGATGTTCCTCTGCTGGAACAGCCTGGAGGATAGCTTTCATGCATAAGTGAAAGTAGCCTTAGCTACGTCGGAACAGGCTGTCTGGGCCCAATCAGACTAGTTGATAGCATCGTACCCAGGTTTGGGAGCCTTCTAGATAGCAATATGCACCCTGATTCCAAAACGCTTAGTTTATCATTATAAGTAGTGGAATGTAATGATTAATGATTTTTGTTTGACCAAATAGTTCACTATATGTGTTGACAAAGGTCAATTTATAGTCATCATACTTCTTACGCCGATTTGCAGTGATTGGTGCAAGGCAAACGTGGTGCCCATATTTAAAAAAGGATCAAGGTCCTTCACAGGTAATTATAGACCAGTTAGTTAAACTTCTGTTGTGGGAAAAATATTTGAAGGACTCTTAAGGGACTATATACAGGAGTATGTGACTATACATAATATTATAAGTAATAACCAGCATGGGATTACCAAGGACAGAAGTTGTCAGACTAACCTGATTTGTTTTTCTGAGGTGGTGAGTAGTAGCCTGGACAGAGGGGCGGCTGTGGATGTAGTGTTTCTGGATTTAGCAAAGGCTTTTGATACTGTCCCTCCTAGACGTTTAATAGGTAAAGTAAGGTCTATAGGCTTGGAAAGTATAGTTTGTAATTGGATTGAAAACTAGCTGAAGGACCATGTCCAGAGAGTGGTAGTCAATGATTCCTATTCAGAATGGTCCTGGGTTATAAGTGGTGTACCCCAAGGTTCAGTGCTGGGCCCTTTATTATTTAATTTATTTATTAATGATATCGAGAAAGAGATTAATAGCACCATTTCTATTTTTGCAGATGATACTAAGGTATGTAGTACTGTACAGTCTATGGAAGATGTCCATCAACTACAAGCTGACTTGAACACTCTGAGTGATTGGGCATCAACCTGGCAAATGAGGTTCAATGTGGATAAATGTAAAGTTATGCATCTTGGTAGTAATAATCTCTGTGCTTCACATGTCCTAGGTGATGTAGCACTGGAAGAGTCACTTAAAATTATGGAGAAAGATTTGGGTGTCCTTGTGGATAGTAGATTAAATTACAGCATACAATGTCAATCAGCTGCTTCTAAGCCCTCCAGGATATTGTTATGCATTAAACGAGGCATGGACTCGCGGGGCAGGGATGTAATATTACCACTTTACAAAGCGTTGGTGCAGCCTCATGTGGAACATGCAGTTTAGTTCTGGGCACCAGTCCATAGAAAGGACGCTCTGCAGCTGGAAAAAATACAGAGGAGAGCGACTAAAATGATAAGGGGCATGGAGGGTCTTAGTTATGAAGAAAGATTAAAAAAATTGAATTTATTTAGTCTTCAGAAGAGACGTCTAAGGGGGACATGATTAACCTATACAAATATATAAATGGGCCATACAAAAAATACAGTTAAAAACTGTTCCATGTAAAATGCCCTCAAAAGACAAGGGGCACTGCCTCCGATTGGAGAGGAAAAACTTCAGTCTCCGGAAGCGTCAAAGCTTCTTTACTGTAAGAACTATGAATCCGTGGAATAGACTTCCTCAGGACGTGGTCACACCAGGAACAGTGGACAGTTTTAAAAAGGGTTTAGATGATTTCTTAAAAGTAAACAACATTAATGCTTATAATAATGTGTAGAAATCTGATTATCAATTTCTTCTGGGATTCGCGTCCCCACCTATCCCTTGTTTGAACTTGATGGACTTATGTCTTTTTTCAAATGTATTAACTATGTAATTGTCTATGTTCTTTTTAATTTACCCTAGATTTAGCCCTATTCACCATACTGCGAGTGTAGCCCAGCTTATGCAATCTGTCACAGTCCATACTTCTTCCTGATGATATAGACTTTCAGTGCAGCAATTTCTCCTTGCATGTGTAAGTTCACCAGCAAGAACTGATGGCATGGTTTGTTTGGGATGACAAGAAGTTGCTATTGCGACTATATTTCCCCTCAGTTCTTTTCAGCATTTCATAGAAACAATTTGACTGCTTTGATTATTGACAGATAGGACCACATCCAAAAAAACTGTTTGTGAACTTACTTTATGGATAAAACACAAATTACAACCATTATTGTTTGGATACTAGATGAATTCTGGTATGGCCACCAAACCAAACGACCAGATGATGATAATGTCATTAATGTAGCGGCCACACCAGAAGGCATCCGATACAAATAGACTATCATAAGAAAAAAAAGGTACCACTCCTCCCACCACATGTCTCCCAGAAAGGCTTTAACTTTGTGCAAAAAATATTCCTGGTTAAATAAATATTGGAAAACCATGATCATATATCTCTGTAAGTCCTCTAAATAATTGGAATATTTTCCAGCATGTCTGATATCGCTTTGGAGGGCAAGATCCTGTGAAATACATGTGTACAAGGATTCTATGTCACATGTAATTCACAGAAAGCACCACTGCAATTTTAATTGCCCAATCAAAAATAAAACATGCTTGGTGTCCTTTAAATATCACATACTGTACACAACCCCACCAATGATTGTAGAAGTGAATCGAGCCATGCACCAAGACATTTATTCAATGACCTATCACTGCCACAATTGGCGTCATCAAGGAGGACATATATTTTTTTTTTTTACTTTGGGGAGGGAGTGGAAAATGGGGGTAACTGAATTTTAAACATCCAGAAGATGTATTGAGCAGCACGACTGACCACCCTCATCTACTGCTGGTATGGTGAGATCATCACGTTGTTTCAGGGTATGTGTTGCAGCTGCTTCTTGTTTTGTTACATTTCTACAATCTTAATGTTTTATGAATTTATTTACACTGAACAAAAATATAAACGCAACACTTTCGGTTTTGATCCCATTTTGCATGAGCTGAACTCAAAGACCTGAAACATTTTCTACATACACAAAAGACCCATTACTCTCAAATATTGTTCACAAATCTGTCTAAATCTGTGTTAGTGAGCACTTCTCCTTTGCCGAGATAATCCATCCCACCTCACAGGTGTGGCATATCAAGGTGCTGATTAGACAGCATGAATATTGCACAGGTGTGCCTTAGACTGCCCACAATAAAAGGCCACTCTGAAATGTGCAGTTTGATCACACAGCACAATGCCACAGATGTCGCAATGTTTGAGGGAGCATGCAATTGGCATGCTGACTGCAGGAATGTCTACCAGAGCGGTTGACCGTGCAGTGAATGTTCATTTCTCTACCATAAGCCATCTCCAAAGGCGTTTCAGAGAATTTAGCAGTACATCCAACCGGCCTCACAACCGCAGACCACGTGTAACCACACCAGCCCAGGACCTCCACATCCAGCATGTTCACCTCCATGATCGTCTGAGACCAGCCACCCGGACAGCTGCAGCAACAATCGGTTTGCATAACCAAAGAATTTCTGCACAAACTGTCTGAAACTGTCTCAGGGAAGCTCATCTGCATGCTCATCGTCCTCGTCGGGGCCTGGACCTGACTGCAGTTTGTCGTCGTAGCTGAGTTGAGTGGGCAAATGCTCACATTTGGAGAGGCGTTCTGTTTACAGATGTGTCCAAGTTTTCACTGTTTAGGGCAGATTGCAGACAGCATGTGTGGCGTTGTGTGGGTGATCGGTTTGCTGACGTCAACATTGTGGATAGAGTGGCCCACGGTGGGGGTGGGGTTATGGTATGGGCAGGCGTATGTTATGGACAACGAACATAGGTGCATTTTATTGATGGCATTTTGAATGCACAGAGATACTGTGACGAGATCCTGAGGCCCATTGTTGTGCCATTCATCCACAACCATCACCTCATGTTGCAGCATGATAATGCATGGCCATATTGCAAGGATCTGTACACAATTCCTGGAAGCTGAAAACATCCCAGTTCTTGCATGGTCAGCATACTCACCGGACATGTCACCCATTGAGCATGTTTGGGATGCTCTGGATCGGCGTATACGACAGCGTGTTCCAGTTCCTGCCAATATTCTGCAACTTCACGCAGCCATTGAAGAGGAGTGGACCAACATTCCACAAGCCACAATCAACATCCTGATCAACTCTATGCGACGGAGATGTGTTGTACTGCGTGAGACAAATGGTGGCCACACCAGATACTGACTGGTTTTCTGACCCCCCCCCCCCCCCTCCCCTCAGTAAGACAAAACTGTGCACATTTCAGAGTGGTCTTTTATTGCTGGCAGTCTAAGGCACACCTGTGCAATATTCATGCTGTCTAATCAGCACCTTGATATGCCACACCTGTGAGGGGGATGGATTATCTCAGCAAAGGAGAAGTGCTCACTAACACAGATTTAGACAGATTTGTGAGCAATATTTGAGAGTAATGGGTCTTTTGTGTATGTAGAAAATGTTTCAGATCTTTGAGTTCAGCTCATGCAAAATGGGAGCAAAACCGAAAGTGTTGCGTTTATATTTTTGTTCAGTGTAGATTAATGAGATCTTTTTATATATATATATATAGCGCTGAAATTTCATGTTCTATTGGACTAAACATTTTCCATTCCCTTGATGATGTCTCACAGCAGCTTAATGGCCCAGTACATGGTTAACAAACAGTTCATTCCCAATCATTGCCCTGTGTATCCACTCATGTATTATTGCCCTGTGTATCCGCTCATGGAAATGGCCACTAACACCTCTGCAAATTCTAATGACATTTGAACAAAACTATGTTTACTTAGCATTAGCATAATCTAAACTGATCTATTATAGGACCCCCAGCTTGGCTTTGTTTATGACCTTCTGCCATTAGCCCCAACGTTACCACTGGTTATATCTTATCTGATGCCTTGAGGAACTACTCTGGTGGTCTTGACCTGTGAGCTATGCTCCACACAAAGCCATTTTACCAATTCTGAAATAGATCTTCATCAGTTTTTTATTAAGCATTTATTTAGTTAATCATGTGTAATAGTTATACTTGGATGCACATTTTGAAGTTGTACAGAATGTATAGTATTTGTACAGTATGTGATACTTTATATGTATATGACTTTACAAAAATAAAAACCTGTGTTGTTACATTGGTTTTTGTCTAGCTTTGTTTCAAGAGACTGAAACCCTTATAGAACTAATATGAAGCAAACTACAATGTTTCTATTTACTGACAGCAAGCAACGCTTTAAAATTCTGAGGAATTGTAATAAAAAAGAAGAGAGGAAACATATCAAAGGTTATATTTGCTTGTTTAAAACATACCTCTTGGCACGGCGATTTGCATCTTTTTGCTTGTTTATATCACGCTCAATTTTTTTGTAAAAAGTGGGCCAGGTCTATGTGGCCCATGAAATTTACCATTATTGATGCCGATAATATGACGTAAACTGCACCTGAAATCTATACCAGCTGCTAGCTCATGTGAATGGCTGTTTCTGGTGCATGGAAATTCCAAGATGCAGGCTTGAGTCTCTTAGAAACGTTGGAGCATCTTATGCCAGTGCAGCTTCTGATTAAGACTGGTATACTACATGCCAGTGTTAATAAATTGGCTCCGAGGTGTATTATTAGGACATTGCAGAAAATTGTATTATACAGTGGTTAAGATTTATTTAAATAAAATAAGAAACCCTCTTTAAGATTGATTAACCACCACTTTCCAGTAAGACTGATTGCTATACCGGTGCCTGGTACAGAGATATTTATTAATAAAAAGTCAAGAAATATATTTAAAAGATTTAACAAGTTAAATATCAAACCGATGACTTGTAATACTGTGATACCATCCATGATCATTATACGATATTCCAAGGTTGCTGGGCAGAGCGCCCTTTGCCCCGTCTTTGTCTAGCGTACGACACACTTCTTAAGATCTCCTTTGTATAGGGATTCCAAATAGGGTCTAGACAGACCCTCACTCTCCAGGACAGCAGGGGGACATCTGTCTCATGTCTGGATCTAAGGAGGAATATAGCGAAGGGGGGTGTATTTGATTGATGAGACTACAAGTTTCAAGTACCCTTCCCCCAGACTAATTGTTATACCAAATATTGCTATGGCTAAATGCAAAGATATGTACTATAATCTATGTGACTATATATTAGATGTAACAATAGCAATAGGTACACATATATACTATAATATTTATTGGAGACCTTTTTAAATGTTGCTTTTTAACTAGAAAACTAGGGTCACGTGTCTTTAAATACACATATACTGGTTGCATATATGTTATATGTGTTATAGGAGTGAATTAGTTCCTATACCTGCCACTGCCCCCTTACAATATGAAAATCGTGTTACAAAAAGTATGTTTTTTCTCCAGAAATAATGTCACTCTGGACCACGGGCTGTGTCTGGTATTGCAGCTCAGTCCCAAACCACTTGAATGAGGCAAAGTTCCAAAACCAGATATAGCCCGTAGACATTAGTGCAATACTTCATGATATGTATCTTATATGAAGGATTATTTGGAAGCCATCTGTGAACATCAGAACAAAAGAAAGCAGGCTAAAAAATGAGATGGGAATACTGGTCAGGATGTCGACAATATGCTCACCTGGTGGGGTTGTGCTATCCTAGGTACAATTCTTGCATGGGAATGTAGAGAGAATTAAAGGGCTTACCTACTTTTAAAGAGGACCGCTGTCACCTCTCCTGAGTCCTGACATAGTAACTACTTGCATTCCCCATGTACTAACAATTCTGGAGCATCTATTCTTATGACTCTATGTTGTGCCATTCCTTTATTATTCCTTCTGGAAGTTTACAAATAAATTGCAAGCATTTTGCAGTAAAGGTGCCAGTGGGTGTAACCAGTAGTGGGTAACTGATAACACCCATCTGTACCTTTACTGCAAGCTGCTGACAATTCATAAACTTCTAGTAGAAATAATAAAGGTATGGCACAACATAGAGCCATAAGAATAGATGCTCCAGAAGTGTTATTACATGGGGAATGGAAGTAGTTACTAAAACAGACATGTCAGGAGTGGTGACAGGTCCTTTTTATACATTCCACTATGTAGCGATCGTGCCAGCATACTGAGAATCAGCTTCCATTAAACTTCTGACTCCATCCACTGTTTAATTTACTGATGATTGGTGGGGGTGCTGGGTGTCGTACCACCACCAATCTGATATTGATTACCTATCCAGAGGATAGGTCATTGATATTTAAAAGGTAGACACCCCCTTTAAGGCTGTTGCTGTGCCCCAATCTCTCTGCAGGGAATGCTAAGTGATAATACCAGTAGTTATGGATGCCAAAGAAATGGTGTGTGCCTTTATTAGATGGACCATGCATTTTGGGGTTGGATTAATGGCTTCATCAGATCAACAATGCTGTTTCTGGTATCCATACTTATTAAATACCAGGACACACAGGGGACATTTGTAACACAGTAGGTGTGGACCCACTGTGTCACTTAATAGATCTGGCTTAGAGCTACTTCTAAGGACGTTATCTAAGTGCTCCCTTTGTTTCTAGGGACTCTTCTAGACTAATAATGTCATCAAAGGGGGCTATGACTAAGGCCACTTTATGTTCTGTAAGGCCTGCTGAATCTCCAAAAAGATGTTACCATAAAAAAATGTCTTCCTGGCACTGCTGGAACATATCAAGTGTCAATGTTGGCAATGTGGCAATGTGTATACATGACATAGAGAGAGTGGGTACATGTATGTGCCAGATCTGAGACAAGCAACCGCTACCAATGGGATCAACCGTTACAATAAAACTACTAAGGACTGTGCCCCTATTTGTAAACCCACCAAGCGTTTGTACCTAATTCAGAAACCTCATATTATGAACCTCCTCCAGTGTAAGTAAAGCTTATGTTGCGTTGAACATCTATCTTTCCTACCTTTTCATTTCATCTGCAGTTCTGCACCATTCCCCTACAGAGCAACACCCCTCACCTTACTGCACTGTTAACCATGTCTTGACCATCTTACAATATAACTCATTTAATATAACACATTTAAATTCAGGACAAGTCCTTTCTTGGCCTAGTTGTGCCCTAAAGGGAACCTGTCATCAACTTTATGCCATCCATACTAACGGCAGAATAAAGTAGAGGCAGGTGAGTTGATTTCAGCGGTCTGTCATTTATAAGTTAAAAGTAAGTGGTTGCCGAGAACCAACATCACAATCATTGGTTGTTCATGACTTCCTGCTCTCCTGCCCACCTGCTGATGATTGACAGTCTCCTACCTAGTTTTCTCCCTTTCGCTCTAGGAGAGAATTGCCAATCATCAGTAGATGGGCAGGAGAGCAGGAGATTATGTATAACCATGACTCTTCTCAGGTGGCTGTGACTCTCTTCAAGGCCTGGGCTGCAATGATTATGAGGCTGGTTCTCAGCAACCACTTACTTTTAGCTCATGAGTGACACACCGCTGAAATCAGCATTTCTGTCAGGGACGTTGCTAGATTAAAACATTTGGGGCCTGGGCCCCTGATGTTTTTTCCCAGGCCCCAAATGTCCTGCCTGCTAGATACAACTGTATTGCCATCCTCAGGACCTCATGTGACCAGCAAAACAGGCAGTGGTTGAGAAGGACCTCTGATGATGTCACCATCATGTGACCAGTGCAGGAGAGGACAGTAGTAAAGAGGAGAAGAAGCTGTGGCGATGTCTGCTACATAAGGAGCGGTAAGTGAAGGGAGAGGCAGAGTGTGGCAGGCGCAGCACTATGAAGTGCTTTTGCGCTGTGGCATTAGAAGAATTCTGATATCTCTGACTTTTAGTCTAAGCAGACTGTCTGTTACTCTGTAATTCCTCTAGCGGCGTTCTACGGAAACAGTAGGTTTAAAGAGCACACCAAATGCTTCAAATAATTTCTTTATCAACTTCAACTTTTCTTCATATATAACACTGCCGCCTCCGCAGCAGATTGTTCATGTACATAACACGTGTTGAAAAGATATCACAAAATGGCAGTATGCATAAAATAGTGGTTACAACTGCTCAATCTTGTCATTCAACATAAAATGGCAGTATGCATAAGATGGTAGTTCAACGGTTCAATCTTGTCATTCAGCATAAAATGGCGGATATATTTCTCTCTTCAGCATCTGTACTCTCACTTTAAGTTATTTAAGCACTTTATGTTCTTTCTGAGAGGTATATCTGAGATTTAACGAATAGTTCTACTTGTAGTATGCAGTTAGCAGATTGTTTGAGTATGATCTGGTATGGTTGTATGCAATTTGGATTGCAATATGGAATTTGAATGCTTGCAATTTGCTGCTTGCAATTTGTATTTGCAATTGTATGGTTGCAATTGGTGGAACTGATAAGTAAACCAGGGGCGTTGCTAGGGTCTGAAGACATCCGGGGCACGAGCCCACGTGAAGCCCACGTGAAACCAGGCCTTCACAGTAGTTATTAACCCCTTTCAGCAGTCCCCCCTTCAGTGAATGGGGGACTGCTGAATGGGGTTAATAACTACAGTGAAGGGCCTAGCCGTCTGGGCAACCCCACAGATCTTCCACAACAGTTCCATCCACAGATCCCCCTCCCATAACAGTGCCATCCACAGATCCCCCTCCCCATAACAGTGCCATCCACAGATCCCACTCCCCATAACAGTGCCATCCACAGATTCCCCTCCCCATAACAGTGTCATCAACAGATCCCCCTCCCCATAACAGTGCCATCCACAGATCCCACTCCCCATAACAGTGCCATCCACAGATTCCCCTCCCTATAGCAGGGTCATCAACAGATCCCCCTCCCCATAAGTTATAACTGTTCCATCCCAGCCCTCCCCATAACAGTGCCATCCACAGATCCCCCTCCCTCTCCATAACTGTGCCATCCACAGATCCCCCAGCCCTCCCTATAACAGTGCCATCCACAGATCCCCCTCCCTCCACATAACAGTGCCATCCACCACAGACCCCCCTCCCCTCCACATTATTTTAAACTGTAATCCTTTAACTTAATTTGCTCATAGTGATGATGAATGATAGTGACCTAGTCTAGTCTTACTCAGTCAGAGAGTCTCCCATAGCTAGTCAGCTCCAGCCTCCAGGCAGTGCGGGCGGTGCTCACTCACTGACGTCTTGAGCCTGCGTCACCTAGTGGGAGGAGGCTGCGGAATCTTCGGATAATCTTTCAAGTTAAGTTACAGTTGCAAGAAAAAGTATGTGAACCCTTTGGAATGATCTGGATTTTTGCACAAATTGGTCATAAAATGTGATCTGATCTTCATCTAAGTCACAATAATAGACAATCACAGTCTGCTTAAACTAATAACACACAAATAATTAAATGTTACCATGTTTTTATTGAACACACCATGTAAACATTCACAGTGCAGGTGGAAAAAGTATGTGAACCCCTAGACTAATGACATCTCCAAGAGCTAATTGGAGTGAGGTGTCAGCCAACTGGAGTCCAATCAATGAGATGAGATTAGAGGTGTTGGTTACAGCTGCCCTGCCCTATAAAAACACACACCAGTTCTGGGTTTGCTTTTCACAAGAAGCGTTGTCTGATGTGAATGATGCCTCGCACAAAAGTGCTCTCAGAAGACCTACGATTAAGAATTGTTGACTTGCATAAAGCTGGAAAGGGTTATAAAAGTATCTCCAAAAGCCTTGCTGTTCATCAGTCCACGGTAAGACAAATTGTCTATAAATGGAGAAAGTTCAGCACTGCTGCTACTCTCCCTAGGAGTGGCCGTCCTGTAAAGATGACTGCAAGAGCACAGTGCAGACTGCTCAATGAGGTAAAGAAGAATCCTAGAGTGTCAGCTAAAGACTTACAAAAGTCCCTGGCATATGCTAACATCCCTGTTAGCGAATCTACGATACGTAAAACAGTAAACAAGAATGGATTTCATGGGAGGATACCACAGAGGAAACCACTGCTGCACGTTTACAGTTTTCACAAGAGCACCTGGATGTTCCACAGCAGTACTGGCAAAATATTCTATGGACAGATGAAACCAAAGTTGAGTTGTTTGGAAGAAACACACAACACTATGTGTGGAGAAAAAGAGGCACAGCATACAAATTCCCAAGTTTATCAAGACATTTTGCAGGAGAACTTAAGGCCATCTCTCTGCCAGCTGAAGCTCAACAGAAGATGGGTGTTGCAACAGGACAACGACCCAAAGCATAGAAGTAAATCAACAACAGAATGGCTTAAACAGAAGTAAATACACCTTCTGGAGTAGCCCAGTCAGAGTCCTGGCCTCAACCCGATTAAGATGCTGTAGCATGACCTCAAGAAAGCGATTCACACCAGACATCTCAAGAATATTGCTGAACTGAAACAGTTCTGTAAAGAGGAATGGTCAAGAATTACTCCTGACCGTTGTGCACGTCTGATCTGCAACTACAGGAAATGTTTGGTTGAAGTTATTGCTGCCAAAGGAGGTTCAACCAGTTATTAAATCCAAGGGTTCACATACTTTTTCCACCTGCACTGTGAATGAACGCCCCTGAAGTAAACACATATATATCTAGTTCAGTATACAGTTCTAATCACAATATTAACAATATGAACATTATATAACTGTTCTAAATACCTATTTTGGCCTCTTGTTCCCATAAAAACACAGCTCTCAGTGGAGTGAATGTCTCTTCAGCTCCTGTCTATGATGAATAATGATTCTAGCAGCTCCTGCTAGGGGAATTCCCAGACAGGCTGTATGTGAGGCTGGCTGTGATTGGTGTAAACTCTTGCTGTGTGAGAAGCTGCTCAGCAACAATAGATTAGCAACAACAGATTAACACTATGCTTTCTGTTGTTTCTGCTGTGTCACTGAGCTTACCTTACATTACAAAATGAATCTTAAAGGCATATTATCTTTTTCTGCTTCTGTGAACACAAAATATAACAGTTATATGACATACAAAACATGATGTCACAGTAAATAACTCTGCTTTTGTCTCTAACACATAAACTTAGGAACTGTATTAAGGTTATTAGCAGGTTTAGCTGTATACACATACAATATAAGCTATAATAGCATCCTAGGACAGGTCTTAGCTGGCCAGCTGCACAGAGAAATGCTGAGAGTTTTGGTTTTTACCTGGGACTGTATGTTAGAGCTGAAGGGAGCAATGTTATTTACATGGGACTGTATGTTGGAGGGGGCTGGGCAGGGTGATGTTATTTACATAGGACTGTATGTTGATTGTGGCTGTGGGAGGTAGTGATGTTATTTACATGGGACTGAATCTTACAGGAGTCTAAGGGAGGGAGTAATGCTATTTACATGGGACTGAATTTTGAGGGGGTCGATGTATTTTACATGGGACTGTATGTTGAAAGTGGCTATTGGGGGGAATGATGTTATTTATATGGGAGTGAATGTTGAAGGGGTGATGTTTACATGAGATTGCATGTTGGAGGTGGCTGGGGAGGAAGTGATGTTATTTACATGGGACTGTATTTTTGAGGGGGCTGTAGATAGAGAGCGATGTTATTTACATGTGACTGTATATTGGAGGGGGCTGGAGAGATGGTGTGATGTTTTTTACATGGGACTCTATGACGGAGGGAGGGAAATAGTGTTATTGTGTTGGCATTCTTATTACTGCTGGGGGCTCTATAGGAGGGACTTATAGATCCGCCTTATTTCTACTAAGAGCACTATGGGGGGGCCTTATTACTACTGAGGGGTTTGTAGAGAGCTTAATTACCACTGGGGGAACGATAGGGGGCCTTATTTGTACCGGGGACTCTGTGAGGGCATTATTAATACTGGAGGGTCTTCTACTTATGGGGGCATTCTTGGGGAGCATTATCACTGTTGGGGGCACTGTAGGGGGCAGTATTACTAATGAGGGCATTTTAGAAGGGAATTACTATTGGTGGAACTATGAGGAACACTATTACTATGGGGGGGAACTCATTTTCCTTCAGGATAGTATTTTGGGGTATTGGGGAGCACAGCGAGCAGCAGAACAAGGGTCAATTCACACGTCAGTATTTTGTAATCCGCGTCCGTTCAGCAAATTTGTGGAACAGAATGCAAACCCTTTCATTTCAATGGCCCCGCAAAAAATGCATCCCTTGTTTCATTTCGTTATGCGGATACGCAAGAAAAATAGAGCTTGTTCTACTATTGTCCGCAAAATGCGGTCTGTGGTCCCATTGTAGTCAATGGGTCCGCAAAAATGCGGATGACACGTGGAATGTACCAATATGTCATCCGCATGTCATCCACAATTGTGGATCCGTTTCATAGGAAATAGAAATAAAAATTTTTTTAGTACCCTACCAACATATATTCCTCCTCTCATTTTTTTGTGGAAAAACAGAACGGATGCGGATGTACAATTGGTGAAAACGGAAGGTTTTTGAAACACGGATCCGCAAAAAACGGAACGAAAATCTGGAAAAGAAAAATACTGATGTGTGAATGGACTCTAACACTGTGGGGACTCCAGGTTGGGAGATGATGATAGAAAAGTGAGGAAGCTAAGATGTCCGTGTGTCACACTCTGCAGAGACAAGGTACAGCTGAAAGAAGTTGTATGGACCAAATGGAGAAGATGGTGACAGAGAAGATCTCCATCGGAGGAGACGTCACCTGAAGGCACTGGATGTGACAGGTATGTGCTGTTGTATAGCAAGTACAGTAAAATGCGGTGTGTGGGGGGAGGGGGGATGACTTAGAGAACTGTGCCATATTCATTGGGGCTTGGGCCCCGGATCTTTAGAGACCCTAGCAACGCGCCTTATTTTTGTCACTACTTTATGCTGCCCTCAGTGAGGTCAGCATAAAGTTGATGACAGGTTCCCTTTAAACCGTGTCCTCCCAAAAAATGGGTGGCGGATTCCGCAAGATGCTCGGCAGCTTTCTGATGCAGAATCTGCGCTAAAGTTGGCCTACAAAATATGCTCTTTTGGTGGCTAAAGATGGATTGTAGAGTCAATGGAGTCAATGACCAGTCCGGTTTGATTTGATCAAATACAGTATTTCTTTATACTAATTTCTCAAATGTCTCAAATTTGGATGGCTTGTCCGTGTGGGCTCCACAGCAATATACCCTTACTGTCTTTCCAGCACAGCCTTCATGGTTCTAAACCTTCTATATGAATTTCAGGCTTTCTTTAGTTGCTGCTCTCTGGCAGCTCTTTCAGTCTCGGAGATTAGGGTCCAAAGACTAGGTTACTTCTTGGGCTTACTTTGAAGCAGCTCACACATGCAGTATCTCACAAAAGTGAGTAAACCCCTCACATTTTTGTAAATATTTTATTATATCTTTTCATGGGAGCTTCACAGGTTGCCACTGGAATCGTCTTACACTCTGGTGGTGGATGTTAGAGACCTTGCGCTTCTCCAACTTCCTTTTGAGGATGCCCCACACAATAGGGCTTAGGTCTGGAGACATGCTTGGCCAGGTCAGCACTTTAGCAAGGCAGTGGTCGTCTTGGAGGTGTGTTTGGGGTCGTTATCATGTTGGAATACTGCCCTGTGGCCCAGTCTCTGAAGGGAGGGGGATCATGCTCTGCTTCAGTATGTCACAGTACATGTTGGCTTTCATGGTTCCCTCAATGAACTGTAGCTTCCCACAGCAGGCATCTCTCATGTAGCCCCAAACCATGACACTCCCACCACCATGCTGGACTGTAGGCAAGACACACTTGTCTTTGTACTCCTCACCTGGTTGCCGCCACACATGCTTGACACCATCTGAACCAAATAAGTTTATCTCAGTCTTATCAGACCACAGGACATGGTTCCAGTAATTCATGTCCTTAGTCTGCTTGTCTTCAGCAAACTGTTTGTGAGCTTCCTTCTGCATAATCTTTAGAAGAGGCTTCTTTCAGGAATGACAGCCATGCAGACTAATTTAATGCAGTGTGCGGCATATGGTCTGAGCACTGACAGGCTGAACCTCCCATCCCTTTAACCTCTGCAGCAATGAATGGCAACACTTATACCTCTATTTTGAAAAGACAGTCTCTGGATATAACGCTAAGCACGTGCACTCAACTTCTTTGGTCGACCCTGAGGAGGCCTGTTCTGAGGGGAACCTGTCTTATCAAACCGCTGTATGGTCTTGGCCACCATGCTGCAGCTCAGTTTCAGGGTGCTGGCAATCTTCTTATAGTCTAGGCCATCTTTATATAGAGCAATAATTCTTTTTTTTTCAGATCCTCAGAGAGTTCTTTGCCATGGGGTGCAATGTTGAACTTCCAGTGACCAGTATGAGAGAGTGTGAGAGCGATAACACCAAATTTAACACACTTGCTCCCCATTCACACCTGAGACCTTGTAACACTAACGAGTCACATGAAACGGGGCGGGAAAATGGCTAATTGGGCACAAGGGGTGTACGCACGTTGGTTGCCGCTGTTTTAGACATTAATGGCTCTGTGTTGAGGTATTTTGAGCGCACACCAAATTCACACTGTTATACAAGCTGTACACTGACTACTTCACATTGTATCAAAGTGTCAGATCTTCAGTGTTGTCCCATGAAAAGATATAATAGAATATTTACAAAAATTTGAAGGGTGTACTCACTTTTGTGAGATATATGTACATGTGTTGCCACTAGATCTGCTGGCTAGGCACTCTCTACTCTACAAACCAGGGGGGCAGCACCAGCCTGTCTCCCGGAAAACTTACCAGGACTGCCAGTGTTAAATATTTACTGCCCATAGACAACCATTATGGATACACAGTACCTAAGAAGTGAGTACTTTAACACTGGATCATAACATTGAGTCTTCATCATAAGGTTAACTCTTTAGTGGTGATTCCAGAGAAGGGCCACACCCATTGTATTGCCGACCTCAGGATGGCGATGCAGTTGGATGCTGCAGCAGGGCATGGGAGCGACGTCTCCCTGCCCCGCTGTTCACTCTGAAGGGCTGCAGACTTAGTGCCTTAGCCTATCAGAAGCCGCCTAGGCGCCACAATGACATCATCATTATTGCGGCGTCTAAGCTGGGCGCGGGACCACATTGATGATAGTCACATGGAGGTATGTATATGTGTTTATTTTCATGTGACACCATGCTGTTGGCCAATATGGGCAAGGGGAAGAGGAGCACTATGAAAGCATTATATACTGGCACACATTATGGGGGGCACTATGGGGGCTTCTACTGGGGGCACTATATAGGGGGATTTTATACTGGCACATATTAGTGGGGGCACTATGGGGAAGGGGGAGAGAGGTACTAAGGGGGATACTACTGTGGGCACTATATAGGGGCTGTATATATTGGCACACATTATGGTGGCAGTATGGGGAAGAAGGGAGAGGAGCACTATTGGGGCTTGTACTGGGGGCGCTATATAGGGATATTTTATATTGGCACACATTATAGGGGGCATTATATAGGGGTATTTTAAACTGGCACACATTATGGGGAGATTGGTTCTACTGGGGGCATTAAGAGGAGGTAAATTTTTGTACTGGCACACAATGGGGGCATTTTTGTACTGGTATACAATGGGGGCATTTTTGTACTGGCACACATGGGGCATTTTTTGCACTGCATACATCATAGGGGGTATTTTTTGCACTGGCAACATTATTAGGGGTCTTTTTTGTACTTTCTCACATTATGAGGGGGAATTTTTTGTACTAGCGCACATTATAAGAGGCATTTTTCTTTTGTCGCACATTATAAGAAGAATTATTACTACTGGGGGCATTATGGTGAGCTTTATTACTACTGGGGGACTATGGGAAACATGATTACTTGTATGGGCACTATGGGAATATTATTACTTCTGGGGCACAGTGGGGACATACCGTAAATACTGTTAGGGGCACTGCAAGGGCAACATTACTACTAAGTGCACTCTGGCAGAGAATTATTACTATTGGTGGGACTTTTGGGAGCACTATTACTGTGAGGGGCACCCTGGCACAGTATCAGCTAGCACAGTTATTTTTGGGGGACATTATGTTTACATTATTGGTGTCAGGGACACTATTAGTTGGGCACAGTTATTTTTTAGGGCACCATGTACCAATAAGTATTGAAGGGGGCCCTTTCTGTTAAGTATTTTCAGGGGGGCTGTTTCTGCAGTATAATATTGGGGGGCACAGTATTGGGGTGGCAGGATGGGGTGTTCTGAAGGTGGGAAAATGATGGAAAAGTAGATACCTAAGATGTCTGTTTGTCAAACTCTGCAGAGACGAGACACAGCTGAAATAAATCATCATGACGGTTTGGTGTGAAAGGAGAAGATGAGGAAAGAGAATATCTACATTAGAGGAGACATCACTAGATGTAAGAGGTATGTGGCGCTGTTTTACCTGTATGTTTTATAGTGCTGTATGTAGTGTTAGGAGGGAAGAGGTTAGGTTGAGATTTCTCATGGGAGAGCACTGTTTCAATTTTCACCTCAGGCAGCAGAAAAGCTAGGTGCACCCCTGTCCCAGATGACGTTGAACCTGGGTCGCTGGAAAAGGCAGAGCCATAAATTCATAAGTTGGCTTCAGCATCAAAGAAAAGATTAGAGAACTAAATGTGTAAGTATATCCATTGAGAATAGGCTTAGCTATTGCAACTAGAAATATGTAATTTCATAGAAAGCTATTGTGTTTCCCTCTGTGACCAACTAGAAATGACCGTATTAGTGCTGGGTCACACAGGCGGGCTTAGTACACAGTATGCTGATTCACTGGGCTCCCCTATACATTGCAGGCATAGTAAATACATCATTCCAGTCACATAAGCATGGATCCACTCTATGAATGCTAAATACAAGATGTATCCTCTTCCATTTTACAGAGACCCAACACTTTTGCCTGTATTGCACAGGCCGATTGAGTCCGCAATCACTTGCTAATTATTTATTATTCTAATTTAATTACTTATAAGGATTCTTAAGCCTGTATTACACTGCTAAATTTTTCACCATGAACACTTGTTAGCGATCATCTGGCAGTGTAATACTGCCGCCGATTGCCTCGATCATCGGGTAATCCAAATCTTTTGCCAAGTCATTTGCAAATTGCAGATCGTGGTGTCTAATAACGATCTGCCGCTGGCAAACCACTATACAGCATGGGGACGAGCAATGGCATAGCGATCGCTCCTCCCCATACTGCGGAATAGCAGCAGTCTCCTCTGCTAGTAAACAGGCGATTGCTGGGAGGGAACGCTTTCCTACCGACAATCGTCTGCCATATCGGGCTGTGTAATACAGCTTTTAGAGCCCTGTAGAAGACCACAGATAACACTGAGATATCATGCACTTTTTCTAGAAAAACATTGTGGCTCAGTTCTTTGTGAATGCAAAGTACAAAGTAGTTTTATTAAATCCAAATTAAGGAAAATACATATACTTTAACAAAAAAATCTGTTCCTTTTCAGCTTCAAGAAATAAATGGTAATTTAATTTGCGCTATATCGAGAACTTTTTCAAGCTGAATCTAGAATATGGGGTAAGGGCATATAAGAAAGCGGTACATATCATTGATCCTTGCTAAAAATGCTCTAACACCCTGTTACAGAAACCACGTATCCTTACTTTTTCAGTTTCTTTTCTGTTACAATAGGTTACCATTGATCCTGTTATAGTGGGATACTAACCGTGCTGAACTGTTGGACTGTTATATACCAATTTACAAAGTAATGTGGTTATTCCTATGATTTTGCCTCTCTGAAAAACAGCAGCTGTCACTTGTTTTTTCATTGCTGTGGGTGTATGAGGCCTTGTTTTATGCGGGATTTTTTATTTTTTTTGTGAAATTCATATAGAAATTCATAGAAAGAAACAATGTTCTGCTTCACAGTAAATAACCTGATCGATTATTACTTCAGATTATTACAGTCATGGCGATACCTAATGTGCGTTTCTTATTATTATTTTGGGTGCTTTCAAATGTGTGGTATTTAGTGGAGTTTTTCTGTACTTTTGTGTTTTTTTGCTCCAGATGTTGGCTGAAGGTCTGTGTAAAATAGGAAATGCAGGACACACAAGCGTTTCTATGCTACCGGCATTTTTACTAGGTGGTGATTTATATATTGCTTCTTAGACCTCATACCTGCGAGGATTCGGAGGACCTGAGAAAAGCAAAGACAGGAAAAACAGACCAGACAGCTTGCTGGGTAAACGGTGGTGTAGGCAGTTGGAGTGTGATCATAAGGACTGTGAACATGTATGTACGTCGTTTGAAGAGGATCCACGGCTGGTACAGAGTTGCTGATAAAAACCCATTTGGTTGGGTGGAATGCCAGAGACACAAGTAAGACTGTTACCTCTTGTAAGACCCCTGTAACCATCAAGCTTGTTGCCCCATGTGACAGCAGTAAAAACATTATTTTCAAGCTACCACTGCTTTCACCTGAGTCTTCTGCCATTCTTGAGTGGGGAGCCACATAAACCCTGTGGCGAAACCAACCTCGCCACGGTGTTTTGGAGGGGGCTGTTTAAAAGCCTCTTGCCTCAGAATTATGGCCCATAGTAACTTTTAAACCCCTGAACCTATTCAAGTGAATTTTGGATAGGTTTGTCCCCAAGTTATACTGTTTAAATTGATGTAAGTTATATGTATGGACAATGTAAACTCACAAAGTTGTAACAATTTATAATAAGTGTAACTTGTCAGCTTGGGAGATAGTTGGGTGGATAGACAGAGGGGAGGAATATGCTGGGTGTGTCTCTATTGTCCCATTGTGTGTTTAAATGGTGATGTCTGTCCTGTTGTCTCCACATGTGTATTGGCGATTTCCCGTTGTCCTGAGAGATAATTGGATTACTTCTCGGTTGTCTCCGGGACAGAGAGGAGGAAACCATGATGCATTGTGGGAATGTGTTGTATCTGTCCTGTATTTGCAACAACTGCAATAAAAACCAGGCTGGGTGTGCCAGCACGTCAGACCACTGCTTGACCCTCAACACGGAGCCTTGTCTCGTTATTGGGGGGATTCCCTGTATGCTGTTAGAGACTGATTGCCAGGAGTGTAAGCTGATTGTATACTTTTCCTGTTCGTCTGCTAGCAGCTATTCGCGAGGTTCCAATTTGGAGTGCCATTTTGTATCCAGTTCGGGAGTTTGGTGTTCTGCAGTAGCTGTGCCTGTCTCTCAGAAAGGGGCATATCGCCTAAACAGATTTTAACCCCTTGTCTGCTGAAACGGTCCGTTACAATTGGTGGCAAGCGGCGGGATCGTTCCTACAGCCAGAAGGACACACTGTGTGCTGTTCGCATCTCTTCTGGCCCCATTGAAAATGAATGGGTCCGGATCCGTTTTGCAACATTGCAGAACGGATCCGGACCCATTCTACGGATGTGTGAATAGACCCTTAATACAGTTGAAAAAAGACATAGGCCCATCAAGTTCAACCAAGGGATAGGTGAGGACATGAATCCCAGAAGGAATTGAGACTCAGATTTCTACACGTTTTCATAAGCATTAATGTTGTTTACTTTTAAGAATTCATCTAAACCCTTTTTAAAACTGTCCACTGTTCCTGCTGTGACCACGTCCTGCGGAAGTCTATTCCACAGCTTCACCATTCTTACAGTAAAAATGCCTTGATTCCTCTGGAGACTGAACTTCTTCTCCAGTCAGAGGCAGTGCCCCCCTTGTCTCTTGAGGGGATTTTATATGGAACAGTTTTTCGCCATATTTTTTGTATGACCCATTTATATATTTGTATAGGTTAATCATGTCCCCCCTTAGACGTCTCTTCTCAAGACTAAATAAATGTAATTCTTTTCATCTTTCTTCATAACCAAGATCCTCCATGCTATGACTACCTAGTGCTCCACTATTTAACCATTAGGTGTATGCTACTGGAGAATATCTTAAATTGATGAACTGGTGAAAATAATTTGGATTGTGAATGTGGGCCATAAACATGTAATACTTATTATAGCATTGTTATATGGGCCTAAAAAGCCAGTGAGCACAGTTTTATTGATTTCTAGGACATTAATCTGGAATACAGTCATGTGCATGAAGCTAGGATTTCTTTATTTTCTTACATGATTCCACATACTTGCAAGATTTTGAGAAGGAACATCAGGAAGATATTTGAAATAGCACACAACTTTTATTTGCCCTATGCCCTGACCACTAATATACCATGCATTCAAACCTAAAGCATTTGAATCATAAATAGCACACGTTACCCCCTTCATCATATGTACCTCGATCATAACAGATCCCCGTGTCACACCCCCTAAACTAATATAGACTCAACACTAGACACCCTAAACAAATACATACCTTAGACAAGACCCCCTAAAATAATACAAATCCCATAAACAAAAACAGATTCCAGACCACAAAGTACACAGACACCAGAGTAGGGGGTCTTAAAGGGGGTTGTCCCACAAAAAATATTCAGCAGTTTTCAAAACAGCACCTGGATCTGAATACTTTTGTAATTGCATGTCATTAAAAATTTAGCATAGCCACTGAGTTTTTCAATAACATATATCTGTATAGCGCCACCTTCTGTTCTTTTTCTAATTTCTTTGTCCGGCACACTGAGAAGGCTGCACATGCTCAGTTTCATCCTTCAACTGCCTCCTCAGCTGTGATAGGTAGAGCATGGACACACCCCCTGAGCTGCAGCAGAAAAGACACTCCCCTTGAGCTGCCAGATTGATATAAATCTAGCAGAGCAATGAATGGGGAGATCTCTGGATCCATGTGAGGTACAGGGCTGGTTCTAGCTTTGTTAGAAAGAGATGATCATGTACTATATGATATCTGATTTTCATTTTTTACATTAATCAGGGGATAACCCCTTTAAAGTAATAATGACCACAGACCAGACCCCCTAAGGTAATTCAGACTCCAGACCAGAATCTAGATACTCACCAGTAATTATTCCTATAGCTTTTAACCCTCATCACTCCAATGTGCCACTGCAGGAACGAGGGGAGACACATTAGAGAAGATACAGGAACCCAATGTATTTACCTAGCAATCCTGGAGTCAGGGAGGCCTCAATTTTATCCTGGAAATTCCATTAGTAGAGGTAAGAATGTGATCCCATTTATATTCATACAGATGGTGGCGTTAAATCTGATCAGTCATCTGTCCATTGAGCTTTATTGATTTGGCAGACCAGTCTACTTACTTCCATTCAGTCAGTCATACTGCAGATTGGCTGAAAAGAACAGACAAAGTGCCAGAGGTTCAATAAACTACAGACATTTCGCAGCTTTAGATGTTCAAGATTAGGGCACTCATTCTTCCATATGGTGCAGCTGGTTCGTATGAGGACAATGTCAATGGCAATTCAGATTTTTCGTGCTACTGGCACTTGTACTGTGCTTGGAACAAGGAATAATATCTTTTCAACATTTTAGAAATAAAAATACATGAGTTTTATACAGTAAGGGCAAGAGTTCTCCTTGGTGGCTCTGCCAGGTCTCTTATGCTACTCTGTCTGTGACCAGCATATATAAGAGCGAGAGATGCTAAAGTTGAGCACATATGGTTTTCTATGGCTGTTTGACCCTCAGGATAGGTCATCAATATCTGATCATGGGGTCTGACTCTGGGCACCCCCACCAATCTGCCATATGAAGAAGCCGTGGGACTCTATGAGTGCTTAGGCCTCTTCCTAGGTGTGACGTCACATTCATCAGACACATGGCCTAGCCACAGCTCAGTCCCATTCAAGCACAGCCACTATTCAGTGGACGGTGCTGTGCTTGGTAAGCTGTAAGGAGGCCATGGCGCTTACTGGAGCTCTGGGTCCTCAAACAGCTGATCAGCGGAGGTGCAAGGAGTTTGACACCTGCCAATCTCATATTGATGCACATATACAGTAACTGACAACTCTTTTTATGCATACAAACTCATACAGGAATTTGTAAATCATGGTGGGTAGGAATAAACAGGGCTCACAGACTTTCTCTAACAGTCCTTCCAGTTTAACCAGCTTTCTGAATCAAATAATAGAAAATTATATTATATGAACTCAGCATCTTCCACTCCCAGACAGGGTAACATAGGAGACTCAATGGCTTGGTAAAAACAAAAATAACTTATATGATGATGTAGACTTCCTTTCTAGCCGAAGACTCAGAATGTTGAATCTACACCATTGCCTTTAGAATCCAAGCCCCATAGCAGCAGAATGGTCTACTATGGTCATTGCTTAATGTACTGACTAGTGTTAAGCGCGAATATTTTAAAAGAAAATTTTTATCTCGAATATTTATATAATTTGCAATTATTTAGAATATAGTGCTATATATTCGTAATGACAAATATTTTTTGTTTTTTTGTTTTGTTTTTTAACACAGTACACATCAAGTGATCATCCCTCCCTTCTTCTAGCTTGTGGGCCAATGAGAAGGCTTTGTCACAGCTTAGCAACATCCCTAGCAACCAAAAGTTGCCTACCCCTTAGTATAAAAGAACCTCCACAGCATTTATTTTCTAAAGTTTATTGCAGTTATGAAAGAGACAGCAGTGCTGTGTCTTTGTTGTATTACATTAGACAGTTAACTTATATATATATAATACAGATAGTTAGTGGGAGATAGTCAGTGTAGGTTAGATAGTGATATAGTGTAGCTGATAGGTTCCAGTGCAGGGTGTTAGGCAGTGTGATAGGTTCTGCTGTCCATACATACATGCTACAGACATACAGGTCCTTCTAAAAAAATTTGCATATTGTGATAAAGTTCATTATTTTCTGTAATGTACTGATAAACATTAGACTTTCATATATTTTAGATTCATTACACACCAACTGAAGTAGTTCAAGCCTTTTATTGTTTTAATATTGATGATTTTGGCATACAGCTCATGAAAACCCAAAATTCCTATCTCTAAAAATTAGCATATCATGAAAAGGTTCTCTAAACGAGCTATTAACCTAATCATCTGAATCAACTAATTAACTCTAAACACCTGCAAAAGATTCCTGAGGCTTTTAA
Organism: Bufo gargarizans; assembly: GCF_014858855.1. Taxonomy (NCBI): domain Eukaryota; kingdom Metazoa; phylum Chordata; class Amphibia; order Anura; family Bufonidae; genus Bufo; species Bufo gargarizans. Next base: position 385,239,565 of record NC_058080.1, on the reverse strand, counting down.
AAACTCCCAGCCTGGTTCATTACTCAAAACCGCAATCATGGGTAAGACTGCCGACCTGACTGCTGTCCAGAAGGCCATCATTGACACCCTCAAGCAAGAGGGTAAGGCACAGAAAGAAATTTCTGAACAAATAGGCTGTTCCCAGAGTGCTGTATCAAGGCACCTCAGTGGGAAGTCTGTGGGAAGGAAAAAGTGTGGCAGAAAACGCTGCACAACGAGAATAGGTGACCGGACCCTGAGGAAGATTGTGGAGAAGGACCGATTCCAGACCTGGGGGGACCTGCGGAAGCAGTTGACTGAGTCTGGAGTAGAAACATCCAGAGCCACCGTGTACAGGCGTGTGCAGGAAATGGGCTACAGGTGCCGCATTCCCCAGGTCAAGCCACTTTTGAACAAGAAACAGCGGCAGAAGCGCCTGACCTGGGCTACAGAGAAGCAGCACTGGACTGTTGTATGTCATTCAGAAATCAAGGTGCCAGAGTCTGGAGGAAGACTGGGGAGAGGGAAATGCCAAAATGCCTGAAGTCCAGTGTCAAGTACCCACAGTCAGTGATGGTCTGGGGTGCCATGTCAGCTGCTGGTGTTGGTCCACTGTGTTTTATCAAGGGCAGGGTCAATGCAGCTAGCTATCAGGAGATTTTGGAGCACTTCATGCTTCCATCTGCTGAAAAGCTTTATGGAGATGAAGATTTCATTTTTCAGCACGACCTGGCACCTGCTCACAGTGCCAAAACCACTGGTAAATGGTTTACTGACCATGGTATTACTGTGCTCAATTGGCCTGCCAACTCTCCTGACCTGAACCCCATAGAGAATCTGTGGGATATTGGGAAGAGAAAGTTGAGAGACGCAAGACCCAACACTCTGGATGAGCTTAAGGCTGCTATTGAAGCATCCTGGGCCTCCATAACACCTCAGCAGTGCCACAGGCTGATTGCCTCCATGCCACGCCGCATTGAAGCAGTCATTTCTGCAAAAGGATTCCTGACCAAGTATTGAGTGCATAACTGAACATAATTATTTGAAGGTTGACTTTTTTTGTATTAAAAACACTTTTCTTTTATTGGTCGGATGAAATATGCTAATTTTTTTAGATAGGAAATTTGGGTTTTCATGAGCTGTATGCCAAAATCATCAATATTAAAACAATAAAAGGCTTGAACTACCGTATATACTCGAGTATAAGACGAGTTTTTTGGCACATATTTTTGTGCTCAAAAAGCCCCCTCGTCTTATACTCGAGTCCGATTTACATCGGCGAAAATTCGCAAAAAAAAAAAAATCGCATTCAAATTTTCGCATAAAAATTCGCAAAAAAGCGCATTCAAATTTTCGCATAAAAATTCGCATGAATATTCAACACTGCGCCTGTGCGGGATTTGGGATGCCGGCGAGAGGAGGATCGGGGTGTTTGAAGCAGAGCGCGGCGCTGAGGAGGGGGGGGGGTGTTGAGCACTTAGCCGGGCCTCTGGGAGGCGATTTAGCTGAACTTGGAGGTGTTATTAGTTTTAAAATTTAGGCGGGCACGGCACTTCAGAGGGGCGTTCCTGGGCACCGTGGAGAAGAAAAACGACCCTCTGGGCTCCTTACAGCATCCTTTGCATATCATGAGAATCGATTTTTAGAAGAAATGACAAGACTCACAATGAAAAGAACAACACAGATGGAAAAAAAGGTACTTTATATTGCTAGTGACAGATTCCCTTTAACCTACTGATGCCTCAATTAATGTAATTTTATTGGTACGGTATCTATTTTTATTTTTGAAATTTACCAGTAGCTGCTGCATTTCCCACCCTAGTCTTATACTCGAGTCAATAATTTTTCCCATTTTTTGGGGTAAAATTAGGGGCCTCGGCTTATATTCGGGTCGGCTTATACTCGAGTATATACGGTACTTCAGTTGTGTGTAATGAATCTCAAATATATGAAAGTCTAATGTTTATCAGTATATTACAGAAAATAATGAACTTTATCACAATATGCTAATTTTTTTAGAAGGACATGTAGTTCTGTGATGTCACAAGTTGCACGTATTGCAAACAAATATGCGCATAATTAATTGCCGAAAATTCGCAAGCGCAAATATATTGTAGCTCTCTATCTGCATATAAAGCTATTCTAATATTCTGCCTTGCCAACCATTTTCTCCAGTCTCAGGAAACTTATACCAGCTTGAAAAATGTAACATAAGTGACCCACGCCGGTATTTCGCATGCGTTACATGAATAATACATTGCCGATTTTCACAATCGAGAATATAATCTCAAATTCGCTAATATATGACGAATATTCTACAAAATATTCGCAAAATATTGCGAATTCGAATATTGCCCCTCATCACTAGTACTGATAGGAAATGCAAGCAATTAATGGACAATTTCTTGATGACATCTGGGGTCTCATGATTCAATTAAGGATGGCTTCATACTTTGCTTCATTTTACCCGGGCAAGGACATTGTAACATTGAATCAAAATCCATGACAAATAGTGATATGTTATGCAAAAAAAGGAATAAACACAATGTCAGGGATCAATGGTCTTCACTGTGTCATATAAAATGAAATGGCTATGAAATGCCCCAGGAGTGGACTAGTTTAGCATGTTACAGTGCATTCCCACCACCTTCACATTAGGATGTTTTATTTTTATCCTCAAGTCATTCCATGATTAATGCAGATAGCTGTATCTCATTTACATAGTAATTAGCATGCAATTATAAACTCAAAACACATTAAATATAGACTTTATTATAGGCTATATGCACTGGGATGATGGGAAATGGCACCTTCAGTCTTCAGTAGTGGGATTATTTGGATTCTACTATAAATATAAAGCTTCAGTACCCCTGGATACTGACTCATTGGGGGGAATTTATCATGAAGGTAATATTTGAAAATTGTCTTGCTTGCGTCTGTGTTGGCGTACTTTACCCCAAATGTATCAAATGGTGCACATCATTTGTTAAATTTGGTGCATCTTTAAACCTAACACTACTTCTCCAGTTTTCCTATGCCACCCCATTACTTGAGTGAGCTTGCAACTTTTTAAAAAGTCTCAGTGATAAATATGGAGTGAAACTCATTAACGTAGCTAACCATGCTCACTTTACCACCCATTTAAAAAAAAACTGGAATGAGTGGTGCAAAAAGTCACAAAATATTTGCACAAAAAGTCACAAATCCCCTATTATGCAGCTTTTTGAAGCCACCATTTTGGAGTGCAGGATGTGATAAATTCCCACCTGTAGTCTAGGGCAGGCATGGCCAACCTGCGTCTCTCCAGCTATTGTAAAACTACAACTCCCACCATGCCCTGCTGTAGGCTGATAGCTGTAGGTAGCCTGGGCATGCTGGGAGTTGTAGTTTTGCAACAGCTGGAGAGCCTCAGATTAGCCATCCCTGGTCTAGGGCTACACAGTGACACTGGTCACGCGACAGCTTTCGTGGCCAGGATCGCTGAGTAGCGGTGATCCCATAGAAATGATTGGGATCGCTGCGACAGTAGCAAGAAATCCAACATGGCTGTCGCGCGACTAGTGTTACCATGTAGCCCTAGCCTTAAGGCCTCTTTCACGCAGTCAATGTTTGATGAGTGATTTCCATTCATAATTGTGAGCTAAAACCAGGATTGAAGCCTCCACAGACAAAAGGTATAGGGGGAAAGATCTGCACCTGTTCTGTGTCTTTGACCCGCACCTGGTATTGGCTCACAATCACTTATGGAAATCACTGACCAAACAGTGAATGTAAAAACTGCCAAACTCTGGCCCTGGACAAAATATAGTCACCAAATGTTCTTTAGGCCAACATTTGGAAATTTGAAATTTTCTCCGGTTTCATGCTGAAGGACTGTTTGAACTACGTGGATGGTGGCGGATGAGAGGCTGGCAGAGAGTTGTCTGTGCTTTATTACTGTCGGGTGTTAGCTCAGAACACCCACAGACAGCTTTAAACTTTAAACTGTGAGTTACAAGCAGGACTTGTACTGGCATGGACACGTTAGAAGAGCACATTAATACTTTCTGCAATCTCAGGTAACTAGAAAAGGCTCCATTAAAAGTCCAAACATCTTTGGCATTGCTCTGCAATTTTGTAGCCCAAAATTCAAAGAGACATTTAAATTTGAAAAAGGCTTTGCAAGGTGTAAAAAGATAACATTATTAATACTAATAGGTGAGCAAATCGAAGCTGATGAAGTGGAATTCAATCCAAATTTCAGGAAAGAATTTTGTGGTAACGAATCGCAATTTTTCCTAAAATGGCGGCTACACGTGTGAAGACATGGAGCAAGGAACTCTGGTAAGGGGGGATGACCCATAATGCCATGAATGCAGCCAATCAGCAGCCAGCCAGCCCTGTGATGTCACAGCCCTATAAATACCGGGGCCATCTTGGATTCAGACATTTTCCAGCGTTAGGAGTGTAGGGACAGACGTGAGAAGGTGCTAGAGACAGCAATAGGAAAAAACCTCATTGGACCAAAAAAACTGAAAAAACGATTTATAAGTGCAGGGAAAGGATAGGGAGGAATCATTTCACAGCATCTTAGTGCAGGGAGAGACGTCAGAAGGCGCTATGGACAGTGCTAGAAAAGTGATTTACAAGTGCAGGGAAATATTATTTGGGTATCCAAATAGCCATTATACAGCTCTAATTCCAGCAATTTGTTCTTGAGGTGGCTTAGTGGCTTATATCTGTTGAAAAACAAAAATATATACGCAGTTCACTTCTGCAGTTATATGTGGTGAAAGCGTTTAGGGGCGTATTTCAGTACAAAAAGAAAAATATATATGCGCAGTTCACTTCTGCAGGTATATGTGTTGAAATCGTTTAGTGGCGTATTTCATTACAAAAAGAAAAATATATTCTCAGTTCACTTCTTCAGCTATATGTGGTGAAAGCGTTTAGTGGCATATTTCAGTAGAAAAAGAAAAATATATACGCAGTTCACTTTTGCAGCTATATATGGTGAAAGCATTTAGTGTTGTATTTCATTACAAAAAGAAAAACATATACACGCAGTTCACTTCTGCAGTTATATGTGGTGAAAGCGTTTAGTGACGTATTTCAGTACAAAAAGAAACATATATACGCAGTTCACTGTTGCAGTTATTTGCGGTAAAAGCGTTTAGTGGCCTATTTCAGTACAAAAATATATACGCACTTCACTGTTGCAGTTATTTGTGATGAAAGCGTTTAGTGGCCTATTTCAGTACAAAAATAAAAATATATACGCACTTCACTGTTGCAGTTATTTGTGATGAAAGCGTTTAGTGGCCTATTTCAGTACAAAAATAAAAATATATTTGTCACTTGTGGACGTGTGGAGCTATAACTATGGTCAGAGACAGTACATGTCCTTTACGGCGCACTGGGTGAATGTGGTTCCTGCACAGCCACACCAGCAACTTGGCCAGGTCACGCCGCTTCCGCCTCCACGTTGTCACGCCTCAGCCTCCTCATCCTCCACCATGTCCTCAGCCTCCACTGCAGAGACAAGTCACAGTGACCCTCCAGCATACCACATGTGCAGGCAGGGGCGTAATGATCACGGTCGCAGGGAGTGTGACTGCTACGGGGCCTGACGGGGGGAGGGGGCCTGCTGTACTAACATGTAATGAAACGCTGTGACGGGGCCCGGCATGAAGTACAGTGACAATGCCGGGCCCCGTCAGGGCGCTCCATTACATGTTTAATATGAGGCAAGGTGGGGGAGGTTTGCACAGAGGGGGGGAGGAGGAAGAGGGGGGAGGAGGAAGAGGGGGGACTCGCGCACTCACTCAAATACACTCGGCCCGGCAGTTCTTGTCACTGCCGGGCTGTCTCCAGATCATCAGTGAAGCAGGAGCTCTAGCGCTCCCTCTGCTGGCCGCACATCGCGCTGCAGGCTGTGGGAGGAGCTCTGAAGGCCCAGGAAACTGCCTTCAGTACAGCCAGCTGCGCGATGTGAGTGTGGCAGCGAAACATCAGGGAAGAGGGTAAGTATGTTTTTTTATTTTTATTTTCCTAACACTGCAGAATGGGGGAAAAGGGGAAGGGGGGGTTGATGGGCACAGCTAGAGTGAGGGGGCGCAAAAGTGGGCATCTCTACTGAGGGGGGCACCTAATCTGCCATAACTACTGTGAGGGGGGCACATATAAAGGCATAACTATGAGGGGGCACATATATCCACTACTGTGAGGGGGGGGGGGCACATAATCTTGCATAACCACTGTGAGGGGCACATATGTGGGCATATCTAATGTGAGCGGCACATAATCTGGCATAACCACTGTAGGGGGGCACATATCTGGTCATAACTACTGTGAGGGGCACATAATCTGGCATAACTACTGTGAGGGGGAACATATCTGTCCATAACTACTGTGAGGGGGCACATATCTGGCCATATCCACTGTGAGGGGGCACATATCTGGGCATAACTACTGTGAGCGGGCACATATCTGGGTATAACTACTGTGAGCGGGCACATATCTGAGCATAACCACTGTGCACAGGCACATATATGGGCATATCCACTGTGAGGGGCACATATCTGGGCATAACTACCGTGAGGGGGAACGTATCTGGCATAAATACCGTGAGGGGGCACATATTTGGCATAACTACTGTTACTTCGATGTCAGCCAGTGGCACCTCATGCGTGACACCTGCCGTTTGCTAAGGCCCTTTGAGGAGGCCAAGTTATTTGTCAGTTGCCAGGACTACGGGATGAACAATGTCATTCCACTGCTTCATGTCCTGGAACAGATGGTGGTAACAATGGCTGGTCAGGGGACAGGAGACGTGGCGCCTAGATCTTATAGCCACATGAGCCCTGTGGGGGCTGAACTGGAGGAGGAGGGGGAGGAGGATATTTGAGCATAGGCAATGTGTAGCGAACTATATTAATTTCCCTGTCACGGATGCAGTGCAGGTGTACTTCACACCAAAAATGAGTATATGTCACCCACCAAACTAACAGACAGATTAGCTATTATATTTTTGTGTCAGGGGTACAAAGATGGCGCATTGCACCCACAAAAAAATCTCTATAGGTCACCACAGTCCATAGCCAGACCACAGCCCATAGCCAGATTAATTATTATATTTCTGTTTCAGGGGTGCAAAGATGGTGTATTGCACCCACTATTGCACCCACAAAATATCGCTATAGGTCACCCACAGAATTAACAGCCAGATTAATTATTATATTTCTGTGTCAGGGGTGCACAGCTGGTGTATTGCACCCGCAAAAAAATCACTATAGGCAATGCGTAGCGTGGAGGGGACCGGGGGGCCTGGGCCCAAAACTACAGGGGGTGCCAGCAGGGCCGTACCGCCAATTAGGCGAGGTGAGGCAATTGCTTCAGGCGGCGCGGCCCTCGGCCCTGGTGACAAGTGGGGGGCGGCAGCAGGGCACAGGGAGATGAGCACTTCCTTTGTGGAAGCGCTCATCTCCATAGTCATCTTTGTCGCCATCTTCAGGACAGTGATACAGATGGATGTGCTTGGGCAGGGCAGGTAGAGGCGTCTCCCTTCCCCGTTCCTCTGATAGGCCGGTGCAGGCGTCATCATGCCGCCTAAGCCGTACAGTGCAGGACACAGGCTGGAAGAGGCCTGCATCACATCGCTGCCAGCCTGATGGAGATAAGTGTTTATTTTTTTTATATGATACAATACGGAGAGGAGCGCTATGGGGGCACTTGTTACTGGCACATGATTGGGGGGCATCTATGGGGGCCCTTCTTACCGGCACATTATTGGGGGGCACTTTTTACTGGCACATTATTGGGGGGCACTATGGGGGCATCTTTGGGGGCACTTTTTACTGGTACATTATTGGGTGGCACTACGGGGGCATCTACTGAGGCCACAAAAAAGGGGTATTTTATATGGGGGGCTCTGTATAGGGGCATTTTATACTAAAACACATTATGATGGGTACTATGAGGAAGGGGGAGAGGAGCACTATGGAGGCATTTACTGGGGGCACTATATAGGGGTATTTTATACTGGCACATTATGGGGGCACTATGGGGACATTAGCTCAACTGGGGCATTAAAAGGGGGTATTTTTTGCACTAGCACATATTATAAGGAAGCATTTTTTGTACTGTCACATTATAAGGAGAATTATTACTACTGGGGGGCATTATGGTGGGCTTTATTACTACTGGGGGTCTGTGGGTAACATGATTACTAGTATGGGCATTATGGGAGCATTATTACTTCTGGTGCACTGTGGGGACATGTTGGAGGCACTGTAGGAGCACTATTACTGCCATATGTGCTCAAGCAGAGAATTATTACTATTGGTGGGACTTTTGGGGGCACCTGGCACAGTATCAGCTTACCACAATTATTTTTGGGGAACTTTATGTTTACACTATAAGTGTCAGGGGCACTATTTGCTGGGCGCAGTGTTTTTAGGGCAGTGTGTGCCAATAATTATTGAAGAGGGAATTATCTGTGTGGCACTAATATTTTCAGGGGAACACCAAAAAAGGAAATAGGGCCAGCACAAATAGAAATGAATACAACCTTTATTACAGTCTCAACACGAGACCAGATATAATTAAATACAAATGAAAGACAATACTGTGGTGGGTATGGAACACACAAGAAGAAAAGTGGCACCGCTAGTATATAAACATATACATATAAATATCAATCTAGATATCCAGGCTAGTAGGATCATATAAATATCACATGGTATATAAATAAATAACAGAATAGCAGGCAGAGTCACAGGTAATGAAGCCGGATGGAGATCCAAAGACAGTACAGAAATGTATAAAGTGCAAAGTGCAGGAGTACAAAGTACAGGAATCGGATTAATGAGACATCCACAATAAAGCTATGACATTGAATACCTGAGTGGTGAACCGGATAACCCCAACGCACGCTTCGCTAAGCTTCTTCAGGGGGGAAAGTGTGTGTGTGTGTGTAAAGGTAGCTAGTAGGGCAGCTTATATAGCCAAATCATTTAATAAGATAGGGGACAGCTGGGGAGACATGTGTGGCCACACAAGGAAGGGAGGCGAGTGCGCTCCAGCATGGAACACATCGCCTCCCTTCCGGTAATCGGAACGCAAATGTTTCGTGGAACGTAAGGCGTCACTTCCGGTATATCGGAGCGAGGAGGAGAGGCTATACTATCTCCGGACCTAAAGACATGTACATATAATGATAAAAAGAGGTATGGTAAGGTAGGGGACGGCCACAAAGGTGATCCGTGGAACGCACCGGACGTCAGAGAAAAGTGCAGTGCATAAAATCCAAACATAGGGATATGTAAAAGGCCATCAAGAATGCACACATAACTGATGGTACAAATAGTGTATAGAAGACATTGTATGGAGGTAAACAGGTGATGATAATGGTGAAAGGACAGTGAATACAAAAGGTGTATGCCATATGTATAAACCTCAACAATAATAAGGATAAAGTAATAAAGAACCTGTGCGAGGTGAATAAACACAGGGGTGAAGAATCAACATAGTGTATGAAAACGATCATAATAAAATCCAGTGCCAATGTTAAAAACTGTACATATTAGTATATATATATGGGAATAAATAGTAGAAGTGAGAATAGTCAATAACCACAGCATATGGAGTCCACGATGAAGCCTTCTCCGGATGGGGGGGGGAGGGTGAGGGAGGGGGGTGAGGAAATCCGATAATAAACACGGTGGCCACACCTAAATAACTGACAAAGAAAATATAATTAAAGATAAAAATACACAAAAGGTATATAAAATATATATAACTGTCTAACCCAAGGTTATATCCAACCAGAAAGACCTAAAAGCATCCATGCGTGGTGAAGTACCAAACCGGTACCCCTCCAACGCATGTAATACACACACATATATAAACAAAGCACCAAGGAACACACAAAATATGATCATGTAAAAGATGAGGAATGTCGCACCCGCAGTCAGAGTGATATGACAGTAGGGAATTGTTACAAAAAGGGGGCATAACTATATCCCTCATTAAGGCCATGTGGAGTAACTGTATTAAGCTGGAAAATCCACTTAGCCTCATGTTGGGCTAAAAACCGCTTCCAATTTCCACCCCTACTGCCCACAAAGACCCTATCAATACCCCTTACCTTAAGGAGAGAGCCATTGCAGGCATGATGAGTCTTGAAATGGTGTGGAATCGTCTTCAGGCAGGTGTCGTCCTCCTCATTTTCCGCAGACAATATCCCTAGGACATGCTCTCTTGTTCGGCGCTTCAGTTCGCGTGAAGTGAGCCCCACATATAGAAGACCGCAAGGACAGCTTGCCACATATACCACCCCAATGGTGTTACAGGTGATCGTATGGGTAATTTGAAAGGTCTTGTGGCCTGTGGAGTCAGAAAAGGAGGTAGTGGTGAGAATGTTGGCACATGCCACACAATTCCCACAAGGATGGCAACCCCATTTAGGGCCCTTAGCCCCAAATAGTCTAGGAGGGTTGATGGCCTGGTAATGGCTATGTACCAAAACATCTTGAATATTGCTATCTCGTCGAAAGGTAAGAGAGGGTCTGGGTGGAAGATGATGTTTCAAAATTGGATCCATGTACAGAATATTCCAATGTGTTCTCAGTGATTTCAACACTGCATTATGACCAGAATTGAATGTGGTTATAAAACGTACCGTGCTGTTTTTGGACTGCTTTGACCCCTTAGGACGTTGCTGTAAAAGATCATCTCTCCCGGATCGCCTAGCTCTAAAATAGCCTTTCTTCAGTGAGGATTCACTATAGCCCCGTTCCCTGAATCTTCTGGTCAACTCCTGTGCACTTTTTTCAAACAGGTCATCATTGGAGCAAATTCGCCTAAGGCGCAAGAATTGTCCCGTGGGGATGCCTTCAATCAATTTCCTTGGGTGGGTAGATCCAGCATGCAAAAGACTATTGACTGAAGTGGGTTTCCGATGAAGATCAGTATAGATGTATCCATCCTGATCCACTTGAAGGAGGACATCAAGGAAATCCATATCCTTACGACCGGATTTGTACGTGAGGTGGATGTTCAGATGGTTCTTATTTAGATTAGTTATAAAGGAATCCAATTCTCCAGTCGTACCCTGCCAAATCATGAGCACATCATCGATGTAGTGGTTCCACATATGTACCCTATCGATGAAAGGAACGGGGTCAGTGAGGAAAAGGCCTCTCTCCCACAGCCCCAGGAAAAGGTTAGCGTAGGACGGCGCGCACGCCGCCCCCATGGCCATTCCCTGGAGCTGCAGTTAGAAGGAACCCTTAAACATAAAGAAATTGTGCCTGAGAGAAAAATCCAAAATTTACAAAATGAAAGAGGCATAGTCACCTTCAACATCCGACATGGCCAAAAACTGGGCCACAGCTGTCATACCGTCCTCGTGACAGATGGAGGTGTAGAGTGATTCTACGTCACAGGTTACGATCATATCCTCCTCCAGCTGTATGCCGTTCAATTTCTGCAGAATGTCGCCAGTGTCTTTAAGATAAGAGGGAAGACTCTCAACCAGGGGTCGTAGAACATGGTCCACTAGTCTGCATATTGGCTCGCACATATTATGTTACCTGCCACAATAGGACGGCCTGGAGGGGTGGACAGCTGCTTATGGACTTTAGGCAACAAATAAAAAGTCGGTATTGTAGGGTAGGTCACGAGTAGACAATTTAATTCATTTTGGCTGATGGTGCCACGGTCATAGGCCAAACGTAGTATTTTGCCTAGAGCATCCTGGAAAGAGTTGAGAGGGTTAAAGGTAAGTTTCTTATACAGTGTGACTGGCCAGACCACCACTATCTAATATTTTCAGGGGGTTTATCTGTTTCTGCAGTATAGTATTCGGGAGCACAGCGGCACAGTATTGGGGGTGGTAGGATGATTTGTCCAGAAGATGGGAGGATGATGGAAAAGTAGTAAACTAAGATTCTTTTGTCAAACTGCAGAGACGATAAATGTCTGAAAAATGGTGGTCTGGTCTGAATGTCTGAAAGGAGAACATGAGGAAAGAGAACATCTACATCAAAGGAGACGTCACTGGATGTAAGAGGTATATGGCGCTGTATTACCCTGTATGTTCTGTAGTGATGGGAGGGTGGATATAGAATTTGGCCCACACTGTAGCAGCCTGGCCCCATTATCTGTACACTGGTATCACTGTGTTATCTGTGGTGTTATGTATGACTGCAAGAGATATCTACTACATTATCTGTAAAAAGGGGCATGGCCACAGGTTGGGGGGGGGGGCGCAAAACTTGGCTTGCCCCGGGTGCTGGCAACCCACGCTACGCCACTGACTATAGGTCACCCACAGAATAAATAGCCAGATGAGATTCCTAACACTCTCCTTCACTTCAGTTGCCTGCTTCCTGTCCCTGCACTACTCAGAGCTGATGGGCGGTGCTACACGTGATCCAGCTTGTATAGAGGCTGGGTCACATGATGCATCAGCCAATCACAGCCATGTCATTACATGGCATGGCTATGATGGCTTCTAAGTGCCCACAGCTTAAAAGCTTGTTGATTGGCTGCCCTGCAGCCTTTCAACAAGCTTTATTTAATGCCCCCGAACACCGAACTCGAATACAGCTTTTGATGCAAAGTTCGGGTCCGGGTAACGAACTCGCAAAGTTCGGTACGAACCCAAACTTAGCATTTCGGGTTCACTCAACACTATTAGTGATCAAAACAGTATCATGAAAAACCAAGGAACATACCAGAATGGTCAGGCATAAAGTTGTGGAGAAGTGTAAAGCAGGATTAGGTTATAAAAGAGTATCCCAAGCTCACAGAGCACTGTTCAATCCATTATCCAAAAATGGAAGGACCATGGCACAAATGCAAACCTACCAAGACATGGCCATCTAAACTGACAGCCCAGGCAAGGAGTACACTAATTAGAGAAACAGCCAAGAGGCCCATGGTCACTCTGGAGCAGCTGCAGAGATCCACAGCCCAGGTTGGAGAATCTGTCGACAGGAGAACTATAAGTCATGTATTCCACAAATCTGGCCTTTATGGAAGAGTAGAAAGAAGAGACATTTTTGAAAGCAAGCCATAAGAAGTTCCGTTTGCAGTTTGCCACAAGCCATGTAGGGGACACAGCAAACATGTAAGATGAGACCAAAGCTGATCTTTTTGGCCTAAATTCAAAACACTGTTTGTGGCAGAAAACTAACACTGCACATCACCCTAAGCACACCATCCCTACCATGAAATGTGGTGGTGGTGGCAGCAGCATGCTGTTGGGATGCTTTTCTTCGGCAGGGATAGGGAAGCTGATCAGAGTTGATGTGAAGATGGAAGGGGCTAAATACAGGGCAATCATGGATGAAAACCTGTTAGAGGCTGCAAAAGACTTGAGAATTGGGCGGAGGTTCACCTTCCAGCAGGACTATGACCCTGAACATACAACAAGAGCTTCAATGGAATAATTTACATTAAAGCATATTCATTTGTTAGAATGGCCCAGTCAAAGTCAAGACCTAAGTCCCATTGAGAATCAGTGGCAAACTTGAAAATTGCTGTTCACAAATGCTCTCCATCCAATCTGACTGAGATTGAGCTATTTTGCAAAGAAGAATGGGTAAAAAAATCAGTCTCTAGATGTGCAAAGCTGTTATAGAAATACCCCAAAGTGCTTGCAGCTGTAATTGCAGAGAAAGTATTGACTCAGGGGGGGCTGAATACAAACGCACACCACACTTTCCAGATTTGTATTTATAAAAAAAAATTGAAAACTATGTATCATTTTCTTTTAACTTCCCACATACTTGTAACTTTGGGTTGGTCTATCACATAAAAATCCTATAAAATGCATTTAAATTTGTGAGTGTAACATGATAAAATCTGGAAAAGTTCAAGGGGTATGAATACTTTTTCAATTTTAGTTGTTTACGAGGGAGGTGTTATCAGTGACTGACAGCTATATCTGTATGCACACTTACACAGAGAATGCTGTCTATCACTGTAACACCTCACCGTGTACAGCTATCAGTGGCTGACAGCTATCTATGTATACACACTTACACAGAGAATGCTGTCAATCACTGTAACACCTCACCCATGTACAACTATCAGTAACTGACAGCTATCTATGTATACACACTTCCACAGAGAATGCTATCAATCACTGATAATACCTCCTCCATGTACAATTATCAGCGTTGACAGCTATCTCTGTATATAAACTTACATAGAGAATGATATTAATCACTGATAACGCCTCCCCTGTGTACAACTATCAGTGACTGACAGCTATCTATATATACACACTTGCACAGAGAATGCTATCAATCACTGATAACACCTCCCCTGTGTACAACTGTGTACAACCTGAACTGTAAAGTTTGGGTTCATACCGGACTTTAGGATTTTTGGACCCCGGACCTGAACCCGAACATTTCAGTAAAAGTTCGGGTTCGGTGTTCGGCGATTTCTTGGCACTTTTTGAAAGGCTGCAGAGCAGCCAATAAACAAGCGTTTAACTGTCTGACCTTAGAAGCCATCACAGCCAAGCCTACTAATGGCATGGTTGTGATTGGCCAGTGTAGTATGTGACCTAGCCTCTATATAAGCTGGAGTCACGTAGTGCTGCACGTCACTCTGCTGTTACTAGTGTAGGGAGAGGATGCTGCTGGTGATTTCAGGGAGAGAATAGTAGAGAATCTGTGATCAGAACTCGAATCTAACTCAGCGATACATTTAGTTGTGTGGGTGCAGTGCACAATCTTTTTACCCTGCCCTGAGCCCAGTGACAGAAAGAAATAACTTTTATCAGTCTGTTAGTTAGGTGGGCGGTGGCGGCGGCCATTTTATGCAAGCTCAGTGCACGAGCACTGCATCTGAGCTTTTGTGACATTCAAATCCAAGCTTTAAATACTGCACTAATAATCTGGTTTTAAAAAAATCACCCTTTTTTGGCAATATGTAACATCTGGTGCGTTTGCAAGATTAGTCAGTGTGCAATTTAAGCTAGAAATACAGCCATAATTTTCTGGGTTTTTAAAAACACACTTTTTTGCCAAAATACACAATTTTACAACCCTTGCAGCATCAGCACATGTGAAATTCAAGGGTTATATACAGCTTTCATATTCTTCTAGTAAAAAAAAACTAAAAAACTTTTTGGGCAATATCCAACATCTGGATTAGTCAGTGTGCAATTTAAGCTAGAAATGCAGCCATAATTTTCTGGGTTTTTAAAAACACACTTTTTTGCCAAATACGCAATTTTACAGCCCTTGCAGCATCAGCACCTGTGAAATTAAAGGGTTATATACTGCTGTCATATTCAGTTATTAAACAAACACCCAGTTTTGGCAAAAACTCAAATTGCGGCCTAGTCTGGATCAGTGCGTGTGAGATACACCCTTAAGATACTTTGGTTCTATTCAGTTATCTGAAATACACCCATTTTGGGCACAAATCTTTAATTGCGGCCTAGTCTGGATCAGTCGGTGTGAAATACACCATTTAGATACTGTGGTTATATTCTTCTATTAACCCCTTAAGGACATAGGACGTACCGGTACGCCCTATTTCCCGAGTCCTTAAGGACCAAGGACGTACCGGTACGTCCTGACTTTAAAATCGGCATTCCGGCGCCGCAGGGGTTAATTTGAACAGGATGCCGGCTGAAATCATTCAGCCGGCATCCTGTTAAAACGCCAGGGGGGGTCATGTGACCCCCCCGTGTCGGCGATCGCAGCAAACCGCAGGTCAATTCAGACCTGCGGTTTGCTGCGCTTTTTGCAGTTTCTGATCCCCGCGGTCCCTGACCGCGGGGATCAGAAACTTTAGAGTGTCTAAAATCAATATAGTACACCCCCCCCCGCACCCCTGCATGATTTGATGGCAGCGGGTGGTGCAGGGGGGGTGTCGCAGGCGGTGGGGGCGTTGCGGGAGGCGGGCGGTGCGGCAGGCGGGATCGCGATCCCCCGCCCGCCTCCCATTGAATAATCGTTGGTGTACAGTGGGTATACCAGGGTGCCAGCACATTGCTGGCACCCTGGTATAAACGGCTGACATCGTTGATGCGATGTCAGCCGTTTAACCCTTTCCATACAGCGGTCCGTACGGACCGCTGTATGGAAAAGGTTAACAGTAAAAGGGAGCTCCCTCCCTCTCCGATCGGGGGGCTGCTGTGCCTTTGCAGCCCCCCGATGGGAGAGGGAGAGAGCCCCCAGACAGCCCCCCCAGAGCCCCGTCCTTACCCTTCCCCGTCTGCGCAGTTCTGACCATAACTGAGCAGACGGGGAAGGTTCCCATGACAACAGGACGCCTGCTCAGGCGTCCTGCTGTCCATGGTGCTGAACAGATCTATGCTGAAAGCATAGATCTGTTCAGTGTAAGTAAAATACAGTTACAGATACCTATATAGGTTCTGTACTGTATTTTACAGACATCAGACCCACTGGATCTTCAAGAACCAAGTGGGTCTGGGTCAAAAAAAAAAAAAATAAGTGAAAAAAGTTAAGATAAAAAAAAAAAACATTTATCACTGAATAAAAATTAAAAAAAATAAAATAAACTACACATATTAGGTATCGCCGCGTCCGTAACGACCTGATCTATAAAACGGTCATGTTACTTTCCCCGCACAGTGAACGCCATAAAAATAAAAAAATAAAAACTATGAGAAAATTGAAATTTTGCCCACCTTACTTCCCAAAAAAGGTAATAAAAGTGATCAAAAAAGTCGCATGTACGCCAAAATAGTACCAATCAAACCGTCATCTCATCCCGCAAAAAATTTGACCCTACTCAAGATAATCGCCCAAAAACTGAAAAAACTATGGCTCTTAGACTATGGAAACACTAAAACATCATTTTTTTTGTTTCAAAAATAAAATCATTGTGTAAAACCTACATAAATAAAAATAAAGTATACATATTAGGTATTGCCGCGTCCGTATCGACCGGCTCTATATAAATATCATATGACCTAACCCCTCAGGTGACCACCATAAAAAATAAAAATAATAAATTGTGCAAAAAAAGCAATTTTTTGCCATCTTACGTCACAAAAAGTGTAATAGCAAGCGATCAAAAAGTCATATGCACCCCAAAATAGTGCCAATCAAACTGTCATCTCATCCCGCAAAAAATTAGACCCTACTCAAGATAATCGCCCAAAAACTGAAAAAACTATGGCTCTCAGACTATGGAGACACTAAACAATTTTTTGGTTTTAAAAATGAAGTTATTGTATAAAACTTACATAAATAAAAAAAATTGTATACATATTAGGTATCGCTGCGTCCGTGACAACCTGCTCTATAAAATTACCACGTGATCTAACCTGTCAGATGAATGTTGTAAATAACAAAAAAAAAAAACGTGCCAAAAAAGCTATTTCTTGTTACCTTGCCGCACAAAAAGTGTAATATAGAGCAACCAAAAATCATATCTACCCTGAACTAGTACCAACAATACTGCCACCCTATTCCGTACTTTCTAAAATGGGGTCACTTTTTTGGAGTTTCTACTCTAGGGGTGCATCAGGGGGGCTTCAAATAGGACATGGTGTCAAAAAAACCAGTCCAGCAAAATCTGCCTTCCAAAAACCGTATGGCATTCCTTTCCTTCTGCTCCCTGCCGTGTGCCCGTACAGCGGTCTACAACCACATATGAGGCGTTTCTGTAAACTACAGAATCAGGGCCATAAATAATGAGTTTTGTTTGGCTGTTAACCCTTGCTTTGTAACTGGAAAAAAAATATTAAAATGGAAAATCTGCCAAAAAAGTTAAATTTTGAAATTGTATCTCTATTTTCCATTAAATCTTGTGCAACACCTAAAGGGTTAACAAAGTTTGTAAAATCAGTTTGAATACCTTGAGGGGTGTAGTTTCTTAGATGGGGTAACTTTTATGGAGTTTCTACTCTAGGGGTGCATCAGGGGGCTTCAAATGGGACATGGTGTCAAAAAACCAGTCCAGCAAAATCTGCCTTCCAAAAACCGTATGGCATTCCTTTCCTTCTGCGCCCTGCCGTGTGCCCGTACAGCGGTCTACAGCCACATATGAGGTGTTTCTGTAAACTACAGAATCAGGGCCATAAATAATGAGTTTTGTTTGGCTGTTAACCCTTGCTTTGTAACTGGAAAAAAAATATTAAAATGGAAAATCTGCCAAAAAAGTGAAATTTTGAAATTGTATCTCTATTTTCCATTAAATCTTGTGCAACACCTAAAGGGTTAACAAAGTTTGTAAAATCAGTTTGAATACCTTGAGGGGTGTAGTTTCTTAGATGGGGTAACTTTTATGGAGTTTCTACTCTAGGGGTGCATCAGGGGGCTTCAAATGGGACATGGTGTCAAAAAACCAGTCCAGCAAAATCTGCCTTCCAAAAACCGTATGGCATTCCTTTCCTTCTGCGCCCTGCCGTGTGCCCGTACAGCGGTCTACAGCCACATATGAGGTGTTTCTGTAAACTACAGAATCAGGGCCATAAATAATGAGTTTTGTTTGGCTGTTAACCCTTGCTTTGTAACTGGAAAAAAAATATTAAAATGGAAAATCTGCCAAAAAAGTGAAATTTTGAAATTGTATCTCTATTTTCCATTAAATCTTGTGCAACACCTAAAGGGTTAACAAAGTTTGTAAAATCAGTTTTGAATACCTTGAGGGGTGTAGTTTCTTAGATGGGGTCACTTTTATGGAGTTTCTACTCTAGGGGTGCATCAGGGGGCTTCAAATGGGACATGGTGTCAAAAAAACTGTCCAGCAAAATCTGGCTTCCAAAAACCATACAGCGTACCTTTCACTCTATGCCCCGCTGTGTGGCCGTACAGTAGTTTACGGCCACATATGGGGTGTTTCTGTAAACGGCAGAGTCAGGGCAATAAAGATACAGTCTTGTTTGGCTGTTAACCCTTGCTTTGTTAGTGGAAAAAATGGGTTAAAATTGAAAATTAGGCAAAAAAATGAAATTCTCAAATTTCATCCCCATTTGCCAATAACTCTTGTGCAACACCTAAAGGGTTAACGAAGTTTGTAAAATCAGTTTTGAATACCTTGAGGGGTGTAGTTTCTTAGATGGGGTCACTTTTATGGAATTTCTACTCTAGGGGTGCATCAGGGGGCTTCAAATGGGACATGGTGTCAAAAAAACTGTCCAGCAAAATCTGGCTTCCAAAAACCATCCGGCGCAGCTTTCACTCTACGCCCCGCTGTGTGGCCGTACAGTAGTTTACGGCCACATATGGGGTGTTTCTGTAAACGGCAGAGTCAGGGCAATAAAGATACAGTCTTTTTTGGCTGTTAACCCTTGCTTTGTTAGTGGAAAAAATGGGTTAAAATTGAAAATTAGGCAAAAAAATGAAATTCTCAAATTTCATCCCCATTTGCCAATAACTCTTGTGCAACACCTAAAGGGTTAACAGAGTTTGTAAAATCAGTTTTGAATACCTTGAGGGGTGTAGTTTATAGAATGGGGTCATTTTTGGGCGGTTTCTATTATGTAAGCCTTGCAAAGTGACTTCAGAGCTGTAGTGGTCCCTAAAAATTGGGTTTTTGTAAATTTCTGAAAAATTTCAAGATTTGCTTCTAAACTTCTAAGCCTTGTAACATCCCCAAAAAATAAAATATCATTCCCAAAATAATTCAAACATGAAGTAGACATATGGGGAATGTAAAGTCATCACAATTTTTGGGGGTATTACTATGTATTACAGAAGTAGAGAAACTGAAACTTTGAAATTTGCTAATTTTTCCAAATTTTTGGTAAATTAGGTATTTTATTATGCAAAAAAATTAATTTTTTTGACTTTATTTTACCAGTGTCATGAAGTACAATATGTGACGAAAAAACAATCTCAGAATGGCCTGTATAAGTAAAAGCGTTTTAAAGTTATCAGCACTTAAAGTGACACTGGTCAGATTTGCAAAAAATGGCCTGGTCCTTAAGGTGAAAATGAGCCTGGTCCTTAAGGGGTTAATAAAACACCCTTTTTTGGGCAAAATACACAATTTTTCTGGACTTGCAGCATCAGCCCGTGTAAAATGCAAGGGTTATATACTGCTGTCATATTCAGTTATTAAACAAACACCCATTTTGGGCAAAAAAGTTTATTTTGCAGCCTTTACTGCATATGTCACTGTAAGATACACCCTTTACATACTGTGGTTCTAGTCAGTTATTTGAAAAATACCCATTTTGGGCAAAAAAGTTTAATTGCGGCCTAGTCTGGATCAGGGCGTGTGAGATACACCCATTACATACTGTATTTCTATTCAGATATTTTAAATACAGCCATTTTGGGCACAAATCTTTAATTGCGGCCTAGTCTGGATCAGGGTGTGTGAGATACACCCTTTACATACTGTGGTTCTATTCAGTTAATTAACAAACACCCATTTTGGGCAAAAACTTTAATTGCGGCCTAGTCTGGATCAGGGCGTGTGAGATACACCCTTTACATATTGTGGTTCTATTCAGTTATTTGAAATACAGCCATTTTGGGCAAAAAACTTTAATTGCGGCCTAGTCTGGATCAGTAAGGTAACGGCCAAAGGGTGAGAAAGGCGCTCATAGGGTAAGTAAATTGAGGTACAACAGCTTCCTTCAAAGAGCTGGTGGATACGATAGACTCACCTGTTATGGTTGCAATGAAGTTAAGTGCAACCGTATTGCAGGTGAGCAGTGAGGTATAAAAGGTGCAGGTCGGTGCTGCCAGATGCATCAAGAAGCCCCTTGGGACGAAGGCCAAGTCGCCACTTGGGTATATATTGGAAAATGTGTCTTAGCTTGTCAGTGATCAAGCTGGTAGACGATCATAAGGCGCATTACCACGACCCGGTGCAGGATACAATAAAGTTTATTTTGAGACAACGCGTTTCGGGGTCTCGACAACCCCTTTATCAAGTCTACATGGAACATAGATAATAGGAAAAGTACAGTAAAAAATAATAAATAAAAACATATATATGTACGTTTCAAAGTTGTATATGGCATTTGGTATAGACAGATGTGTACATATATATGTACGTTTAAGAGTCGTATATGGAATTTAATATATAGTTATATATTTGCATGGATGAATATATAGATATTGATAAAACATATAGATATCGATAAAACAGGGGAAAACACACTCCATTGGGTGGGCGGGTGCATCAATAATTATAAGAATATATAAATATATATACAAATATATAAAAACAAGGCTGTAAAAAATCTCCCTGTATCCATTCATAAATAAATAGGTTAATTATAATTAAAATATATAAAACATAGATGATAAAATATTCAAATACTCGGTTAGGTGAGTAGATATCTTATTGGTACTGATTCATTAGTACATGTGAAAATACCGTATATATATAATTGCGGCCTAGTCTGGATGAGGGCGTGTGAGATACACCCTTTACATACTGTGGTTCAATTCAGTTATTAAACAAACACCCATTTTGGGCAAAAAACTTTAATTGCGGCCTAGTCTGGATCAGGGTGTGTGACATACACCCTTTACATTCTGCGGTTCTATTCAGTTAATAAACAAAAACCCATTTTGGGCAAATAACTTTAATTGCGGCCTAGTCTGGATCAGGACGTGTGAGATACACCCTTTACATATTGTGTTTCTATTCAGTTATTTGAAATACAGCCATTTTGGGCACAAATATTTAATTGCGGCCTAGTCTGGATCAGGGCGTGTGAGATACACTCTTTACATATTTTGGTTCTATTCAGTTATTTGAAATACACCCATTTTGGGCAAAAAACTTTAATTGCGGCCTAGTCTGGATCAGGGCATGTGAGATACACCCTTTACATACTGTGGTTCTATTCAGTTAATAAATAAACACCCATTTTGGGCAAAAAAGTTTAATTGCAGCCTAGTCTGGATCAGGGCATGTGAGATACACCCTTTACATATTGTGTTTCTATTCAGTTATTTGAAATACAGCCATTTTGGGCACAAATATTTAATTGCGGCCTAGTCTGGATCAGGGCGTGTGAGATACACTCTTTACATACTTTGGTTCTATTCAGTTATTTGAAATACACCCATTTTGGGCACAAATCTTTAATGGCGAACTAGTCTGGATCAGGGCGTGTGAGATACACCCTTTACATACTGTGGCTCTATTCAGTTATTTGAAATACAGCCATTTTGGGCACAAATCTTTAATTGTGGCCTAGTCTGAATCAGGGCGTGTGAGATACACCCTTTACATACTGTGTTTCTATTCAGTTATCTGAAATACAGGCATTTTGGGCACAAATCTTTAATTGTGGCCTAGTCTGGATCAGGGCATGTGAGATACACCCTTTACATATTGTGTTTCTATTCAGTTATTTGAAATACAGCCATTTTGGGCACAACTATTTAATTGCGGCCTAGTCTGGATCAGGGCGTGTGAGATACGCTCTTTACATACTTTGGTTCTATTCAGTTATTTAAAATACACCCATTTTGGGCACAAATCTTTAATTGCGGACTAGTCTGGATCAGGGCGTGTGAGATACACCCTTTACATACTGTGGCTCTATTCAGTTATTTGAAATACAGCCATTTTGGGCACAGATCTTTAATTGTGACCTAGTCTGAAACAGGGCGTGTGAGATACACCCTTTACATACTGTGTTTCTATTCAGTTATCTGAAATACAGGCATTTTGGGCACAAATCTTTAATTGCGGCCTAGTCTGGATCAGGGCGTGTGAGATACACCCTTTACCTACCCTGGTTCTATTCAGTTATTTGAAATACACCCATTTTGGGCACAAATCTTTAATTGCAGCCTAGTCTGGATCAGGGCATGTGACATATACCCTTTACATACTGCGGTTCTATTCAGTTATTAAACAAACACCCATTTTGGGGAAAAAACTTTAATTGCTGATCCAATTAGATCCAATTAGTCCGGCTTCTTTTTGTATGTAATGTATTAGTGTAGAATGTGAACTCATAATGGAGTATTGGAGTATCTCTAGAAACGTTGGAGGTTGGCAGGACTCACCGGCATCAGATATCGGTTAACTTTTGACCTATCTAAAATGCTGAGTAATATATGGGTGAGGGTTCAGGGCTCAGGATCTTGGGGGGCCCGGGCATCGGGCGCAACCCGGGATGCGGCTTTTCCTGTTTGACATGAGTTTTAACTACGGGCAGTGATCCGATACATGTGCGGGCTGGGTCCTACCATCTGTCTTTTCTTAATGAACTGGAGTCGGCGTTGGGCTCTGCTCTCTCAATAAGACAGTGCTTGTTGGTTTTGCTTTTCTCCTCAATTGCCGGAGATTGCTGAGCGACATTTGACTCGAGTTCTCTTTTCCACGAGACACCGTGGTAAACTCATGCGAGTTATGCTTAAACAGGGCATCAATACTTAACTTAACTATATGGGGATGAGGCAGTAAAACACGTGAGTGGGTTTTATACCACTGTGATAGTAGACTGCTGGACCCCCGTCTGTTTTCCTTCGGCTTTACGGAAGCGTGCGATTAAAGATCGCTGTGAGCTTGCCCCGCACGGTGTACGTGAGCACCAGATGATTCGCCACACGAGCGCTGATCCTGTCGGTGGTGCTTACTTATGTTTGAGGGAGGCCGTATGGGGTGCGTGTTCGCTGCTTGGCGGGCCACCTGGGCCGCGGGCCTCTGTTCCCTCCCCGTACAGAGATAACAATATTAAATAAGATGTCTTTTTTTATCTGCATTATTAAAGCTTTTGATGCCGGGTGGGCCCTGCTTTCTTCCCAGGTAGTGAGACCTTTATTCGATTTAGTTAATATGTATATAATTATCGGTACTTGCATGAAATTATATTTAACCATGGTTAAAAAACTAGAACTGACGGACCTTTGGATTTTATAGTATTGTAAATGGAATATTGGCATGTATTTTTTGTATGATAATAAAAAAAATAATAAAGGAAAAAAATAAATTAAAAAAAAGCGGAGACTTTTGCCAATATATTCCTGTCAGGAAGATATCGGAGCCCATCATGGACCACGTCACGGTCACTCAGCATGGCAAGGGGTCCTACCACTGCGCTAACTCTGGTGCACTAACTATGGTGTGAACACGGTCTGAAGGTGATGAAATCCAGCTCACAGCCAAGCTTCCACACAACCGCATAGCAGGACAACTAATGCAATGTGAACAAAGCAAGACTGTGAGCCACACCCATATCAGACCATGTGATGGAGGTCTCCAGGTGCAAAAGAATGCACACATTAAATACATATAAACAAAACTATAGTGGCCAATATGGAGGAACCGCCCAAGCCCCAAACACTGTAGCCTGTTTCTCATTGGGCAAGCAGTCCCACCACATATGGACCACAGAAATACAGTGGCAAGTATGGGGGAGCTGCTCAAACCCCAAACACTGTAGCGTGTTTCTCATTGGGGGAGCAGTCCCACCGCATGTGGACCGCAGCAAACGACCATCCCGAGCAAATAATGCATACAAAGGAGGACGCCAGCACAGTCCACATGGTGCATTTTTTTCAGTGATTTAGATAATTGTATTTTCATCCGCACAATGCTCCAGTCTGCGGTCACCTTCAGACCGTGTTCACACCATAGTTAGTGCACCAGAGTTAGCGCAGTGGTAGGACCCCTTGCCATGCTGAGTGACCGTGACGTGGTGCATTATGGGCTCCGATATCTTCCTGACAGGAATATATTGGCAAAAGTCTCAGCTTTTAATATCTGCTTGTATGACCAGCTAGTATAGTCAGTTTGGTGCATTTTTTTCAGTGATCTATTCAGTAGGGCTATCAGCTGTGTATCCACCTGACTTCTCCACAGCGCAACTGATGGTCCCAACCCCATTTATAAGGCAAGAAATCCCACTTATTAAACCTGACAGGGCACACCTGTGAAGTGAAAACCATTTCAGGTGACTACCTCTTGAAGCTCATCAAGAGAATGCCAAGAGTGTGCAAAGCAGTAATCAAAGCAAAAGGTGGCTACTTTGAAGTACCTAGAATATGACATATTTTCAGTTGTTTTACACTTTTTTGTTATGTATATAATTCCACATGTGTTAATTCATAGTTTTGATGCCTTCAGTGTGAATCTACAATTTTCATAGTCATGAAAATAAAGAAAACTCTTTGAATGAGAAAGTGTGTCTAAACTTTTGGTCTGTACTGTACGTGGACAATTTTTACACAAGTGTGGCCCTCTTTCGGCACTTACATCTAGTCGGAATTCAATGCTGTGGCACCGCGTGACCTAGTCGCCGAGGCTTCCCCCAACGGCTCGTTAATACCCGACTTGCACGGGGGGAGAGGGCTGCCTTGTGTGACCAAGAACTGCTCGCGGTGAAGTGGAGGGACAAGAGGGACGTTTACCTTCTGTCCACCATTCACGCAGACACGACAGTAGAAATTGAAAGGGCAACTGGAGTCTTTGAGAAACCCCTCTCTTTCCACGACTATAACCTTCACATGGGAGGGGTGGACTTCAATGGCCAGATGTTGGCTCCCTATTTAGTGTCCCACCGCACCAGACGCTGGTATAAGAAGGTGTCTGTTTATTTAATTAAATTGGCTGTCTATAATAGTTTTGTTCTCTACAGTAAGGCTGGGAGAACGGGATCCTTCCTAAAATTCCAGGAAGAGATCATTTCGGAACTCCTGTATCCAGGATGGTCCGTGCCCCAAGTCCCTGATGTAGTGAGCCGGCTACATGCCAGACACTTCCCAAGTGTCTATCCTGGTACCCCAACTCACCGTTCCCCAAGAAAAATATGTCGTGTCTGTAGCAGGGCTGGACTAAGGCGTGACACCACAGTTTTTTTGTCCTGACTGTCCTGACCAGCCTGCCCTATGCATCGGGGAATGTTTCCGCAAGTACCACACACAGGTACACTATTGGTGTAGGGATTGCTTGACACAGGACATGCACACAGGGGCCTTAGGGGCCTTTCACACAGAGCTGCCACAAACCTCTCCTTTCACCTAGGACAAAGTGCATAATGTACTTCGCCACATCTCTGTGCGATTTGCGCTTTGCACATTGTCCTATGGGGAAGGAGAGGTTTATCCTCTAAAGGTAAAAAGCAAAAAAGAAAAATCACAGGTAAGCAAAAAAGTTAATGTTCTGTTTCAAATGTTCAATAAAGTTTATAAAAGTTAATGTTCTGTTTCAAATGTTATATAAAGTTAATGTTAATAAATTTATTGCGTTGCTGCCTGTTTTAACTTGTTTTTTGTTGTTGTTTGTTTTTTACCTTTTACCTTCTAGGTGGACCAAGCGATCAATCAGCTGCAGCACTGATGTGCCTTCTGACAGAAGCATTGCGCTGCTGTCAGATTACACAAAAGTCGGTGTATGCAGCGCTGCAAGACGAGATTTCTCCTCTGCAGTAAAAAAGATACGTTTGCCGAGGCTTATGAGCTCTGGGGCGGTGTTCATATGCTTTGGCAAACACTTTGTATAAATAAAATAAAAATAAAATTCTGGCAATGATTTATTCATCCACATCGATTGATGTGAATGGAGAAATCGGGTTTACCAGGGCGTACGAGCTGAGTGGGTTTGGATGTGGGCGGAGCTCCTATGTCCTGGCAGACGCCTTTCCCCTCTTTTTTTTTTTTTGCACATTTTTGGGCAGAGATTTTTTCATCCACATTGATCGATGCGAATGAAGAAATCTGTGCCGTTCATTTTTTCTTTCAGCCCAGAGGCTGAACGGAAAAAAAAATCTCATTACCCGTATACTCAATATAAGGAGAATAGCAGAAACTCCTAATGCTGGCCATACATATAATGATTGTAGAGACCCTCAAATGCCAGGGCAGTACAAACACCCTACAAATAACCCCATTTTGGAAAGAAGACACCCCAAGGTATTCGCTGAGGGGCATATTGAGTCCATGAAAGATTGAACTTTTTGTCCCAAGTTAGCAGAAAGGGAGACTTTGCGAGAAAAAAAAAAAAAAAAACAATTTCCGCTAACTATGAACTTGCCATGCCCCTCATGGAATACCTTGGGGTGTCTTCTTTCCAAAATGGGTATTTATACTGCTCTGGCATTTTAGGGGCCCTAAAGCGTGAGAAGAAGTCTCGATTCCAAATGTCTAAAAATGCCTTCCTAAAAGGTACTCATTAGAATTTGGGCCCCTTTGCTCACCTAGGCTGCAAAAAAAGTGTCACACATGTGGTATCGCCGTACTCAGGAGAAGTAGGGCAATGTGTTTTGGGGTGTCTTTTCACACATACCCATCCTGTGTGTGAGAAATATCTCTGTAAATGACAACTTTCTAAAAAATGTTATACAAAGTTGTCAATTTACTGAGATATTTCTCTCACCCAGCATGGGTATATGTAAAAATACACCCCAAAACACATTGCCCTACTTCTTCTTAGTACAGCGATACCACATGTATGACACTTTTTTGCAGCCTAGGTGCACAAAGGGGCCTAAATTCCAATGAGTACCGTTAGGATTTCACAGGGCATTTTTTATGGATTTGAATTCCAAACTACTTCTCACACTTTAGGGCCCCTAAAATGACAGGGCAGTATAAATACCCCACAAGTGACCCCATTTTGGAAAGAAGACAACCCAAGGTATTCCGTGAGGGGCATGGCGAGTTCATGTAACATTTTATTTTTTATCACAAGTTAGTGGAATATGATACTTTGTAAGAAAAAAATAAATAAAATCATTTTCCGCTAACTTGTGCCAAAAAAAAATCTTCTATGAACTCACCATGCCCCTCACGGAATACCTTGTGGTGTCTTCTTTCAAAAATGGGGTCGCAAAGGGGCCGAAAGTCCAATGAGTACCTTTAGGCTTTACAGGGTTGCTCACAATGTAGCCCCGCCCAAAATGCCAGAACAGTAAACACACCCACAAATGACCCCATTTCGGAAAGTAGACACCCCAAGGTATTCACTGAGGGGCATAGTGAGTCCGTGGGAGATTTTTTTATTTTTTTGCCAGAAGTTAGCAGAAATGGAAACTTTTTTATTTATTTTATTTTTTTCAGAAAGTGTCATTTTCCGCTAACTTGTGAAAAAAAATGATATCATACATAAACTCACCATGCGCCTCCGCGAATACTTTAGGGTGTCTTCTTTCTAAAATGGGGTCATTTGGGGGGTATTTATACTATCCTGGCATTCTAGCACCTCAAGAAACATGACAGGTGCTCAGAAAGTCAGAGCTGCTTCAAAATGCGGAAATTCACATTTTTGTACCATAGTTTGTAAACGCTATAACTTTTGCGCAAACCAATAAATATACAATGATTGGATTTTTTTTATCAAAGACATGTAGCACAATAAAATCTGACACAAACTTGTATAGCAATGTAATTATATTTGAACAATTTAACCAGAGAAAGTTAAAAATACACTTTTTTTTGAGAAAATTGCGGTCTATTTTGATTAATATCAGAAAAACAAAAAATCTCAGCAGCAATCAAATACCACCAAAAGAAAGCTGTATTTGTGAGAATAAAAGGAGGTCAAATTCATTTGGGTGCCAAGTTGCATGACCGAGCAATAAACGTTAAAGTTGTGAAGTGCCGATTTGTAAAAAAGGGCCTGGTCACTAGGGGGGTATAAACCTGTGGTGCTAAAGTGGTTAATTGTGGACTAGTCTGCATCTGTATGTATGAGTTCCAACCTTTATATACTGTCGTTCTATTCTGCTAATAGATAATTAGGGCAAGATCCTAAATTAGAAAAATATGAGGAGAGAGTCAAATTAGGGACGTGGCCCAGGTCGTGATGCTGCTGGTGGAGCTCCTGTTGCAGGAAGAGGATGTGGTCGATCTGTGCCAGCTACACGCACAAGTGAAACCCCTTCCTCAGGTGCGAGTAGCCGACAGAACCTGCAGCAGTATTTGGACGGGCCTAATGCGGCTCTACGAATGGTGAGGCCTGAACAAGTACAGGCAATAGTAGATTGGGTTGCTGACAGTGTTTCCGGTTCCTTCACATTGTCTCCCACCCAGTCTCCTGCTGAAAGATCAGAGTTGGCACCTGCAGCCGATGTCCATCAGTCTTTCACCTAACCCCCTTGCAAATCAACTAAGCAGTCTGAGCCCCAAGTCATGCAGCAGTCTCTTCTGCTTTTTGATGGCTCTGCTAGCAGGGTTTCCCAGGGCCATCCACCTATCCCTGCCCCAGAAGTGGAAAAGATTGAGTGCACCGATGCCCAACCACTTATGTTTCAAGATGAGTACATGGGAGGACTATCGCAGCGCGTCTCGGATGATGACAAAACACAGGTGCCAACTGCTGGGTTTTTCGAAAGTGTGCAGACCGACAAGGAGGGCAGGGGTGAAGACTGGGTGGAAGATGATGTGGAGGACGATGAGGTCCTCAACCCCACATGGAATCAAGGTCATGCGAGTGACCTATGTAGTTAGGAGGAAGAGGCGGTGGTCGCACAGAGCCACCAGCACAGCAGAAGAGGGACAGGGTGCAAAAGCGGAGTGGCCGTCCCCTAGACAGTACGCCTGCTACTGCCCACCGCAGCAAGGGACCGAGCACACCAAAGCCAGCTCCAAGGAGTTCCCTGGCGTGACAGTTCTTCAGACAATGTGCTGACGACAAGACACGAGTGGTTTGCACGCTGTGCAATCAGAGCCTGAAGCGAGGCATAAACGTTCTCAACCTGAGCACAACCTGCATGACCATGCTTTTAAGTGCTAAGCACGAGCTACAGTGGAGTAGACACCTCAAAAAAAGAAAGGTCTCTGGCTCCTCCTGCTTCCTCTTCTGCTGCAGTCTCGGCCTCTTTATCCACCTCTGGAATGACAGTGCCACCTGCCACCCCGCAAACAGAGGATCTGCCAGCAACACCACCACCTGGGTCACCAAGCATCTCCACAATGTCCCACGGAAGCGTTCAGCTCTCCATCTCCCAAACACTAGAGAGAGGAAGAGGAAGTACCCCTCTACCCACCCGCGATCCCTAGCCCTGAATGCCAGCATTTCTAAATTACTGGCCTTTGAAATGCTGTCATTCCGTCTGGTAGAGACGGATAGTTTTGAAGGCCTTATGGCGGTGGCTGTTCCACAGTACGTCGTGCCCAGCCGCCACTACTTTTCCAGGCGAGCGATCCCTTCCCTGCACAACCAAGTGGGGGACAAAATCAGGTGTGCACTGCGCAATGCCATCTGTGGCAAGGTGCACCTCACTACGGATATGTGGACCAGTAAGCACGGTCAGGGATGTTATATCTCCATAACAGCACACTGGGTAAATGCAGTGGCGGCTGGGCCTGAGGCGGATAGCAGTTTGGCGCATGTCCTTCCGCCACCGAGGATTGCAGGGCGCTTCAGTTTGCCTCCTGTTGATTCCTCCTCATACTCCGCTTCCTCATTCTCTATCGGCTCCTCATCCGGTCAGCGTAACACCTTCAACACCAACTTCAGCACAGCCATGGGTAAACGACAGCAGGCAGTTTTAAAACGTATCTGTTTGGGGGACAAACCCCACACAGCGCAGGAGTTTTGGGCGGGTGCATAAAGTGCGGGCCGTCTGTGTGCGCTTTCGGCGTTCTCACCCTGCTGCTGCTCGCCTGTCAGCGCTGCAGCGTAACTTCGGCCTTCCCGCTCACCGCCTCATATGCGACGTGCCCACAAGGTGGAACTCCACCTTGCACATACTGGCAAGACTGTGCGAGCAGCAGCAGGCGATAGTGGAGTTTCAGCTGCAGCACGCACGGGTGAGTCGCTCTGCGGAACAGCATCACTTTACCACCAATGACTGGGCCTCCATGCGAGACCTGTGTTCTTTGTTGCGCTGTTTCGAGTTCTCCACCAACATGGTCAGTGCCGATAACGCCGTTCTCAGCGTTACTATCCCACTTCTATGCCTCCTTGAAAAAACGCTGCTGGCGTTGATGGAAGAGCATGTGGCACAGGAGGAGGAAGAGGGATCATTTTGGAGGGTTTCCGGCCAGTCATTCACAAGTGGCTCCGAAGGTGGGTTCCAGCACCCACAAACGCCAGGTACACTATTGTCCAGCCAGGGCACAGTTCTGGAGGATGACGAGGTGGAGAATGAGGAGGAGGAGATGGAGGAGGAGGAACCATGTTCACAGCAGGGTGGCACCCAGACCAGCTCATGGCCATCATTGGCGCGTGGCTGGGGGGATACAGAGGACACAGCTGATTCACCTCCCACAGAGGACAGCTTTTCGTTACCTCTGAGCAGCCTGCGACACATGAGCGATTACATGCTGCAGTGTCTTTGCAATGACTGCTGAGTTGCCCACATTCTAACTTGTGCTGATTACTGGGTGGCCACGCTGCTGGATCCCCGTTACAAGGACAACGTACCGTCCTTAATTCCCTCACTGGAGCATGATCGTAAGATGCGCGAGTACAAGCGCACGCTGGTAGAAGCGCTGCTGGTGGCATTCCCACATGACAGTGGGGGCACAGTGGAAGCACAAGGCGAAGGCAGAGGACGAGGAAGAGGTCGCCAACGCAGCTGGGGCACCTCCAGCAACTCAGAATTCAGGGTTAGCATGGCTGAAATGTGGAAAAGCTTTGTCAGCACGCCACAACAACCAGCACCACCAGCTGATATGGAACGTCTTAAGAGGAGGCAGCATTTCACTAACATGGTGGAGCAGTATGTGTGCACGCGCTTACACGTACTGAATGACGGGTCTGACCCCTTCAACTTCTGGGTCTCCAAATTGGGCACATGGCCTGAGCTTGCCCTTTACGCCTTGGAGTTGCTGGCCTGCCCTGCAGCCAGTGTATTATCTGAACATGTGTTTAGCACGGCAGGGGGCGTCATCACAGAAAAGTGAAGCCGTCTGTCCACAGCCAATGTGGACAAGCTCACGTTCATTAAAATGAACCAGGCATGGATCCCACAGGACTTGTCCATACCTTGTGCAGAATAGACATGTATACCGGTCTTAACCAGCCATTGTTATACTACAGCACAATTGCTCATTCTTGGATTTTGGATATTTCACACTCTTTTGGAGTGTACCCTAATAAAAAAATAATAATAATAATTTAAACCCAAAACCAGTGTTGGCTACCTCGTCCTCCCCCACCGCCGCTTCCATCTACACCGCTACGTCCATCGCCTCTTCAAACTCCTACTCCATATGGACCTTCACCTCATAAATCTTTTTTTTTTGTTGTTGTACATATTTTATTTTATGTAATTTCACTACTTTGTCTGGTACATTTTCGGGTGAAATTCACCAATTTTTGGGTGTGATGTACCATTGCTATACCTAGTAGACAGGTACAAATAAAATAAAAGAATTTGTCAGTTACATTTTCGGTTGAAATTCCCCAATTTTTGGGTGTGATGTACCACTGCTATACCTAGTAGACAGGTTAAAAAAAAATATAATTTGTCTGTTACATTTTCGGGTGAAATTCACCAATTTTTGGGTGTAATATACCCCTCCTCTACCTAGTTGACAGCTTAATAAATTTCAATAATCTTTCTTTAACATTTTCGGGTGACAATAAACAATTTTTTTATGTCATAGACCCCTGCTCTACCAAAACCTATAAAAGAAACTAAGCTGACTATGTACTATAATCATTTATCATAAATACTTTATTAATTACAAAACATGATATATATCACGGACATAATCATTAAAAGCCAAGTGGGCAGAAAAAACACCATCCTGAAGGGACACAGGCTACAAGCAACATTATCATAAATTGATATATAGGTGAGTAATAAATAAATTTGTATATAAATAAATAATGAGTATCACAAAGGTAGGTCATAAATCATACCACACTGTATGTTATAGGGAGCCACAGGTGAAGAGAATAATAACTACCGGTCCAAAGAGGGGATCCAAAAAATAATCACCCACCTCTACCCATACAACCTAAGCAGCATAGAGAAAAAATAAAGGAGAACCTACCAGGACAAGTGCCGTGTGTCAACCAACAAGGATGGCATTACCCCAACGCGCGTTTCGGCGTGCCTTCGTCAGGGGGTAACGCCATAACTGTGGAGACCAGGTTATAAATCCCCCTCCTCCAATAGAACACTTGCCTGCTGATTCGTTCCCTCAATCACCTGGGCGCCAGCTGGCTGCGCCGTGAGCGGATCGCAGCGCACGGTCCTCCCCTCCGGCCGGCGTCACATCGCCACCCCCCCACCACGTGACTGCGTCATATGACCAGGTGGCGCGACGTAGAGACGCCGGACCGGAGGGGCCACGCCACACACTGCGCACACACGTCCAGGGGAGAAGGGAAAACAAATCATGACATCATAAAAAAAAAGAGAAGAGGCGAAGAAAACACCCCCTCTACTGGCGGTCAGTGTAAAAACACATCGCCATCATCAGCTTCTTCATTGTCAATGAATAGACAATACTCTGTATCTACCCTTAGTGTATATTTAAAATACAAGTATAAATTAAAATACAAATATGCAATTAGAATAGTAATACTGAATAATGATAATGGCTGAAAAAGCCATTAAGCAGCTGATAGAATGTAAATACATAAAATGAAATAAAAAACAAATAACTGCTTATTGTACATATTAATACATCGTAAATAGCTTGTAAATAAGAATATAGGTGCAATGCATATTAGTTCCTGTTGTGTGTTAAATAAGTTATAAATAAATATATATACATATAATTCATATTGTGATAAATAAAGTAAAATGCATATACATATAATTCATGTTGTGATAAAAAACGCTAAGTGAGGCTGACGTTTAGCCTTGGTGAAGAAGCAAGGTGAAAAAAATTAATGATGAAAAAGGAGGAAGTGATGTAAAATATATGTGATGAAAAATAGTAAAATAAAAAAATGTATATTAAATTAAAACTACATACTGGAGTAGAAATGTAAACTCCATATCAGTGGGCATGTGGAGTGCAGATGAAAATCAATAAAAACAATAATGCTAAATACGTATGAAAAGCAATATGTACAAAATACCTATGAGTAATGCATCAATGAGTTGTGCATATAAATATATTAAAGAGCGTTTTTTATAGCACCAATGGGTACAGAAGCCAACAACAAATGTCATGATCTTAATATAACAGAATAAGTAAGATCCTAAGAAGAGGCTGGAAGCATGTTTCCTTCTGTAATGGATGGAGACATCTTCAATGAATGGAGGGATAATATAACCTGAAAAGATAAATAAAGTAAGAAAGAATATTAAAAACACACTAATAAACTAAAAACAAATGGTCCACAGTGGCGGTCTGAATGGCTAGAGAAAAGCGGCGAAACCCAGATTCTCATTAAGGCCAGAGGGGCGAAGCGTCCCCAATGTCCAAATCCACCGACTTTCTTTCTGGGCCAATGTTTTAGGTATGTTCCCGGCCCTCAAGTCGGTTCTGATGCAGTCTATTCCTCTCACTTTAAGAAGTCTTGGATTACAACTGTGACAAGTCTTAAAATGTCTTGGGATAGGTTTTATATCTTCCGAGCTTTCTACATCCTTAGCAGCGATGATGTCTCTTACGTACTCACGTACGGTACTCTTATTTTCAATTCACGAGTGGTAAGTCCAATATAAATTTTTAGACATGGGCACTTAGCATAGTAAACTACTTTGGGTGTAGAGCAGGTGATCTGATGTGTGATCTTGAAAGTTTTTATACCTCCTGCATCAGTGAACGTATCTGCTCGTTCCATGTTGGGACATGCAACGCATCTGCCATATGTTTTAAAGCCCCATTGTGGTCTTCTCTTAGCGGAGAAGATATGTTGGGGGATCGGTTCCAAGTAGCTCCTAACCAGATTGTTGCGCAGGGTATCAGCTCTGAGTGCAGTAATAAAGGGGTACGACGGCAATAATTTTGGCTCATAAAACCACCCAATGCCTGGCCATAATCTCCCTCATCTCCTCCCACCGAGAATGGTATGTAGTAACATACCTGATCTTAGTATCAGTAACTTTATCTCTTTTTGGTTGTAGGAGGTCAACTTGTTTTTGTGATCTCGCTCTGTGGTATGCTCTCTTTATGGACCTCCGGCTGTACCCTCTTCTCAAAAAACGGTTAGTTAGATCACTCGCTTGTTCCTCAAAGGTGTTTTCTTCTGAGCAAATCCTCTGCATGCGTAAAAATTGTCCAATAGGGATTGCATTAATGGTATTTCTAGGATGCAAAGAGGAGGCATGTAAAAACTCATTAACCGAGGTGTCTTTATGGTATACATCGGTCTTTATATGTCCCCTATCATTTTTGGATATTGTCACGTCAAGGAAATTGATCACACTTCTGTGATACATATACGTGAGTTCAATATTTTTGGAGTTTTTGTTCAACATCGTAAAAAACTCATGTAGCTGTCCCTCAGTACCATGCCAGATCAGGAAGATGTCATCAATGTACCGCGCCCAAAAAATAGCACGGTCCATGATGACATGTCCATATGGCACGGTGTCACATCCATCAGACATAAACAGGTCTCTCTCCCACAGCCCCAGGAACAAATTAGTGTATGAGAGCTCACAAGCCCCCCCCCCCCCCATCGCGGTACCCTGGAGCTGTAGGATAAAAGACCCATTGAAGGTGAAAACATTTTTGGTCAGTACAAACCGAAGTAAATGTAGTAAGAAAATGATAAGGTCATTCTTGATCTTATTGGCCCTGAGAAAAAAACTCCACTGCCTCCAATCCATCTGAGTGTCTGATACTTGTATACAAGGATTCTACATCACATGTTACTAACCAATTATCCTCCTCGAGGGTAATTCCTTGTAGTTTCTGCAACAAGTCAGAAGTGTCACGAACATATGATACTAAAAGCTCCACCATGGGTTTCAGATGATAATCAAGTAGTTTACACACATTCTCCACCAGGCTACCTTGGCCTGATATAATTGGCCTACCTGGGGGAACGGATGCATCCTTGTGGATTTTCGGCAGTAGATAAAGTGTGGGTATAGTTGGTTCTATAATAATTAAGGTTTGGTATAGTTGTTTGGAGATGGTGCCTTCCTCCAAAGCCTTATCCAGGATATTCAACAATTCACTTCTAAAAGAAGACAAGGGATTGAAGGTTAATTTTCTATAACACATCTTGTCCTTCAATTGTCTATATCCTTTTCTCAAGTACATATCACGTGGCCAAACTACCAAGTTTCCTCCCTTATCAGCTGGTTTATATATGATGTCCGGCAGATTCTTTAGTTTCCTAAGACTCTGTCGTTCTCCTTGTGTGAGATTGTCTGAATGGACCGACCTGGGTATATGATTAAAGTCCCTAGAGACCAATTTAATGAACAGATCTACTGCCGGACACAAGGATAAAGGAGGGAACTTACTTGATTTCTTCCGCAAAGTGGAAGGTACATCATTTATAACTCCATCCTCACTTTCATGTAACAGGTCCTCCAAAATTTGGAGGGCCTGTTGTTCAGGCCGAGTATCAAGGCCTTCTATCTCAGTTTCCTTGTGATGCCAGCACTTCGTCATCAGAGAGCGCCCAAACAAATGTAGGTCTTTTATGGCAGTGAATTGGTCAAAACGTGAGCTCGGTGCATATGACAGCCCACGTCCTAACAGTGAAATATCAGTATCTATAAAAGTGTACGTAGAGAGGTTAATTACCTTGAGATCTTTCTCATATTGTCGAATATGGGTAGGTAAAGCCTGTTGTCTGTTCTGTCCCGGTGCCTGGCCATAATCCATCTTTCTCTTATTTTTCCTTGAACGAGTAAAATGAGATGTAGAGTGAGATGTACTCGATTGAGGGTCATTCTGTGAGGATATCGAAGAGATGGACGAAGATCTACTCAACACCTTGCCCCTATCTCTCCCCCTCCATCTATATACTCTCCTTTGTTGAACATCATTCTGATCCCGAATAAATGTCTTCATTTTGAAGTCCTGGATTTCCTTTTCCCATTCGGAGTATTTGAACTCCATCTGGTCATGAAATTGTTTTAGCATCTCAGGGGTGCCTTCTTGAGAAAGGCATGTCTGTAACTGTTCAATTTCCTGATCAATATGTTCCGCCATCCTTGTTGGTTGACACACGGCACTCGTCCTGGTAGGTTCTCCTTTATTTTTTCTGGATGGCGGAGAGACTTTTAGGTAGACCCACCATTCTCTGCAGCAATTTCTGCATAAAAGAAAACGCATCTGGGGGAATAAGGCATTTCTGGAAAAATATCTCCAGAGGAGCCTTATCCTCAGGGGCTTGCGGATACAGCTGTTCCCCTCCTTCCCTATAGAAGATGAGAACTTTATCCAAAGATGGGAGGAGGTATGCAGCAGCAGTTCTCTCAAATTTATGGAACTTTTAATTGGACTTAATAAGAAGAGTTTGAAACATATTGATCAGGAAACTGAACATTTACAGTGTCAGGGATAGAACCGGGAGACTCTGCTGTCCTAGGCTGTAGCCTTGCTCACTAGACCACAGAGCTTCCTGGATCGTTTCTGTTACTTTTTTGAACCACCTCCTTGACCTGAATGTTCCTGCTTTTGGTTTGACCAATTAGATCTGTGTACGCCCTATTTAAGGAAAACCATGTCACTTCCTCCCTTGCCAGATTAATGAGCTATCTCAGCCGTAGTCTTACTTCAGCCTCTCAGTATTGTCTGCTAACCTGCTCGTGCACCGAACTCTGCCTCCATCGACTACTCTCCTGCCTCATCCTGAATCCTTGTACCTGCCATTTCATGTACCGAACTCTGCCTCCATTGACTACTCTCCAGCCTCATCCTGAATCCTTGTACCTGCCATCCCGCGTACCGACCCAGGGCTGCCTGACTACTCTCTTGCCTTCCTCATTCTTCGGCACTCATCTACCACGTGGACCTTATCGGGTCCATTGAGCCACCGCCATTCCTGCATATCGGGATCATTCATTCATTCCGTTTCCGTGCTCCTCTGTTCCTGTGTC
Source organism: Bufo gargarizans (assembly GCF_014858855.1). Lineage (NCBI taxonomy): Eukaryota > Metazoa > Chordata > Amphibia > Anura > Bufonidae > Bufo > Bufo gargarizans. The sequence goes on along the minus strand of NC_058080.1, from coordinate 385,201,761 downwards.
GCTGCCATTGGACTCCTTCCCCTCTTTGAGTAACCTCTACAAGCAATTGCAGGTGCAGGTAACCTTAACAGAATAATCTGGCCTCAAAAATGTAGTCCACGGTGACGCTCCTGAAACAACAAGTTATAGAGCTACAAGAATTCGGAACCACTTATCAGGAAAAGTTTTCCCAGTTACAAAGTGTGGTACAAGATCAACAAGGGGAAATAATCGCCCTACAGAGACAACTCCTGGAGGGGCAGGCCCCAGTTGGAGATACGCACATGCCGCTCCCAGCAAGGTTTAATGGAGATCGACGCCAATTCCGAGGTTTTTTGAACCAATGTCAAATCTATTTTGAAATGAATCCAGCCCGGTTCACTACTGGAAAGATAAAGGTATTGTTCATGATCAATCTTTTGTTTGATGAGGCTCTCGCATGGGCATCTCTTTATGTGGAGACCGACAGCAGCGTTCTGCGGGATCTGCAGACCTTCATCTCCGCCATAAGTCAGGTGTTTGATGATCCTAATCCTTGTGCTACTGCGGAACTAAAACTACATAATCTACGCCAAGGAAATCATTCAGTGGCTGTTTACACAGCCGAATTCCGCCGCTGGGTGACCGACACCAACTGGAATCATGCCGCCCAAAAAAGTCAGTTCCGGGTTGTCTGAACAAATGAAAGATGAACTTGCTAGGACAGATATTCCAGAAGACTTTGAAGACTTCATTCAACTTTGTATCAGAGTCGATCAGAGACTTACTGAAAGGAGAAGGGAGAAAGCATGGGCGCAGGAAAACCAACCTATTTTTTCAGACCATCAGCTCCCCGTAATCCTGAACTTGCACCGGAACCTATGCAAATCGATGCATTACGGAGATCCATAACTGTAGCAGAAAAGGAAAGACGCATCTCAGAAGATCTTTGTCTCTAACCGGGACATTATGCTATCGACTGCCCTAGAAGGGTCCGTAGAATAAACACAGTCAGAGAGATAGAAGAACAATTGGAATCAGAAATTCCATACTCCATACACTCTGAAATAAACTCTATTTCCCCTATTGCTTGGAAGAAAGACCAAACTACTATCCCCGAGTCTCAATTCATGGTACCCATTCAGATCTTCACCTCTGAACTCGAAATCTCCTGCTCTGCTATGCTGGACTCTGGGGCCGGGGGCAATTTTATGGACTTAACATTTGCACAAAAATGTTGTATCCCGCGCGTCTCAGAGTGCAGGACGGCGACACGGCAAGGTTCTTCTCCACTCCGGAGGAGGCATCTGACTGGCTCGACCGGAGGGTCTGAATATATTGTGATTATCAGATGGTGCGACTTTGTCTACAGTTTTGAAGATGGCCAAGACATAGTGAGGGGCTGTGTTTGTTAGAACTGTTCCATTTCCCTGGGGGTAGTTCGGTTATTCCGGGGGTGGCAGTGTGTAGATCGGGTCGCCCTGTTTTTCCAGTAGGAAGCTATTAATACTTAGTTCGGGTTACTGGGCTCAGATAGGTTGGGTGGTCTGGGCAGGGAGGGGGGAATTTGTTAGCGGGTATTGTTTAACCTGTTACTCATCTGTTCTATGTGTTGGTGTATTGTCTTGTGGTATGATTGTGTGAGTGTCTGGCCTGGATGTCCTTGGATCTCTGCGACTTATGTGGTCGGCTTTGTTACTTGATGGCTACCGGCAACTTCATCTCCTGGAACGCCAGGGGTCTCAATGATAAAGTGAAGAGATCTCTTGTATTCAATTACTTGAAGAAATTTTCCCCAGATGTGGTGTTACTGCAGGAGACCCATTTGAGAGGCCAAAGGCTGATGGCGTTGAAGCGTCCTTGGGTGGGATCTTCCTTTCACACAGTATATAGCAACTACGCTAGAGGGGTTTCCGTACTGGTGTCCAAGTTGATCCCTTTTCAACTACATTCCGTGCAGACGGACTTGTCTGGGCGCTATGTAATTGTGCATGCTGCAATACGGGGTAGGGACTACATAGTGGTAGACATACAGTCATGTGAAAAAATTAGGACACCCTTTGAAAGCATGTGGTTTTTTGTAACATTTTTAATAAAAGGTTATTTCATCTCCGTTTCAACAATACAGAGAGATTAAAGTAATCCAACTAAACAAAGAAAACTGAAGAAAAGTCTTTTCAAGATCTTCTGTAAATGTCATTCTACAAAAATGCCTATTCTAACTGAGGAAAAAGATAGGACACCCTTGCCCCTAATAGCGAGTGTTACCTCCTTTGGCTGAAATAACTGCAGTGAGACGGTTCTTGTAGCCATCTACCAGTCTTCGACATCGGTCTGAGGAAATTTTACCCCACTCCTCAATGCAGAACTTTTTCAGCTGTGAGATGTTTGAGGGGTTTCTTGCACGTACAGCCCTTTTCAAGTCACCCCACAGCATCTCAATGGGATTCAAATCTGGACTTTGACTTGGCCATTCCAGGACTCTCCATTTCTTCTTTTTCAGCCAATCTTTGGTTGATTTACTAGTATGTTTTGGGTCATTGTCATGTTGCATGGTCCAGTTCCGCTTCAGCTTTAATTTTCTAACTGATGGTCTCACATGTTCTTCAAGCACCTTCTGATACACAGTAGAATTCATCGTGGATTCTATGATGGTGAGCTGACCAGGTCCTGCTGCAGCAAAGCAGCCCCAAACCATGACACTTCCACCTCCATGCTTCACAGTTGGTATGAGGTTCTTTTCTTGGAATGCTGTGTTTGGTTTACGCCAAACATGTCCTCTGCTGTTGTGTCCAAATAATTCAATTTTGGACTCATCTGTCCAAAGAACATTATTCCAGAAGTCCTGGTCTTTGTCAACTTTATCTCTGGCAAATGTCAGTCTGGCCTCGATGTTTCTCTTGGAAAGCAAAGGTTTCCTCCTTGCACACCTCCCATGCAAGTTAAACTTGTACAGTCTCTTTCTGATTGTAGAGGCATGTACTTCTACATCAACAGTAGCCAGAGCCTGCTGTAGTTCTCGAGATGACACTTTAGGGTTTTTGGAGACCTCTTTTAGCATCTTGCGGTCTGCTCTTGGGGTGAACTTGCTGGGGCGACCAGTCCTGGGCATGTTGGCAGTTGTTTTGAAAGCCCTCCACTTGTAGACTATCTTCCGGACAGTGGAATGGCTGATTTCAAAATCTTTTGAGATCTTTTTAAATCCCTTCCCAGACTCATAGGCTGCTACAATCTTTTTTCTGAAGTCCTCTGACAGCTCTTTTGCTCTCACCATGGTGCTCACTCTCACTTCAACAGTCAGGAGCACACCAAACTAAATGTCTGAGGTTTAAATAGGGCAAGCCTCATTCAACATGCAGAGTAACGATCTACTAATTATGTGCACCTGGTGTGATATACCTGTGTGAGATCTGAGCCAATTTAAGAGGGAATACATGTGAGGGTGTCCTATCTTTTTCCTCAGTTAGAATAGGCATTTTTGTAGAATGACATTTACAGAAGATCTTGAAAAGACTTTTCTTCAGTTTTCTTTGTTTAGTTGGATTACTTTAATCTCTCTGTATTGTTGAAACGGAGATGAAATAACCTTTTATTAAAAATGTTACAAAAAACCACATGCTTTCAAAGGGTGTCCTAATTTTTTCACATGACTGTATATATCCCCCCCCCCCCCCTTTCAAAGAAAAGTACTAGATGACATTATGGGCAGGGTATCAATTTTGCCAACTAACCCATTAATTATGATGGGAGATTATAATGCAGTGCTAGACCCGATTGCAGATAGACTTCGTCCTCAAGCCTCACATAATAGGACGCTGGCAAATTGGGCTGATGCGCATGACCTGACTGAGGCATGGAGATTTCTTCACCCAAGCGACCGTCGATATTCCTGACACTCGGCTTCCTTTGATACCTTGTCCCATATTGATCTGGTGTTCGTCAACAGGGAGCTTTTGCCGTGGCTGTCTAAGGTGGAATACCTTCCGGGTATCTCGGATCATGCACCGCTACTGGTGATTCTGACAATGCCGCTGACGCCCCCGGAAAGGCAGTTGCGCCTTAACGCGAGATGGCTGGAGGTTTTACCTGTGGCCTGTGCAGCTTTGGAGGGAGCAGCAGATTACTGGGCATTAAATGAGGGGTCAGCTAATCCTGACGTTGAATGGATGGCCTTTAAAGCGGTGCAACGTGGTACTTTTATACACGCTATTGCCTCGCATAGGAAAGAACTAGTCAGCACTAGGACCGAACTAGAGAAAGAAATAGCTAATAAGGAGAGTGAATATACTTGGAACCCTAGCCCAGAATCCCGTGAGTTGTGGGAGGAGGCTCAAAGGAGATATCACCTCCACTTATTGGAATATACTCAGAAGAAGTTATTATACCAGAAACAAGTGGTGTTTTTGGATGGGGACAAAAATGGGAGGGCCCTGGCCTATTTAGCAAAAACAGAAAATCCCCAGACGGTGGTCTCCCTTCTTACCAATATGGAGGGTGTTCAGTTTTCTCAGCCGAGGGATATATGCGATCAATTTGCCTGCTATTACTCTGACCTATATACATCTAAAACACCTTACGCGGGTGTGGATATTTGGGGCTACTTAGAGAACATCCAGCTTACTCTACTCTCCCGCTAGGACAGATCCTTTCTGGACGCCCCCATTGAGGAAGGGGAAGTTAGGGCAGCGATAGAAAGTATGATGGGTGGGAAGTCTCCTGGTCCGGATGGTTGTCCATTAGAATGGTATAAAGCGGATGTGGATAGGCAAAGTAAGAGATTGTGGAAAACCTTCAATTATGCGTATGAATGTAACAGATTACCCAAGTCATTCATGAAGGCGACTATTGTGGTAATTCACAAACCGGGGAAGACTCCAGACCAGTGCAGCTCCTATAGACCAATCTCCCTTTTAAATGTAGATGCAAAAATCCTAGCTAAACTTCTTGCTAGGAGACTCAGGGATGTAATCTTGTCTGTAATTTATCCCGATCAATCGGGTTTTATGCCGGGCAAGACAACTGATATTAACCTTAGGAGACTGTTTACTAACCTACAGGTCTCACATGATAATGCGGGATCCCGAGTGATCGCATCCCTCGATAATGAAAAGGTATTTGACTCGGTTGAATGGAACTTTATGTGGGAGACGTTGCACGGTCTGGGCTTCCCCTAATCTTTCATAAGGTGGGTGCAATTATTGTACCAGGCCCCAATGGCTAGGGTTCGGGTTAACGGGTACCTGTCACGCCCTTTTGCTTTGTATAGAGGTACTAGGCAGGGATGCCCATGCTATTTGCCCTAGTCATGGAACCCCTGACTCAACTAGTTAACGGATCGGGACTGATTGAGGGATGGTCTATAGTGGGAATACAGGAAAAAATTTCACTCTACGCTGATTACCTACTGGTGTACTTAGCTGATGCGGGCCCATCCTTGGAAGCACGTCTAGATACCATAGATGGTTTTGGGAAGTTTTCAGGCCTCAGGGTTAATTGGACTAAATGCAGTCTGTGCTTAATAGACGAGATAAATCGTGTAGATATAACCCCCCTGTCCCGCCTAAAGGTAGTGGATTGCTTTGTCTACTTGGGGATTAAGATTCACAGAGACCCAGGGCAGTTTTATCGGCTTAATGTAGTCCCCACTATGGAGTATATTACTCGTAAACTGGAAGCCTAGGAAAATTTACCATTGACCTTGATAGGTAGAACGAGTATGATAAAAATGGCCATACTACCGAAACTATATCTCTACAGAGCAGCCCCCATAAAGATTCCCCGTACTCACTTTGACACTTTAGATAAGATTTTCTCCCCTTTCCTGTGGAGCCACCAACCCCCTCGAATTGCTAGGAAATCTTTAAAAAGCCCTTTATAACCGGGGGGGTTAAGACTACCAGATATGTATGTGTACTATATTGTTGTATGCCTCCTGGTGGATTAGGGCAGATGCCAATAATCCGGCTGTGGTTCTAGAGGCAGCTCTGGTGGGCTCTTATGAGGCACTATCTAACTTGGTGTATCGGGGGGAGGACCTCCAGTCCTGCACTACACAGAAGCCATGGCCGTGGTGGTAATGGCCTGGAAACAGTTTGTGGTGACACATACAGAGGGTGGGGGGGGGGGGATACCTGGTCCCCATACACTCCATTATGGCGCAACAGGCAGTTGCAGGAATTGCTACACTTATCTGATTATTAATTCTGGCCTCAGAGGGGTGTGAAGTACATTACTCAACTATATACGGATGGGGTCTTTACTAGTGATGAGCGGCAGGTGCCATATTCGATTTCGACGAATTCGTTTTATATTCGTCGAATATTCGTCATTATTCTTGTTATCGCGATTAATCGAATTTCGATTTTAACTTAAAGGCTACTCTCCCATTGAAATAGCAATGCGATTAATTCAAGTTATAATAATCGAATTTCGATTTTAACTTAGCACTGCTATATTCCATATTCGTTAATTCTAGCCTAATATGGAATATAGCAGTGCTAAGTTAAAATCGAAATTCGTCTGGTCCTGTACTTGCTAATACGCCATAATATTACTGGACTGCTGAACAGGCTTATCAACATTGAGACATTGCTTGCTTTATTGTTCTTCCCGGCCAGTGTTTATTGCATGGGTACTGGACCTTGGTCTTGTTGTTCACTTGTCTTGTGATGTATTCCCTCTGGGATGCTCTTTGTATTTGAAATGTGTTCTATAAATAAACACTATTAAAAAAAAACATTTGCACAAAAAAAACATATCCCACTATTAAAGAGAAGAACACCATTGGATATGGAGACGGTGGACGGCTCACCTCTTTCCTCAGGTCCAGTTACGCAAGAAACGGTAAAGCTCCAAATACGCATCAACACGGATCACCTTGAGGACATCCATTTTTCTTTGATCTCTTCACCCAAATTTCCTATTTCCTATAATCTTGGGGATCCCATGGTTGGCGATTCATAGTCCATCCATTGACTGGGAAAATCATGTACTACACTTCCCATCGGAATTCTGTCAGTGTAATTGCCTGCAAGCCCCTCAGTCTTCGGCTCTAGCGATCCCTCTGGTTTCGGAACAGTCTACAAGTGAGTTATTACCTCTGCCGTACAAGAATTTTCAGGATGTTGGCGACAAGAAAAATGCAGATAAGCTTCCTCCTCGCCATTCTTACGGCTGTCCGATTAAACTATTACCGGGAGCGGAAATACCGTTTGGCTGCATTTATCCGCTTTCTGATCCTGAATTGAAGGCTTTGAAAAAATATCTAGATGAAGATCTAAAAAAGAGGTTTAGCTGACCCTCCAGCTGGCGCTCCTTTTTTCTTTGTAGAAAATAAAGATTCTTCTTTACGCCCCTGTATAGACTACCGGAAACTTAATAGTATCACTGTAAAAAATCGGTATCCCCTTCCTTTAATATCTGAACTTCTCAAAAGGCTGCGCACTGACAGAATATTTACGAAACTCGATCTCAGAGGAGCATATAACCTGGTCCGTATTCGTCTGGGTGACGAATGGAAGACTGCTTTCCGAACTCGGTATGGACATTTCGAATACCTCGTTATGCCTTTCGGACTGTGTAATGCGCCAGCTACATTTCAACACTTTATGAATGATGTGTTCCGGGACATGTTGGATCAGTTCGAAATAATATACTTGGACGACATTCTAATTTTTTCTGAAAGTCTGGAGCAACATGGTATGGACGTCTGCAAGGTTCTACAGAGACTTCGAGAACACCGACTGTACATTAAATTCGAGAAATGCGAATTTGAAAAAACAACTGTTCAGTTTTTGGGATACATCATTTCTCCGAAGGGTCTAGAGATGGACCCCAGCAAGATTAGAGCTGTAACGGTGTGGCCTACTCCCAGAAATGTAAAAGACATACAAAGATTCATCAGTTTTGCCAATTTCTACAGGAGATTATTCTGGTATTTCTCCAGGGTCATCAAACCAATCACGCAACTCACAAAGAAAACCGTACACTTTACCTGGACTCCCGAGGCACAAGACGCATTTAGTCAACTAAAGACTCTGTTCACAGGTGCACCAATACTAATCCATCTAGATCCAGAACTACCATTCACGGTAGAAGTGGATGCATCTGATTCAGCAATGGGGGCGGTTTTGTCACAACGTGCAGGAGATTAAGAGTTGCTTCATCCTTGTGCCTATTTTTCTCGCCAAATGTCCCCAGCCTGAGAAAAATTACGACATCGAGAATAAGGAACTACTTGCAATCCTCCAGACAGGCCAGATGGAGCCTGTTCTTTTCTCGTTTTTACTTTATTATTACCTACTGTCCAGGTTCTAAGAACAGCAAAGCAGATGCGCTGTCGAGAATGTTCTCTGACTCCTCCCAAGAAAATAAGAATCAAACCACGATCCTGCCTGAAAGAAACTTCTTGGGGGCCACCCATTCGGGGGATTTATGGAAACTAATTAAAGACGGATATCAGAGTGACTCTTTTCTTAGCCACCCCACTTGTGAGGTTAACCTTCACTTCAAGGATGGTTATTGGATCAAACCAGATCATCAACTATATGTTCCCGAAATAGCTCGACTTGAAGTCCTTAAACTGGCTCATGATTCTAAGTTGGCTGGTCACTTGGGCATTAAAAAAACTCAAGAACTGTTATCTCGTTCCTTCTGGTGGCCCAATTGTAAAGGGGATGTGAAGAGGTATGTTTCTTCATGTTTGACCTGTGCGCACTACAAGACGTTCTTCCCCTCTGGGATTATTACAACCACTTCCGGTTCCATCTCGCCCTTGGGGCTCAGTCTCTATGGACTTTGTGGTCGATTTACCTCCTTCTCAAGGAATGAACACTATCCTTGTCGTCATAGACCGTCTTACTAAGATGGCACACTTTATCCCTTTCAAAGGAATACCATCTGCAAAACAGACAGCAGAACTCATGATCCGTGAAGTGTTCCGGCTACATGGGATTCCAGACACTGTGGTCTCTGATCGCGGGGTACAGTTCCCATCCAAATTCTGGAAAAACTTCTGTTCTGCCCTTGTATAAAAAAATGGGAAAAGTTGTCTTTTGCCGAGATATTTCTCTCACCCAGCATGGGTATATGTGAAAAGACACCCCAAAACACATTGCCCAACTTCTCCTGAGTACGGCGATACCACATGTGTGACACTTTTTTGCAGCCTAGGTGGGCAAAGGGGCCCACATTCCAAAGAGCACCTTTCCGATTTCACAGGGCATTTTTTACACATTGTGATTTCAAACTACTTCTCACACATTAGGGCCCCTAAAATGCCAGGGCAGTATAACTACCCCACAAGTGACCCCATTTTGGAAAGAAGACACCCCAAGGTATTTCGTGATGGGCATAGTGAGTTCATGGAAGTTTTTATTTTTTGTCACAAGTTAGTGGAATATGAGACTTGGTAAGAAAAATAAAAACAATCATAATTTTCCGCTAACTTGTGACAAAAAACAAAAAATTCGAGGAACTCGCCATGCCCCTCACAGAATACCTTGGGGTGTCTTCTTTCCAAAATGGGGTCACTTGTGGGGTAGTTATACTGCCCTGGCTTTTTAGGGGCCCTAATGCGTGAGAAGTAGTTTGAAATCAAAATGTGTAAAAAATGCCCTGTGAAATCCGAAAGGTGCTCTTTGGAATGTGGGCCCCTTTGCCCACCTAGGCTGCAAAAAAATGTCACACATGTGGTATCGCCGTACTCAGAAGAAGTAGGGCAATGTGTTTTGGGGTGTCTTTTTACATATACCCATGCTGGGTGAGAGAAATATCTCGGCAAAAGACAACTTTTCCCATTTTTTTATACAAAGTTGGCATTTGACCAAGATATTTATCTCACCCAGCATGGGTATATGTAAAATGACACCCCAAAACACATTGCCCTACTTCTCCTGAGTACGGTGATACCACATGTGTGACACTTTTTTGCAGCCTAGATGCGCAAAGGGGCCCACATTCCTTTTATGAGGGCATTTTTAGACATTTGGATCCCAGACTTCTTCTCACGCTTTAGGGCCCCTAAAATGCCAGGGCAGTATAAATACCCCACATGTGACCCCATTTTAGAAAGAAGACACCCCAAGGTATTCAATGAGGGGCATGGCGAGTTCATAGAAAAAAAATTGGCACAAGTTAGCGGAAATTAATTTTTTTGTTGTTTTTTTTCTCACAAAGTCTCCCTTTCCGCTAACTTGGGACAAAAATGTCAATCTTTCATGGACTCAATATGCCCCTCCACAAATACCTTGGGGTGTCTTCTTTCCAAAATGGGGTCATTTGTGGGGTGTTTGTACTGCCCTGGCATTTGAGGGTCTCCGCAATCATTACATGTATGGCCAGCATTAGGAGTTTCTGCTATTCTCCTTATATTGAGCATACAGGTAATGAGATTTTTTTTTTCCGTTCAGCCTCTGGGCTGAAAGAAAAAATGAACAGCACAGATTTCTTCATTCGCATCGATCAATGTGGATGAAAAAATATCTGCCAAAAAAAACAAGGAGGGGAAAGGCGTCTGCCAGGACATAGGAGCTCCGCCCAACATCCATACCCACTTAGCTCGTATGCCCTGGCAAACCCGATTTCTCCATTCACATCAATCGATGTGGATGAATAAATCATTGCCGGGATTTTTTATATATTTTTTTATATACAAAGTGTTTGCCAAAGCATATGAACACCGCCGCCCCCTCAGCTCATATGCCTCGGCAAACGTATCTTTTACTGCAGAGGAGAAATCTCGTCTTGCAGCGCCGCATACACCGACTTTTGTGTAATCTGACAGCAGCGCAATGCTTCTGTCAGAATGCACATCAGTGCTGCAGCTAGTCGATCGGTTGGTCCACTTGGAAGGTAAAAAAAACTAAACATAAAAAGAAAAAACCAGGCCGCAACGCAATACATTTATTAACTTTATAATAACATTTGAACGGAACATATAAACTTTATTTAACTTTTTGAACAGAACGTTAACTTTTTTGCTTACTGGTGATTTTTTTATTTATTTTTTTTTTTACCTTTATAGGACAAACCTCTCCTTCCCCATGGGACAATGTGCAAAGCGCAAATCGCCCAGAGATTTGGCGAAGTACATTATGCACTTTGTCCCAGGTGAAAGGGACAAAGGAGAGGTTTGCAGCAGGTCTGTGTGAATGGGCCCTAATAGCCCTGTGTGCCTGTCCTGTGAGATGCAATCCCTATGCTAAGTGTACCTGTGTGTGGTACTTCCGGAAACACTCCCCTAAGCATAGGGCAGGGTGGTCAGGGCAGTCAGGACTTGTCACACCTTATTCCACTCCTGCTACAGACACAACATTTTTTTTTCAGGGTGGCGGTTGGTTTGAGGTACCGGCAACGACACTGGGGAAATGTCGCTCGTGTAGACGGCTCACTACACTGGTGGTTGGGGCCACGGAACCTCCTGGATACAGGAGGTTCTCGATGATCTCTTCCTGAAATTTGAGGAAGGATCTTGTTCTCCCAGCCTTACTGTAGAGAACAAAACTATTATATACAGCCAATTGAATCAAATATACAGACACCTTCTTATACCAGCGTCTGGTTCTGCGGGAAAGTAAATAGGGAGCCAACATCTGGTCATTGAAGTCCACCCCTCACATGAGCGAATTATAGTCGTGGACACAGAGGGGCTTTTCAATGACACTTGTTGCTCGTTCAATTTGGATTGTCGTGTCTGCATGAATGGAGGAGAGGATGTAAACGTCACGCTTGTCTCTCCATTTCACCACGAGCAGTTCTTGGTTACACTAGGCAGCCCTCTCCCCTCTTGCAAGACGGGTGGTAACAAGCTGTTGGGGGAAGCCCCGGCGACTAGGTCGCGCGGTGCCACACCAGCAAATCTGTTCTAGAAACAAATGCCTGAAGAGGGGCACACTTGTCCACATAAAGATGGTACCCCTTGCCAAATAAGATTGACACCAAGACTATCTTCCCACTGCTCCCCAGGTAGTCAGGGCAACCGACCGGCTCCAGGGTCTGATCTTCACCCTCATAGATCCAAAATTTGTGGGTATAGCCTGTGGCCCTTTCACAGAGCTTATAGAATTTGACCCCATACCGGGCGCGTTTGCTTGGGATGTATTGTTTGAAGCCAAGGCGCCCGGTAAAATGTATAAGGGACTCGTCTACGCAGATGTTTTGCTCAGGGGTATACAAATCTGCAAATTTTTGTTGAAGTGGTCTATGAGAGGCCGAATTTTGTGGAGCCGGTCAAAAGCTGGGTGGCCTCTGGGACGGGAGGTGGTGTTGTCGCTAAAGTGCAGGAAACGCAGGATGGTCTCAAATTGTGTCCTGGACATGGCAGCAGAGAACATGGTCATGTGATGAATTGGGTTTGTGGACCAATATGACCGCAATTCATGCTTTTTTGTTAGGCCCATTTTGAGGAGAAGGCCCAGAAAAGTTTTAATTTTTGAAACTTGGACAGGTTTCCACCGGAAAAACTGGGCATAAAAGCTTCCCGGGTTGGCGGCTATAAATTGAGTGGCATATCGATTTGTTTCTGCCACAACTAAGTCCAAGAGCTCCACAGTCAAGAACAGCTCAAAAAACCCCAGTGCCGAACCCATCTGAGCTGTCTCAACCCGAACTCCAGACTGGGCGGTGAAAGGGGGAACTACTGGTGCGGCTGAAGTTGGGGGCTGCCAATCAGGGTTTGCCAACACCTCAGGGACTATAGGTGCTCTACAGGCCTGTCTGTGCGGTGGCTGCGACGGGGGAACTACTGCACGTGCCACCGTACCAGCTTCAACTGCCCTTCTGGTGCTCGCCACTTCACCATGTTGTACGGCATTGCTGATACTAGGTCCAGGATGGGCTGCGCTGCTGGTGTATGCCTCACCGCGTAATCCGACAGCGCCAGCCCCACTCTGCTGCCCTTGAAGCGGATCCTGCACAACCTGTGGTCTAGCAACACGGGGCCGGGTACGCCTGGTGGTATCAGGGACCTCAACCTCCTCGTCCGAACTTTGGGTCAGACTGCCACTGCTTTCTACAGGTTCATATTCTGACCCACTGGATTCGTCAGATGAGGGTTCCCATTCCTCATCCGACTGGGTCAGAAGCCTGTAGGCCTCTTCAGAAGAATACCCCTTATTTGCCATTTGGACTACTAAATTTAGGGGGTATTCCCTGAGACTACCCAAGAAAAAAAGCAAGCCTGTCTTACAAATGGGAGGCTAGCGAAGTACCGGAGGCCGCTGCGATTGATAAAATATCAAAACTGATTTTTTTTTATCGCCGCAGCGCTTGTAAAGTGATTGTGCAGTGATAAAAAAAAATACATTTTTTTGTCACTGCGGCGGGGCGGGCGTGGGTGAACGCACGTATGCGCGACCGATCAGGCCTGATCGGGCAAACACTGCGTTTTGGGTGGAGGGCAAGCTAAGGTGACACTAATACTATTTTAGATCTGACTGTGATCAGTTCTGATCACTTACAGATACTATAAAAGTACAAATGCTGATTAGCGATACGCTAATCAGCGAATCAGTGACTGCGGTGCAGTGGGCTGGGCGCTAAACGACCGCTAACTACCTAACCAAGGGGCTTAAACTATCCTAAAACTATCAGTCAATACCAGTGGGAAAAAAAAGTGACAGTTTACACTGATCACTTTTTTCCCTTTCACTAGGTGATTGACAGGGGCGATCAAGGGGTGATCAAGGGGTTAATTAGGGTGATGGGGGGTGATCTGGGGCTAAGTGTGCGGTTGGTGTATACTCTCTGTGATCTGTGCTCCTCTGCTGAAACCAACCGACGAAAAGTACCAGCAGAGGAGCACAGCAGCCATTTAACACATTATATTTATAAATATAATGTGTTAACTGGCTTCTGATTAGATTTTTTGAAAATCATCAGTCACTGGCAGGCTGATGACGAGATTGTGATTTAACTTTTGCTGGCTCGCGATGCGCGGGCCGGCTCTGACCGAAATCTCGCGTCTCGCGAGATGACGTGCCGGCGCGTCGAGGAGGAATTACAGGCCTGCCGCAAAGACGCATCCATGCGTGCGACGGTCCTGAGAAGGTTAAGGAAGACCATGTCACTTCCTCCCTTGCCAGATTATTGAGCTATCTCAGCCGTAGTCTTGCTTCAGCCTCTCAGTATTGTCTGCTAACCTGCTCGTGTACCGAACTCTGCCTCCATCGACTACTCTCCTGCCTCATCCTGAATCCTTGTACCTGCCATTTCATGTACCGAATTCTGCCTCCATTGACTACTCTCCAGCCTCATCCTGAATCCTTGTACCTGCCATCCCGCGTATCGACCCAGGGCTGCCTGACTACTCTCTTACCTTCCTCGTTCTTCGGCACTCATCTACCACGTGGACCTTATCAGGGCCATTGAGCCACCGCCATTGCTGCATATCGGGATCATTCATCCATTCCGTTTCCGTGCTCCTCTGTTCCTGTGTCGCTGCCATTGGACTCCTTCCCCTCTTTGAGTAACCTCTACAAGCAATTGTGCAGGTAACCTTAACATACAGACACGCCTTTCTCAAGAAGGCACCCCTGAGATGCTAAAACAATTTCATGACCAGATGGAGTTCAAATACTCCGAATGGGAAAAGAAAATCCAGGACTTCAAAATGAAGAAATTTATTCGGGATCAGAATGATGTTCAACAAAGGAGAGTATATAGATGGAGGGGGAGAGATAGGGGCAAGGTGTTGAGTAGATCTTTGTCCATCTCTTCGATATCCTCACAGAACGACCCTCAATCAAGTACATCTCACTCTACATCTCATTTTACTCGTTCAAGGAAAAATAAGAAAAGATAGACTATGGCCAGGCACCGAGACAGAACAGACAACAGGCTTTACCTACCAATATTCAACAATATGAGAAAGATCTCAAGGTAATTAACCTCTCTACGTACACTTTTACAGATACTGATATTTCACTGTTAGGACGTGGGCTGTCATATGCACCGAACTCACGTTTTGAACAATTCACTGCCATAAAAGACCTACATTTGTTTGGGTGCTCTCTGATGATGAAGCGCTGGCATCACAAGGAAACTGAGGTAGAAGGCCTTGATACTCGGCCTGAACCACAGGCCCTCCAAATTTTGCAGGACCTGTTACATGAAAGTAAGGATGGAGTTACAAATGATGTACCTTCCACTTTGCGGAAGAAATCAAGTAAATTCCCTCCTTTATCCTTGTGTCCGGCAGTAGATCTGTTCGTTAAATTGGTCTCTGGGAATTTGATCATATACCCAGGTCGGTCCATTCAGACATTCTCACACAAGGAGAACGACAGAGTCTTAGGAAACTAAAGAATCTGCCGGACATCATATATAAACCAGCTGATAAGGGAGGGAACTTGGTAGTTTGGCCACGTGATATGTACTTGAGAGAAGGATATAGACAATTGAAGGACAAGATGTGTTATAGAAAATTAACCTTCAATCCCTTGTCTTCTTTTAGAAGTGAATTGTTGAATATCCTGGATAAGGCTTTGGAGGAAGGCACCATCTCCAAACAACTATACCAAACCTTAATTATTGTAGAACCAACTATACCCACACTTTATCTACTGCTGAAAATCCACAAGGATGCATCGGTTCCCCCAGGCAGAAACTACAAGGAATAATTGGTATCGAGGAGGATAATTGGTTAGTAACATGTGATGTAGAATCCTTGTATACAAGTATCAGACACTCAGATGGATTGGAGGCAGTGGAGATTTTTCTCAGGGCCAATAACATCAAGAATGACCTTATCATTTTCTTACTACAATTACTTTGGTTGGTACTGACCAAAAAAATTTTCACCTTCAACGGGTCTTTTTTCCTACAGCTCCAGGGAACCGCGATGGGGGCGGCTTTCATCACATATATTTTACATCACTTCCTCCTTTTTCATCATTAATTTTTTTCACCTTGCTTCTTCACCAAGGCTAAACGTCAGCCTCACTTTGCATTTTTTATCACAACATGAATTATATGTATATGCATTTTACTTTATTTATCACAATATGAATTATATATATATTTATTTATAAGTTATTTATGATTTATTAATTTGTACAACACACAACAGGAACTAATATGCATTGCACCTATATTCTTATTTACAAGCTATTTACGATGTATTAATATGTACAATAAGCAGTTATTTGTTTTTTATTTCATTTTATGTATTTACATTCTATCAGCTGCTTAATGGCTTTTTTTTAGCCATTATCATTATTCAGTATTACTATTTTAATTGCATATTTGTATTTTAATTTATACTTATATTTTAAATATACACTAAGAGTATTGTCTATTCATTGTCAATGGAGAAGCTGATGATGGCGATGTGTTTTTACACTGACTGCCAGTAGAGGGGGTGTTTTCCTCTCCTCTCTTTTTTTTAATGATGTCATGATTTGTTTTCCCTTCTCCCCTGGACGTGTGTGCGCGGTGTGTGGCGCGGCCCCTCTGGACCGGCGTCTCTACGTCGTTCCACCTTGTCATATGACACAGTCACGTGGCTGGGGGGGTGGCGATGTGACGCCGGCCGGAGGGGAGGACCGTGCGCTACGATCCGCTCGCGGCGCAGCCAGCTGGCGCCCAGGTGATTGAGGGAACAAATCAGCAGGCAAGTGTTCTATTGGAGGAGGGGGATTTATAACCTGGTCTCCACAGTTATGGCGTTACCCCCTGATGAAGGCACGCCGAAACGCGCGTTGGGGTAACGCCATCCTTGTTGTTGACACACAGCACTTGTCCTGGTAGGTTCTCCTTTATTCTTTCCCTATGCTGCTCAGGTTGTATGGGTAGAGGTGAGTAATTATTTTTTGGATCCTCTCTTTGGACCAGTAGTTATTATTCTCTTCACCTGTGGCTCCCCATAACATACAGTGTGGTATGATTTATGACCTACCTTTGTGATACTCATTATTTATTTATATACAAATTTATTTATTACTCATCTATATATCAATTTATGATAATGTTGCTTGTAGCCTGTGTCCCTTCAGGATGGTGTTTTTTCTGCCCACTTGGCTTTTAATGATTATGTCCGTGATATTTATCATGTTTTGTAATTAATAAAGTATTTATGATAATTGATTATAGTACGTAGTCAGCTTTGTTTCTTTTATAGGTTTTGCATTTTCATAGGAGCTGGTACTCGTGATTGTTTACAGGTAGATCCTCATACTATTGCCGCTATATGGATTGTATATGCTAATGTTAGCTTGGGCATGAGGATCCCTTTTGGTTGTTTTGTTTTTGTATATTTACCCTGCTCTACCAAGTAGACAGGTTAATACATTTCTGTAATTTTTCTGTTACATTATTGGGTTGACATTTTACAAATTTGGATGTGAATTAACCCGTACTCTGCATAGATGACAGGGAAAAAAAATTCAGAAATTCTTCTTTAAGTGATGCGTGCCACCTGCTTTTTATTCAATGCTTAAACTTTAACAAGTTTGCTCTTCAATAATTTGTCACACAATTGCGCTTTACTAATTTGGCCCACATATGCGCTTCAATAATTTGTCCCATATTGGGCTTTACAAATTTTCCCCACATTTGCGCTTCAATAATTTTTCCCACATTTGCGCTTAAATAATGTCTTACATTTGCGCTTTAGTAATTTGTCCCACATTTGCGCCTCAATAACTTTCCCATATTTCTGCTCGATACAAAAAAAAATGTAATACATTTATCTCCCTTGGATGCGGTCTCTCTTTCTCACGCTCCCTCTCCAGCGTGGAACCCTGATTCGCCGATAACCTCAATCAACATGGTAGGCTCAGAACAGAACATTGAAAGTTGATAGAGAAGATATCCAAATGGATGGTGGATGTCACAGGGACGTGCGATCAGGCAGAAGTTATCAGTCAACAAAGCGGCAGTCTCTCCTGGCTAACGTTTCCAAATCCAAAATACCACAGTGACATTCCCTATAATTTTTTTATAATCATTCCAATAACAGGGCATCCTAAGAGTCCTGTATTGTTATTTATCGTCACTACCTCCCTTAGTCGGGAGTGGGTAATTGCCGTACACCCCCTAATTTCCTCAAAATTCTTCCGTTTTAATAGCTTCTCCCACATCAAAATTAAATTTCATCCATTGATCTCCCTTGGATGTGGTCTCTCTTTCTCACGCACCCTCGCCGATAACCGTGATCACCATGGTAGGCGCAGAAAAGAACATCGAAAGTTGATAGAGCAGATATCCAATTGTATTGTGAACATCACGGGGACGTGCGACATGGTGGAGCAGTATGTGTACACACACCTACATGAGCAGACTGACAGGGGTCAGCCCCTGCAACTTCTGGGTCTCCACATTGGGCACATCAGGCCTGAGCTTGCCCTTTACTCCTTG
Source organism: Bufo gargarizans (assembly GCF_014858855.1). Lineage (NCBI taxonomy): Eukaryota > Metazoa > Chordata > Amphibia > Anura > Bufonidae > Bufo > Bufo gargarizans. The sequence continues at coordinate 385,183,449 of NC_058080.1, read as the reverse complement.
GAGGTGCTGGCCTGCCCTGCAGCCAGTGTATTGTCTGAACGTGTGTTTAGCACGACTGGAGGGGGTTATCACAGGTTATATTTTCCAATGTTTTGGGGTGTACCCTAATTAAAAAATATATAAATAAATTTAAAACCAAAAAGCAGTGTAGGCTACCTCCTCCTTCTCCACCGCCGCTTCCACCTACACCGCCACATCCACCGCCTCCTCAACCTCCTACTCCATATGGACCTCGTCCTCCTAGATCACGATTATCATTTTTTATTTTTACGTATTTTATGGTTTTTAAAGTCATTTCCCTATCCACTTTTGTTTGCAGAGCACTTGCCATGCTCTTAGCCACATTTTGCTGACATTTGTAGCCCTCTAGGCCTTTCCATGAAATTTTTACAGCCATTTTAGTGCTAAAAAGTTTGGGTCCCCATTGACTTCAATGGGGTTCGGGGTCAAGTTCGGGTCCCGAACTCGAACTTTTTTGTGATGTTCGGCCGATCCCGCGGAACACGAACATCCAGGTGTCCGCTCAACTCTACTGATAACACCTCCACGTGTACAACTATCAGTGACTGACAGCTATCTATGTATACACACTTAGGGCTTGTTCACACGACCGTGCCGTGTTTTGCGATCCACAAATTGCGGCTCTGCAAAACACGGATGCCGCCCATGTTCCTTCCGCAATTTGTGGAATGGAACAGGAGGCCCATTATAGAAATGCTTATTTTTGTCCGCAAAACGAACAAGACTAGGACATGCCTCATAATTTTTGCTGGGCCACGAAACGGAGCAAAGCATGCGGACAGCACACGGAGTGCTGTCTTCATGTTTTGCGGCCCCATTGAAGTGAATTGGTCTGCACCCGAGCCGCAATAAATGTGGTTCGGATGCGGACCAAAACCACAGTCGTGTGAACGAGCCCTTACACAGAGAATGCTATCAGTCACTAATAACACTTTCTCAGTGTATAACTATCAGGGACTGACATCTATCTAGGTATACACACTTAGGGCTCATGCCCACAAATGTAAGGGCTCCCTGCCCGTGCTGCGGACGCAAATTGCAGTTCGCAATGCAGGGCACCAACCGTGGGGCAGTCACATGCAGACTGCAGACCCATTCACTTGAATGGGGTCCGCGATCCACATCCGATGGTCAGCACAGCAAGACGGACGGTCAACGGAGGCATGGCAAGAAACACCCCGGAAGCACTCCGTAGTGCTTCCGTGGGGTTTCCGATCCATTGAGGGCAATACGGCCACGACGGGGCAACAGGCCCTTACACAGAGAATGCTATCAATCACAGATAACACCTTCCCTGTGTACAGCTATCAGTGACTGACAGCGATCTCTGTATACACACTACCACAGAGAATGCTGTCAATCACTGATAACACCTCCCCATGTACAACCATGTCAGTGATGGACAACTATGTATGTATACACACTAAAGCTACTTTCACACTAGCGTTTTAGTTTTACGGTATTGAGATCCTTAATAGGGTCTCAATACCAGGCCTCTACTGGGTTCTCGCCTTTCGAACTGCTATATGGCAGACACCCTCACGGTCTCTTGGATGTGGCCAAAGAGGCGTGGGAACAACAACCCACTCCACATAAAATTGTCATTGAGTACGTTACCCAGATGCAAGATCGGATAGAGACAGTGTTGCCTCTTGTTACCAGCAGGCAGCTCATTAAGCCCAGAGTCGGGTCTATAATCGGCAGGCTCGGATCCAGATCTTTAACCCGGGTAATCGGGTTTTGGTTCTGGTGCCGACCATGGACAGTAAGTTCCTGGCTAGGTGGCAGGGGCCCTATGAGGTACTTGAGAAAATTGGAGATATAAACTACAAGGTGCACCAGCCAGAGCGGTGAAAGCCAGAGTAGGTTTACCATGTGAATTTACTCAAACCGTGGAAAGATAGGGAAACCTGTACACAAGACAGCCCGTGGCCAGGTTTTCTAGGAGGAGAGGTACTGGCCCCTCTGTCTGATGCAAGAGAGGCTGCTGCCACAGGAAAATTTGCTAACAGCATCTCCTCTAAACAGAATCAGGAGGCCAGGGAGTTTGTTAGTCAGAACACGGATGTGTTCTCGGACCTCCCTGGATGCACTTCCGTAATCCAGCATGACATTGTCACTGAGCCTCAGGCAAAAGTCTGATTAAAACCATACTGGGTGCCCAAGGTTCGGCGACAAGCCATATTGGAGGGAGTGCAGCTAATGTTGCAGCTAGACGTCATTCAGGAGTCAAAAAGTGAGTGGGCCAGTCCTATAGTATTGATACCCAAGCCAGACGGGACATTGCGGTTTTGGAATGACTTTACAAGGTTTCCAAATTCAATGCGTATCTCATGCCCCGGGTGGATGAGCTCATGGAGAGGTTAGGACAAGCCCAGTATTTTTCTGTTTTGGACCTCACGAAAGGGTACTGGCAGGTGCCCTTAACAGAGGCTGCCAAAGACATTGCTTCGTCCACATCGTCGGTACGTTTCGGCTTAACTGGACAATATTGTCATCCACAGTACCGATTGGGAAAGTCACCTACCCAAAGTGCAGGCTGTAGCGGACTCCCTTCGAAAAGCTGGCCTAACCGCTTACCCAAAAAAATGTGCGATAGGGTTAGAGGAGACTAAGTACCTGGGGTATGTCATTGGGCGCAGAGTCATCAAACCCCAAGTTAACAAAATAGAGGCGATACGGAATCGGCCCCGACCTGTCACCACTAGGCAAATAAATTAATTCCTGACCTACATGAGGTTTGTTCCCCACTTTGCTACTCTAGCCGCGCCCTTGACAGGGCTCTTGAAGGGACGAAAATCAGTGGTTCGGTGGGATGATCGAGCTTTTGCCGCTTTGAAGTCAGCCCTGTGTGGGTCACCAATTTTGGTGATACCCGACTTCAAGAGGGAGTTCATGGTACAAATAAATGCTTTCGAAGTAGGCCTCGGTGCTGTACTGTCTCAGGAAGTCAACAGAGAGGAGCATCCTGTTGTCTTCCTAAGCTGCAAGCTCACCCTAGCCGAAACCCGGCACAGTATAGTGGAGAGAGAGTGCCTGGCTATTAAGTGGGCACTCGAGTCTCTCCGCTACTATTTGTTGGGGAGAAAGTTCTGCCTGGTGACCGACCACTCCCCTCTCCAGTGAGTGAGCCAGGCCAAAGACAGGAATGCCCGGGTCAACAGATGTTTTTTGTCTCTGCAGAACTTTAAGTTCTCGGTAGAACACAGAGCAGGACGGTTGCAGGGAAACGCGGATGCCCTGTCCCAGGTGCATTGTCTAGCGTGTGTCCACCCCCTCAGGGTTCAACAAAGGGGGGGGTATGTGACACAGTGAGGGGTTGTGCCTGGCAAGGCATGTGCGGCTGGGCTGGTTTCCAGCTAGGTGAGGTCAAATACCGGACCGGAGTTTAAGTGCCGGTCCGGGTTTTGGCAGCATCTGGCTGTCCTTAAATAGTCAGCTGGGCTCAGCAGAGATGTCTCTGTTTTTAGGATCTGAGGCTTTGTGCCGTGCTGGAGGACTGAGAGCTGCATGCTGGGGAAACAGCCCACTAAAGCCTGCTGTGGACTACTGGAGGCAGAACATCCAGCAAGGTGACTTCTGTAATATGAACTTTCTATTGTGTGTGAATTACCACCAAGACTGCAAAGTTAGGTGCTGTTTTTTGTAATTGCCTCAAGTTTGAATAAACACTGACGCTTTGAGTTAAGAACTCGTATTTTGCCTCTGTACTGCGCCCGCTTACCCTATCTAGCAGAGCGAAGCCCCACAACACTTACTCAGAGAATGCTGTCAATCACTGATAACACCTCCCCATGTACAACTTTCAGTGACTGACAGCTATATATGTATACACACTTATACAGAGAATGATATCAATCACAGATAACACCTTCCCCATGTACAGCTATCAGTGACTGACTGCTATCTATGTATATGCACATCACCCCAGCCCGCGGCGCCACCTCCTAGCTACTTTATTCACTACACTTGCCTCTGTGTAATCTCGCACAGGCGCACTGGCAGAGGCATCTTCGAGCGAAGTGCACATGCGCCGTCTTCCAGCTCACCTCGTTCGACGATGCCTCTGCCAGTGAGCCTGTGTGAGATTAAGGCACAAATACACAGAGGCAAATCAAGTGAATAAATTAGCTAGGAGGAGGCGCTGGATGGGGGGGGGGGGCTGTGGATAACACTTAGGGGGATCTGTGGATGACATTTATGGGGATCTGTGGTGAATGACACTAATGGGGGATCTGTGGATGACACTTATGGGGATCTGTGGATGAAAATTATGGGGATCTGTGGACACTTATGGGGGATCTGTGGATGACACTTATGGGGGATCTGTGGATGACACTTATGGGGGGATCTGTGGATGACACTGATGGGGATCTGTGGATGACACTGATGGGGATCTGTGGATGACACTGATGGGGATCTGTGGATGACACTTATGGGGATCTGTGGATGACACTTATGGGGGATCTGTGGATGACACTTATGGGGGATCTGTGGAAGACACTTATGGGGGATCTGTGGATGACACTTATGGGGGATCTGTGGATGACACTTATGGGGGATCTGTGGGTGACACTTATGGGGGATCTGTGGATGACACTTATGGGGGATCTGTGGGTGACACTTATGGGGGATCTGTGGATGACACTTATGGGGGATCTGTGGATGACACTTATGGGGGATCTGTGGATGACACTTATGGGGGATCTGTGCATGACACTAATGGGGATCTCTAGATGACACTGATGGGGATCTGTGGATGACATGGTATGTAGCTGGAGGGAGAAAACGTGACCTTACCACAATGAAGGGTACAGTCTGTATAAATAGGTGGCCAAAAAAAAAGGGGCGGCCCAAAGGGTGTGGTCAATAGGCAAAGTCAAGGGGGGCGGCAAAATTAGCTTTTGCCTGAGGTGGCAAAAGTCCTTGCACCAGTCCTGAACGCAGTCAATAACAACTACTGCTGCATGCTACTCTACAGGAGAAGTTGTCCAGAAAGCTCTGTGCTTTCTTTCAGGCAATTCTTTTTACTTTCTAGTTCAAATTTAAGAGGAAAGAGCAAACACAAAGAAGAAAGCTGGATAATTACAGTGATAGTGTTAGGCTACTTTCACACTCACGTTTGGTGCAGATCCGTCATGGATCTGCACAGACGGATTAGTTCAGATAGTGCAAACGTCTGCATCTGTTCAGAACGGATCCGTTTGTATTATCTGTAACATAGCCAAGACAGATCCGTCTTGAACACCATTGAAAGTCAATGGAGGACGGAGCCAAACTGATGCATTCTGATCAGATCCTTTTCCATTCAGAATGCATTAGGGCAAAACTGATCCGTTTTGGACCGCTTGCGAGAGCCCTGAACGGATCTCACAAACGGAAAGCCAAAACGCCAGTGTGAAAGTAGCCTTAATCCTCAGCTTTTGTCTTTCTATGATAGGCTTGAAACTATTTGCTGATGTTCAGGATGCATCTTGCCAGTTGGTTTAACCAGCTTGTACAAAGGATTGGGTCTTTGCACCCACTAGCTACTTTGGTATGTCAAGGCTCTTATATTGTTTTTCTTTCATAAAGAACGACTAAAGGAATATTTGATAATAGATATTCAGCCATGCATTTAAACACATGGCATATATCGGTTTCTTGATGCACACAGAGGTAACTAGGAGCAACACACTATATGTGCAGGGTGTGCAGGGTTTTCTATCCTGAATATAGATGCCCATACGGCATAGGTAGGTAGGACCTGTCTGACTAAGACCACCTTGGCGCGGGTAGACTGGCACAGATGTGTTTTGATCATAATATATTGGCTGAGAGTCTCAGATTTTATTATTAGAGTGAGTCCATATATTATGTTTGCATCCATTGTTTTAGTGCATTATTTTCCAAGATTTTTTAAATGTAGCCATGCGTATCCGCATATTTACTATCATATTGAGGAGGATGTTTTGTATCTTTTTCTGTGATTTTTGATTAGTCTTGAAGGAGTGGCACCTTCAGGTGTGAATGTGCTTCTATCTTGGGAGCATTCTTGTGCACTTTTGCCCCTCCTATCTAGCAGGTGGTATATATAGCTGTACGTGCTCCTCCTCATTGGTTGCTGATGTACACAGAGGTAGCTAGGAGTGCAGGGTCTGCTTTCCTGAACTTAGATGCCCAACGACATAGGTAAGCTTAGAGTAGGACCTGCCTGAGTGAGACCACCTTGGCGCAGGTAGGCGGGCACAGCTGTTTTTTGATCAAATTATATTGTCTGAGAGTCTCTGACTTTATCATATCAGAGTGAGGGCTTAATCCATATATTATGTTTGTATCTACTGTTTTAGTGCATTATTTTCCGTAACTTTATAAGTGTAGCCATGCACATCCGCATATTTACTATCATATTGTGCAGGATCTTTTGTATCTTTTTCCGTGATTTTTCATTAGTCTTGAAGGAGTGGCACCTTCAGGTGTGAATGTGCTTCTATCTTGGGGGTAGCATTCTTGTGCACTTTTGCCCCTCCTATCTAAAAGGCGACCTTGATTAGGTGGTACATATAGGTGTGTGTGCTCCTCCTCTCATTTGTTGCTGGATGCACATAGAGGTGACTAGGAGCAGCACACTATATGTGCAAGGTGTGCTCTCCTGAATGTAGATACCCAATGGCATAGGTAGGTTTAGAGTAGGACCTGCCTAACTGAGACCACCTTGGTGCGGGTAGGCGGGCACAGATGTGTTTTGATCACAAATATTGGCTGAAAGTCTTGGATCTTATCATATTAGAGTGAGGGCTTAGACCATTTTCAGTGATTTTATATTGTACAGTAGTACAGAGGCAGGGTATATATCAATTGTCCCGTTTAGAACTTAGTAATCACACAATACAGGCTGTTGTTATCGATATATACACATATATATATATATATATATATATATATATATATATACTGTATATAATTATATCTTTTTTTTGCACCTGGAGTTTACCTTCAAGAATATCTTAAGAATTCGCTATCAATTCTAAAGCTAGGTGGACCTATGACAGTTGTGCTCAGCCAGTTGATTTTTTTGTAGAGCTGGACACAACTGACAGATGTGTATGTTCTCTTTAGTATATACAGTAGGTCTGGTGTCTATAGAATTATTTCTGTGAACAGAAAAACTTAGCATGTAACATTTTTCTGTCTAGTGCTATTTGACATTCGGCATCAAAACTGGTGCCTCGTATGTATAGAAATTATTACAGTTCTAGCTTTAGTATCTACCGTTTTCTGGGCAGGATTGCCAGATATACAGTATGTGATTATTTGAATTCATTTTAGTATTAATTGTATTGTGTGACAACAAGGAATTCATATACAGGAAGCAAGTTATTCTTAAAGGGAAATAAGAATGATTGCACTGTCATCTCCCATCTATTTATAGAGAGAATAGATATTTTATTGTTCTCCTCTGTCATCCCATGGTTCTGTGCTTGTCCTGGTGAAACTGGAACAATTCTATTCAATGGGAACCTCATTTGTCATAGTCCATATTTCTGTGTAGACAAGACACAGGAAAGGACTATGGATCCCACAGAATGACCCAGTCATCCATTTTTACGTGTATTCACTAGATAAACTTACTGTAAGTGCATTAGAAACTAGTCATGATTAAAGGTATTTATTAATTTGTATGTAGAGTGTAAATTTGGATAAGAGTTTCCCTTACATTCAAAGTAAGGGGATGCCAAATGTGTTAATGTTCAATATCTCTTTGTTTTTTAATTCTGTTTGATGTGCCAGCCCACATAGATAACTGCTAATATGCCACTTACCTATATAACCTTACGTCACTACATTTAGAGGATTTTTAATTTGTCCCTAATGCTATGTATGGATGCAGTGGCGGAGCTATTGGGGAAGCAGGGGAAGCGACTGCTTCAGGGGCCGAGCTCAGTAGGGGCACGGGAGCAGTAGCAGGGGTGTGGCTAGCAGAGCTGTATTTCTAATATTGTAATTTTTTTTCAGTTATTTTATTTTACATTTCCCGTCTCTCCCTGGCTGGGGAAGGGGCGTCGTGACACTGCGCAATGAAACAAGAGGAGAGGAGAGAGAGGGATTCTACTACCTCTGCGCTGCTGCACTGTGTTTTCCGATTGGTGGAGCAGCAGGGAGCCGAAGCTGCTGCTCCACCAATCGTTTCAAGTAACACTTCAGTCATAAACAGGGCCCGCTCCCAGACTCCTAGAAGCTCCAGGTGGACCCTGGATCTGACCGTCTGCGCGCCTGCCCGCCTGGCAGGCTGTCTCTCTTACCTGTCCACCCGCCTCACTTGTAGTGCCAGCTGACCTCCTGCTCAGCCCTCTGAGCATCGCTGAAGCTTGCCTGCCAGCCAATGCTGCCGACCTTCAGACTCACTGCCAGCCTGACCAACAATGGTGAGTCTGTGCCCCCTGCCCTGTACTATGCCCCCTATGCTGTATTCTGCCTCCTGCCCTGTACTATGTCCCCTATGCTGTATTCGCCCCCCTATGCTGCAATGTGTGTGCCCCCATGCCCTGTACCGCACACCCTATGCTGTATTGTGCCCCCGTCCTGTACTGTACCCCCTATACTGTATTGTGCCGCCTGCCCTGTACTGTGCCCCCTATGCTGCACTGTGTTTGCCCCCTGCCCTGTACTGTGCCCGCTATGCTGTTCTGTGCCCCCTACCTTGTACTGTGTCCCCCTATGCTGCATTGTGTCCCCCCCTGCCCTGTACTGTATTCCCATGCTATATTGTGCCCAACTGTCCTATACTGTACCTCCTATGCTGTATTGTGCCCCCTGCCCTATACTGTACCGCCTATGCTGTATTGTGCCCCCTCCCCTGTACTGTGCCCCCTATGCTGTACTGTGCCGCCTGCCCTGTACTGTGCCCCCTGCCCTCTACTGTGCTCTATACCCTGCTATATGCCCCATTATAATACCCTGTATGATGCACATTATAGGAGCGTAAGGGGATACCCCTGTACTATGCCTCCTCACCTCTACTATGCCCTCTTATACCCTATACTGTGCCTAATAACCTGTACTATGCCCTCATACCCTGCATTTTGCCCCCTTACCATAGCCCCTAATCATACCATGTACTGTGCCCTCTTATACTCTATACTGTGCCCTTGGTCACATACTGTACTGTGTCCCCTTATACCCTGTTATCCAGTCACTGTATGGCGGTGTTATCTAGTCACTGTATGGCGGCGTTATCCAGTCATTGTATGGCGGCGTTATCCAGTCACTGTATGGTGGTGTTATCCAGTCACTGTATGTCGGTGTTATCCAGTCACTGTATGGTGGTGTTATCCAGTCACTGTATGGCGGTGTTATCCAGTCACTGTATGGCGGTGTTATCCAGTCACTGTATGACGGTCTTATCCAGTCACTGTATGGCACTGTTATCCAGTCACTGTATGGCGGTGTTATTCAGTCATTGTATGGCGGTGTTATTCAGTCACTGTATGGTGGTGTTATCCAGTCATGATATGGAGCTATAACGTTACAGTGTTTTGTTATCCAGTCATGGTATGAGCTATTATCCAATATGGTGGTATTATTTAGTCTCTATATGTTGGTGATTATATAGTTACTAAATCTATTATTATTTGAGTGGTAGGGCTAATATCTTTACAGTATTTACTGTAGATTCCAGTACATGATACTGTGGCAGGGGCGGGCTGGGACGGGGGGCAGGGAGGAAATTTCCCCCCAGGCCGCCCTAAAGCACGTTAAAAACGGCCGCTGTCTAAGTCTGAGCACCGGAGGACCAGGAAGCGGTGAAGGCTTTGTACTCACCGCTTCCTGGTCCTCGGCTGTCGGCTGTGCAGGGCTGTGCACAGGTGTAAGGCGCTCTGTGACGTCACGCTGTGCGCAGCCTTGCACAGCCGACAGCAGAACGCTTTGGAGGAGAGGTGCGGCAGGCCGTCAGCGTCCAGGAGCAGGAAAAGTGGCTTATTTTTATTTTATATTTAGGCTGATGGACACTGGGGCTGAAGGAGAGGTTGCTGGGGGCTGTTTAGAAGCACTGGGTCCTCATGAGAGGCACTGGGGGGGGGCAGATGAGAGGCACTGGGGGGCAGATGAGAGGCACTGGGGCTGATAAGAGGCACTGGGGGCTGATGGAGAGGCTGCTGGGGGCTGATGAGAGGCATTGGGGGCAGATGAGAGGCACTGGGGGCAGCTGAGAGGCACTTTGGGCTGATGAGAGGCACTGGGGGCAGATGAGAGGCACTGGGGGCTGATGAGAGGCAGTGTGGCCAGATGAGAGGGACTGTTAGCTGAGGTCTGATTAACATTGGGGGTCTGATTGGTGGTCTGACCTGAGATATAATGAAAAACATTTTTTTCTTATTGTCCCCCTCTAAAACCTAGGTGCGTCTTATGGGCCGGTGCGTCTTATAGGGAGAAATATACAGTACTTGCTTGCTCCTCCTCCCGATCTCCCCTGCCCCTTGTGTACGCCGCATGCCGTGACATCACACGGAGGCACTGCAACGCTAGGGTGAGCCCTAGTCTCCGTCCTGAACTGCAGAGCGGTGCCCACTTCCAGCCCTGAGCCCAGCTGCCCAGAGCACTGATCCTGAGCCTGCTGGAGTCTTCAGAACTGGAAGTATTTACAGTAATTCACTGTAAGCTATATTATATATATTACTTGTTTATGTGAGTAAGCGTGCTGGGTGGTTGAAGAAGGGGAGGGATGGAGAAGGGAGAGGAAGGGGTGGATGGAGGGGTTAGTAGTACATTTGTATATTAGTCTTGCTTCATAATATCAAAATCCGTTATAAAACAAGGAAAAGGTGGGCGTAAGATGGTGAGCTAATTCGGTGGTACAGTGGGCCACTTGACTGGATTTGCCCCTCAGGACTAAGGCTGCGAGCCCTCTCCTGGGAGTGAGCCTTGTAGAATACGGTCCACACCACTAATCACCAGGACCAGGCTGTGCTCTTTGCCAGCCTTCTGTACTATAGCATGCAGAACATTGCAGCCTCTCTTCTCTGCCTCTAGTGCTTGGCACTTGGCACTATCATGGCACACTAAGGCCATCACGTTTTGCCATTCGTCTAATGTATACATAAAATGTATATGTTAACAAATGCCTTAGACTGACACAATACAATGGCATCCGTCATAGAGTCCCATTGTAAAAGAAAAATAAATAAATTATACGTTAACATATACGTTTTTTTTAACAGACTTTGCAGCACATTTTGCTTTTGTATCCCTTTTTTCCAATGTATAAATCAAACGAAAGTCAAAAATATGATGTGAACCCTCCCTTACATATGCACACATACGATGCCAGGATAGTCATGGAGGGGGGCCCCATACAAAATTTTGCTGTGGGGCCCAGTTAGTTCTAGCTACGCCCCCCTGTATGGATTCTACCTGCAGTAACTCTAAGGCTAGTTTCACACTGCCGGCAGAAGTTCCAGCAGGCTGATCCTGCAGAGAACAGCCTGCCGGAGCTCTCTGCATTTCGCATTGCCAGATTGTATGACCGGTACCCAGCAAATATGCTAGACCGGACAAATTCTGCATGCAGTGATTTTTGTCTGGCAGATTTCCAGCATTGTCTGCTGCGACACCCAGCTGCAGGTCTGAAAGAAGCCTTAGGCCCCCTGCCCATGACTGTATCCGCCACATGAATCTGCAAAAAAAGAGATACCGGCTGAGTGCGTTCCGCATTTTGAAGATTGGTACGTCTTGCCCTCTGTTAGAAATGCCTATTCTTGTCTGCAACACCCACAAGAACATATTTTTTTTTTCTTTTTTTTGCGGGGCCGAGAAACAGAAATGCAGATGCGGACAGCACACGGAGTGCTGTCGATATCTTTTGCGGCCCTATTGAAATTAATGTGTCGGTATCCAATCCGCAAAATATCTGGATCGGATGTAGACCAAAACTGCGGTCATTTGCATGAGGCCTTAGGTGGATATGCCTACCATCTTTTATTCAGATACATTTAAAAATCAATTGAGAAAGGTGGTAACTAAAAGACGCAAGATTGGGTTGGATGGCCCGCCCCGGATTCCCCCTGTATACCAGCTGGGGGTCGATGTAGATGGCGGTACTCCTAAGTCACTTCAGCCTGCTGCTATTTTCCCTAACAAACCCTGTCTCAGGTTGGGGAAATCTAGCATGGCTGCATGTCGGAGCACTCGCCCTGAAAAGAGCGACCCCCAGTCTCTGGATACCTTGAGCCTGGTCTAAAACATACCCTCACTTTATCTTGCTAAAGTAATTATTGCTGATCTATTCCTACTAGATAGCTTTTTACGCGTTTCGCCTATAACATGCGGCTCTTCAGGAAGCAAGTGTATCTAGTGTCAGCAACGGATTAAGGCAGTGGTGTTTTTCTTATTCTGTTTGATGTGCCAGCCAACATAGATAAGTGTTAATATGCCAATTACCTATTAATGCTGGTGTTAATGCTGAAGACTGTGGTAAATAGAAGCTCAGCAGATCCCTCTGAAAATAATGGAATTTGTTGTGATCAGTTTAATTCTGCTGGACACTATTGTTGTAAATATAGGCTCAGCAGATCACACAGAAAATAATAGGATTTGTTGTGTTCAGTTTTTTTTTTTTCTTGCTGGACACTATTGTTGACAATATAGGCTCAGTAGATCCCAATGAAAAATATTGGATTTGCCGTGATCAGTTTTCTTCTGCTGGACACTTTTGTGATACATATAGGCTCAACAGATCCCACCGAAAATAATGGTATTTGTTTTAATCAGTTTTGTACTGCTTGACACTATTGTAGTAAATATAGGCTCAGCATATCCCCCTGAAAATAATAGGATTTGTTGTGATCAGTTTCATTCTACTGTACTCTTTTGTTGCAAATATAGGCTGAGCAGATCCCACTGAAAATAATAGTTGTTGTGATCAGTCCCTTTTGATGGACACTATTGTAGTAAATATAGGCTCAGCAGATCCCACTGAAAATAAAAGGAGTTGTTGTGATCAGTTCTTTCTGCTGGACACTATTGTAGTAAATATAGGCTCAGCAGATCCCAGTGAAAATAATAGTTGTTGTGATTAGTTTCTTCTGCTGGACACTATTGTAGTAAATATACGCTAAGCAGATCCCAGTAAAAATAATAGATTTTGTTGTGTTCCGTTTTTTTTTGTTTTTTTTGCTGGACACTATTGTAAATATAGGTTCAGTAGATCCCAATGAAAATAATAGGATTTGATGTGATCAGTTTCCTTCTGCTGGACACTTTTGTGATACATATAAGCCAACAGATCCCACTGAAAATAATAGGATTTGTTTTAATCAGTTTTGTACTGCTGGGCACTTCTGTAGTAAATATAAGCTCAGCATATATAGCCATGAAAATAATAGGATTTGTTGTGATCAGTTTCTTTCTGCTGGACACATTTGTTGTAAATATAGGCTCAGCAAATCACTCTGAAAATAACAGGATTTGTTGTTATCGGTCTCCTTCTGCTGGACACATTTGTGGTAAATATAGACTCAGGAAATACCACTGAAAATAATAGGAGTTGTTGTGTTCAGATTCCTTCTGCTGGACACTACTGTAGTAAATATAGGCTCAGCAGATCCCACTGAAAATAAAAGGATTTTTTGTGATCAGTGCTTTCTGCTAAACACTATTGTAGTAAATATAGGCTTTGCAGATCCCAGTGAAAATAGTAGGAGTTGTTGTGATTAGTTTCTTCTGCTGGACACTATTGTAGTAATTATACGCTAAGCAGATCCCAGTAAAAATAATAGGATTTGTTGTGATCAGTTTCCTTCTGCTGGACACTTTTGTTGTAAATATAGGCTCAGCAAATACCGCTGAGAATAATAGGAGTTGTGATTAGTTCCTTCTGCTGTACACTATTGTTGTAAATATAGGTTCAGTAGATCCCAATGAAAATAATAGGATTTTATGTGATCAGTTTCCTTCTGCTGGACACTTTTGTGATACATATAAGCTCAACAGATCCCACTGAAAATAATAGGATTTGTGTTAATCAGTTTCATTCTGCTGTACTATTTTGTTGTAAATATAGGCTGAGCAGATCCCACTGAAAACAATAGGAGTTGCTGTGATCAGTCCCTTTTGCTGGACACTATTGTAGCAAATATAGGCTGAGCAGATCCCACTGAAAATAAAAGGAGTGGTTGTGACCAGTTCCTTCTGCTGGACACTATTGTAGCAAATATAGGCTCAGCAGATCCCCTGAAAATAAAAGGATTTGTTGCAATCAGTTTCTTTCTGCTGGACACTTTTGTTGTAAATATAGGCTCAGCAGATCACTCTGAAAATAATAGGATTTGTTGTGATCAGTCTCCTTCTGCTGGACACTTTTGTGGTAAATATAGGCTCAGCAAATACCACTGAAAATAATAGGATTTGTTGTGATCAGTTCCTTCTGCTGGACACTATTGTAGTAAATATAGGCTCAGCAGATCCCACTGAAAAAAATTGGAGTTGTTGTGTTCAGTTTCCTTCTGCTGGACACTACTGTAGTAAATATAGGCTCAGCAGATTCCACTGAAAATAATAGGATTTGTTGTGGTCAGTTTCTTTCTGCTGGACAATATTGTAGTAAATATCGCCTCAGCAGATCCCATAGAAAATAATAGGAGTTGTTGTGATGAGTTCCTTCTGCTGGACACTACTGTAGTAAATATAGCCTCAGCAGATCCCATAGAAAATAATAGGACTTGTTGTGATCAGTTCTTTCTGCTGGACACTACTGTAGTAAATATAGGCTCAGCAGATCCCACTGAAAATAATAGGAGTTGTTGTGATCAGTCCCTTCTGCTGGACACTTTTGTTGTAAATATAGGCTCAGCAGATCCCACTGAAAATAATAGGATTTGTTGTGGTCAGTTTCTTTCTGCTGGACAATACTGTAGTAAATATAGGCTCAGCAGATCCCACTGAAAATAATAGGAGTTGTTGTGTTCAGTCTCCTTCTGCTGGACACTTTTGTGGTAAATATAGGCTCAGCAAATACCACTGAAAATAATAGGATTTGTTGTGATCAGTTCCTTCTGCTGGACACTATTGTAGTAAATATAGGCTCAGCAGATCCCACTGAAAAAAATAGGAGTTGTTGTGTTCAGTTTCCTTCTGCTGGACACTACTGTAGTAAATATAGGCTCAGCAGATCCCACTGAAAATAATAGGATTTGTTGTGGTCAGTTTCTTTCTGCTGGACAATATTGTAGTAAATATCGCCTCAGCAGATCCCATAGAAAATAATAGGAGTTGTTGTGATCAGTTCCTTCTGCTGGACACTACTGTAGTAAATATAGCCTCAGCAGATCCCATAGAAAATAATAGGACTTGTTGTGATCAGTTCTTTCTGCTGGACACTACTGTAGTAAATATAGGCTCAGCAGATCCCACTGCAAATAATAGGAGTTGTTGTGATCAGTCCCTTCTGCTGGACACTTTTGTTGTAAATATAGGCTCAGCAGATCCCACTGAAAATAATAGGATTTGTTGTGGTCAGTTTCTTTCTGCTGGACAATACTGTAGTAAATATAGGTTCAGCAGATCCCACTGAAAATAATAGGAGTTGTTGTGTTCAGTTTCCTTCTGCTGGACACTACTGTAGTAAATATAGGCTCAGCAGATCCCACTGAAAATAATAGGATTTGTTGTGGTCAGTTTCTTTCTGCTGGACAATATTGTAGTAAATATAGCCTCAGCAGATCCCATAGAAAATAATAGGAGTTGTTGTGATCAGTTCCTTCTGCTGGACACTACTGTAGTAAATATAGGCTCAGCAGATCCCACTGAAAATAATAGGGGTTGTTGTGATCAGTCCCTTCTGCTGGACACTACTGTAGTAAATATAGCCTCAGCAGATCCCATAGAAAATAATAGGACTTGTTGTGATCAGTTCCTTCTGCTGGACACTACTGTAGTAAATATAGGCTCAGCAGATCCCACTGAAAATAATAGGAGTTGTTGTGATCAGTCCCTTCTGCTGAACACTATTGTAGTAAATATAGGCTCAGCAGATGCCACTGAAAGTAATAGAATATCCTAATCCAAAACTCACCATTATTCATGACATTCTATGAAAGTATCCCAGGGTCCACTATAAGGAAAAGGGACCTAACAGAGGCAGGGAGCACTGTGTAGATTACGGTATGTGTAATGTATTATGTAATTATAGTACACTTCTACTGAAGCTTTTCTTGCTGTATAATATGTATGGTTTAAACAATATCCATGCATTTACATAGCTGTAATGGGATGTATTTTGTAGCTACCTTTGATTTGCCTACAGGTCTAAAACTATGCAGCAACTTCCCAATGAAATACATTCATCTCTCTCATGTGTGTTCCCTCTAGTTAAAGCAGTGCTCTTCAGAGTACATTCAAATCTTAATTGTAGGCAGGTTACACCATATACTGGGACATATGCAATAAGGAGATCGTACAGAAGAATATAGTATGAGTATGTATACCTGTAAGTGCATGAATGCTGCAGTCTGAAATTGTAAGAAAGTCTGCAATACAAAATGTCTTCGACTATTATATACAGTGAAATAACAGAATATGCACTGTATATGGTGAATATGAAAATACACGATATATTTATTATATTATTACAAGTAAGCACCAAGTGTAAAACTACATGAAATGGTGTGTTTGTGAGATTATTCTACAGTGGCAGTAGTTGCATATGCCATTATGTATTGATGTCCTATGTGTTATGTTCTCTTGCTTTTTGGTAGATGTATCATATTCTCAGTGCAGTCTTCTGGAATACATACATGTTTGCTGTGCAACGGATTAGCTGTTTTCCTATATAAAGAAAGGCTGATAGCTTTGCCAATAAAACCTGTTTTCTTCATAATGAGATGCAGAAGAGATACAAGCAGAGTCTTCCAGATAGATATATTGTATCCAGACTATCCCTGACTGTACCTTACACCTATACATTACATATATTATCTGGCATTATAAAATATAAACCGCTTACTGTGGAGTACAAGGTGTGGACACTTCTCGTCATCAATCCTTATATTTATTGTATAAAGAAGAAATCAAATGGAATCAAGAAATCCGAATTTAAGAATATTCCTATTTATTCAAATTTATTGCATATCACATCATCGCCAGCATAGATCAAGGTGAGTAGGTTACAATTCTACAGATCAATAAACTGAATATAGTGTTACATACAACACAAGGCGAAAATCCAGTATACCAAGAAAAAAATGATTGAGATATAGAAAGAGAGAGAGCGAGAGAGAGAAGTAGATAGATATAGACAGATAGATATTAATTATGAGATAGAGAAATAGATAGATATAGATAGACAGATAGATAGATAGATAGATAGATATATAGATAGATAGATAGATAGATAGATCTATAGATAGATAAATAGATATGAGATAGATATAGACAGATATATAGGTAGATAGGAGATAGATAGCTAGAGAGAGAGAGAGATATGAGAGAGAGATAGAACATAGATAGATAACTAGATGATAGATAAATAGATAGATATGAGAGAGATAGAACATAGATAGATAGATAGATAGATAGATAGATAGATAGATAACTAGATGATAGATAAATAGATAGATATGAGAGAGATAGAACATAGATAGATAGATATGAGATAGATAGATAGATAGATAGATAGATAGATAGATAGATAGATAGATAGATAACTAGATGATAGATAAATAGATAGATATGAGAGAGATAGAACATAGATAGATAGATATGAGATAGATAGATAGATAGATAGATAGATAACTAGATGATAGATAAATAGATAGATATGAGAGAGAGAGAGAGAGAGAGAGAGAGAGAGATAGAACATAGCTAGCTAGATAAATAACTAAATGATAGATAAATAGATAGATATGTGAGAGATAGAACATAGATAGATAACTAGATGATAGATAAATAGATAGATATGAGAGAGAGAGAGAGAGAGAGAGAGAGAGAGAGAGAGAGAGATAGAACATAGCTAGCTAGATAAATAACTAAATGATAGATAAATAGATATGTGAGAGATAGAACATAGATAGATAACTAGATGATAGATAGATAGATAGATAGATAGATAGATAGATAGATAGATAGATAGATAGATATGAGAGAGAGAGATAGATACTAGATGACTAGATGATAGATAAATAGATAGATATGAGAGAGAGCGATAGATAACTAGATGGTAGATAGATAGATAGATAGATAGATAGATAGATAGATAGATAGATAACTAGATGCTAGATAACTAGATAGATATGAGAGAGAGAGGGATAGAACATAGCTAGATAGATAACTAGATGGTAGATAGATATGAGAGAGAGAGAGATAGATAGATACTAGATGATTGATAGATAGATAGATAGATAGATAGATAGATAGATAGATATGAGAGAGAGAGAGAGAGAGAGAGAGAGAGAGAGAGAGCGAGCGATAGATAGATAGATAGATAGATAGATCTCTATACTTTGCTATCCATGTGAGCTTTTAGACTCGGTATCATAAGGTTCATTAGATGATGTACAGCCAATACATGTAGAGGACATGTAGAGCCAATAATACAGTCTTATTTACCGCCAGGATTTTACATCTACATATTTTAGCCTCACAAATCCTAAGGCGCCTGGCACCCAGTAGGTGAGCGGTACCTCCAGCTTTATGTGCGGTGCTATTCATCTAATTGAAGATAGATGGCGCTATACCAGGCTGGGTCACGCAGGTGCCGCGCGGTTTGGAGGTGCAGGTACCTCTATGGGATCATATAGTGTTATTAATACCGTTAGGAAATTGGTATAGAATGTGAATGAGCAGCTATAAGAAAGACAGATGCCTAGTCACACAGGGGCAGATATCTGGGACTGTTAGAACTGGAACCTGAAGGCTTCATACATTCAAGCTCAGCGCTATCACAGGGGATTCTCCCAGATATTAGGTATATAGGTGTTCATTCACATACTGCGCTGCGTGCCTGTGCATACAGTCTCTGTGATCACTGGAATGCACTGTTCTTCACTTTCTGCAATAGAAATCACTAGACTCGGTAGTAATAATATTATGGCAAAATGTTATTTATTGCCATATGTAACGTACATAGAAAGCTAACGCCGCTGTGTGTACAGTTACCTATCGGCTATAATATAATACATTCTGTACAGTGACATAAAACTACATAAAACAGAACGAACATAGAAACCGGGCACAGGAAACACACCTTTCTTTCTTTATTTTTCTATCCTTCTTTCTCTTTTTTTGCCCTTTTCTTTTCTTTCTTTCTCTTTTTTCTTTTGTTCCTTCTCTTTTCTTTCTTTCTGTCTTCTTTTTTTCTCTTCCTTTCTTTCCGTTTTTCTTTCTCCATACATATTTGTAGCAGTAGTATGTGTGTGTATATATATATATATATATATATATATACACACAGATAATTATATAAAATTAACTGCAGCTAGTAAATACATATAACATGATGTAAACGGTATAGAATATATACCTATTTGTACTAGTTGTATGTATATATATATATATATATATATATATACAGTTTCTGTGTATTTCTATGATCTAGATATTTCCAGCATTGTGTAGGTAGATTTCCAGCCTCACATGACGGTTTATTTGCAGTGTAATAACTATTTATTGCACACTGCATTTCTATGACTTCTATAGAAGTATGATTAGATATTACTGGTCTACTGCTAGTGTTATTTTTGTGCCACTTTGTACTATTTGTGGCATGGTATAAATGGGCTATACAATATATTATTATGTGAAATGTATAGTATTGGGTCATTCGTCCCTTATTATTTCCAGGACAGAGTTCTGGTGATGTACATGGTGTTTTATGACCCTGGCTGTAATACATGACTATTGGTGACAGTATGTGGCTGCAGTACATTCTTATTTCTAGCACCACGTGGGAGCATACTGTTATACTGGATTATGATTATTTCTGTATATGGTTTATATGTGTATTCTTACTAGCAGTCAGTTACAATGACATGCACTGCGGCATAGCTCATATGTATGGTATATACTATACTGGTATTTCCAGCATGTAAATAGTATATCTATTCTATCATTTCTACAAAAGCCGGTAAAATGATTTGCTTTACTGTATTTTACTCAACTCCCCAGAAGTATCCCCAGACTCTAATGAAGAACATCTAGCAAATCCTGCTGAATAATTTATGCAGTCCTGAATCTCTATGCAAATCAGCAGCTTCCATGTATAATGAGGTCACGTGGTGCAGCCAGCCAGACAAGCAGCGGTCGGAGGCATTTGCATATTACAGCTCCTAAGAATTAACTCCTTCCCACCTGAGTGCAGGACTCGGAGATAAATGATTCAGATGGGAGCCTCATCCAGTAGATGTGTCAGGATATATTCTATACATGGCCGCTGACTATTAACAGTGGGTGTAAGGGCTGCAATCACTTCTCAAGGTCACTCCGAGAGAAAACAACATTTTTACCGGGGGTGGAAGAGAGGATTATCTGTAATGGGCGCTTCTCGGAGAGGGGTGGGGGCTGGCAGTGAACATGTCAAAATGACAGTTATAGCAGTCCCGTGTAGATAATTATTTCTAACACTGGACTACATGACAAGAAGGAAGCCCCACTGTATATGTGTGTGTATATATCATGTATTTAATGCTGTCAGACAGTGCCAGATATATTGTGCCTGCAGAAAGGATGCGCCATGTATTACTAGCCACATCTGCACATAGTATGTACAGCATTACATACAGTATCCACCACTGCCACTGGATACAGAGCTGTCCGTGGTGCTGAAGGCCGGCGGCCAAACCTGTGTCCTGCTTATGAGAGAGAGATATAGACAGGCAGATATATAGATAGATAGAAATGACATTAGATAAATAGATAGATAGACAGGCAGCTAGATATATAGAATAGATAGTTAGATAGACAGATAGCTATTATAATAGATAGATAGATAGATAGATAGATAGATAGATAGATAGATAGATATAGACAGGTATATAGATATATAGAATAGATAGACGGGGGATAGATAGATAGATAGATAGGGGATATATATATATATATATATATATATATACATATAGAATAGATAGATAGAATAGATAGATATTGGATTAGATAAATAGATAGATAGACAGGCAGATAGATATATAGAATAGATAAATAGTTAGATAGACAGATAGATATATTATATTATATTAGATAGATAGATATTATATTAGATAGATAGATAGATATAGGACAGGCAGATAGAGATATAGATAGATAGATAGATAGATAGATAGGGATATATAGATACTGTAGGTAGACAGAAATGGATAGAAAAAATATATAGACAGGTAAAAAAGGAAAGGCAGGTATACTATAGAAAGCCATACAGAAATTAGAGAGTGAATATATAAATAGATAAAAATAAAATAGAGAGAATATATAGATATATAATAAAATGGATAGATAGATAATGGATGATTGATAGATGATAGATAGATAATAGATATAAAATAAAATGGATAGATAGATAATAGATAAATAGAAGATAGATAGATAGATAGATAATAGATAGATAGATAGATAGATAGATAGATAGATAGATAGGGGATGGATAGATAGATAGATGATAGATAATAGATAGATAAATAGATGATAGATAGATAATTGATAGATAATTGATAGATAGATAATAGATAGATAGATAGATAGATAATAGATATATGGTAGATAATAGATAGATAGATAGATGATAGATAATAGATTGATAAATAGATGATAGATAGATAATTGATAGATAGATAGATAGATAATAGATAGATAGATATATAATAGATATATGGTAGATAATAGATAGATAGATAGATAGATAGATAGATAGATAGATAGATAGATAGTAGATGAAAGTCTCTCCTGCGCGGAGGGGTTAATGGTGGGAGAAGTAACCTGCATTAGAATGGGCATGCTGCTGACCTATCCCGGGGAGTGACGTCAGGACGCAGCACTGCGTGGAGGAGAAACCAAAAAAAGGGGATTTTTCCCTTCTGTCCTTCTCCATTTCCGAAATGGATGTGCAGATGAACCCGGGGATGTAGGTGGAGCAGGCTGCGGAAGCTCATGGAAGGTACGGGCATAGCGCCCATTACAGACACAGGGGGCGTCTAGTGGGGAGGCAGAGAAGGTTAATGGGGCGCAGCATGTAGTGTGCCAGCATCCCATGCATGGACTATTGTATACTGCCAGCACATACTGATGCATCTGCCAGGGACGCCGCTGTCTGCCCAGAGGACGCCTCTGCTTCTCATGCCCTGTACGCCCACTGCACCTCATCAGCTGCCAGGGCAGATCCCTCATCCCGATTCATCTCGGCTGTCAACTGCTAGAACTACCTGTGTCCGCACTATGCCTGTGTCTAACCAGCTGTCTCTGCACCAGCAAGGTATCACCACATCTCACTGCATTTGTGTGCAGCAACAGTCACTGCCCATCACTGCATGCCAGCATCTATTCACTGCACATCACTGCATGCCAGCATCTATTCACTGCACATCACTGCATGCCAGCATCTATTCACTGCATGTCAGCATCTATTCACTGCACGACTGCATGTCAGCGGCTATTCACTGCATATCACTGCATGCCAGCATCTATTCACTGCACATCACTGCATGTCAGCATATATTTACTGCATGTCAGCATCTATTCACTGCATGTCAGCGGCTATTCACTGCACATCACTGCATGCCAGAGGCTATTCACTGCACATCACTGCATGCCAGAGGCTATTCACTGCACATCACTGCATGCCAGCATCTATTCACTGCATGTCAGCAACTATTCACTGCACGACTGCATGTCAGCGGCTATTCACTGCACACCACTGCATGTCAGAGGCTATTCACTGCACATGACTGCATATCAGCATCTATTCACTGCACATGGCTGCATATCAGCGTCTATTCACTGCACATGACTGCCCATTGCCCGCTAATAAATGCACATGACTGCATGTCAGCCCTCTAATCACTGCACATTACTGCATGCCAGCCATCTAATCACTGCACATTATTGCATGTCAGCCATCTAATCACTGCACATTACTGCATGTCAGCCATCTAATCACTGCACATGACTGCATGTCAGCAATCTAATCACTGCTTATTACTGCATGTCAGCCATCTAAATCACTGCACATGAATGCATGTCCGCACTCTAACACTGCACATTACTGCATGTCAGCCCTCTAATCACTGCTCATTACTGCATGTCAGCCATCTAATCACTGCACATGATTGCATATCAGCAGTCTAATCACTGCACATGACTGCATGCCAGCCATCTAATCACTGCTTATGACTGCATGTCAGCCATCTAATCACTGCATGTCAGCCCTCTAATCACTGCTCATTACTGCATGTCAGCCATCTAATCACTGCTCATTACTGCATGTCAGCCCTATAATCACTGCTCATTACTGCATGTCGACCCTCTAATCACTGCACATGACTGCATGTCAGCCCTCTAATCACTGCACATGACTGCATGTCAGCAGTCTAATCACTGCATGTCAGCCCTCTTATCACTGCATGTCAACCCTCTAATCACTGCACATTACTGCATGTCAGCCAACTAATCACTGCACATTACTGCATATCAGCCCTGTAATCACTGCACATTACTGCATGTCAGCCCTCTAATCATTGCACATTACTGTACCTCAACCACCCAATCACTGCATATAACTGCACTTCCACCACCTAATCACTGGACATTATTGCATCTCAACAACTTAATTACTGCACATTAATGAACCTCAGCCACCTAATCCCTGCACATTACTGCACCCTAATCACTGCACATTACTGCACCTCAACACTGCCCATTACTGAACCTCAACCACCCATCAGCCCTCTAATCACTGCACATTACTGCATGTCAGCTCTCTAATCATTGCACATTACTGTACCTCAACTACCCAATCACTGCATATAACTGCACTTCCACCACCTAATCACTGGACATTATTGCATCTCAACAACTTAATTACTGCACATTAATGAACCTCAGCCACCTAATCCCTGCACATTAATGAACCTCAGCCACCTAATCCCTGCACATTACTGCAACTCAACCACCTAATCACTACACATTACTGCACCTTAACCACTGCACATGACTGCATGTCAGCCCTCTAAGCACTGCACATGACTGCATGTCAGACATCTAATCACTGCACATGACTGCATGTCAGCGGTCTGATCACTGCACTTTACTGCATGTCAGCCCTCTAATCACTGCACATTACTGCATGCCAGCTATCTAATAACTGCACACTGCTGCACCTAAACCACCTAATAACTACACATTACTGCACCTCAACCACCTAAACACTGCACCTCAACCATCTACCAACTGCACATTACTGCACCTAAACCACCCAATCACTGCACATTACTGCACCCCAACCACCTTATCAGTGCACCTAACTGCTTGTCAGCCATCTAATCACTGCACATTACTGCATGTCAGCCATCTAATCACTGCACATTGCTGCATCTAAACCACTTAATGACTGCACATTACTGCACCTCAACCCCTAATCACTGCATACCAACCACCTACTAACTGCACCTCAACCACCTAATTACTGCACGTTGCAGCATGCCAGTCATTTAATCACTGCCCATTACTGCATGTCAGCCATCTAATCACTGCACATTGCTGCATATAAACCACTTAATCACTGCACATTACTGCACCTCAACCACGTAATCACTGCACCTCAACCATCTAATTACTGCACATTACAGCATGTCAGCCATTTAATCACTGCATGTCTGCCATCTAATCGCTGCACAGTACTGCATGTCAACCATCTAATCACTGCACAGTACTGCATGTCAGACATCTAATCACTGCACAGTACCACATGTCAGCCATCTAATCACTGCACATTACTGCACCTTAAACACCTAATCACTGCACCTCAACCACCTAATTACTGCACATTACAGCATGTCAGCCATTTACTCACTGCACATTACTGCATGTCAGCCATCTAATCACTGCACATTGCTGCACCTAAGCCACTTAATGACTGCACCTCAACCACCAAATCACTGCATATTACTGCACCTCAACCACCTACTCACTGCACATTACTGCACCTCAACCACCTAGTTACTGCATGTTACAGCATGCCAGCCATTTAATCACTGCCCATTTCTGCATGTCAGCCATCTAATCACTGCACAGTACTATATGTCAGCCATCTAATCACTGCACATTGCTGCATATAAACCACTTAATCACTGCACATTACTGCACCTCAAACACCTAAACACTGCACCTCAACCATCTAATTACTGCACATTACAGCATGTCAGCAATTTAATCACTGCATGTCCGCCATCTAATCACTGCACAGTACTGCATGTCAGACATCTAATCACTGCACATTTCTGATCATAAACCACTTAATTACTGCACCAAACACCTAATC
Organism: Bufo gargarizans; assembly: GCF_014858855.1. Lineage (NCBI taxonomy): Eukaryota > Metazoa > Chordata > Amphibia > Anura > Bufonidae > Bufo > Bufo gargarizans. The sequence goes on along the minus strand of NC_058080.1, from coordinate 385,157,933 downwards.
ACTGCACCTCAACAACCTAATCACTGCACATTACAGCGTGTCAGCCATTTACTCACTGCACATTACTGCATGTCAGCTATCTAATCACTGCACATTACTGTATCTCAATCACCTAATCACTGCGCATTATTGCACCTCACTCATCCAATTACTTCATATTATCTCTGAACACCCCATGGTCTTCCACCCACTGAGCTCTGTATATTTCGCTGCACTCACTGGACCCCGGAAGCTTTGTAGCGTTCTGCTCACTGCCCAGTGTGTGCGGTCCCAGCTCAGCTCACTGCACTGGCAGCACTTACTGGATTCTCCTCCTCTCCATACAGTGCTCTCTCATGTGTGGTGGCTCCTCTGGAGCAGCGCTGGTTGCTCGCTACCCCAGCAGTAGCAGCATCACTTGTCTTCTCTTCAGCTATTGCTTCTTCTCTTCCACCCAGATCGCTGGGATTCCAGATGGGACCTGGACATGTCAGTTCATCAGTGGGATATCCAGTGGTCTTCTTCTTCCAGCATGGATACTTTAAAAGTGAGCTTGGATGATAGCCCAGTGTCTTGTACTGCACCTGCTGGATCATGGACACTACTTGGAGGTGTCAGAGAAGTTCTAATGTGTACATGGCTGCTTGAAGGATATATTCTAGCCCTCTCCTGGAGGTAAATGGGATCTCATAAGTTATTCCTATGCCATTGATCGGGGGTAACGAAAAGGCGTGAATAAAAAGCAGAGTAGATCATGCAGAGGCCACACAATAGATATCACAATGAATGGGAGCTCTCATAGGATTTCTGCACACGTCTGCAGAGGCACCGAAGCCCCGACGTATCTTGTGGGAGAAAACAAGTGCAAGACATCACATTATTACAACTAAGTTAACAGAGGGATTATCCACCCTCCCCCACCCTGTCTCCTATGCACCAGACTGGGGAGCACTTCCATCAGCTCCTGCCTGACCAAAGCTCACAGCCGACCATGCAGGAGGCAGGCAGACCTTCCAAGATCTCTGTGTTTATTCTCTTGAGAAGAAAGGATGGAGACTAGGAAGCCATTCTACACAAGTAAGTGTGTCTCTTATTATCTGTGAGCCTTAATTCATAGGACTGGATTGGATGTCATATTTCTTCTTCTTATACCTTACCTAGCAAAGCATTCTGTGAGATAGCTACCTATATATCTATCTATTTATATATCTATCAATATTTCATTAAATATATTTCATGTTTATGTGCATATATTTGTTCCCATTCATTCAAACTAGCAGAACATTTTGCTAGATAGAAAGATAGATATATTAGATTTATATATGTGATATATATATATATATATATATATATATATATATATTCTCTATGTGTGTATAATATATTCTATCTACATATATATGTATTTATTCCCAGACATGCATATACATATATATAAATATAATAATGTATATTGTCAAGTACAAAAAGTCCAAGTCCATATACCCCAGGGCTGCACATGCCCTGCTATAGGCTCCCACCCCCTGCTACTCTTTTCAGCCTGGCCTTGCACTAATGACCCATTCTTCTTGTTATCAGAAGACAAACTTCATAACAAAACGTTTACCATGCAAGACAAACAGTTGCAGGCTTGTTTTGAAGCCTGGGAAAATGCCCTGAGTGCAGTGGAGTCCAGCCTATTCAGTGCAGACCCTCTGCCTCAAGAGACCCTCTCCCCCCCCCCCCAGACATCATTGTCATGCTAATTGGACAAACTGAACTTGATTTTGAATCCCCTCTCTATTTTGGGCTGTGGGAAAAAAAATGGAGAAGCTACAGTGAGAAATAAATGAATCAGACCTTCCTTGTAGTCAACATACAAAAGGGGCATTCTGCCAGACTTAACTTTTTAAAGACTAACACTAACACTAGCCTAAGCCTGGTCCTGCATATATTATCTACAGTAAGTACACACTCCAATGGCAAAAGAATATTCATTCATACCTGCCCAGTATAACTACCTGCTTCATATATATATATATATATTTTTTTTTATCTGATTCCAAATTTAACATTTTTTTTTTAACATTATTCTATTCTGTTAATATATTTTTTTAGCTGTATTTTGTGAGTCATATTACTGTGTGTGAACATGGCATGTCCTGAGAGCAGGTGTATTTTGTAAATTGTGTCTAATAATAACAATAATAATAATTATAATGTATTGTACTACATTGTATGTATAAATATGTATTTTTAAATGTTGCCAATTTTAATACGATACATGTATTTGGATAAAATATCAGTACACAGTAAATCATAACCTAAATATGTGATTATATGTGTGTATATTTTTACCTCTTAATTGTCAGGATAATTTTGAAAAAAATTAAATTTATATATATATATATATATATATATATATTATTTTTTAAATATTTTTAGTTTTTCTTTAAATTATAATTATTATGTAAGTATATAGCAGTAGTATCAGCAGTAGTAGTGAATTCTGTAAAATAGAAACTCAACTCTGTAACATCAGCACACACAGACATACTGTAATTTCCTTTAACAAATAATGCACACATTGCTATCTGTATTTTAATTGTATTTGTCAAAATGAATACTATAATGCTAATCCTAAATTTCATATATATATATATATATATATATATATATATATATATATATACACACACTCGTACATACCAGTAAGTTAATATTAACAAACATGTGTAGGTAGGTTTAAATTTTAAATTTGGTGCATGTGTTTGATTCCAAATACTATAAAACATTGAACATCATCTTTTGTTTTGTAGATTCAAAATTCATGAGGACATTTTAAAGAGGATAAGGTAAGATCACATATGTTGTGATGAAATTGCAGATTGATGAAGACTGCAAAGTACATTTCCTTTATTTGCTTATTTGTTCTGAATGGCACGCAACATATTTTGTTTAGGGGATATATGGGGAACCATAACATGAAATAGAGGTTTTCCCATATGAATTCTAGCATCTTTATTTTCCTCAAATGAATACAAAATACTAAAATGGTTATATATATATATATATATATATACACACACACACACACAGGATGTGTCTGTAAATGTATAAAAGATTACAATATTACTAAATGCCTGTCTTCTATACATGTCCAATTTGAGATATTATATCACATTTAATCAGTTATTAATAAACGGCATTATGTACAGATATTAAAAAGGTGAGATAGATTATATAGATAGACAGATAGATAAATAATAGATAGATATGATATAGAAGGTAGATAGATAGATCTAATATAGAAGATAAATATTAGATATGAGATAGATATATGATAGATATGATATAGAAGATAAATAGATACAAGATAGATAGCTATTAGATATGAGATAGATAGATAGATGATGGATTGATAGATAGATAGATAGATAGCTATGATATAGAAGGTAGATAGATATATGATAGATATGAGATAGAAGATAAATAGCTATGAGATAGATAGACAGATCCATAGGATGATGTGCTATCTTACAAGAGCCTTATCATCTGCCTATGTATATGTATATAATTTGTATATCATTTAAGTAGCTCACTTGGTTTTATAGTGCAGACAGTACAATCTATTGGATTCCAAAATCAGCAATAGGAAATGATTATTATTATTATTTTCTATATTTGATTTAATCCGCTGTCCCTGTATGATAAAGTATGACATAAAGAAAGGCAGCACCTTGTGGAGTGAGCAATATACTGGCGTCACGTCACGTGCTGTGCACGTCATAAACAAAGGGGGAAATCATTTTATGATGCATCATTGTTAGATGCGATTTATAATATCCAAGCGCCTCATGTTGGATCTCTGCTATGCTTTGTTCCAGGGTGAGAATGCAGGGAGCGGTTATTATAAGATGTTATTTGTAAATCATATGCCAGGCCTAGGCCTAGGGGCATGTGTGAGATCTTGCTCAGCCTCAGTAAAGGGTATTGCCCTCTTTCAATCACATAATACATACTTCTTGCATTGAGGGCTTGTCCGTAAATAAAAATGGATGAAATTTTGTGTACCTGGGGTGGTATCCACATCACATTAGTGTCCTTACTGTTACAGTCAGAGTACATGGTCATATATAGCATACTAGAATAAGGGTAGTTAGGCAATGAGCTGAGGAATGATGTCCAGTCAAGTTACATGACCTCTGAGCTATTAGGGAGATTTTTTTTTAGTCCACCTTTAATTCCTACCAAAAGAACTAATCTGTGCATGTGCCACACAATCTCCATGTCATTGCATCAGCAGTGAACGCACAAAGCACAAAATCACATTTATTTAGCTGTTTTCACTTTTGCAAATGCTTAAAACATGTAGGCCAAGAGGTTTATCACATGAATAACAAATACCTACTTCAGGATTATTAGACCCCCATTAATCAGCATACGGGCAGGGCATCTTGAAGTCCAAGATGTCCGAGAGATCGCACACAGCATTCTTTGTGCATTGGCCTAAGTGTATGTTGCTATGTGAACAAGCAATCCTGGTGACCATAGAGATAAAAAAAAAAAAAAACTCCCAGTCACTGGGCATTATGAATGCAGTCAGCATACAACCATCAGACTATGTGTACCACTAAGCACAATGAGGCCTTATACAAAGAGTTAAAAAAAAATCAAAGGGAAGTTGAAATGCATTCATTTGCCTTATTGTTGTATTTGCAACATTTCAGCCTATACATTAACCCAACTTGATATATCTGTTCACAATCATAGCAGTCAAGAAGTCACCTCTTCATTGTCTGCAGCTTTGGGGGCAGTGGGGTTTCCCAAGACAAATGAGCCCCTATGTCTGAGGGATGCAAAAGGTCTATTGCCAAGCAAGAGAACAGCAGAGCCTTATGTGATCACTGGGAAGAAGCCATTATATACATGTATTATACTAATTGGATTGCAATGTGATGACACTAGACACATCTCATGGCTCTGGGCAACTGTCTCAGTGGGCTCTCTGTCTTGGAAAAGCCCAGGTTTGACTTGTGCTGGTGACAACCACTATTTAGAGGGAAACCTATATGTCCTCATGCCAAATTTAGATACAGTGAATTTGAATAAAGCATATTTATAGGTGGGCCACAGCAGCTTGTGCATTGCGGGCAGGAGCTTTAGTCTTCACATCTGATATTGAACCTTGATATTTGAACTTTTCTAATGAATGATGCAAGCAGAGCCCAGTCCCGCTGGAATAGAATGTATGTATAGCCAGGTACCATATTATTCAGATATTATGTGTAACACTTGTCCACTGGCACCTCCCCACAGTGTGTAGTCAGTAGTATCTCTATTGGTATTCATGGACTTTGCTATATCCAGTGTGAATTTCTATCAGTTTACTATCTGCATGAACATCTTCTCATGTGTCACTGGGCTTCCCCAGATCCCCCATCCTCCTTCAAATAGTATAAAATCTACTTAACTTTTGAATAGATTCCTATGGAACTTGCAGTAGACTATGGGGAGATTGATCAAAACTGATATAAAGGAAAACTGGCTTAGTGGCCCATAAAAACCAATCAGATTCCACCTTTCATTTTCCAAGAGAGCTCTGAAACATAAAAGGTGGAATCTGATTGGTTGCTATGGGCCACTAAGCCAGTTTTCCTTTATATCAGTTTTGATAAATACACTGGAGCCAATTAACTAATCCTGTCTAATAGTTAGACTGTGTAAATCTAGATCAGGCATTCTCAAGATATGCCACATTTATCACAGTGGCTCCTGTTCGATGGCAAATTTGGTGAATCTTCACTTATTCTAGTGTAAAGGGCCTGTTACATAGGCCAAATATCGTGGTAGTGTTCAGGAAGGAGCCTTCCTAGTAATTGTCCTGTGTATCGGTGCTGATCACCTGGTGAACAAAACGCTTGTTTATTGGATGAAAGCATTGCAGGTGCGGTCACATAAGTCCTAGTTATTGTGCTGTGTAAACAGCGATCTACTGTCCAGATACAATAAATGAGTATGGGGACAAGAGACCACTCTATTGATTGCTCGTCTCCAGACAGAGGATGTGATTGCTGTAGTTCTCACCTCCTTTAATAAGCAGGCAATTATCGGGAACAAATTGTTCACTCCAGATAATTAAAGAGGCCTTAAAGGGGTTCTCCAGGATTTACATGTTGATGACCTATCCTGAGGATAGGTCATCAATATGAAATTGGTGGGGGTCTGACTCCTTGCACCCCCTGCCGTTCAGCTGTTTGAGGAAGCACAGTGCTGTACATTTGTATAGCGGCTGTTCTTGGTATCGCAGCTTAACCCTATTCACTTGAATAGAACTAAGGCGCACCAAGCCCATGTGACCGTTGAACGTGACGTCATATGGCCTAGTAGGAGGCCTAAGCATTCACGGAGAGCCACAGCCTCTTCGTGGAGCTGATTGGCAGTGTTCCGGGAGTCAGACCCCCGCAGATCTGATATTGATGACCTGTCCTGAAGATAAGCCATCAATCTGTATATCCCAGATAACCCAAATAACTTTATACCACCTATTGGTTGGCTTAGGTAGTGCGAGAATTTCCAGTCCCTTTCACTCTAAGCAATGTCCCCCTGTCAACTCCCCCTGTAAGCAAAAAAAGTGTCTAAAATACTTAACAAATAAATAAAAAAGTACAAGTCATTGCGACAGCTTACAGCAAATTGGGCTAAAAATTTTGGCACATTTTAGTTACGGTAATAACCCCCCTATTCTCTTTACTGTACTACACAATATTCTAATATAAAAGCAGTAATGACTACATCAATATACTTTTAGGCTAGCTCTACACGACGACATTTGTCGCGCAACATTTTGTTGCACTAATGTCGCGCGACAATTTTTATAATGGCAGTCTATGGTGTCGCACTGCAACATGCTGCGACTGCGACGGAAAAAACAGTCGCAGAAAATCCATTTTGTCGCGCAACAAATGTCGTCGTGTAGACCTAGCCTAAGAATCTGTCTCTATCTTTGATTGTACGATCCAAAGAGGATCTAATAGACAAGCATTGTAGTGACATCAGAGCTATTAGTTACTATATTATACGCTGGCAGTACACACTTACCTATAATTTCTCGCGTATGTATCCATCTGTGTTTGTATGTATATTTATATATCGTAAAAAATCCGATTTTAGTTCAGGTATTATGCACAATTGAGGCAACACCTTAGTACTGACCCTATGGTCTACCGTGAAATGCAGCTCTCTGTGACTCGGGCTTGTCGGTTCTGTAATTTAGAAGAAAAAACTGCTGCATAGCTTAAAATAAATTCACCATCTCCATGTGTAAAATTGGGATGTGCACATGTATATGTATTCTCTGTCTTATACCCATGAAAGCATCAGGCTTCTGCTCAATGCCCTCCATTGCTTCTTGTTTCACATGTAGAAGATTTAGCTGCTGCGTTTGGCTATTGTTCTGGCTGGAAGGTGGATGTGTAACACTAGGCCTCAGATATGCACAAAGACCATCAATGACACATTTTCACGGCCTCTCCATTTGACATATGCCAGACTGATTTTAATTTTCAATTTCAAATTGACATTGCACTGGAATGGAATTCATGATTTGCACGCCTTAATATCTGTGTAGCCAGTTTATTCGTATAGCTGAATTCACAACTAAAATAAGAAGGTACATTTTTGAATGACTATATGTGATTTATGGCATCATTTCAGCATATTGTTTATTTGCCTTATATTCATTTTATTTATTTTTTCATTTTTAAAAAAAATCTGCTAAATAGGAAATGACAACAGATAACTGACAGCAGCTCTCATAATACTAACCTAACAATTCATTTTTGCTAGTTTTCTGTATGATTGCTATGGGAATATTAGTAAATAATGCATTTATGTTAATCTATGTAGTATATATTTATTTTGAAATATTACTATTGATTTTATTATATTTTATATGATGAAATTTAACAGGATACATGGATTTAGAAATACGGGAAATAGTGCAAATGTCAATAAATTACTTTTACAAATAACTAATTCTGCACAAAAATGTTGTTCATATGTGAATTTCAATTTATTAAAATGGTAGTAATATTTCTGCTATCAGGTTTATGACTCAGTACAATAATACAATAGAACAGTGCCCCCAAGTGGCAAAACAATCATAATGCTAATTATAATTAACTAGTTGTGGATATTCTAAAGATAGATAGATAATTTGTTTTGTAGATAAGCGCAAGCATAATAAATATAAAAACATGAAAAACATGTTAAAATGTCATGTTATTTCTTTAAAATTGATTTTTCACAAGCATAAAACACTTTTTAGAGAAAAAATGTGATTACATTGATTATGGCTCCAGTGAAATAATAGCTATATTTTTATGACTGTTCCCTCATAGTACTTTATATACAACTGACATACTGAATGTATACATTAGGACACAGGCTCATGTATTATGATCATGACTACAAAAAATGTGTTGCTGAAACGTATTTGGTTCAAATTCATTTGCCTCTGGACTCCTTTACAAAAAAGTATTAATACTGTGTAGTATGAGTGTCTTTATCAGTGGAATTTTTGGAACATTGCTACCTGATAAGTGGGGGGTATTGGGAGGAATTTACTACGATTGGCGTTTTACACTCTAGTCTTAATAAGATGTGCGCTAGAGTAAAATGGCGCAAAAATTGTTAAAACATAGCCCATGCACTGGAAAAGCAAATCTATAACAACTACAGTACAAGCTGGCATAGATTTGGAAAATATACAATGTTTTCATATACATTTTACTTGTGGTCAGTAGTATGTTTACTGTGACTCTACAGATGACCAATGGACTTTCAGGAGGGTTGCAGCATAAGATTAGATTAGATCCAGTATACCACATTATGAAATTGCAAGAGCTTCATGATGTTACCCTGAGATCATTTAGAAATGCAATTATTAGCTTTTTTGGCTATAATTCCACATTTTCTGTTTACTTTTCTTTCCTTAACCCTTTCATGACCAAGGGTCATTGATGCCCTCATGAACACGTCTAATTTTGCAAATCTGACTCGTGTCACTTAAGGCTACTTTCACACTGGCGTTTTGGCTTTCCGTTTCTGAGATCCGTCATGGGCTCTCACAAGCGGTCCAAAACGGATCAGTTTTGCCCTAATGCATTCTGAATGGAAAAGGATCCGCTCAGAATGCATCAGTTTGCCTTCGTTCAGTCTTGCAGCGTTTTGCTGTCTGCCTGACAAAGCTGAGCCAAACGGATCCGTCCTGACACACAGTGTAAGTCAATGGGGATGGATCCGTTTTCTCTGACACAATAGAAAACAGATCCGTCCCTATTGACTTTCAATGGTGTTCAAGACAGATCCGTCATGGCTATAGAAGACATAGTACAACTAGATCCGTTCATGACGGATGCATGCGGTTGTATTATTGTAACGGAAGCGTTTTGCAGATCCATGACGGATCCCCAAAAACTCTAGTGTGAAAGTAGCCTTATGTGGTAATAACTTTGGAACGCTTTTACGTATCCAAGCAATTCTGAGATTGTTTTCTCGTGAGACATTGTACTTCATGATAGTCATGAATTTGAGTCAATATATTTCACTTTTATTTATGAATAAATCCCCAAATTACCCACATTTTTTCAAAATTTGCAATTTTCTAAATTTCAATTTCTCTGCTTTTAAAACAGAAAGTGATACCTCATAAAATTTTTATTACTTAACATTTCCCATATGTCTACTTTATGTTGGCATCATTTTGTAAATGTCATGTTAGAAGGCTTAGAATTTTAGAAGCAATTTCCAAAACCCACTTTTTAAGGACCAGTTCAGTTCTGAAGTCACTTTGTGAGGGTTACAATGGATACCCCCTATAAATGACCCCATTCTAGAAACTACACCCCTCAAGTTACTCAAAACTGATTTTACAAACGTTGTTAACCCTTTAGGTGTTCCACAACAATTAAAGGAAAATGGAGATGAAATTTCAAAATTTCACTTTTTGGGCAGATTTTCCATTTTAATCCATTTTTTCCTCTTTAACACATCGAGGGTTAACAGCCAAACAAAACTCTATTTTTATTACCCTGATTCTGCGGTTTGCAGAAACACTCCACATGTGGTTGTAAACTGATATAAGGGCACACGGCAGGGCGCAGAAGAAAAGGAGCGCCATATAGTTTTTGGAAGGCAGATTTTGCTGGAGTGGTATTTAGATGGCCATGTCCCATTTGAAGCCCCCCTGATGCACCTTTACAGTAGAAACTCCCCAAAAGTGACCCCATTTTGTAAACTAGGGGATAAGGTGCCAGTTTTATTGGTACTATTTTGGGGTACATATGACATTTTAATTGCTATATATTATGTTTTTTGTGAGGCAAAGTAACCAAAAAATGGCTGTTTTGGCATGGTTTTTATTTTTTACAAGATTCATCTGACAGGGTAGATCATGTGTTATTTTTATAGAGCAGTTTGTTACGGGTGCAATGATATCATATATGTCTACTTTCTCTGTTTGTTTCAGTTTTACATAATAAAGCATTTTAGAAAAAAAAAAATATGTTTTTGTGTCTCCATTTTCTGAACGCCTTATTTTTTTTATTTTTCTGACGATCGTCTTGTGCAGGGATTAGTTTTTGCAGGAAGAGTTGACATTATTATTGGTACCATTTTTGGATACATATGATTTTTAGATCATTCATTATTACACTTTATGGGGCAAGGTGACCAAAAAATTGGTTGTTTTGGAACAGTTTTTATTTATTTATTTTTACAGCGTTCACCTGAGGGGTTAGGTCATGTGACATTTTTATAAAGCAGATTGTTACAGACGTGGCAATACCTAATATGTGTACTTTTTCTTATTTATTTAAGTTTTACACAATAATAGCATTTTTGAAACAAAAAAAAATGATGTTTTAGTGTCTCCATAGTCTGAGAGCCATAGATTTTTTTAACTGATTTTGACTGATTGTCTTAGGTAGGGTCTCATTTTTTGCGGGATGAGGTGACGGTTTGATTTGTACTATTTTGGGCGGCATACACCTTTTTGATCGCTTGGTGTTGCAATTTTTGTGATGTAAGGTGACAAAAATAGCTTTTTTTGGCACTGTTTTTGTTTTTTTACAGGTGTTCAGCTGAAGGGTTAGGTCATGTGATATTTTCATAGAGCTGGTTGTTACAGACGCGGCGATACCTAATTTGTATAATTTATTTCACTTTAACACAATAATAGCATATTTGAAACAAAAAAAATTATGTTTTAATGTCTCCATGTTCTAAGAGCTATAGTTTTAAGCAATTTTCTTATGTAGGGGCTCATTTTTTGCGGGATGAGGTGACGGTTTTATTGGTACCATTTTGTGGGACATACACCTTTTTGATCGCTTGGTGTTGCACTTTTTGTGATGCAAAAATAGCTTTTTCGACAGTTTTTATTTTTTTATGGTGTTTATTGGACAGGGTGGATCATGTGATATATTTATAGAGCCGGGCGTTACGGATATGGTGATGCCTAATATGTGTAGTTTATTCATTTCTTAATCTCTTATAAATGAGCGGATATAGGAAAAGGCAATTTATTTTATTTTCAATTTCCATTTTTATTTATTTAACTTTTTTTATTTTCACACTTTTTTATCAAGTCCCACTTGGATCTTGAAGATCCAGTGGGACTGATGGCTGTACTATACTTTGCAATGCTTTTGCATTGCAAAGTATAGTACTATCAGGTTTCCTGATAGATGGAGACACCGGACGCCTTTGCAAAGCGCCCGGTTGCCATGGCAACCATCAGGCCGCTGCCATTGCAGCGTGGCAGCCCAATGATTGAGAGAGGGAGGCCCCTGCCTCTATTTACCTCATGGATGCCGCTGTCGCAGCATCTAAGGGGTTATAGCAGTGTGCCAGCATACAGCTGACACTTGCTGCTGATGGTGGCGGCTCAGGAACAGAGCCACCGCCATCACACACAGCAGGGGGACCGCATCAGGGGCAGGGGGCACAAATGGGGGCAGGGAAGGGGGTACGGCCAGGCCAGCATAGAGGGGACACTGCCGAGACCAGTGGCGTTGCTAGGGTCTCAAAAGATCCGGGGCCAAAGCCCCAATGCATATGGCCCAATTCTCTAAGTCGACTAAAAGACCTCCCCCCTTGCCCCCTGCAAATACTAGCACTGAAGACATTTTCCTGTTATAGCCATACAGCAGCACATACCGGTCACATCCAGCGCCTCCAGGTGACGTCTTCTCCAATGTAGATCTTCTCATCATCTTCTCCATTCGGTCTGGACTTCTCTCAGCTGCTCCTTATCTCTGCAGAGTGTGACACACAGACATCTTCCTCACATTTCTATCATCATCCCCCAACCTGGAGCCCCCACAGTGTTATCCTGCTGCTCGCTGTGCCACCCCAATACCCCCAAATACTATCCTGAATAAAAATATGTGCCCCCAATAGTAGTAGTGCTCCTCATAGTCCCACCAATAGAACTTCCCTTCTAGAATGCCCTAATTAGTAATACTGCCCCTACAGTGCCCCCAACCGTGATAATGCTCCCCAAGAGTGCCCCCATTAGTAGAAGAGCCCTCCAGTATTAATAATACCCTCACAGAGCCCCCAATAGAACTAAAAACCCCTATTGCTTCCCCAGTGGTAATAAAGCTCTCTACAGACCCCTCGTATAGAACCCCCAGTAGTAATAACACCTAATGTCCTCTGGATTTATAATACCCCTACAGTGCCCCCAGTATTTATACTGACCACTACTGTTAGAATGCCCCCTGTAGTTATATTTCTCTGTTTAGTGTCCTCAGAAATTATAATTCTTCAGCCCCTCCACCATACAGTCCTATGTAAATAACATTATTTCCCTCCCTCCGCCATAGAGTCCCATGTAAATATCATCACACCATCTCTCCAGCCCCCTCCAATATACAGTCCCATGTAAATAACATCCCTCTCTATCTACAGCCCCTTCCAAAACACAGTCCCAGGTACATAACATCACTCCCTTCCCAGCCACCTTCAACATACAGTCCCATGTAAATAACATTACCCTTCAATATTCTGTCCCACTTAAATAACATCACTCCCTCCCCAGACACATTCAACATACAGTCCCATGTAAATAACATCACCCTGCCCCAGCCACCTCCAACATGCATTCCCATGTAAATAACATCACCCCCTCAACTTTCAGTCCCATGTAAATAACATCATTCCACCCCACTGTCCATGTCAATAACTTCCCACCCTTCAGCCCTAACATACAGTTCCAGTTAAATAACTACAACTCCGAAGATTGCTTTGCCTCTCACACTGAGTAATCTACCCCTTTACTTACCTCTCCTTATGTAGCAGACATCACCTCAGCTTCTACCCAGGACTTCTCTACACTGCTGAGCCCTCCTCTCCTGCACTGGTCACATGATGGTGACATCATTGCAGGTCTTTTTCAGCTACTGGATTAAGAACTGATCAGATAGACTGTGATGTCATCACAGGTCCTTCAGCTCTTGCAAGGCATTAGATTCAATTGTCTTGCCCTCCCAAATGTTTTAACCTAGCAACTCCTCTGGCCGAGACATAAGTGCGCAAAAGGCATGGCAGGCAAAAAGTTTGTGCGCACAGATATTGATGCAGGGGGCTCAGATGGGGCCCACAGATTGGGGGGCACGGAGCACACACTACCTGCAGAATGCAGATAAGAGCCTGAAACAGGCACTTTTACACTGCCACGATCCGATTGGTTAGTCAATCGGGTCGATCTCCGGCAAGGGACCACTCTGATTGGTCCCTTGCTGGCATTACTGGACTGTACACTGTCCGTGACAGCAGCAGTCATCCAAGCGTTTTGGATTAAAGAGCTGCCATACTGTTTATATATGTGCTAGCTGCACGGGGTATGTACAGATAGGACGTATATAGCCGTATAGGGGTTAAAGGGATTCTGTCACCAGGTTTGGGGCTATAGAGATACGGATATGCACGGCTAGATCGCTGCTAGCATGGCCGCAATATATGTATCCTATAGGGCTGTGTGGTTTTAATTTCTTTAAAAAAGGATTTTAAAGATATGTAAATGAGTGTTAAATGTGTCCAAGGGGCTGTATGTAACTTACTTGTGCCCAGCCGTGCCCAGCCACGCCCGCCTGTGAAGGAGCCCAGCACCGCCTATGTCTCCTCCTTTCATCAACGATAGATAGCTGTAATCTCGCAAATGCGCAGTTCTTTCCCTGAGGCTGATGCCAGCACAGGGAAGGAACACTATACCGGCAGTGCGCATGCGCGAGCTGGCGCATCGCGAGATTACAGCTATCTATCGTTGATGAAAGGAGGAGACATGGGCGGTGCTGGGCTCCTTCACAGGCGGGCGTGGCTGGGCACAAGTAAGTTACATACAGCCCCTTGGACACATTTAACACTCATTTACATATCTATAAAAATCCTTTTTTAAAGAAATTAAAACTACACAGCCCTATAGGACACATATATTGCGGACATGCTAGCGGCGATCTAGCCGTGCATGTTCGTATCTCTATAGCCCCAAACCTGGTGACAGAATCCCTTTAATATACAGCCGTATAGCAGTCATGGGGCAGAAGCTCTAATCCAAGCGTTTTGGATTAAAGAGCTGCCATAACGTTTATATACGTGCTAGCTGCACAGGGTATGTACAGATAGGACGTATATAGCCGTATAGGGGTTAATATACATCCCATCATTGCTTTAAAATGTGATATGAGTGAATCTGCATGGTCGATATGTACATAAATTGTATAAGACAAATCATTCAGTATAAAATGAGTCTTTTATTTTGAAAAAAATATGTAACTATAAAAAATATGTAAATAATGAATGTGCAAAATGTAACTACAACAAATTAGGTTTTAACATATCCCAAACACATACAACATGTAGATCAATTTAACCATTAAAGGTGCATTAAACATAGACTACAAAGTTTAAACATGTGTGGCTTATACCAGAACTGCTGCCATTGTTCACATATAAGTTTATAAATTATTCTGGGGGTCCTCAGAACTGTAGATATGTGATATAAAGTAGTGATTATGGGGATGGCCATGTTCTTTGATTTGCTGTCAGTAATCCCATATTTAGGACCATGCAGTCAGCCTCTCCACCCCAAATGGTTCCATAGTTTGCATGCAACTCCACTGCATAGTAGAGATGCTTTAGGTTTACTGTTCCTTTAAATATTTTAAAATATGTACACATGTATGTAAAATGTGTCCGTTTGTAAGCCAGTGCCACATTTGTATAACAGGACCCATTACCCTTTGGTGTTCAGGACTGATAAAGACTGGAAGAGCACAGGCTATATTAAAAAGGGTCACTGATTTCATGTATTGTTCTTCAAAATAGAAATCTTAGCACCGATTTCTGAGATTTTTTTTGTATGTACATTTAATTATGACCAGAATTCTAACATGGTGATGTTCCCATGGTGAAGTAATGACCGCATTGTGTAGAAGTGCCCCTAGAGGGCACATGTGCTGCAGATCATGCTAAAATGACAACATCAACATCAAGATAAAAGCACTATTACACGCCACATGGAAACATATCAAGTAGTGCAACCTTAGGTTTAGGTTATTCTTATCGCTGCAGTTTCCAGTATTTTATAACCTACTTATGGCCAAGGCTATTTAATAGGAAAACATCCTTCCTAGATCCTCCATAATGGTATTCCCTCTTGCAGCACATATAGCAAATGTAGGTGATACAGTATATCCAATCCAATGGAATTGCTATATTTTGGAACTATTAAGGCTACTTTCACACTTGCGTTCAGAGCGGATCCGTCTGGTGTCTGCACAGACGAATCCGCTCCTATAATGCAGCGGATGGGATCCGGTCAGAACGGATCCGTCTGCATTATAGTTTAGAAAAAATTCTAAGTGTGAAAGTTACTCAGACGGATCCGTCCAGACTTTACATTGAAAGTCAATGGGGACGGATCCGTTTGAAATTGAGCCATATTGTGTCAACTTCAAACTGATCCGTCCCCATTGACTTACATTGTAAGTCTGGACGGATCTGTTAACCTTCGCACGGCCAGGCGGACACCCGAACGCTGCAAGCCCGCTGAGCGGAACGGAGGCCAAGCGGAGCCATACTGATGCATTCATGAGCGGATCCGCATCCACTCAAAATGCATTGGGGCCGTACGGATCCGTTTGTGAGAGCCTTCAAACGGAACTCACAAGCGGAGCCCCGAACGCTAGTGTGAAAGTAGCCTTAGGCAGGTAAAAATGATTATTTATGCAGCAGTTTAATAATTCTAATTCTATTAATTGCAATGCTGGAGTTTCCCTTTAATATTAACACCATATGCGTCTTTTTCCCATCGTCTCTAAGGGTCCATTCACACGTCCGTTGTTTCTTTCCTGATCTGTTCCGTTTTTTGCGGAACAGATCTGGACCCATTCATTTTCAATGGGTCCTGAAAAAAATCGGACAGCACAATGTCTGATTTTTTTCCAGGACCCATCGAAAATGAATGGGTACAGATCTGGTCCAGATCTGTTTCGCAAAAAACGGAACAGATCAGGAAAGAAACAACGGACGTGTGAATGGACCCTTATAGTTATTTTGCTTAGTATTGTACAACTGAAAATGTAGCTACACATGCTTCATAC
Source organism: Bufo gargarizans (assembly GCF_014858855.1). Classification (NCBI taxonomy): domain Eukaryota; kingdom Metazoa; phylum Chordata; class Amphibia; order Anura; family Bufonidae; genus Bufo; species Bufo gargarizans. The sequence continues at coordinate 385,141,305 of NC_058080.1, read as the reverse complement.
AGTATTGGTTCGATTTGCTTAAAACTACCATTAATAATTATTGTTCTCGAATTAGAATTTTATAATACTTTATAAAGAAAAAGTCCACCATTTGACACAATATAAGGGATCATGCACACGACCATATGTATTTTGCGGTCTGCAAAAAATACGGATGACATCCGTGTGCATTCCGTATCTTGCAGAACGGAACAGCTGGCCCCTAATAGAACAGTACTATCCTTGTCCGTAATGCGAACAATAATAGGACATGTTCTATTTTTTTGCAGAACGGAAATACGGACATATGGAAATGGAATGCACACGGGGTAACTTCTGTTTTTTTTTGCGGACCCATTGAAGTGAATGGTTCCGCATACGGTCCTCAAAAAAAACGGAACTGACACAGAAAGAAAATACGTTTGTGTGGATGAACCCTAAGGCCTCTTGAACACAAACGTGTTTTCTTTCAGTGTCCGTTCAGTTTTTTTGAGGACCGTATACGGAACCATTCATTTCAATGGGTCCGCATAAAAAAACGGAAGGTACTCCATGTGCATTACATTTCTGTATTTCCGTTCCGGATAGTACTGTTCTATTAGGGGCCAGTTGTTCTGTTCCGCAAAATACAGAATGCAGATGGATTTCACCCGCATTTTTTGCGGATCGCAAAATACATACGGTCGTGTGCAAGAGGACTAAGACTCATGTATAATCAGTGATGCAAGTACATCACAAAATAAGGTGCTCAGTATCTACTCCACATTTTATCAACAATAATGATTTTACTTTTCTTAAAGAAGGGGTGTGATCCTCAACCAGGGAATCAACTCGGTAACGGAGGAGAGCATATTTAAAAGAAGAAAAACTGCTACAAGAGGACATAGTTTTAAATTAGAGGGGCAAAGGTTTAAAAGTAATATCAGGAAGTATTACTTTACTGAGAGAGTAGTGGATGCATGGAATAGCTGCAGAAGTGGTAGCTGCAAATACAGTGGAGGAGTTTAAGCATGCATGGGATAGGCATAAGGCCATCCTTCATATAAGATAGGGCCAGGGGCTATCCATAGTATTCAGTATATTGGGCAGACTAGATGGGCCAAATGGTTCTCATCTGCCGACACATTCTATGTTTCTATGTTTCTATGTTCCAGGAGTCACGTGTGGCATTTAGGACCCTGCATGTGGCTCCTGTAATATTGGTAGCTGCAGATACTATTGTGTACTTGCAATACCAGGGATCTCATAGGATAGTACACTCAACTGTAGCAACCAGTGCCAGGCAGCTGCTGCCAAGGCCAATAAGATAATGGGGTGCATAGATGGGGCACAGGTGCACATGGTGAGAACTACCACTTTACAAATCACTAGTCAGACCGCACATTGAGTATGGTGTACAGTCCTGGGCTCCTGTGCACTGGAATGGGGCAACTACAGTACCCAAAAAGATTATCAAAATTAGGGCTATTCACTAGAAAAAAGACGACTGAGGGGAGATCTAATTACTATGTATAAATATATCAAGGGTCAGTACAGAGATCTATCCCATCAGCTATTTATCCCCAGGACGGTGACTGTGACGAGGGGACATCCTCTGCGTCTGGAGGAAAGAAGGTTTGTACACAAACATACAGGGAGTGCAGAATTATTAGGCAAGTTGTATTTTTGAGGATTAATTTTATTATTGAACAACAACCATGTTCTCAATGAACCCAAAAAACTAATTAATATCAAAGCTGAATATTTTTGAAAGTAGTTTTTAGTTTGTTTTTAGTTTTAGCTATTTTAGGGGGATATCTGTGTGTGCAGGTGACTATTACTGTACATAATTATTAGGCAACTTAACAAAAAACAACTATATACCCATTTCAATTATTTATTTTTACCAGTGAAACCAATATAACATCTCAACATTCACACATATACATTTCTGACATTCAAAAACAAAACAAAAACAAATCAGTGACCAATATAGCCACCTTTCTTTGCAAGGACACTCAAAAGCCTGCCATCCATGGATTCTGTCAGTGTTTTGATCTGTTCACCATCAACATTGCGTGCAGCAGCAACCACAGCCTCCCAGACACTGTTCAGAGAGGTGTACTGTTTTCCCTCCTTGTAAAACTCACATTTGATGATGGACCACAGGTTCTCAATGGGGTTCAGATCAGGTGAACAAGGAGGCCATGTCATTAGATTTTCTTCTTTTATACCCTTTCTTGCCAGCCACGCTTGTGGAGTACTTGGACGCGTGTGATGGAGCATTGTCCTGCATGAAAATCATGTTTTTCTTGAAGGATGCAGACTTCTTCCTGTACCACTGCTTGAAGAAGGTGTCTTCCAGAAACTGGCAGTAGGACTGGGAGTTGAGCTTGACTCCATCCTCAACCCGAAAAGGCCCCACAAGCTCATCTTTGATGATACCAGCCCAAACCAGTACTCCACCTCCACCTTGCTGGCGTCTGAGTCGGACTGGAGCTCTCTGCCCTTTACCAATCCAGCCACGGGCCCATCCATCTGGCCCATCAAGACTCACTCTCATTTCATCAGTCCATAAAACCTTAGAAAAATCAGTCTTGAGATATTTCTTGGCCCAGTCTTGACATTTCAGCTTGTGTGTCTTGTTCAGTGGTGGTCGTCTTTCAGCCTTTCTTACCTTGGCCATGTCTCTGAGTATTGCACTCCTTGTGCTTTTGGGCACTCCAGTGATGTTGCAGCTCTGAAATATGGCCAAACTGGTGGCAAGTGGCATCTTGGCAGCTGCACGCTTGACTTTTCTCAGTTCATGGGCAGTTATTTTGCGCCTTGGTTTTTCCACACGCTTCTTGCGACCCTGTTGACTATTTTAAATGAAACGCTTGATTGTTCGATGATCACGCTTCAGAAGCTTTGCAATTTTAAGAGTGCTGCATCCCTCTGCAAGATATCTCACTATTTTTGCCTTTTCTGAGCCTGTCAAGTCCTTCTTTTGACCCATTTTGCCAAAGGAAAGGAAGTTGCCTAATAATTATGCACACTTGATATAGGGTGTTGATGTCATTAGACCACACCCCTTCTCATTACAGAGATGCACATCACCTAATATGCTTAATTGGTAGTAGGCTTTCGAGCCTATACAGCTTGGAGTAAGACAACATGCATAAAGAGGATGATGTGGTCAAAATACTCATTTGCCTAATAATTCTGCACTCCCTGTAGAAGAGGATTCTTTATGGTAAGAGCAGTGAGACTATGGAACTCTCTGCCTGAGGAGGAGGTGGTGATGGTGAGTACAATAAAGGAATTCAAGAGGGGCCTGGATGTATTTCTGGAGTGTAATAATATTACAGGCTATAGCTACTAGAGAGGGGTCGTTGATCCAGGGAGTTATTCTGATTTTTTTTTTGCCTTCCTCTGGATCAGCTTTTCAGGATAACAGGCTGAAATGGATGGACAAATGTCTTTTTTCAGCCTTACAAACTATGTTACTAGAACTTGACACCGGGGTCAAAACAATATCACTGGCAGTTAACTGTAGGGCAAACCACATCATTTGGTCACCTACTATTAATATTCAGCGTGTTAAACACCATCTGTCTGGTGCTGCATCTCCCTGCAATGCTTTAACATGTGGTTGGAGATTGGATTCCGACAGTATGACTATGAATGTCACAGTGGACTTTTTTTTCTACATGATCTATCATCTGTACTGAAAAACATTATTCTAAGAAAACCCAAATCCAGTGCAGTCAATGAATGCAATCTATTTTACATGGTATTTTCCAAGAGAGTCTAGAATCGTATTCTGCGCCTTGAGAGAGACGTAATGTAATGTATCTTTATCACTGCGTTTACTTTGCTTTTAAATGAACATGAATTATTATGAAGAGACTATAGGAAAGGCTATTATTAATCTGGCGTCGCCCACTTCAGCACCATGGAGAGAAGCAATGTACTGACAATCCAGCCTGGCCGCCTCCTCACATCAGTGTACTGACATTAACAAGGCGGCTAGTACATTGTCAAGTGTAGAACAAATGTCATTCCTATAAATACTGGTGATAGTATTAAAGGGTTGTCTCACTTCAGCAAATGGCATTTATTATGTACGGAAAGTTAATACAAGGCACTTACTAATGTATTGTGATTGTCCATATTGCCTCCTTTCTTGGCTTGATTCGTTTTCTGTGGCATTATACACTGCTGTTATCCAGGGGTTACGGCCACTGCTGCAGCACAGATACGAGGTGGCACTCTTCCATGGTCTCCGCCACCAGAGAGTCCGGTGCTTTTTCTTATAGCGTGTAAGCAAAGACTAGCTATATGAATAATGCCATATGCTGATGCAAGACAACACCTCTAATGAAAGTGAATAAAATGCGACTCACAGCTACAATAATTGCCATGATATAATAACGATCTATGGGGAGATTTATCAAACTGGTGTAAAGTAGAACTGGCTTAGTTCCCATAGCAACCAATCAGATTCCTCCTTTCATTTTTCACAGCTTCTTTGGATCTTTGATCTTTGTCACATACGTACTGACTGGCTGCACTATGCCTTTTTATTATTCTAATAAATAAATGTTTTATAGGTTCCACAGGGGCTATACATACTAGTCAGAGCAACCACCTCCACTATCATACCAAAAAAATAGAAATATGCAACTGATATTCATTGTACTGATAAATTCTTCAAGCAAAGCAATTTACAACACACTCAAGCTAAAGTCAACTTACAAAACGTTGATGCTTTACTTTCTTCCACAGACATCCAAAAACATTGCCACGCCTTGTTATGGCTTACAGTAAATGAAACTGAGCTGCAATACCACACACAACCTGCAGACATGTGTGGCGCTGTTTTTTGAAGAAAGTGGCCATGTTTATTGGAGCAGTTGTTAATTTACCCACATCATATCTCTTTACTTCCTTTCATAATCTGCAATCTAATATATAAAGCTGAGTGTGTGTGTGTATGTATGTATATGTGCTAATGGGATCTGCACCGTCGCAGTTACAATCCCAAAATTTGGCACACATGTACATCAGGTATACGGAAAGGTTTTAGACCGGGTCTCAGCTCTCTAGGATGTACCATTCCTGATATATTCCCAAAAAATGCATTAGCCAATAGAAGCTTGGTCATATGACCCCTATCAGCCAATTGAAGTTCGCAGGCCAGTCTCCAAACACACACAGCTTTACACCAGGTTTCCATAACAACCCAGCCATTTTTCTTCACTGCTGTAGGTGAGCTTTAAAGGAAATCTGTCACCAGGATAATTGCTATTGAAGTAAAGCCATGGCCTAATAGCACTTAGTACCTTATTTCCAGATGTGCCTTTGTTCCAGTAATAGATGTTTTTATCCTCTGAAAATCCAGTTTATTTGGTATGCAAATGAGCCAGTAAGGTGCCCAGAGGGGCGTCACTCTTGCAGGAAGGAGCCCAGACACGCCCCCTGCCACAATGTGTTCACCCTCAAAAGACTAACTTAAAACCCCGCCCCAGATCCCGCTAAGCCACGCCCCTGGTCCGACTAGTCCACACCCCTCGCACTCAGCCGATAGGGATTGAAAAAATGAAGCAAAAAATCTACTTCTGTCAGCTGGAGGGGTGGGAGGGAGGGTGACTTTCTCCCTGCAGCTCACACTCAGACAGCACAGTGCTGCTGTCTTAGTGAAGTTAGTCCACGCCCCTTCCTCAGCCAACAGAGATTGAAAAAATGAAGTTAAAAATCAACTTCTAGGTCCCACTAAGCCACGCCCCCTCCCACTCCTCAGCCAACAGGGATTGAAAAAATGAAGTTAAAAATCAACTTCTGTTAGCTGCAGAGCTGGGAGGGGCAGTGACTTTCTCCCTGCAGCTCACACTCAAACAGCACAGTGCTTCTGTCTTAGAGTGAGCTGTTCAAAAGGACACACCCCCGATCTGGTTAAGCCACGCCCTCTCCCACTCCTCAGCCGACAGGGATTGAAAACATGAAGTTAAAAATCAACTTCTAGGTCCCGCTAAGCCACACCCTGATCTGGTTAGGCCACACCCCCTCCCACTCCTCAGCCGACAGGGATTGAAAAAATTACCGTAAGTTAAAAATCAACTTCTGTCAGCTGCAGGGGTGGGAGGGACGGTGACTTTCTTCCTGAAGCTCACACTCAGACAGCACAGTGCTGCTGTCTGAGAGAGAGCTGTTCAAAAGGACATCCTTGTGTCCGTCCAGGCCCTGTGCGGGCGGAGGAGAGGGAGTCTGAAAGCTGGACTGTCCTGCCTAAAACTGGACCTTTGGCCACCCTAGGGGCAGGCTGCTGTGGAGGTCACAGTTAAGGGGATGGTCCGCTTTGGAGGTCAGTGTTAAGGGGCAGATTGCTGAAGAGGCCACTGTTAAGGGAGGTCACTGTCAAGAGGGTGGTGTGCTGTGAAACTCACTGTTAAAGGGGAAGGCTGGTGTAAAGGTCAAAGTTAAGGGGGTGGACTGCTGTGGAGGTCCAATTTTAAGTAATGGGGCACTGTGGGGGGGGGGGGGGTTAGTGTTAAGTGGTGGGGGGCTGTGGAGGTCACCGTTAAGGGGGCGGGATACTGTAGATGTCACTGTTATAGTGGATACTGTCGATATCTTTTAACAACACACACAAACATTAAATGAAATAGATTAAATATACCCTTGCAAAGCTGGGTCCTTCTGCTAGTATAATATTAAAGCAGTAATATGATAGGTTGTAATATGATTCAGACTATGTACTAAATTGTATACATAGAGGTCCATTGTTTCTAGTTTGCCAGCGCATAGTTGCCAACAGTCCTGAATGCAAATGGGATTGTTCCAAATTGTCCATGACAGTCCAAGAAAATTTGACTTGCCCTAGCCCAATAATGGGTGGTGTAAACATTACTCAGATGTGGATATACATGGCTATAGCTAAATGGATGGTAGCTGTAGCTGGTAGTAACAAACAGCCTGCTTAATGACACACTGCACTGTGCTCTTTAAAATTAAATAGAGGCCCAAAACCTATCCTTTTTGGGGGGCAGATGTCTGCCAGTGTTTATACACTCACAGTGGTATCAGAGGCAGCAACTGGACAGAGCCTATGACACACAAAACCAATGTGTCAGCCCCCCCCCCCCATTCCCCGCTCTGATGAAATTATGATATTTTCTTTAAAATTAAATATGAAAAATGTTTAAACAAAAAATTCCACTGTAACTGTGTAACATATAGTATAACTGTAAAGAAACACCCAGTAAAATGGCTGACAGACCCCCCTGAGTCAGCCTGTCTGTGATTGTGAATTACATGATTACGATTCAGGTGTTGGGTACTGTATCTTTAAATACTACCGCTCCAAATAAAATGGCTGCCATCTTATCTGAGGGAGTCTAAGCTATACGATAACACTCTGGCTCCTGTCTCTTAAAATTCTGACTAGCCATTGTCATCTCTTCACTGTGAAATAACCTCCCTGACCCTAGACTGACTGCCTTCTGTGTTTAAAGATTTCATTCCTACCAGATGGGCTCTCCCTCCATGGTACAAGCCATGTAAAAACAGATTCTGGCTGGGATCTTCTATAGTGCTACATCTACTGACATCACAGCTATAGTCCTTCAAGATTGGCTGAGGCTGACTGCAAGGCATTGTGGGCTGTGGTCATACTTCTTCATCTTCCCTGTATTTTGATATATAATATAGTAGACGACAATGTGGTCGATATGTGCGGGACAAATCCCTAAAAAAAATCACATTGATTGGAAACAGTTTTTGGGGAATTTCGTGAAAAATGCGATTTGCTCAAAATCAACCCTTTGTTGGAAGAGTTGCAAAAAATGTCTGAAAGTATCTAAAACAAAAAATGTGTTGCAAAGCATGTACACCAATTTTTGCTCGTTTTTTTTTTTTTTTTTTTTTTTTTTATTGTGCCAGAATTCTAGCACATTTTGAATAGAATATTCTCCTAGTATATCAATGCCCTCCAAGAAGGTCTTATAAGAGACAGCACTTTTGATTGCAATTTGAGCTTGTGTTTGCCTTGTCTGTGACTACATGGCAGAATCCTTTGTAAGAACCACACTATAGAGGGAACATCTCCCATGCATACATGTAGTAGAGCAGTGAGTGCCCTGTAGACCCAGAACTTTCAGACTGAATGACTCATGATGACTATAATGACTGAAAATGGAGCAGCAAGCCAGCTCAGCTCCGATAGAGAACAAAGCATCTAAAATGCAGGAATGCAGCAGAGTCCTTACAAAAGCTTCAGAATGGTGCAGAAGGCTTGTAGGCGTGGACGTAGTCAGCACAGTGTTCACGTCTACACATATGGCGAACATGATCTTGCCTTTGGATTTAAAAAAATGGAGGAAAAACACAATTTTTCTATAGAATTCCAAGATGGCTCTTACGTAAGAACACCGAGGCTAAATTCACATATCTTCTTAAAGACCACATCGCTGTGACGAAAAACATGTCTTCCGTGTTAAAGCTGGGAAAGTCGCTGGCAGCTTTTGCTGTGAATTATTACATATTCTGTTAAGAAAAACAGTTTAATATCCTCCAGTAAAAGGATACTTGGGCCAGCAAATATTGTGTGTGTGTATATATATATATTTATAGTCCTATATACAGGACTATATTTTTGTTTTCCTTTTTTTATAATCTTGGAAAATGTAAAATAAAAGAAATAGTGTTAAAAGTCACTTAGAGGCATAATTAAAGGGGTTATCCCATGAGTAATGTGAAAAAGGAAAACCGGACATGATCTAGTACATGACAACCTCTTTCTAACAAAGCTAGAACCAGCCATGGGCCTCACTTAAGATCTTTCCATTCATTGCTTCTGTTAGACATATTTCAGGTTTGCAGCTCAGGGGATGTGTCCTTTCTCAGGTTGTGTGTTCCTCCTGCGGCAGCTCCCCTCCTATTTGAGCTCGAGGGGGGGGGGGGTCCTTTCTGCTGCAGCTCTCTCACTTGTCACAGCTTCTAACCAGTTGAAGAATGGAACTGAATAGCATGGTGGAAAGAAACGAAATTAGTGATACTTACCAATCCTTAAAATATAACTTTTATTCCTTCAAAATAAGAATCCTGTGGTAGTGGGAGAGGAGCGAGCACAAGTAGGTAACAGCCATTTCAAATGAAGCATGCTTTTTCTGACCTCTGAACTGGACAACATGGGGCCTGATATAGGAACACCATACATCACGTGCCAACCAAACAGCACAAATAGAAATATAAGACATACACAATAAAGTGCAATTACACAGTTAAAACCAGAATGGAAAATGGAAATGAAAAGGTGTGTCCCCCTCAGTCACGTGGACAAAAAAATATGGAAAAGAACAAACAGCGGGTGGCACTAATCAGATGCATTCTATTGGTTTTATTAAAATTGTAATTACCGTACATGCAATTGCGAAAGTGATCAAATCCAGATGCTGGTTTAAAAAATGTCGAATATTTTGAAGATAAACATAGGCCCCATGCAGTAAATAAAAGACACATCAATACACCTATGAGTATGTCTACATCTATATGTTTATGAGTATAGACATACATCCCATATAAAAGTAGTAAAAGCCTGATACTGTCAGCGATGACTGTACGCGTGTAGCTTGCTTCAGTCCATTCCCACAGCTGGCTTCCAGAAGATGTAAAGAAAGATGGCACTTTGATGTTCTGCTTTTTTCCTTCCCTTCAAATGGCGTCTGGATTCCGGTTTCTATAGGTCTGATCTGCATGCTTTGTGTCCGTTTTTGGTTAATTAACCTACTGTATGTATAAGTCAAGTAAAACATCAGGACTAAATGGATACCTATATTTCCATCTTTTGAGTTACAGTAGTCTTTTGTTCATATCTCATAGGGGTTGTCTGTGAGTTTAACAAATCAAACTGCAGTAAATGTTAGAAAATAAAATAAATTTAATCCCCCGCCACTGATGCTCTTGTGGCCCCCACTGGTTTTTGCCTATTTTTCTGCAGAAGTCACATGAATGTATGGCATATCTTTGCCGCAACCAATGAAACAAATCATAACAAATATATTCCTTAGTCTAGTCACCACATTTTTACATTGCAGAGTATTTAAAGGGAACCTGTCACCTCAAAAACGCATATAAAACCACCAGCATTACCTCATAGTATCCTCCAGTCTGTTAATAATGATATGTTTGATCCGGTAGTTTGATGCTCCATAGATTCAAAAAACTATGTTTTAAGCGCCATCAGCGCTATCTTGCCGGTCAGCTTCAAGTCAAGGTAGGCACGCCCCCTACCCATCCTCTGCGCAAGGCTTATGCAATCCTGGCCACACTGCAGGCTGTCAATCTTACAAAAGAGGGGACATTTGGGGGCGTGTTTACCTTGACTTGAGACAAGGAGGCAGCTGCCCCCTTGACTTCAAGCTGACCGGCAAGATTTATTTCTATGGAGCATCAGACTACCGGATCAAACATATGATTATTAACATACTGGGGGCTACTATGAGGTATGCTGGCAATTTTATATGCGTTTTTTGAGGTGACAGGTTCCCAACAAAATGAAAATATAAACCAAATATAATGAGTATGATTCAAAAACATACTGTTACCCTTCTGTCACTCCACCGATTTTGTGATCCTGGCTGGGGTCACATGACTGCCCAATCGGCTGTGGTCTCTTCCTCTGACGTCGTGACCGGATGTGCTCCTCTTTTTCCCTGTTCAGCTGCATAATGTAGATGTAGCTGAAAGGGAATAAAGTGGAGCACATCCGGTCGTGATGTCAGAGGAAGAGACCGCAGTCTTTTGGAAGGTCATGTGATCCCAACTGGGATTGAAGAATTGGGGGAGAAAGGCTGGTAAGACTCTATGAAAGAGGGTTAGCTGAAAGAGGCTTTTTAGGTACAGGCCTGGAGAACCCCTTTAAGGTCTGGTAAAAGTAGAAGAGGAAACAAAAGCACAGCGGGGCTTTTCTTAGGCCTCATGCGCTGTACTCATCCGTATATCTGTATGTCCAATCCCCCCAAAAAAAAAAATAGAACATGTCCTATTCTATTCTTTTAAGGACAAGAATAGGCATTTTGACAAAATGGGGTACACAGAAATTGCGGATGCACATGGCCGGTATCTGCAGACTGCAAAATACAGATGGTCGTGTGTATGTGGCCTTATCTAGGCAAAGATTCAGTTCTTTGCTCTAGGCCTGTATCTAAATACCTTTGTTGAGACAGAGTAGCTCCCCATATCCCCTCACTATACACATCACCTTCGGAGCATTCCCCTGACTATGCTCCCCTGTTGAAACTTTATATGTAGTCTACCTCCGAACCAACACGTCAATGCATTGCTGGGCTGCTTATCTGTAGTTCTGTAATACTACTATAGCAGACTGTTGTGACCCAGCATTTCATCTACTATCAGTAAAGCTGCCAGGATCCTCCTGTTTGTTTGTTTTTTCAGTGTATTGGGCAATTGCCCTTTAAATAGTTTCTGGCAGAGTATATTGTGGAATTGCCCTTTGCAAAGAGAGAGATATGTATGCTTTGCCATATTATTTAAATTTCATAGTATCCATTGATTTGGACTAGTTGATCTGATTTGTTCATTCTAGTGCGCATCTTAAAGTGGTTTGGCAGCCAAGATGTTGTATAGTCTATAATTTAAGGCCAAGATGAAGAAGCTTGTGCTTCCTGTATAGTTTAGTGGCTGGGGTTGAGGTTTTCCTCACTAGCTTACTCTGTTGTCAGCATTCATCTTATTAGGATTCCCAGACTGCTACCATGGTGACAACTCAGGATTTACCCAGAAGTAACGACATACAATCAAGAACTAATATAAACTGGGAACTAATATTGGTTAATGGGAGCTGTATAGTAGTTCTTACTGGTCTTAGTTGTTGTGTTTGTATAAGATTTGGTTGTATAGATAGATACACAGGTACAATGCATTTTCACTTTATGTTGCAGCCTTGTGCTAAAATAAAAAATAAAAAAAAATATTTAAGTTGAATCTGCACCCCATAATGAACAAGTGAAAACCGAATTTTAGACCTTTTTGCAAATTTATTAAAAAGAATAAAGTAACATTTTGCATGGAAATACATATTCAGACCCTTTTCTTTGACACTGGAAATTTAGCTCTGGGGGCCTACTATTTCTCTTGATCATCTTTAAGATGTGTCTACACTTTGACTAGAGTCCTCCTGTGGTGAATTCAGTAGATTGGACATGATTTAGAAAGACATAGCCCTGTCTATATAAGGTCTTACAGATTATAATGCATATCAGAGCAAAAACTAAGCCATAAGGAAAGAACTGCCTGTAGAGCTCAGAGACAGGATTGTGTGAAGGCAGAGATCTGGAGAAGGGTACAGAAACATTTCTGCTGCACTTAAAGTTCCAAAATGCACAGTGGCCTCTATAATTCTTAAGTGGAAAACGTTTGGAATAACCAGGACAATTCCTAGAGCTGGTCACCGTACAAAACTAAATAAGGGTAGAACAGCCTTGATAAGCGAGGTGACTAAGAACCAAATGGGCGCTCTGGCTGAGCTCCCAATATCCTGTGTGCAGATAGGAGAAACTTCCAGAAGGTCAATCACTACAGCACTCCACCAATCTGGGCTTTATGGCATAGTGGCCTGAAAGAAGCATCTCTTTAGTGAAAACCCACCTGGAGTTTGCAAAAAAAAGCACCTACAAGACTCTCTCCTAAAAGATTCTTAATTCTAAGTGATGTGTCTGGAGGAAACCAGGTACTGCACATCACTTTCTCAATACCATCCCTACCATGAAGCATGGTGGTAGCAGCATCATGCTGTGGATGTGTTTTTTTTAGTGGCTGGTACATGGGGACTGGTTAGAGTTGAGGGAAAGCTAAATTGCACAGAGATATTCTTAGTGAAAACATAATCCAGTGAGCTCTGGACCTCAGACTTGGTTGAAGGTTTACTGTCCAACAAGACAATCACCCTAAGCAACCAACCATGACAGCACATAAGTGGCTTATGTCCTTGAGTCGCCCAGCCAGAGCCATCACTTGAACCCAATCGAACATCTGTAGAGAGACCTGAGAATGGCTGTCCACCGACAGTCCCCATCCAACCAGACAGAGTTTGGGAGGATTTGCAGAGAAGAATGGCAGAAAATCCCCAAATCCAGGAGTACAAACCTTGTGGCATCATACCCAAGAAGACTGGAGGCTGTAATTGCTGCCCAAGGGCTGAGTAAAGGATCTGAATACTTATGTCAATGCAAGATGTATTATTTTAGTTTTTACTTTTTAATAAATTATCACAGATTGCGAACACTGTTTTCAGAAAGATGGGAAAAAACTTTATTTTTTGTTTTAGCACAAGTCTGCAACATAATAAAATCTGAAAAAAGTCAAAGGGTCTAACTCTTTGTCAGTCTCTCTTTAGTCCACAATGTGCTATAATTATACATTTGCAATATTTCCTCTCTCTTAATAATTGTTTAGTTAAGCAGAATAATTTATGAATGTGTATAATATAGATGTTAGATAGATGATAGCTAGCTATGAGATAGATAGATATGAGATACATAGTTGATAGATAAAGATTAGATAGAGACTGTAGATAGATGATATAGATAGATCGATAGATAATGAGAAAGAGAGATATGAGATAGATTTGTCAGTCTCTCTTTTGTGCTATTATGATACAATTACTATATATCCTCTCTATTAATAATTGCTCAGTTAAGCAGAATAATGAATGAACTTGTTTAATATAGACCGATGATAGATAGACAGGTAGGTAGATAGAAATTATATATTTAGAATAGATAGACACTGTAATAGATAAATAGATCTGTTTTTCTCTTATTGTTCACAATGTGCTATAGTTATATTATAAATATATATTCTTATAAATCTTGTATGTTTAAGAATATTTTGCAAATATCTCAATATATTTTTGGCAATTCTTAGCACTTTGTATTATTAGAAAAAATATATATTTTTAATTAAAGACTATTATTTCCATAATTACAATAATTATTTAAATTTTAACAATTTTAAATTGATATTACAGCAATTTAAAATATATATACCGGTATATATTTTTTGCCAATGTGAAACATTTAAATATAGCTTAACATGCAAATTTAACATTTAATAGTAATGTATCGGTCTTTTCAAATGCAGCCTACAATTTATATGTATATGCTGTTTGTATGTAAACACATTAATATACTGACAAAACTCAAACAGAAACAAACTATTCACTATATATATATATATATGGATATCCTACTTGTATATTTATTTGTGTGTTTATATATATATATATATATATATATACACAGACACACATAAATATGTGAATGAGATATCCATTGGCTTTCATGCAAAGGGCAATAGGGCAGTATGTATGGTATGGTGTAATCATGACACTCTGTTGGTGGAGTGACCTCTATACTATGTCTGGGTTACCCTTCTCAGGATGAGGTCTTTTCATGTGTTTCACTCAGCTCAGCTTTATTCCCAAAATCTCTTTTCAACCCCAGACTTTCCCAGCTCCCAAAAACCGGAGCGAGGGAGAGGGAAAGAGAATCTTCCTCTGATCTTCCAGCTAGAATCTTATCAGTTAGATGGTGAATGGAGATGTTCCCATAATGGACCAAATTGGCCATGCCCCTTCTCTCTATATAATGCATAAAAAGAAGGAGGGGGTGTGGGGCTATGATAATGTTAGGGGTGTGGGGGAAGGAGGAGGAGTGATCATTTCTCAGGGTCATTCTGGTTTCCCAAATGAATGCACATTGCACATACATGGAATTGCATCTACCTCTCTCTCGTGGACCAAAGCATTTAACTCAGATGACAACTTCGTGGTCAACTTTCAGAAGGTACTTACTTCTATGTGTAGGTTGACTCCTTGATAATTTGTTACACATGCATATAACTTTAAAGATCACAGTGATTGAAGACTTGTTTAGCTTGTCTTACTGAATGCACATGGCTAAGCTGTTTGAATTGTAGTTATTACTATATTTACACCTAGAAAAAAAGCACGGCATCTTTCTTCTTTGTAATGTAAAACATATATCTTATTTGTATGTATAACGTTTGAGTGAATCAGGAGTTTTGTCAATTGCTCATGCTTGTATGACTACATTTAATTTGCTATGAAAGACATGTTTAATGACATTTCAGCAAGTAGTAAGATAGGGGATGTTGCAGCTGGCAGTGTGTTGAAAAAAGTGAATAACAGATTTTATTATAGTAGCAATCTTATTATTGTTAATGGTATATTGTATTATTGTATCATAGAGGCCTTCTTTAAGAAAACATGCAGTTATGATGCAATATATAATGATACACAGCCTCTATAGATTCAAGTGTTTTAGAGCTGTTGGCACAGAGAAAGAAAGGGGTTTTCAGTGTCTGAAGGTCAGGTCATGGGAAGCAGGGACATAAAAAGAGTATGGTAGTGGAGAATTCAGAGGAAGAAAGGGATACGTTGAAACAACTGAGAGAGGATAGGAATGTGGCAGAGGATTG
Organism: Bufo gargarizans; assembly: GCF_014858855.1. Lineage (NCBI taxonomy): Eukaryota > Metazoa > Chordata > Amphibia > Anura > Bufonidae > Bufo > Bufo gargarizans. The sequence continues at coordinate 385,125,846 of NC_058080.1, read as the reverse complement.
ATGGAGGAAATTAGATTTATGGAGACACTGATGTCTGGGAGTGAAAGTCAAAATAGTACAAGTAGGTTTAATTGAGAATAGGATAATGTAGAAGATCTGATAATCTACTCAAGCACAGCTTAGGCCTTACTCATCCCTCTTTTGTCTAAATGTTATGTAATCATCTTCAAGCTACAGTAACAGGGGCTTCAGCATGGGCCCCAATTTTATGGAAACTGTTTAACTGGTGAACGTAAGAAAATCTAATCTTTCACATAAGCCTCAGAATATTTATACTCATCATCCACACAATTCATAAGTGATGAGTATAACTCTTGTAATAATCAGCTAACATTTGCATACAGTAGGCACCTAAGTAGGTTTTAATTGTAGTTCTTTCAAGCATGGCACAGGTTTACAGATTTTCTTGTAAATTATAGTCTATCCCAAAAAATTGAGAGGCAGCTTAAAATATGATGACCTGAGTGAAAAATATTTAATGAAATTGGTTTATGCTGCTTTAAATATATATATATATATATATATATTTATTACCTTGTACAATGAAGAGATCAGCTTTGTATTTGGTCAAAATGATGAGCCAAACATTCAACACAATTTTATTCTTGAAGTTTGAAAAATGTGAATGTTCCACATTTCTAGTTGACATCATGGATCACAGCGCAGGAGCCATGAGATCATCTCCATAATGAATTGGTTTCTGTCTTTGGTTACCTAGCTGTATGAGTATACCTAAATTCATAAAGCTAGACAACCGAACGTACAAACCAATTCCCTCTTCTACAGAAGAACCTCAAGACTACAAGGCCCTCATCAGCAGGAGGAACTATTAATAAAAACACTTTGTAGACCAGTTCTAATGTGTCTTCCACTGTATGTCTATAGAAGTTCCACATAACTTCCAGAGAGGTTATATGTTCTAAGCATATGATGTATTTTATTGGAAGCAACAATAAGTATAAGATAGAATTCAGTATATACCTCTATTACTGTGTTCATCAGCTATTTTGGTGTCTTGCCATGTGCATAAGGATAACTATTTTATTAACCATGTTCAGATTGTGTTACTCTATCAGAAACAAGCACATATTCTTAATAAATAAATATAAGGAAATAAAAGCTAAGCACAGATGATCATCATGTCTTACACAGTAAAGTCTGAGAAGCCTATAAAACAGAAAGCACCTCTCTACTGGGATTCTACTGTGTTTATTGCAACCTAGTCAGTATCCTCTAGAGATTGTATTTTTCGGAGTTCGTGCTCTCGAATAAACTCTGAAGGTCCTTTGGTCTATAATGAGTGACACAACTTAATCGCATCAGGGGCATGACGTTTCAATGGCATCACCCACTGCATGGGCTTGCAAAAAATATCTGGGAGTCTGGGAGGTACATACAACACGTTTGACTAAGGGTAGAGTCACATCCCACTGTTTCATTTTTTGTTCTGATCTGTCAGAAGAACAAAAAACTAAAACACCCACATCCTTTATTTTGAGCATCAGAAGAACGGAAAATGAAAAGGTGATGTGAATCTACCCTAAGGCTGCGAAAAAGGGAGATGTCCATGTTAGAAAACCTCTAACACAGATACATACATAGATAGATAATAGAGATATTATATTGTAATACAGACGGTAAATATTTGGTTCTTTACATTCAAATGCATATAGAATGTACAGACAAGAGTTAATGTCATGATATTATGACCAAGGATTTTTTGAATTTATGTTTTTTAGGAAACACCATCAATGAGAGGAAGATCAAAAGATCCGTTAATGGTAAGAAAAACACCAGTGCCTTCCAATATGTCATGACCACACAGTAAAGTCGGCTTGGTTCTATAGAACTGATAAAATCTTGAATATGCAGTATTTTGCACTATACAGAAACTGTTTGGACCTACATGTCAAGTGTGGTACCTGACCACAGGATTCAGCCAGTTGTGTTCAACTTGTGTTCAAACTGGATTCATGCTCATTTGTGACCTGTCTGAGTTCACTTGTTGCCCTAGGGTTCCAGCCAATAACATAAATTTAACACGGTATATCTTGATTTTGATCTTGAAGTTAACAATGGTCTATGTGCCATACTATATGCTGCTAAATAATGTCAGAGTTTGGTGAACTTATTGGAATATACACCAGTTCCCTATTATAGTGTTATTATGTGACCTTTTTTCTTACAGGATCTGCTTTTTTATTTTTTTATTTCAGAAACAGTGCCACCTTTGTACATAGGCTGCGCCTGGTATTGCAGCTTAGCCCTATTCACTTCAGTAAGGTTTATGATAAGGATCTACAAGGCCATACTGAATTTGAAATTCCCCTCATAACAATCAGGCCACACTGTTTACCGACTACCATGACAGATACTATGGATTCACAGGACAATAGTTGAAATTTCACCACAGCCATAAATATGTATTATTTAAGTGTTTGAAGAGTTTATATGGCTTAGAAAAACAATTTTTAAATACTGTAATAGGTGATAGGAGCTAATATGGGAAGGGTTCTCCCATTTAGGACAATCATCTATTAGCCAGAGTAAAGAATGGATACAGAAGAGTATTTCTTATTATGGAGAACCTAGCCAATTCATTTAACTGGTATAATGCTTCATTTCACTTATGGTGCTAGTGCAGGGAAACTGAACATTTGCACCTAAAAACAAAAATAAACTGTTTAAAGCATACAACCCTTTTCAGGGAGCTAATTTGATCATATCACTATATTAAAACAAAATTCTCCCAAAAATCAAGATGACGTCAGTGTGCATTCTGTATTTTGCAGAACAGAACAGTTGGCCCCTAATAGAACAGTACTATCCTTGTCCGTAATGCGGACAATAATAGGATATGTTCTATTGTTTTGCGGAACTGACACACGGAAATGGAATACACACTGAGTAACTTCCGTTTATTTTGTGGACACAAACTGAATGATTCCGCATACGGTCCGCAAAAAAAAAAACAGAACAGACACAGAAAGAAAATTCGCTCTTGTGCATGAGCCCTAAATCTTACATGTCACATTGAACATGGTATCTAAGCTGCAGGCAAAATGTCATAGAACAGGAGGAGCTGAGCAAATTGATACATAGTTGTATGGGAAAAGATTCAGTAAAGCCTGTAATTTGCACATTTATATCCACACTCGTTCTAGGAGGCAGTCCTATCAGTGACTGACAGCCTTCCCTCTATGACTGTGTATACAGAGATAGCTGTCAGTCACTGACTGATCTCAAGGAGGCGGTCCCAGCAGTGATTGACAGCCTTCCCTCTATGACTGTGTATACAGAGATAGCTGTCAGTCACTGACTGATGACAAGGAGGCGCTCCTATCAGTGACTGACAGCTTTCCCTCTATGACTGTGTATACAGAGATAGCTGTCAGTCACTGACTGATGACAAGGAGACGGTCCTATCAGTGACTGACAGCCTTCCCTCTATGACTGTGTATACAGAGATAGCTGTCAGTCACTGACTGATCTCAAGGAGGCGGTCCCAGCAGTGACTGACAGCCTTCCCTCTATGACTGTGTATACAGAGATAGCTGTCAGTCACTGACTGATCTCAAGGAGGCGGTCCCAGCAGTGATTGACAGCCTTCCCTCTATGACTGTGTATACAGAGATAGCTGTCAGTCACTGACTGATGACAAGGAGGCGCTCCTATCAGTGACTGACAGCCTTCCCTCTATGACTGTGTATACAGAGATAGCTGTCAGTCACTGACTGATGACAAGGAGGCGGTCCTATCAGTGACTGACAGCCTTCCCCCTATTACTGTGTATACAGAGATAGCTGTCAGTCACTGACTGATGACAAGGAGGTAGTCCTATCGGTGACTGACAGCCTTCCCCCTATTACTGTGTATACAGAGATAGCTGTCAGTCACTGACTGATGACAAGGAGGCGCTCCTATCAGTGACTGACAGCTTTCCCTCTATGACTGTGTATACAGAGATAGCTGTCAGTCACTGACTGATGACAAGGAGACGGTCCTATCAGTGACTGACAGCCTTCCCTCTATGACTGTGTATACAGAGATAGCTGTCAGTCACTGACTGATCTCAAGGAGGCGGTCCCAGCAGTGATTGACAGCCTTCCCTCTATGACTGTGTATACAGAGATAGCTGTCAGTCACTGACTGATGACAAGGAGGCGCTCCTATCAGTGACTGACAGCTTTCCCTCTATGACTGTGTATACAGAGATAGCTGTCAGTCACTGACTGATGACAAGGAGGCAGTCCTATCAGTGACTGACAGCCTTCCCTCTATGACTGTGTATACAGAGATAGCTGTCAGTCACTGACTGATGTCAAGGAGGCTTTCCTATCAGTGACTGACAGCCTTCCCTCTATGACTGTGTATACAGAGATAGCTGTCAGTCACTGACTGATGACAAGGAGGCGCTCCTATCAGTGACTGACAGCTTTCCCTCTATGACTGTGTATACAGAGATAGCTGTCAGTCACTGTGATGACAAGGAGGCAGTCCTATTAGTGACTGACAGCCTTCCCTCTATGACTGTGTATACAGAGATAGCTGTCAGTCACTGACTGATGACAAGGAGGCAGTCCTATTAGTGACTGACAGCCTTCCCTCTATGACTGTGTATACAGAGATAGCTGTCAGTCACTGACTGATGTCAAGGAGGCAGTCCTATCAGTGACTGCCAGCCTTTCCTATATGACTGTGTATACAGAGATAGCTGTCAGTCACTGACTGATGACAAGGAGGCGGTCCTATCAGTGACTGCAAGCCTTCCCTCTATGACTGTGTATACAGAGATAGCTGTCAGTCACTGACTGATGTCAAGGAGGTGGTCCTATCAGTGACTGACAGCCTTCCATCTATGACTGTGTATACAGAGATAGCTGTCAGTCACTGACTGATGTCAAGTAGGCGGTCCTGTCAGTGACTGACAGCCTTCCCTTTATGACTGTGTATACAGAGAGAGCTGTCAGTCACTGACTAATGACAAGGAGGCAGTCCTATCAGTGACTGACAGCCTTCCCTCTATGACTGTGTATACAGAGAGAGCTGTCAGTCACTGACTGATGACAAGGAGGCAGTCCTATCAGTGACTGACAGCCTTCCCTCTATGACTGTGTATACAGAGATAGCTGTCAGTCACTGACTAATGACAAGGAGGCAGTCCTATCAGTGACTGACAGCCTTCCCTCTATGACTGTGTATACAGAGATAGCTGTCAGTCACTGATAGGACCGCCTCCTTGACATCAGTCAGTGACTGACAGCTATCTGTATATACACAGTCATAGAGGGAAGGCTGTCAATCACTGATAGGACCACCTACTTGCCTTCAAAGCCTAGAAATAGCAGGAATGTAAATTAATGAAATACAGGTTTTACTGAATCTTTGTGGGGGGTTCAGTCAGCACAGCCCTGTATGCAGGTGCACATTGCTATGACGAAATACAGATACAAACGTAAAAACACAAATGCAATCGCACTCTGCAACCAGCACTCTGCCCTGCCTCTATGCTGGATGTTGAATGAGGCATTGGTGTACACATTTTGGCCAAAGCATAATAAGCCACTCACCACGTCAAGGTTGCCTCCATGAGTGGTCCCTAACACTAGTTCATACCTGTTATGGACCATGACAGCCACACAAAGTCCAGGGAGCGCAGGTACAGCATGCACGCCAAGCACACTCTGCTTTTAACCCCGTCCGGTGCCATTACAGCTTTCATTGGATCCAGGGATGCAAGTACCAACATGCATGCTGAGCCCACTATATACTTCTCCTGGAGCCAAATGGCTACTGGTAAGCACTATGAAAGCAGACTCAGTTTGATACTGACTTTAAAACCAGCCTCCAGGGCAGACTAACTGGTCAGGTGTGCATGACTGCATGGAGATCGCCACGCCTCCAATATATACTACAAATAAAAAAATGTGGGGGGTTCAGTCAGCACAGCCCTGTATGCAGATGCACATTGCTATGGCGTGGCGATCTCCATGCAGTCATGTACACCTGACCAGATGGTCTGCCCTGGAGGCTGGTTTTAAAGTCAGTATAAAACTGAGTCTGCTTTCATAGCGCCTACCAGTAGCCATTTGGCTCCAGGAGAAGTATATAGTGGGCTCAGCATGCATGTTGGTACTTGCATCCCTGGATCCGATGAAAGCTGTAATGGCACCGGACGGGGTTAAAAGCAGAGTGTGATTGGCGTGCATGCTGTACCTGCGCTCCCTGGACTTTGTGTGGCTGTCGTGGCCCATAACAGGTAGGAACTACTGTTAGGGACCACTCATGGAGGCGACCTTGACGTGGTGAGTGGCTTATTACGCTTTGGCCAAAATGTACACCAGTGCCTTATTCAACATCCAGCATAAAGGCAGGGCAGAGTGCTGGTTGCAGAGTGCGATTGCATTTGTGTTTTTTTTACCTACAAAACTATATATCAGTCTGCTCAGCTCTTCCTGCTTTATAACATGCTGCTGCAGATTACACTGCATTTTCATAATGACAGGCTCCCTTTAAGGGATTACTGAAATGCATTTAAGTATTCATTCAGGTGCATCAAAAGTCTTCCTTTATGGTAAATAGGTTTTTTGAGTTATTTAAAAATTGTCTGCTGTCAGGATTTGTGATAAAATAAGAAAAGAAGGTATACTCCCCAGTATAATTCCCTGCTGCTTCCAGCACCACACTTCACCCGGCAGGTCTTTGTTTACATGGCAGCAGTAGCGATGTGCCCATATATCCCACCTGACCATGCAGCCAGTTTCTGGCCCCAACCTAGTGGTGGACAATTATTAATGTTTTTTTTTTAAAGTCCTTTAAGCCGTCAGCTTGATGTTCAGCCACACACGAATGTCAGGTTAGAGAGCATAAACAGAGTGGAAGTGACTGGATCGCTAGGTATTAAACCTTCTCTTTGACTCAGACACGGCTGGAGCATCCGGCCTAAAATAGCTGCTGGAGAAAGTGTCATTAATTTTCTGCAGTTCATTATTACCTAACATAGTCTCCTGGCAACACCATCTGCCTGTAATAAGCTTGTGGTGCATAAATCCTGGAGAGGAGGCCAATACAGTATGTTTTTCCTATTATATACATAATACTGTACACTAACATATATAACAGTGACCCACTCAATTAACATTGATGGGTGTATGCCAAGAGAGTTAATTCATAGATATCCTGGCTCGCTTTTGGCATTGCCTCCAAACGTAAGCTTGTAATATAAGGGGCCCATTATAATGTCAGAGCTTGATCCCACCAGAGGATCCGCTGGTGGGTCAGTCCAAACCCGGATATAACCTATTGTGAATGGTGGATCCTGTGTTATCTATACAGTTGTGATTCTTTCATTATAATTCTGCCTGTGATGATAATGAGATGACTGCTGAAAAATTACCTCTACAGAACAGGAAAGCATAACCTATTATTAAGCCTAGTAGCCAGTGAGAACATTGCACAATTCTATTAAAAAAAATTAAATATAGATTAGCATCTCAATGTAAGTTCCCTATTAGTATGTTTTTGGAGTCTAGGAGGAAAGCGGAGTACCTGGAGGAAACCCACACAACACATGATCTACATGTATCCCCCTGCTATGGACATCTCATGTCTCTTGATTTTTCTCTGTAAACAAATGGGTCGAACCAAGCAGCCACATTATAGATTAGTGGCCACAAGTAAACAGTTGTTTTGGGGTTCTTCCCACTCATTAGTGCAGAGTAGGGTACTGGCTGGCTGGCTGAGATATCTTTGAAGCCTCTCTGAGGCTGAGGGTTCTGGTTCTGAATGATTTATGTATCCTTACTGTAGGGCAAAGCTCCAACCACAAATGTTTGATGAAAGCCATGTTGATCAGGGACTTATGTCTACAAGTGTACTACAACTCTACATCCTCCAAGTTTTATGGCACACTTCTATTGGACCCTACTCTATCTCTGAATACCTATAATTACACTCAGTTCTCCTGTCTGGTTATATTTCAGCCCGACAGAAGAAAAATTGAGCCATACCCAAGTGGACACCATATCACAGTACAACGGAGAATATATATATAGGTTTCTCACCTCAGGAGGGGAGCTGAAATGTTGCTTGTAACACATGGGTGAATAGAAGAAATATCTATTTTCACTCATTTTGGCCTGCTGCCTATTTTTTGGGATTCATAGCCATTTCCTACAGATGTACCCTTTTGACTATGTTGGTTCTGCTTGTATACTGTATATTTTTCTACTATATATACTGCGTATATCTCCTTGATTTTACAAGGAAAGGCAAAGCATGATGATATCTCATTGCCTTCCTTGTAGTTCATAGACCTGAAAGCCATATTCTGTATCACGGAGCAACAGAGCAGACATCAAAAACACAACCTATGTATAGTATGAGCAGATCATCACTGCAGGCCATCATGTAATACATACATCTCATGTACTGTCATTTGGATTGTTAATATGCGGGAGTACAACGACACGTTTACAGCTGAGCTGCTTGCATTGTATTTGAATACGGATACATTGTGAAGACCTGTGTTCTCTGAATATTGCATTGGTTATTATTATCATTATTATTATTTATTATTAAAGCACCATTCATTCCATAGCGCTGTACATATGAGAAGAGGTATACATACATAATACAGACAATTGCATTAAGCATGAACAAGACGAGTTACAAACTGGTACAGAAGGAGAGAGGGCCCTGCCCGTGAGGGCTTACAATCTACATGGTATGGGAGAAGGACACAGTAGGTGCGGGTGAAGTTGGTCATGGCGGTGTAGAGGCAGCAGGGTCACTGGTTGTAGGCTTGTCTGAAGAGGTGGGTTTTCAGGTTTCTTTTGAAGGATTCCACTGTAGGTGAGAGTCTGATATGTTGGGGTAGCGAGTTCCAGAGTGTGGGGGATGCACGGGAGAAATCTTGGAGTCGATTGTGGGAAGAGGCGATAAGAGGAGAGGAGAGAAGGAGGTCTTGTGAGGATCAGATAGTGCGTGTGGGGGTGTATCGGGAAAGTAGCTCAAAGATGTAGGGAGGGGACAGGTTATGGACGGCCTTGTATGTATTTGTTAGTACTTTGAACTGAATTCGCTGGGCAGTGTAGGGATTGTCAGAGGGGAGAGGCAGAGGAGTAACAGGGTGGGAGGTGGATTAGTCGGGCAGCAGAGTTGACAATAGATTGGAGGGGTGCGAGAGTGCTAGATGGAAGGCCACAGAGGAGAATGTTGCAGTAGTCTAGGCGGGAGATGATGAGGGCATGTACAAGCATTTTGGGCTTGGATGTGCGGTCGGAAGGAGAGGGCAGAATCCAAGGTCACTCTGAGCAGCGGACTTGGTTAACCGGGGAGTGTGCAGCCATTGATTGTGATAGATAGGTCTGTTGGGGGGGTTGAGCAAGATGGGGGAAAGATGATGAATTCTGTTTTATCCATGTTAAGTTTTAGAAAGCGAGAGGAGAAGGAGGATATTGAAGATAGGCAGGATATGGAAGATAGGCATAGGTTATCTGTAACTGTAGCATCTTGGCTTACGGAAAGCAAATCCATGTGTCTTATGGAAAGCAAATCCACAGGCCAGTCAATCAGGATGACAAAGCCTCCAGCAAAGGCATCAGTCCTGATGAGTGAAAGATGCCTTAAAGGTTGGACTTAGACTCACAGATATACCCAATACAAAGAGCTGACATACAATTTACATGATGGCAGCTCCTGAGTGCTCCTTATACCGGCTACCAAATTAGGAAATATTTGTATAGCTTATACTAGGACGAGGGTATGTATAATGCATCAGATGGGATTTATGCCTGCCCTGTCAAGTCATTAGAACCTGTCATCTGGGGAGTTATTAAATATTATATTTTGTTTTCTATTCTTTCTGGAGGTGATGAGATGCCGGGACGTAAAGGGGACAGCAAGAAATATAGTCACCCTGTAAAACAGGCCCTCAGACTGACAAATAGCTCATATTGCACAAAAGATAAAATGACAAAGAATTTATTTTGCCAAATCTTTTTTTCTAAGTACTTTAACATTGAGTTTTATTGAACTTCAAGTTGATATATGTAAAAATGTGTCTTCCTACAGCCCCATGATTCTCTAGCAGCACTCTAGTCATACTGATAGCATTGCAGACACTTAAGGTCCCTTTACATGGGACGATATAGCAGCAGATTGTTGGGAAGGGAGCGTTCGTTTGTTTGTTGCTTGTTCATCGGGTAATCGGCGGCACTTTTACACTGCCAGATAATCACTAATGAGCGTTACTATAAATGCTAGTTAGCAATTATCTTGCAGATTTTCCCGGCCCGTGTAAAGGGCCCTTTAGAAATATGATACTACTGTTCTAGCTATATGTGACATTAAGTTGCAGTATCAGGTACAGCCTAGGGACACTAGCGGCGCTGTTTTTTATGGGGGGGAAAAAACAGCAAAAAGCAAATGTCTGATTTGAAAAAGCCATATATTCATTATACTGCTATTATCCATTTAACTATACAGAAATGTATATTCATACTGATATTGTTGATTTAGACAAATTTGGGTTAAAACGTTTGTTACAAAAATAGAGTAGTCAATGGGGGGATTTTATAAGTTTTTGCAACTTTTTAAAAGCCAATGCAAAAAAATTTAGTTGCAAATGGCGTTTGTACATCATGCACTTCTATACGTTCCAAACAAAAGGCGTGGTGAGGGCAAAAAGGGGGCATAGCCAGTGATCCTGGCGCATATATCTTCTTTTATGACAGTTTTCTGATGAAAATGAAATCTATGACAGTTATGAGCTGCCATAGATTTCAGTTTAGGTGCACGGACTGCCGGAGGATGTGCCTTATATATGACGAGGCCTGAGCCTAGCCATAAATTAGGCACAGCCTCCAGCAGCGGAGGGTATATGAAGACCAGCGTAGCACATGCCAGTCTTGATAAAACTCACCCCAATATTGGCAAACTAAACGGCTTTCGAATGCTCTGTACTTCTGCTGTGGATTTTCAGTGAGTGACAGGTATTAGATAAAAGCATAAAATGAGGGTTATTTATCATAAGCAAACTAACTTTTCTGCTTTCTGACAGTGAATAGAAATATTCTGGCTTGTCCTGATCATATGCAACTGACTGAGCTCCGTGATACACTATAGCGAGCCGTGAACCTTTGTCAGTTGGACATGTCAGAGAGATTTTCAGATTTTTTAGGGATGTCTACAAACAGTCCTGTTTTTTGGATATATAAAAATTTGAGCAAAAAAAAAATCTATTTTAAGTTTTAACACATATAGTCAGCTATTAGATTTCACATAATGAAATGATATATTCATGTTTGCTATACTGACTACTTCAGAAAAATCGCTATTTACTTACAGAGATTGCCTCACTTCAGAAACTGGTATTCATCATGTAGAAAAAAAGTTAATACAAGACACTTACTAATGTATTGTTATTATCCATATTGCTTCCTTTGCTGGCTTCATTCATTTTTCTATCATATTATACGCTGCTCGTTTCCATGGTTATGACCACCCTGCAATCCATCAGCGGTGACAGTGCTCCCACACTATAGGAAAAAGTGTCGGCCTTTCTGGTGCCCGGGACTGCGGGAGTGTGCATAGCCGGACCTTTTTCCTATAGTGTGCAATAGAGATGAGCAAATTTCATATTTTCAAATTCGTTCACTGGTAAAAGGTGAATTGCGTTATGGATTCTGTTACCACGGACCGTAACGCAATTCTATGATGGAATGCTTAACGGAATGCCTTAAGAGGCATTCCGTTATTCATTCCATCATAATAGAAGTCTATGGGCTGTAACCAATCAGATTCCAGCTTTTATTTTTCAGTGCTTCTTTGGAAAATGATAGGAGGAATCTGATTGGTTGCTATGGGCAACTAATCCAATTCTACTTTGTGGGGATTCGCTCTGGTAAACAGGATAAGCGGACGCAGTATAGAGGCACCAACCGGTTTTTAAACCAAAAGTTCAGTGTTTATTCACACGTTAGAAAGTTGACAGAACAAAAAAAAAAAACACTTTCAAGCAAAAAATGCACCTATGCGGCCTGTTCTGCCAACAAGAGTCCATCAGCAGGCTTTAGTCGGCCTGTTTCCCCTCACATGGGTCTTAGCCCTCCACCTCGGCACAAGCCTCAGATCCCAATACAGAGATCCCCTCTGCATGAACCTAGCTGTCTTTTAAAGGCAGCTAGGTGTTAACAAAAACCTGGACTGGAACCTGCGATCCAGTCCGGTGTTTGACCTTACCTAACTGCTAATTAGTCCAGCAGCACACACTGGGATCCCTGGATCCGATGAAAGCTGTAATGGCACCGGACGGGGTTAAAAGCAGAGTGTGCTTGGTGTGCATGCTGTACCCGCGCTCCCTGGACTTTGTGTGGCTGTCATGGCCCATAAAAGGTAGGAACTAGTGTTAGGGACCACTCATTAAGGTGACCTTGACGTGGTGAGTGGCTTATTACGCTTTGGCCAAAATGTACACCAATGCCTTATTCAACATCCAGCATAAAGGCAGGGCAGAGTGCTGGTTGCAGTGTGCGATTGCATTTTGTGTTTTTGCGTTTGTATCTGTATTTCGCCATAGCAATCTGCACCTGCTAGGGGTTGTGCGGGCTGAATCCCCCATATTTTTTCTTTGTAGTATATATTGGAGGCGTGGCGAATTCCAAGCAGTCATGCACACCTGACCAGTTAGTATGCCCTGGAGGCTGGTTTTAAAGTCAGTATAAAACTGAGTCTGCTTACATAGCACCTACCAGTAGCCATTAGGTTCCAGGAGAAGTATATAGTGGGCTCAGCATGCATGTTGGTACTTGCATCCCTGGATCCGATGAAAGCTGTAATGGCACCGGACGGGGTTAAAAGCAGAGTGTGCTTGGCGTGCATGCTGTACCTACACTCCCTGGACTTTGTGTGGCTGTCATGGCCCATAACAGGTAGGAACTAGTGTTAGGGACCACTCATTAAGGCGACCTTGACGTGGTGAGTGGCTTATTACGCTTTGGCCAAAATGTACACCAATGCCTTATTCAACATCCAGCATAAAGGCAGGGCAGAGTGTTTTTGCTTTTGTATCTGTATTTCGCCATAGCAATCTGCACCTGCTAGGGGTTGTGCGGGCTGAATCCCCCATATTTTTTCACTGGGAGGAAAATACCTGCCTCCACATACAACTCCCTTTACTGTGTCACAGTGTCTCGATGAGAGATGTCATAAATTCATAGCAAAGTAAGATACGATTCTTAAAATCACCTTTTAGTAAGTAAGCCAATTGGGTTTCTGCTTTACCAGAAATCACTAAATAATATCACTAAATATAAGTATGTATTATTCATCCTATAGATGATATTTAATTACCTCAACCTGTACAATAAAGAGGCTAACAGTAACGAGATGCTTTCATTTTACATAAATGTGTCTTTGAACAGATGCCACTTATATGAATGCTGCTCTGGAGGGGAGGGGATGGACAGAGAGAATTGCAGAATATATTCAGCTCTGTCAATACCATTGCTTTCTGTATCATAGTAGATAATGCCGGTAGATTTGTACATTGCACGTTTTTAATGCCACTATCCTGTCACATGTGTAATTACTATGTGTAAATGGAAAAACGTGATTGTTTCCATCAGGGGAAACATATTTATAATGTTCCCCTAATGATCCATTTACCACTATATCTTAGTGTGTATACAATGGCTACAGAGAAGGCCCATGAAGGGGGGTATCGGGGTTTCATTCAGGTACAATGGGCGTTCGTTTTTTTTCTATCATTGTGTTGTACTAATGATTTATCAGGACGTCAGTCTGATTGGGGCAGAGCTGTTATGTGCTATATGCTTAGTCCCATGCTGATATGGAAGATTGTGAGAAAACAGAAAGCTGGGCCTGACTCTGTGTGATTGATCTAGATAGAAATATAAAAGAATACCATGAAAGGGTGATATATGAGCTGAGAAAACAAATACACCCTTATACAAGTAATATTCAGGTGGCAGAAAGCAGAAGGTGGAGAGATGTAGGAAACGGACGAGAGAAACAAAACAAAAAATGGTTTATGCCTGCAGCCTGTGTGGGATTGAGAATACTCTAGGGGATATGTCTGGTTCCTTCAAATTCTCTCACCATAAGGGGTGTCACAGTGACAAGGGGGTGTTAACTATATGCTGAGTGCATTGATGCAGAAAGGATCCCAGGGTGGGAACACTCATATCCCCCTAATTCTTCATGACAGTTACTGGCTGGCGGCCCACCGCCTAACCTTCTCTGCAGAGAACAGCATTAAAAAGGTGTGTAATCCTCCTGCCTTTGTCAAAAAATATACATCACATCAGTAGGGAAAGGTCAGGGGAGAAACATATATCAAGAGGAAGACATGTTGTAGACTGGACTCTGTCCAGCAGGCAACCCCGCTTAAGCCGTGTCTGGAATACTAGACTTGGACTACCAACATACAAGTGTGACAGGTGAGTCCATGCCTAGCTTCCTTCTGCAAGCTTCTGAGTAGACAGCTAGCCATCGACACATATCAATTGCAATAGAATCTCAATACATAACCTTTCGTTATTGATGAAACGTTGTACTTTAGTGATAAATGATAAAAATGGTATAAAATGTAGGAGTGGTCATTAAAAATAATAGTTAAGGCATTGCCCAGTGGCGTAGCTAGAAATGACTGGGCCCCACAGCATATTTTTGAATGGGGCCCCCCTCCCCCAGTAATTTTTTCCCAACTCCTTCCTTTATGCCGCCCCCCTTCCTGTGGCTAGTAAAGATCGCTCTCTCAGATCAGGCCCGGCAGCTGTTCCATCCGTTACCTACACTGTATATCATTTCATTGGGTAATACTGTTGAGGGGTCCCTGACCAAATCCTTTAGTCCTCCTCCTCCTGGATGGGCCCCAATGCAGCCGCTTCCCCTATAGCTATGTCCCTGGTTAAGGCATTGCCTAGTGGCCTACATCTAGGGTTGTGCTGACTGAACCCCCCACTACATCTAGAATTTTTTCATGGGATGAGGAATACGTGATATTCCTGACTTCCTGTAATTTCAAGGTCACTCTAAGGGCACCTAAAGAATTAACTATTTAAAAATACTTACATTAAATAAAATGAAATTTGAACTTATCATATTCAGAGAAATAATCTAGCTTCTGCTAAATGTTGATTCGATGGCTGGATGGTTACTGTACTAGAGATGGTACATAGCCTTGATGTTGCAGCTCCTCAGAAGACTCATCTCATGACTCACTTAATTACTCTCATAAGGTATAATTGTAGCAACTGCAGTTATACATCATAGAGTTGCATGCTGTATATTACATGTAACAGATCTGCTTTCATATAATTGCATTTATAATCTTATTGCAACTGGGTATATCTTCTGTATAGGATTCTACAAAATGACACAGATTCATCATAGACCGGTAACCATTTTTTTGTAAGCGGGCATGAATTTTGTGCAGTGAACGTTGGTCCCAGTGAATAAGAACATTGAACCCTTGCATCCAAACTCTGTCCTGCTCATGTCCATCCCATACAGGTGTGCAGATATTTACAAGAGAGCCATGTACATTGTGACAGTAAGGGCTCATGCACACGACTATATGCCCTCCGAAACATACGTTCCATGAGCGGGCCATATGTTCCGGAGAGGCATACATCGTACGCTCGGGAGCGCATAGCATCATAGGTTAATATGATGCTGTGCACATCGGGCCGCCTGCGGGACTACTGGCCTGCACTCATATGATCATATGAGTGCAGGACAAAAGTCCCGCGGGCGGCCCGACGTGCACAGTATCATAGTAACCTATGATGCTGTGTGCACAATGTATGCCGCTCCGGGACATATGGCTCGCTCACGGAACGTATGTCTCGGAGGGCATACGGTCGTGTGCATGAGCCCTAAGACATGATCAGGATAGGATTTCATCCAACCAGTATTAGCAGACATTCCTTGACAGGAAACAGAAATGCTGAAAATAGTGAGGAATTGAAAATGGGAGATTTATCAAAACTAGTGTAAAGGAAAAAATTCCACAGTTGCCCATAGTAACCAATCAGATGCCACGTTTTATTTTCTAAAGGAGCTTTAAAAATGAAAGGTGGAAGCTGATTGGTTGCTATGGCACCTGAGCCAGTTTTCCTTTTCACCAGCGTTGATAAATCACCCTATAGCTGAGCTTGCTATTATATAGTTCATAAGCTTTAGGCTACTTTCACATCTGCCGCATCCATTCTGAATCCGGTTGTATTATCTCTAAAATAACCGAGACAGATTCGTCTCTAAAAAAAACGAAAAAATTGGATCCAGCACCATTGACTTTATTGTGTTTCATGCCGGATCCATCTTGCATCGCTTTTTTGTCCAGCATGGGTACGCAGTGAAACAGAACGGAATGAATTCTGGTGCGTTCAGTTCAGTTTTTTCCCCATTGACAATGAATTAGGACAAAACTGAAGCGTTTTCCTCTGGTTTTGAGATCCTATGACGGATATCAATACCAGAAAGGAAAACGCAGATATGAAAGTGGCCTTACTCAGAAAACTCCTTTAGGATGCTTTCACACACACAGGGGTCATTGTTGCCCATAGCAACCAATCAGATTCCACTTTTCATTTTGGACAGCTCCTTTGCAAAATGAAAGGAGGAATCTGATTGGTAGCTATGGGCAACTAAGCCAGTTCTACTTTCCACCAGATTGATAAACGACCCCCATAGCTTTTGTTGGCCTTTTTTCTGCACATTTAGTGGCTTTTTTGCACCTGCATTTTTTATTTTTATTTTTTTCCAGTAAAAACATCAGCTCTAGATGTTAGCTTAAAGAGTATCGGAAATATGAAATGCAGGCACAGGTGCTTTTTTGCAATTGGCATTTTTGTTCATTAGGTGGCTTTTTCTTCTAGTCTTGCCCTACACCACTCTGCCACTCTACAGTGTAGGGGATTGGTGTAAAAACGTGCAACTTTTTTACTCCAAAAACTAGTGTAAGGGCTCATTCACACGAACGTGCGCTGCCCGTGCCCTTGCTGTGGACTGCAAATTGTGGTCCTCAATGTACGGGCACCGTCCGTGGGGCAGCCACATGGGGATTGTGGACCCATTCACTTGAATGGGTCCGCGATCGCTCCGTTCCGCAAAAAGATAGAGCATGTTCTATCTTTTTGCGGTGCGGAGGCACGGACCAGAAGCCCAGGGAGCACTCCATAGTGCTTCTGTAGTGTTCCGTGCTTCCGTTCCGCATCTCCGGATTTGCGGGAAGCACTCCGTAGTGCTTCCGTACTGTTCCGTTCCGTACTTCCGTTCCGCATCTCCGGATTTGCGGACCGATTGCGGTCCGCAATATGGCAACGAGCAGCACAAGTTCGTGTGAACGAGCCCTAAGGATTCTTAACAAATGACCCTCAATGTTTACATACATTTGACAATAAGAGTGCTAAAAAAATATGCATGCTGTTTTTACAAAAAAAACAAGCCATAAAAATATAATGTGTGAAGGAACCCTAAATCTTTTCTTCTGGATTATGTTTTGTCAAGTCGGACTGATAACTGGAACTGTCTCAGAAATCTAGTTGAGTCAGCCTCTACCAAAATGCTACAGTAGGTAATCCAAGGATGACAGATGAGACAGATGAGTAAGACAGTACAGGAAGCCCATGTGATATCATCATCCCGTTTGTATACCATAGTAAGGAGGATACAGAAGAATAGTCATGAACGGCTAAAATAGTTACAGTACAGCAGCAACAGTGTTAGGGTACTTTCACACTAGAGTTTTTCTTTTTCGGTATTGCGTTCCGTCACAGGGGCTCAATACCAGAAAAAAACTTTACCCTATTGCATTCTAAATGGAGAGCATTCCGTTCAGTATGCATCAGGATGCTGTATTTTTCTCTCCGGCCAAAAATCCTGAACACTTGCCGGAATGCTGGATCCATTGAAAAATGTATTGGTGTTGGATCCAGCATTAAAATTGCCGCATTGACATATCCGCGCATGCGCAGACCTTCAAATCTGTGAATAAAATTAATACCGGATCTATTTTTCCAGATGACACCGGAGGGACGGATCCGGTATTTCAATGCATTTGTCAGATGGATCCGCATCCGGATGCGTCTGACAAATGCCATCTGTTTGCATCCGGATTGCCGGATCCAGCAGGCAGTTTAGGAGACGGAACTGCCTGCCGGAATCATCTGTCACAAGTGTGAAAGTACCCTTACATCATAATGATTCATGGAAATAAATTATAGGATGATTGTAATTGTCATGTAAGGACATCAATCATCGGCGAATCAGCTGCTCAATTACAGTATATAGGCCAGTTATTGTGAGCAAGTGTTCCTATGAATGCCTGTTCCCGATAATTGACCCAAAAATGGTGCAGTGTAATAGGACCCTAAGAATTCTGGTAAATGAATGGAACAATAAGTACGGTTCCACTGATGTACAATTGTGTTTTATCTATTTCTTCTACTGGACCCATAATATTCAATTCTGGCCCATTTTTGAATAGCCCTTTCTGTTGGTGGAACTGGTAAAAAAAAATGCATACAACAACTTTTAGTTTTTCAGTTTTTTTATAGATTCAAAATCAGATACGGCCATGTGGATGAGGCCCGTATAGTATACAAGCACGGCCACCACTGCTGGATTGCAGGGTGGTCAAAACCATGGAAACGAGCAGCGTATAATGTAATGGAAAAATGGTACAGGCCAGCAAAGGAAGCAATATGGATAATCACAATACATAAGTAAGTGCCTTGTATTCACTTTCTCTACATAATAAATTCTATTATCTAAAGTTACACAACCCCTTTAAGGCCACTGCAGCAAATAAATGGCTCCATGGTCTCCGTGCAGGGGAGCCGTTCAGAGCCAGGGAGCGGGGTTAAATGTCTGATTGGCGTTATAGCCTGGGAGTCCTCTGGCACCATCTTTAAAGACCCGACTATTGACGTATGTAGTCGTCGGGCTGTAGGGAAGTGGTTTTAACCATGTGTTACCAGACTGCGTAGTGCATTGTGATGACTTACTAAACGTCTGAAAACAGCATCTTGAAATCTAGTTCCCTTTGCTTTTTACGTTTTATCATTTCACCAGGTTTTACCTGATATTTTGTCATTTTACATGGGTATATTTTATTAATTGGCAAAAAGAAGCAACTTGCTATACATAAATTATTGTTTCCATTCCTTTTTTATATGGCAGATTTCTAACAGATTTCACAGGGAATTGTTCGTCAGTTTGCTGACATACAAAAGTCGCAAACGAAAATTTTGTGCCATTTGCATTCTTACTATTATTTTTAAGATGCCATTGCTAAATTTACCATAATTTTACACCAGAAAATTGGTATAAATTATAATTGAATTCTACACCAGTCCAGAACTGACATTGATTACAGTTTGTGGTACCCGAACTGCACAAGATGCATAAAATTTATTAAGAAGAGAGCACCTTTTAATAAATTTGGCGCTTTGTACATCTTATTGACTGATGCATGTAACGCATGTAAATTTTATAATTGTCCCTTAATGCTTTTTAGATTTAATCAATAAATTACACTGACTTCAATGTAAAACATTTTTTATTTAAAAAAAATATCTGTTTTTCCACCAGTTTTTGGCCCATAATAAATAAACAATGTGGCCACCATAAGGATCTAGCGCACACCTTGGTTTGACATCCTATCAAAATCAAAGATTTCTGTTAGGTAACTTCTTTTTTTATCCTTATGTTTTTTGTTGGCTTTATTATAACTTTGCACTATTC
Organism: Bufo gargarizans; assembly: GCF_014858855.1. NCBI lineage: Eukaryota > Metazoa > Chordata > Amphibia > Anura > Bufonidae > Bufo > Bufo gargarizans. The sequence goes on along the minus strand of NC_058080.1, from coordinate 385,106,073 downwards.
ATACTGCACACTTCTATAGTTAGCTCCCCTTCTACACAGGCCTTGATCTATTGGGTAGATAATGCTATTTTGTTATTGGTGATGAGTTCATCTCCTTCTTTGGCTCTATAACTTTGGGTCTTTGGAGCGGGTCTCTAAGGAGTATGCGCCAACTAGCTGTTGTTTTATCCCACTGTGCTGCGGTTTTATGTTTTTAATGCTATTTTTCTGACTCAATGCCAATGCCAGTTTCAAAGTGATGAATATGACTTTTAGCATAACTGTGCTCTGTATTTTTCCCAGTTCAAAATGACATATGTCTTCAACCTTTTGTTATTCAAAAGAGGCCATTCTTAGCCCTAATAATGGTGGTAGTGACACATAATATTATGCGTACCTCATATTAAGAAAATTGTTTTTTAAACTCTATAATAAAATGTCAGCTTTGATGAAAAACATTGGTTGTACGATGAGTTTTTACGTACAATCCTAAAATAAAAAAATAGGGAAACTGCAGGGTTTTACTAAGATACCAGGAGCACTGCAGGATCCCGAATACAACCAGCATTGAGTAATGAGGTATATTTTTAAGGATTTCTCAAAGGGGGTTTGAAGAATGAATGGGAAGAGGTAGGGAGGGGAGACGGTTAACTCTGCTTTTTTCGACTTCAATGGGACGCTCTGAACAGCTGTGAAAAGGGTCTCAGAGTTTTTCTCACGCCCAAACAACATCTCACCCCGCTGAGGTCAGCCTGACTCACATCACTAATATATACACAGTCTGTGTCCCATATCAATACCAGTATGCAGCTTCATTCTATGCATATAGGTTAAAAAACAAATGACACTTATTTCGACCCAACGGCAGGTCCTTTGTGAGAAATACACATGCACAAAGCGCCTTTTTTTTTCAGTCACACGCACTTCAAAACGAAATTCTGTGGAGATCTAAAGCTTCAAAAAGTCACAATCAAATCAGATCCAATTCCTTCATCTGCTCCTTTACTAGGACTTGTGAAGATTTAAAAAAGGGCATCTTCACATGGCAGTATTATAGTCAGTGTTTTGCATCTGCAGAGAAGATGTATCATGGAAAGATTTGCATCTATTCCATGTTTTGGACTAAAGGTGGACATACACATTCTATAGCTGTTGGCCAAATGATCATTGGGTCAACAGTTATCTCCTTACTACCTCCCAGGAACCCCATTACACATATACGTTTGGTATTCTATGGGGAGAGCATTTGCTTATCTCTCAGGGGAACAAAAGGATCAGGAGAAAATATTTATTTTGCCTTCTCTCCCGTGACGTCATCTGGAAAGGGAAAGTCGGGGGCTCTCCACACATTCAACTGTCGTTCTCGGTGGGTTCAGCCAACAATACTCTAATGTGTATGAGAGACTTAACTCCTAGAAGGTGCTTTAGAATAGACAGCTGTAATTTTTGCCAGTGGCCGTTATCCAGCCCGTTCGCTTCTCTAGCCAAGTCTCTTTCAATGACAGGCTGTAAGTAAATGTGATTACCTTATAATGAGTGAGCAATAAAAGCTGAGTTGTTTTGCAGTGTGTTAAACGGGATGATGTTAATTAACTACAGGCAATTCCCAGTGTAATCCGTATTTCTCCTACAGCTTCTCTTTATTGTACTCCTCTTATTCTCCCCACTAATTATTATGATGCTGCTCTATTTACACGCTAAAGTCCCATCCTTTACAACCTGCCGAGATCCTCCTGGTCTGTAGTCTATTGTGTTTATTTGCTTTTGGGAAGTGGAACACAAGCCACTGATAGCAGGTGGTATAGCCGTGTACTGGGAAATCTTTGTCTAGCTTAAATCAACCTTCTGAGAAAGATCCTTGAATGCCTAATTTACAACTGCGAGAAATGTTTTAGGCACTTGACCTAAATTTGGGGTATGGGTTTGGACAATATGGAAATAGTCTTGCTAATCTAGCATTTTATACAAATGGTCAACGTCAAGATTCATTGCCAATGTCATTGCTCATTCAGATGAAGAATTCTCCTGTCTGGGTTCTGTCCAAGTTTAGAACAGACTGAACACTAACCCATGAAAGTCAACGGTGGAGATTTATCAAAACTGGTGGAAAGGAAAACTGGCTTAGTAATCCCTAGCAACCAATGAGATTGATCCTTCCATATTCTAAAGGTGCTCTGAAATAAAAGAAAAAGGTGAAATCTGATTGGTTGCTGGGGGCAACTAAGCCAGTTTTCCTTTCCACCAGTCTTCACAAATCTCCCTCAATGGGTCAATCCATATGAGCGATTTTCTGGAGAGACCATGAGTCCATGCCAAGAAAACTGCAGCATGCAGATTTTTCCTGCAATACTTACCATACGTATTCAAATGATTCATATTTGTTCACATTTGCCAAATATATATGATGTCACGAAGAATGATTTTGTTTAGCGGATCAGGGCCACTAATGGGGGAGATTACTAAAAACTTTTTAAAAGGACCTCTGAAAATGAGCTCTGATTCGTTTTCTGGTTGCCGCTTATCCTGTAGGATGCTTATACATGTAGGTTTTTGCTGCCATTTTTCAGCATTTTTTGGTACTTTTTCTGTGGTAAAATCACCAACTCCAGATGTTAGCTGAAGGTATATGGGAAATATGAAATGCAGGACATAAAAGCATTTTTTTACTACTGCTGTTTTTGGCAATTATGTAGCTTTTATTTTATCTTGCTTTCTTTTGTTTAAAAATGCAGCATGCTGTAATTCTAGGCACATTTTCTATAGGGGAAAAATGCCATAAAGAAAACACTAGGGGTAAGACACATTGGCCCTGATTTACTAATCCTATAAATGGTGCAAGCTTAAAGGCTATGTACACCTTTAGGGGCATTTTTTTTTTTTGCATTGTACTTATTTTGAGCAAAATTTTTGGGGGACATTTGTCTTTATTAAAAATATGGCGTCCTTTTTTCTGTACAGAGCTGACATGCTATAGTAGCAGCTTGTGAATTTTCTGTCTTTTCCATCAGACCAGGAGCAGACGGGCTCCTTATCTCTGACATTGTAAACACTCATTATAGCTCAGTCTTATATTACTGATAAGAATGTGGCTTAAATAAGTGTTTATGACCGCATAGTAAATTAGAGATAAGGGTTATTAGATGATCTGCACAAAATGAAAGTGAAAGTGCCAGCCACACAGCTAGAAAAACTGTTAACCCTTTGTAACAGAACAGCTCAATATTTTTAATAAAGGCCAATTGAAAAAAATATTTTTAGCCAGAAATGAGTAACAAAAATTGCCTCCGAAGGTGTACATAGCCTTGAGGATCTTAAAGATAATTGCTAACGAGCGTTCCTGTGAACTGATGATTATCTGGCGGTAAAAATGTACCAATGATTACCCGTTGAATAAGCAAAATGCTCGTTCATCTGGTAATTCGATCGTTTGTGCGTACACAAAAATAGTATTTTGCCGGCAGCAGATCGTGTTGTGTAAATACGATCTACTGTCTGCAGACAACGGGTCAGTATGGGGAAGAGCAATGGCAATAGTGATCGCTCCTCCCCATACTCTGGAGGAGATCGCTGCATGTATATACAGAGGTTTCCTCCACCAGCAAGCAGGTTGGGAAGGAACGCTTTCTTCCTGATAATCTGCTGCTCTGTCGTTCCATGTAAAGGGACCTTTAGACCGGCTGTCTAGACCTGCACAAGATTTATCACAGTGGTTCAGGCTGAATAATAAATGTGGTGCAGGGATATATGCAATTTTATCTAGATCTGTACCAATTATTTGGCTTACTTTGGGTCAGAATATTACACCAGAATTGCGGCACAATTTTGGCACAGTATGGTGCATCATTAGGCCATGCCCATTTTCAACAAAGCTCCACCCTCTTTCTGACAAACCCCTCCACCCTTTTGAGCAAGTTGGGAAAAAAGGATAGAAATCCTAGCTTGTGAAACTGCGTGAAAATTGTATCAATTTGCACCTCTTTTTAGACAGATGTTAGGTGAAGACCTACATCTGGGTCATTGTGTGCAAATAACAAAAACTGCTACAGAAAAGCAGGTGGACAATATAAAAAAAAAAAACAACAACATTGTTTCTTTTTTAAAGGTTTAAAAAAAGCCAAATTCGATTTGTTTGTGGCACCAAAAAATTTCAGGGTATAATTTTGCGATAACACTATCAGTGTGAAGACCCCTGTATGTTGTTTTCTATACATTACACCTTCCTTTATGTGCCATAACATATTCGAAATGACAATTCCTGTGGCCAATAGATATCATTTTTTACTGATCTCTGGGCAATTTCTTTGCATATTGTTTGGCCACACATGGATGTCTTTGAAAATCCCACAATTTAGTGACTTTGTGCAAGTGAACAGAATATTCCTGAGCTAGGACAACTAGAAACTATAGCGACAATCAGTGATTTTGGCCATGATAATTGTTGATACATTCGGATAATATATCTTACATTACCATTGTATAACTATATCTAGATAAGGGCCTCTGGTTATGCAAGCAGCCTTGTCTCTAGGTAACTGAATTCCAAGGCATACCCTATATCTGTACAGTTATGTATTCTTACAGGGAGAACTACTGGTATATTATATGTAAAGTAACTGCACAGGTAAAGGTCCCTTCAGACGGGGCAATTTAGCAGGCAAAGGTTTCCTTCCTGACATTCGCCTGCTCATCAGCAGAAGAGAGCGCTGCAATTACATGTAGCGATCTCCTCCACAGTATGGGGAGAAACGATCACTAATAAAAATCGCTTGTCCCCATACAGACTTGTTTGCCGGCAGCAAAGCCTGTTTTTGACAGAATGATCTCCTGCCGGCAGACAATAATTTAGGTGCACAAACGATTCAATTACCAGTTACCCGTTAGCAGATAATCGCTAACAAGTGTTTCTATCACTGTCCTATTTGGCAAACTTGGCCCATGTAAAGAGCCCTTTAAATAGTTATGAAATAATTAAGTACCATGGTAAGGCCTTATTCACACGTCCGTGATGACATCAGTGACAAGAGGGTTAGTGGCTCATCTGTGAAGATATCAAAGAAGGATCCGTGTTTGATTCGTGTGTCCATTTTTTGCCCTTCATGTGTCATCCATATTGCATGGACAGTGCTCAGCTAAAAGTTTATTTCAAGAGCATCTCTTAGGAATGATCTCTGAAACAGGGACGCAACACTGATGACATCTGTGTTGCGTCTGTGTTTTTTACAGACCCCTAGACTATAATGGGTGTGATGGATCCGTTAACAGGAACAAAAATAGGGCATGCTGTCATGGTGTAAGTCCCCCAACCATGATTTGTGAATACACACATTAAAGTCAGTGGGAGAACGTCAGTAAATTACGGATGACACATGGATGGTAAAAATGGACACACGGACCAACCACAGATCCTTCACGGACATCTTCACATATGAAACATGTACGCTTCTTTTCATGGACGTGACACTGACACAGAAATGTGAACGAGGCCTAAAGTCTAAGGCTGCTTTCACACAGTCAGTGATTTTTAGCAGTGATTGTGAGCCAGAACCAGGAGTGGAGGCTACACAGAGATAAGTCCTAATGGAAAGATTTGCATGTGTTCTGTTTTTGAACAGCACCTGGTTTTGGCCTCATGCACACGACTGCTGTTTCATCCCGTGTCCGTTGTTCCGTTTTCCGTGATTTTCTGCGGACCCATTGACTTTCAATGGGTCAGTTGAAAACTCAGCTAATGCACTGTTTGTCATCCACGTCCGAGATCCGTGGTTCCAGTCCGTAAAAAAAATATAACCTGTCCTTTTTTTTCACGGAAAACGGTTCGCGGACCCATTCAAGTCAATGGGTCCGTGAAAAAACGCAGAGGCACACAAGATTGTCGTCCGCGTCCGTTTTTTTCCTATCATTTGCATGGCAAATCTGACAGACTTTTTTTTACTTTCCTTCATGTCTGGTGATCCTCCAAAAATAAAGGAAGACACACGGAAACAAAAACGGATCACGGAACAACGGAACCCCATTTTGCGGAACAGAACACAACAACGGTCGTGTGCATGAGGCCTTAAGTTCATGATCACTCATGGAAATCACGGACCGCAGCCATAGCAAATTTACTAAAATTTACGCCCTGCAAACAGGAATAAATGTTGGTGAAAAACTACTCCAGCAGGCTGGAGTAGTTTTTCTCTCCAGGCACATGGACAACCGTAGATTCGCCTAATTCGCATGTGCCTTGTCATAAATTTGCCAAATCTTACAGCAGTGCAGGGTGAATCTAAGACTGGCGTAAAAAGACGGTCTTAGTAAACTATCCCCATTTAGTGCATTTTATAACAAAATGTTGCCTCTCTGGGTCAAAGTACAACATCAGATGGTGAAATACATGTCCGGAAAAATCAGCAAAAATAGTTCTCCATGTATTCCTATGGCGTTTAAATTTGCCTGCTCTAAAAATGTATACGTCTGTGTTCCACTGCTGAAAACACAACGGGGATCATTTACAAAGACCAACGCTTTGTTTCCCCTGCGCTGGAGGAGAAAACGTTGAATTTATGACAAGGCTCAGGCCTCGTCATAAATTAGGTGCACTGCCGGCAATCTGTGCACCTAGAGTAAAAACTACTCCAGCCCCTGGTTGGAGTAGCTTTCACTCTGTTTTTACACCTATTTCCAGGTGTAAAAAATAGTAATTGTGTTGGGCCCTCACCCCCCCCACTCCCAAGTGGCAAGGACAGCACAAAAACACCTGTGTGACAAAATAATAGTGATTTTTTTTTTTCACACCAAAAATGCCCATGGCACCCATCGTAAATGACCCACCTTGAGTTTTGGATTTTGTGATGCTCAATTTAGGTTTTAATGGAAAGTCATAATCCGCAATAAATTCCACCAAATCCACTTGAACCTAAAAATACGCATATGTGGATTTCAGTGCATATTTTTTTACCACGTGTGAAGGTGCCCTAAAAGAATAAGCTTTCTATAGCCATTTATATGACATCTCAGAGTTGTCATTAGGCGGGCGGTATTATTTTTATAACCGACCCCCTATATCCCCCTTATGGCTGTGGATAACACCCCAGCATTGTTGATTTTTTTTCATACTTATTAGCTCAAGGAAATGTTTATATAGCATTCTACGAGTCCAATGCTGTGGCACAATGAGGCAGGCATGTCTCTGCTGCACCATCGTCTCCAGCCTCTGTCCCTCTGACAGTTACACAAACATGAGGGTCTTTCACTGTTTAGGGAGGGGGGGCACACAATGCATGTCTATTATATAATGAGGGGCAGAAAAAAGATTGGGACGGAGCCACTTTGTCCACTCAACACACACAGGACACTCTTATTGTGTCTGCTCAATCCAGCTATAAATGCCATTATTGTGTCTGAGATCCTATTCATACCTCTCCCCACTTGCCCCCATCCCCCTTTCTCTTCCCTCTGCTGACCCCCGCCCCTCCCCCCTCGGTTTTTCTACCTCTCTAGGCTCCTCGTGGCTCAGCCAGAGTGCATGGATAAATTAATATGAATTTGAAAAGAGCCTTGTGTGCCAATGACATATCCTCGCCACTTTCTCACGATGAGCAGTGTTAGAGTAGTGGGGGTTGAGGCGAGGTGGGGGCACAAGGTTGTCCTTACAATGTCTATCAAGGATAAATCCTTCAGCAGAAATCATCTGGATTAGTTATATTTATTTTGCAAAAATAAATTTATTTCTGTGATTTAGAGGTCCATGAGTGTATCCACTGCTATATCACACCACAGTTAAGGGCTCATTCAGACGGCCGTATACTGTCCGCAAAAATGCGGATACGTTTTTTTTGCGGATTAGATTCACTTCTATGGGGCCTTTTCTTCCATTGCACGGCTCAGCAAAATAAATGAAACATGTCCTATACTGGTCAGTGAAAATCAGAACATGGCCCCATTGAAGTCTATGGGTCAGCAAAAAAAACGGAATACAATCAGTTTTTTTGCGGACATACTGAACTAGCCGCAAAAAAACTGATTCACATTTTTGCGGATAGCATACGGCCATCTGAATGAGCCTTAAATAAAATAGCATCGCTTGGCAATTATGGCCAAGGCATGAATGAAGCTGTGAGTGACTGGGAGCATGAGATCAAAAGCCAAACATTTTGGGCCTCAATCTGTCTATAGAAAAAATTGGTGCATGTCAGAAAACATATCTAAGGGCTCATGCACACAAAAGCATTTTGTTTCCGCTTCCGTTCCGTTTTTTGTGCGGCCCGTATGCCTGAACCATTCCCTTTAATGGGGCTGTAGAAAATACGAAAGTTACTTTGTGTTCATTCCGTTTCCCTTTGACCGTATGGGCGTTCCGCAAAAAAAGTAGTGCATGTCCTATTATTGTCTGCAAGGCCCCATTCAAGTCAATGGGTCCGCAAAAAATACAGAACGCACACAGAACTCATCCGTATTTTGCGGATCCATACTGTAGAAATGCTATGCCCAGCCCATATTGCTCATGTGTTTGGTGATTAATAAGTTACTGTTTCCGTTTCTGATCCGCAAAAAACGGATCAAATACGGAAACATACGGATATGTTTTGTGCAATAACGAAACAGAAGAGGACTTAAATCAGAGGAAAAAAAAACTCTGATAGATCCGTGAAAAATGGACCGCAAAAAAACTATTGGTCGTGTGCATGAGCCCTAAGGCCATTTTAGCGTGGTTGCTATTTTTCATCATCCAAAACAAACATTGGTTCTAAAATACAGAAATTATAGATTTTCTCTGTAGGTTCCGCCATTGGTTTCAGCTTATAAATACTGACGAAAAACACAAAATACTGACTGCGTGAAAGTGGCCTTAAGGTGCTTTCACACATTTTTTGTGATTTCTTTGGCTTGTAAAAAAAACACCATGAAACTAGTTTTTTTTTTAATAAGTGTTTTTTCTGGGTGGCATTTTTTACACACATGCCATTATACTTGCCTGTTCTTCAGACTTTTGTTTTCCTATAGAGAAGTGTATCTGAATACTGCCATTTGAAAAAAAACACCAGAAAAAACACACTACAAAAAAAAGTGTTTGTAGGGCATTTTATAATTTCCAAAGTATATGTTGTAAGCTCAACGCCTAGCTGTACAATAAGACTTAACTTTTACCGCCACATAGTTAAAATCCACATGGCAACCATCTGCTTAAATTTTTTGCTCAAACAAATATTTTAAAAAAATTAGCTTTTGAAAAAAAAAAAAAAACTTGCCGTGCAACCACTCTTAGGCCCCTTTCACACGGGCGTTGCGGGAAAATGTGCGGGTGCGTTACGGGAACACCCGCGATTTTTTTGCGCAAGTGCAAAACATTGGAATGCGTTTTGCACTCGCGTGAAAAAAATCGTGCATGTTTGGTACCCAAGCCCGAACTTCTTCACAGAAGTTCGGGCTTGGGATTGGTGTTCTGTAGATTGTATTATTTTCCCTTATAACATGGTTATAAGGGAAAATAATAGTATTCTGAATACAGAATGCATAGTAAAACAGCGCTGGAGGGGTTAAAAAAATAAAAAATAATTTAACTCACCTTAGTCTACTTGATCGCGGCCCGGCATCTCCTTCTGTCTCCTTTGTTGAATAGGACCTGTGGTGAGCATTAATTACAGGAACAGGACCTTTGATGACGTCACTCCGGTCATCACATGGTACGTCACATGATCTTTTACCATAGTGATTCACCATCACCATGCTCGACCGCATTTGCGGATCCGCAATACACAGGCACCGTTCCGTGGCCATTCCGCATCACGGATGCGGACCCACTCATTTCAATGGGTCTGCAAATCCGGAGATGCGGAGCGGAAGAACGGAATGGAACACTACGGAGTGCTTTCTGGGGTTCTGTTCCGTGCTTCCGCACCGCAAAAAGATAGGACTTGCTCTATCTTTTTACGGAACGGAAGGATCGCGGACCCATTTAAGTGAATGGGTCTGCGATCCCCATGCGCCTGCCCCACGGACCCCTTTAAGTGTTTTTATTATCTGATCAGGTTCTGGTAGGAATAAAAAAAACTTGGACAGGCTTTTTATGATCTAATCAGACTTGTTTCATTTTTCATTTTATATTTAATGGGACAAGAAAAAACCCTAATGAATAATGTGATCCAACTACAAAAAAAATTACCTGCATGGCATTGGATCCTTTTACATGAGCTAGTACCAGACAATAACAAGCGCTGATCAATGATACACACGCCAGTTGCCGATCGTTAACATGGTCAGATGAAAAATTAATGGGGACATGAACAATAGTTATTACAATCGTTTATCCCCCATTCAGTTTGCATATTGTCACCAGTACATCCCCTGTTTACATAGGGTCATGTGCTAAGGACAAGCAATGTTTTTAGATGCTGCATGAGTGATACGATTGGCGACACCTTTACAAGGGCCAATAATTTGGAAAGAACATTTGTAAGCATGTAAGTTCATGATAATTGGTCTGATCCTCGGCCTACCATACCTCTTCATGCTGTTGTGCTTATATAACAAGGCATAACATTAACATAGCATATGCAGATACCCCCAGGTCTGGGGTACTGTAAATGCAGTAGTAAGCCCACGACCCTTTACCAAACTTCCTGTTTGCCTATGTGCGCATGCAAGTGCACAGGGTCGGTCCTTGGCCAAAGATAAAAAGGCCGGTAGGAATGAGGCAATTCTCTGCTTTCTGCAGCATCCAGGAGGTCTGGGATTCACAGAGTTCTGTAAAATAATTTCTTTAGTAATTGTCCATGTGCTGGGAGAGGGCCCATAGAGAAAGAAAGAGCCGCACAGTTTCTTTAGTATTTCCTGAAGTGAGGCTGATGATGTCTCAGACCAAAAGTACCTGGGCCCCCCAGCTGCTCGGGGCCCATGACTGCAGTACCACCAGTACTGTCCTTATGGTAGCCATGCTGCTAGCAGATTGCACTTAAATCCCTGTCAACAAGTACATGAGGTGCCAAACCTCCAGCTGACACCACCTGGCCAGCAACTAGCTTCTATGGTCATAACTCACATAGAATATACACTATATGGACAAAAGCAGTTGCACACCTACAGGAGCTTTTATCATATCCCAATTTAAATCCATAGACATTAATGTGGAGTTGGTGCCCCCTTTGCAGCTAAACAGTTTCCACTTGTCTGGGAATTCTTCCTACAAGAGAAAGCATGGCTCACAGTCTCCATTCCAGTTCATTCCATAGGTGTAGGTGTTTGATGGGGTTGAGGTCAGAGCTTTGTGCAGAGCAGTCAAGTTCTTCAACAACAAACTCACCTCATTATGACTTTACGGACCTTGCTTTGTGCACTGGGGCACAGTCATGCTGGAACAGAAAAGAACCTTTTCCAAACTGATCATAAAATGTTGGAAGCATAAAACAGTCCAAAATGTATTGGTATGCTAAAGTATAAAAAATTCCCTCCACTGGAACTAAGGGACCTAGGCCAACCTCTGAAAAACAACCCCATATCATGATTCCTCCTCCACCAAACTTTACAGTTAGCACAGTACAGTCAGGCAGGTAACATTCTCCTGACATTCACCAAACCTAGACTCGTCAGACTGTAGATAGAGAAATCCATACCATTAACCTCTTGGTGCACTGTTTTTGTGTCGATGTTAATGCCAGAGGAGGGTTTGGAACTCTGTAGAGTCAGCAGAGCGTTGGGGACTTCTATGCACTTTGCGTCCCAGTGACTGTGCTCTGTAACTTTACGTGGTCTACCAATTCATTGCTCAGTTGCTGTTCCTAAACACTTCTACTTTACAATAATGCCACATACAGTTGATGCTGTAAAGTCTAGGAGGGAAGAAATTCCCTGAACTGACTTATTACAATGGTGGCAGTGGCATACCTCCAATACAGGCCTGTGGCAGGGGGGGCCTAGAGTTTATGGAGGCCCACCTCCTACAATGTCTGCTGTATTATGCCACCAGCTCGTCTCCAGAACCCTGCTTCCCAACAGTTCACCACAGTGGACATTGCCAAGCACTGTAGCCAGGCATGTGCTCACTCCCCCGTGTCTGCTGGACGCTGCCCCGGCCAATCAGTGTTTAGCAGTGCTAAGCGCCTGCTGCTGATTGGCTAGTGTAGCACAGCAGCAGACAGAACTGAGTGGGCGGGAGGTGACAGTTCAGTATCATACCGCGCTGCCTGGCTCAGTCTGTCAGCCAAGCCACCGGACTCCAGCCAGCCCCTAGCATCGCCGGCGAGTGAGTTCTTGAGGTCTGCCACTGTGCCTCAGATTATAGTGAGTTGTACACTTACACACACTAAATACTACCTCCTCTGGTGCCACAATGGCCTCCATTAAATTCAGGGAATGCATGTTCCACATGCATGCTCAGCCCACACCAGATTAACTACCTCTCCTGGTGCCAAATGGCCTCCAATAAATAAAGGGAGAACAGGCTACAGCTTTAGGGATCATGCACACGAACGTGTTTTCTTACCGTGTCCATTCCGTTTTTTTGCAGACCGTATGCGGAACCATTCACTTCAATGGGTCCGCAAAAAAACAGGAAGGTACTCCGTGTGCATTCAGTTTCCGTATATCCGTATTTCTGTTCTGCAAAAAAATATAACATGTCCTATTATTGTCCGCATTACGGACAAGGATAGTACAGTTCTATGAAGGGCCAGCTGTTCCATTCCACAAAATCCGGAATGCACACCGATGTCATCCGTATTTTTTGCGGACCGCAAAATACCTATGGTCTTGTGCATGAGCCCTTATACTTGCACTAATTAAAATTAGCCTATGGGACAGACAGGTTAGTTAGGAGCGCACAACCAATAGAGTCAGCCACATCTCCAATGCAGACTGCAAGGACAAAAATGGGGGTTAGTTATTGGGATAATCTTATGTACACTTTGCTTTTTTTCTTCCGTATAGAAATTTATGATCTGGTGTGCAGACTTAGAAATCTGCAGCATGTCAACTGTTTGTGTGATTTTTGGTGCAGATTTTGCCCTCTTTCACAGGTGCAGTACAGGAAATAGGAACTCAGTACAGAAGAGAACTGCCAGCAAGCCTCTTTCCTGTACTGCGCCTGCATCGGATACTGAAGCACACAGCGCAGAGCGAGACTTAGGGAGAAGTCAGGGCCAGGCCTGATCACGTTTACACTGCCTGACCCAGTCAATCAAAGTGGAGGTTTGTTGGGGCCCAACTTTAGGATCATTAGCAATCCTGAGAATGCAGGGACCACGGTACCTTCACCTTATCATAGCACATTGGTGCTCCTGGCCCCATAACTGTGCAGAGGAGCTGCAGCTAGCTATTAAATGGAGCTTTGCTGCAGTTCTCCTGCACGTCGATAGCCATACACCGGTGGCTGGGCTGGGTACATAACAATCTGATTATCTCACCATTAATTAATGCTAAGAGAATCAGGTACTCATAGACCTGATGCCCTCCTGAACTCAACTGTATCGCTGTCCTCAGGACGGTGATACAGTTGAATAAAGTGGCGAAGGTGGCATTATTTTGTGCTGCAATATGGAATTTTCTTTTACTGAGACAGTACATTGTGCTGCACTGTGCCATTTGGTTCTGCTGGGGCGGTATATTGTGCTGCACTACAGCATTGCAGCCCCCCCTTCTGTTTTCCTTGCCTACTTGTGTTGCCCTGCCTTTTGTTTTTTAACGTGCATATACTACATGAGATATTATTATAGACCTGCTTGCATTTCCTGAGATAGAACTGCTAGTGTGATGTTTCACTATAGTGATACTTATTTTTATTATTTCTCTAGGTAAATGCAGATCTCCAGACAAAGCAACAGAAACCTTTAGCACATTTTTACTGTGTGGAAAGATCAAATACATCATCAATGCAACTTCCTAATAAGATGGCTGCCACAATCTCTGTGCCACTTCTGCCAAATTCTCAGTGTAACACAACTGGATTAGAAAATATCATTGATTTGTGCAGGCATAAAACGGGCAAGTTAGACAACTAACACAAATGCAACAGAGTAAACCTCATCAGGTCCAGTAGAGAAGAGACCCAACAAAAACAAGATCTTCTGCATTTTCCAAAAGGTAAGAAAACCGTTTACAGTCATTCTATATACTGTCTGTTTTACAGTGTCTGATTCTGCGTACGAGGAACATTTTGGTTCTAACAATATACTTTGTAAAGCTCTTAAGATAGCCCTAGACATCAGCCTACCACCAATATTGAATGGACCTATCAACAAATAGTTCATGTTTGAGTGTCCTAAAGGTGCTTTCCTTATCTCATGAAAATAGACCTCATGAAAATAGAGGTCTGATCAAGTGGATCCATTCTATGTGGCTCGGTGGTTAGCACTGGTGCCTTGCAGCATTAGGGTCCTAGGTTTGATCCTGACCAAGGAGAACATCTACATGCAGTTTGTATGTTCTCTCCTCCCACACTCAAAAGATATACTGGTAGAGACCTTAGATTGTGAGCCCCATTGGGGACAGTTTGATGCTAATGTATGTAAAGCGCTGCAGAATATAGTAGCTCTATAGAAGTGTGTAAACTAAATAAATAGGCAACACATTTTCCAAGTGATAAAAACCACTTTAAGAAGGCCATACACTTTAGATAATTGTTGGTGGACCTGTGGGTTTTGATAAGATGAAAAATGTTTGGATACAGACAGTCGATGGTTTAAGGGGTTGGGGTTTGGAGATTCACTGTACGGGTAATTTATCATAATCCCTATGCCAGTTTTGTGGCATACAAAAGTCACAAACTCCACGTGTATGACTTAATACGCCATTGCACCTAAATCTCAAAAAGCATCTGTACAGGGTTGTAGCAGAGTGGAACAAGCACAGACAGGAGCTTTGCATAGGACATCGCTGCTCCTGCCTGTGCCTGCTTCACTATATCCAGACATAGCACATCTATGCCAGGCTTTAGCAGTGCTGGTACACTCAGGGGCAGCGTTGTGTGCTTCTACCTGTACATCGCTCACTGGGCCCCTCTGTCATGCACCACTGACATGTCAGTGGTATAAACATATGGATTGCAAAACGTGATATATAAATAATTTTAGGGCATTTAGAATAGGTTTTGATAAAGGTACACTTTAAAGATGGCGCCCGCTCAAGAGCTGAGCGGGCACCATAGCTGCCAGGTTTTTGCTGTTTTACTGAGAAGACACCAGGAGGCATTGTCCTTGATCAATAATAACACAGATCACAAACTTTTAACCCCTCAGTTTCTATGGTCAATTGCAACCACAGCATCTGAGAGGTGAAATCCCAGGAGTTCTGGGCTCCCAGGACAAAAAGCTCCCCTTTTAATAAAGGTTTTAAAAATATTAAAGAAAATATAAAAATTCTAATCAGCTCCCTTTCCCATATTAAAAAAAACAATAAAAAATAAACATTATTAAGATTGCCTCGTCTGAAAATGCCCATACTATTAAAATTTTCAATTTGCTGATTTTCCATCACTTCACCTCCCCCAAAATTTTTTGAGTAAATCGTTTTTATTGGCATTTTCAATGATTGGCGATTCAAGCCATAGATCGCAATAATAGAAAGCATAACAATGTACGCCTACGCAGTAGGCTAATCAGTAGGACAATGGTGTACATTAATAGTTTGCATAGTGAGTAAGGTCTGTAACAATTAGACCGTAACATCAAGAAGGTAAAGGGGGGGAGGGAAACGGGGAGGAAAGAGGGGGGTGGTAGGGTAGACCCTGTCGCAAGCCATCATAATTCACAAGTCATCATAATTCAAGGGACCCAAATGATGCTTCGCCCTAATCTCCATCCAGGATCGGGAACCTCCCTTCACTTTAGGGGATGTAGTTTGAGTTATTGAGCCATGGACTCCAAGTGAGAAGCCTGGACTTTAGAGGAACCCCCAAAAATTTTCATAAAATGTGATCAAAAAGCCATAAACACCATATGGCATTAATTAATGGTATTAATAAAAATAAATCACAGATTGCCCTGCAAAAAATGAGTCCTCATTCAGCTCAATAGACTTAAAGGGAGCGGTCATCAACTTTATGCTGACCTCACTGAGGGCAGCATACATTAGTGACAGAAATGCTTATTTCATTGGTGTGTCACTCATCAGCTAAAAGTAAGTGGTTGCTGAGAACCAGCATCATAATCATTGCAGCCCAGGCCTTGAAAAGAGTCACATCTACTTCAGAAGAGTCCCGGTTATCCATAATCTCCTGCACTCTCCCTGCCCACCTGCTGATGATTGGCAGTTCTCTCCTAGAGATAATGGGAGAAAACTAGCTAGAAGACTGTCAGTCATCAGCAGGAGAGCAGGAGATCATGAATAACCATGACTCTTCTAAGGTGGCCGGGACTCTTTTCCAGGCCCAGTCTGCAAGGATTGTGATGTTGGTTCTCGGCAACCACTTACTTATAAATGACAGACCGCTGAAATCAACTCGCCTGTCTCTACTTTATTCTGCCTTTAGTATGGATGGCATAAAGTTGATGACAGGTTCCCTTTAAATATAAAAAAGTTATGCGGGTCAGAATATGGTGATGCAAAACCAAAACAAACAAAACCAAACAAACATTTTTTTCAAAGTTTTTTCTTTTTTTTAGTATTAAAACACAAGAAAAACTATATAAATGTGGCATAACTATAATTGTACTGTAAATAAAGGGAACAGAAGCACACCCTGCCCCAAGTGCAAAGATACATGCAAGCACTGGAAACATGGATTACTCTGAATTGCTTTACTGCTATACTCACTATATATGAACATTTAAAGCTATTTTCATATATAGTAAGTATAGCAGTAATGCAATTCTGAGTAATCCATGTTTCCAGTGGTCGCTGTATTTGTATGCCTGGTCAGGGTGTTGCTACATATATTGTATGTTTGCTTTTGTTTGAAATTTTATTTCGTAAATGAAGGTAACAGGTCAGTTTTACCACAAAGGGAACGCTGTAAAAATGAAACCCATAAAACTGTGGAGAATTACATATTTATTTTCTAATTCTACCCCACCACATCTTACACAATATTAAATGGTGCCATTAGAAAGTATAAATTGTCCCGCAAAAAACAAGCCCTCATACGGTTATGTGAACGGAAAAATATATCATAACGTTATTTAATAGGACTTGTGTATTCTAAAGAACAGTTTAAAAGTATAAAACTGGTGTAAAAAAAAATAAAAAATAAAAAAGTAACACAAATATGCTTTCATGCGTCAATATGTCATCCTATGTATGATGAAATTTGTGTATATATATATATATATATATATATCATACGGATATATTCAAATTTAGACTGTAGAAATTGTAGACTTGTAGACTTTCCCTACAGAAAAAAAGATATAGAAACATTATACAAATTCATTTAGATTTAGGGTTTGTAATTTGTATGCTAAAACCTATTGAAATGACATGAAAGAGCTTTTACTAATTAAGTGAGCTTGAGGAGCATAATAACAGATATGGTTAAGCAAATACTACTTATCCATAGACACATTTTTCTAAAGCCTTTTAAAGGGTTAGATTTATGATTTTAGGATGTGTGGGTGTGGGTAATATTTCCCTTTTGATCATTCTAGAGATTATTTCACCCCTCCCAAAAACCTGCTAGAAGAAAGAAATTTAAGTCATTCTTTAATAAAAATTCCTGGTGAACATCTTTGGTCCTTTCGACATAACTCAGTAAATTTCCAGCATGATATAAAGTGGCGTCTCCCCCTCCTCCTCCCCTGGGGTAGAAGGAAAAGATTTATACTCTATAGAACCAAAGACCCTTCAATGCCCCCAGCCCCCGACTGACCTAGAAACTATCCGACCCTGAATAATACAGAATAAAGGCTGCATAAAACATGAATACCCTGCCATTGTGTATCACCAGATATTTTGGAATGAGGAATATGGATAAACTTATACCGTGAAATTATTACCTGTTTTTCTTTTAATGAATAATAGTTAAATCTATCCTCTTTAAACAAACTATTAAGCATTATTTTAACAGTATTAAAATACTGAGATAGTGCTTCAGGTTGTCCAGTATATCTTCTTTTAAAGGGGCTGTCCCACAAAAAACAACAACAATATTTTTCAAATCAATACCAGGACTTTTGTAATTGCATGGACTTAAAATTTTGTATGGCCAGTGAGTTATTCAATAAAGTGTATCTGTATAGCGCCACCTGCTGTTTGTTGTTTTTCTTACTTCTCTGTGCCCAGCTCAGTAACATCGCTGAGGTGGATGCACATCCTCAGTTCCATACTTAAACTGCCACCAGTTATATCTGGTGTGACAGTTACAGGAAGAGAACTGCGGCAGAAAGGACCTGCCCCCCTGAGCTGTGACAGAGAGAAAGCTGCGGCAAAAACAAAACATCCCCTGAGCCATGTCAATTACAGGGAGAACGCTGCAGAAGAAGGGACACATCCCCTCAGCTATGACCGTTACAGGGAGAAAGCTGCAGTAGAAAGGGCACACACCCATAGCCATGATAGGGAGATAGCTACAGCAGAAAGAACACACCCTCTGAGCTGTGACAGGTAGAGAGCTGCAGAGGAAAGAACACACCCTCTGAGCTGTGACAGGTAGAGAGCTGCAGAGGAAAGAACACGCCCCTTGAGCTGCCAGCTTGAAATAAATTAGGCAGGGCAGCTCAAGCAATGGTTTACTGTCAGACAGCTGTGGATTCATGTAAGGTATGGAGCTGTCTTGTACTATATGATGTCTGATTTTCATTTTGTACATTAATCATGAGATAACCCTTTTAAGTCTTAAAACACTGAGCATTTGTTGCGTTGGTGGGTCAGTTTGCCCTCCTCTCCCACCCAGGAGCATTCCCGGCCACCGACACTTTTTGTGTCTTGTGCAGGCTCCAGCTTACTGTTCCCAGTGGAGGCCTTTGGGCCTGTCCTATAGGGGACCCATGCACTGGTTTACGTCCTCTTAAAGGGAAAGCATGTGCACAGCCAAAACCTCCCCAAGCTTATAGCTGATCAGCCCTGGGTATATAAGGCACTTTCTCCAGTGGGAGGGTTCCTGAGCTTTAGTCTCTAGTTAACCAGTGAAGGTGCAATATTCTGTCTGACTGTCCCTGTACTAAACTTCTGCCTAACAACCGACTCCGATTCCCCACACCCTGCCCTTACCTTAGCCTGTTTTCTTTATTGCTCCATTGCGGCCTGCCCTGACCTGTGACTTGTTTCTTGGATATGTTTGAACTCTGCCTGCCCAAACCATGGCCTGTGTCCTGAACACATATATTGCCTGATCCATTGGTGCTCCACACTGGCCTCTCTAACCCTTGTGGGCTAGCTGCCAACTACAGAGGGACTATAATAAGAGGTTTAGGCCTGGTGATTCCCCTCCAGCAAAGACCAGAACCTATATAGGAGTTGAAGAGTGAAAACCAGGGAACTGCCAGGATAACGCCCATAGAGTTAAAGCCAAATCGGATTGTTGGTACCACTATTTATCATTCCCTGCCGGATTGTCTGTTGAGCGGGGAAGGCCTAAAGGTGACCATACACATTAAACAGACAATTCTCAGATAAGATAGAACCTTCAGCAGTTGGAAGATCTCTCTAGTGGCCCTGCTCCTAGGTTGCATCACTTACATTTGCTTGGCACACTCTACTAAGTTATATAGGTGCATCTCCTAGCCTCTCACAGTCGATGGTTCTTTGTAATGCTTTCTCACTTAAAGTCCCTCATGACATCTGTGCAGGGTTTCCTTCAATGATATCTATGGCTAACCCTGTCTATTGTGAGATGGCAAACACTGCTCCTGGTGTCGGCCCATTGGGGAAGATTTACGAAGACTGGTATGTGGTATCCTGGTCTTGATATCCCCTGCGCTGCAGGAGGATAGACTTAATTTATGGTCAGGCATGAGGTTTGTGGCTTTTTTAAACTAGAAAACTGTGGTAAGGAGATAATAAATCTTCCCAGTGTGCTCACTCATGCATATCCATTCATGCACTTAGGGAGAGTTCACATCACTGTTATTTTTCCGTTCTTCTGATCTGTCAGAAGAACAAAAACAGATCCTGTATAAAAATGGATTTGACACCATATTGTTTTTAGTGACAGATCCAGTTTCTTCTGTTTCAATGACCGGACACATCGAACACATTTGGAATGCTGACCGAATGGAAGACATCCTGATACATCCTGAACGGATCTCTTTCCATTCAGAATGCAGGGGGACAAAACGGAAATGTTTTGGCCTGGTTTTGAGATCCTCTGCCAGATCTCATAACCGGTATGCCAAAAAGCAGATGTGAAAGTAGCCTAATTTGGGCAATACATGACACTCTCTTTGCATTATATGGATTTATATGAACAGAAAACGGCTTTATATGAATGCTGTATGATATGGGCAAAGCATGTCATTATGTGGACATCATTTGCCACTAGTGGAACTTATTGACATTTGGGAAAATGAGAACCATTTGATTCTGTGCATACTATCTGGCTCTGTGTAGTAATGTAGCTTAGACTAGAAAGATAGATAGAAGCTGGATGCATAGGTGAGCAGATAGACAAAAAGACAGGCTACATTGATATATGATTATTTTGGAATGTATGTAGAGATAGATAGATATAGAGAGATAGATAGATATAGATAGAGAGATAAGTATAAATAGATAGACAGATGGACAAACAGACAGATTATCAATAAATATCATATATGTATGGATGGACTGATCAATAGATACAGAAATACATAGGAGATAGATAGATAGATAGATAGATAGATATACATATTGCTCTAATGTGTGAACTAAGGCTAGTTTCACACCTGTGGCGGCCTCTCCGTCAGGGTGTTCCGGCATAGAACAGCCTGCTAGAGTTCTTCGGAACCGACATTTTCAGATATTGCCGTCTGCCCATCGGACTCCATTGACAATAATGGGGTCCAGCAGCTACCTAGCAAATATGCCGAAAATCGGTCGGGCAAAAAACGCTGCACGCAGAGTTCTTTTGTCCGTCCGATTCTCGGCACTCTTTATCAAAACAAACAGATGCAGGTGTAAAACTACCCTGAGAAACCACTGCACAGTATGTCCTCAGTAATTTTTCATTGGACATAAATATGTAGCTGAAAAATTTCTGAATCCCCCTTTAAGCAGAGTGGGAAGGATTAGGAGACATTTGTTTACAGAGCAGAACAAGTACAGCTTTATTTAACAAATCCTTCATGATGAGGATACCCTGTAGCTACTATAATGTGAGAACTAAACTCAGCAATAGCTCGAGCATGCTCATACATAAGGACAAACAGCGTGAAATGCAGCAAGTGAAACATCAGTCTTCACAGTATCTGGGAGTTTTATCCTTGTGTGCTGTTGAAGTTGTACACGAGGGTTTGTTGCAGCTTATGTGATTCTTGTCACATGAAGATCTCCAGTACAGAAAAGAACAACGTATACCTGAGTAGTGCACACATTAAATTCCTTATGACACATAAAAAACTGACATGATAGCTTCATAACTTCATAAATGGTCAAAGACACTTTACACAACTTTACATAAAAAGTGCAGGTGTATATAAAAAATCAGACACACCAGTGTGGAGCACCGAAGGATCAGGCAAAACTCCTAGTCAGTAACAGGCCCTGGTCAGGCCCTGGTCAGGCAGGCAATTTGTGCAAAGACGTGAAACAGGTCTGTGGTCAGGTCTGCCAGCAGAGGGTCATAATGGTAAACAGGCATAGGTTGGATCAGGCAGCAGAGGGCCAGAATGTCGTAAACAATGTAGCGAGGAACTAGAAAGCTAGAAATCTTACTGCTCATAAGTACAGCATATATTAGCATAGAAGATTAGCAATTTTAAACAGCCTAGCAGTCGCACACAGAGCAGAAAAGAGGATTAACTCTTGGAGTACTGAACAATAATGTGAGGATCAAAGAAGAATATTCCTAATGGACAAACAGGAAACCAGCGCCTGAGTCCGCTGCCAAAGCACTGCAACTGCGAAATGCACAGGGTGAGTGGAGCAACGCCCGTGCCCATCCAAAGCGGCGGGCCAGAAGTAGGCACAAGCCACCAATGTAACAATCTATCATCATTACCAGACAAACTATCATGATGAGAGAAGTACTATGGGGGTAGGGAGGAATTCATCACAACGTTTATATTAGAAATCAGATTTCTGTGAATCTGCATTAGCATCCTTTTCACCAGATCTTTCAAACTTCACATGTTGTTTGTTAAATTTGGCGCATCTTTAAACAGGACACTTTTATCTATTAATGGTTACCAGTTCCACCCACCCCCACCCTACTGGAGTGAGTGTGCAATTTTTGGAAACTTTTTAAGAAGTTGCAGTGATAAATCTAGAGTGAAACTAATTAATATAGATAACCAAACCCACTTTTCTAAACTGGAGTGAGCAGTGTAAAACTGCAAAATTTTTGCACAAACAATCCCAAAAAGTAGCCAAGCCCTATTTTGTGACTTTTTGGAGGCAGAATTCTGGAGTGAAGGGCGTGATAAATTTCCCTATTTGTATGTTTCTCTGCACTCCCCTCTGCTATGGGCAGCATGTCATCCGATCCTTCAGTGAGCAGGCAGTTTGGCTTGACTCTCAAGAAGGATTCAGCAGAGAATGTTAGTTTAGGAGAGGTGAGGTAGAACAAGGCATTCTTCTCTGATAAGATATATTGCAAAGTAGGGATCGACCGATATATAGATTTTTTAGGGCCGATACCGATAATTTGTGAACTTTCAGGCCGATAGCCGATAATTAATACCGATATTCTGGGATTTTTTTTTCTACACAAATCTGCTGAAAATTAATATGTTTATTGTTAACGCGTATTTTTTTATTTTTTTGGTAAATCTTTTTTTATCATTTATACTTAATATTTTTTTTTTTTTGTTTTTTTTTTAAACTAACTTTTAGCCCCCTTAGGGACTAGAGCCCTTGTCCTATTCACCCTGATAGATCTCTATCAGGGTGAATAGGAGCTCGCACTGTCCCTGCTGCTCTGTGCTTTGTGCACACAGCAGCATGGAGCTTACCATGGCAGCCAGGACTTCAATAGCGTCCTGGCTGCCATGGTAACCGATCGGAGCCCCAGGCTTACACTGCTGGGGCTCCGATCGGAGGAGCAGGGGAGAGGGTATCCTGTGGCCACTGCCACCAATGATTACTACTGGGGTGGGGGCGCACTGCGCCACCAATGATTAATACTGGGGGGCTTGGGGGGGCACACTGCGCCACCAATTAAGATAAATCTCTCATTAATTCAGATACAGGAGGCGGGAGCTGGCTGCAGAATCACATAGTCGGCTCCCAACCTCTATGAGCGGTAGCTGCGATCCGCGGCACCTGAGGGGTTAACTACCGCAGATCGCAGCTATTGCTCATAGAGGTCGGGAGCCGGCTATGTGATTCTGCAGCCAGCTCCCGCCTCCTGTATCTGAATTAATGAATGAGTTATCTTCATTGGTGGCGCAGTGGCCACAGCCCCTCCCCTCCTCTTCCCATCTGTCTCTTCATTGGCGGCAGCAGCAGCACAGGGGGAGGGAGACACTGCTTCCTTCTCCCCTGTGCTGCTGAGGGAACACGGAGAGCGCTGTCAGCAGCGCGATCCTTGTTCCCAATACGTTATCGGAATATCGGCAAAATAGATGCCGATACCGATAACGGTCAAAATACTGAATATCGGCCGATAATATCGGTAAAACCGATAATCGGTCGATTCCTATTGCAAAGCTTCTTATATTAACCTGTAGTGATTTATGCAAAGTGGCGGATATGCTACACATTGTGAGCAGAAAGATCTGCAGTATTTTTCAGTACCAGCAATGTGGATGGGACTTTCAGACATCTCATCCACATTTATAAAAAAATAAAATAGAATCTGCAGTGTAAATTGACCTGCAGTGGGGGATTTTAAATCTTTAGTATGTGAATTTCACCTTTTGCAATGCATAGGGTGAAATCTGCAGCAAATCTACACCAAAATCTCCAACAAATCTGGATGCATCACATGCAGATTCTGCATCAGATTCAGTGCAGAATTTGCTGTGTATTTGCATCCAACTGGGTGTACCCTAAGGACTCTTTCACATGAGCGAGTTTTCCGCTGAATCCTGACCTATTCATTTCAAGGGGTCTGTGCACACGTTTTTCACGCATGATCTTTGCATTCAGGAAAAATCCCAGCATGTTCTATATTGTGCGTTTTTCAAACATAGAAGTGAATGGAGCTTGCATGAAAAGCAAGGATTAACTGTGGTAAAATGACCAGATAAAGACTGACACACTTTCTTCTTCTGTGGGAAAACATCCATTTATTAGTTTTCCACAGCTTTGTTCCCAATTGTGAGAAGGTCCGCTGTTTGCATATACACTGCCAGACCTCTATGGCTTCAGCCTCACACCTCCATAGAAATGTATGGAAATTCTATATATGGATCAGGACTTGCTTTTTAATGTGAAAATTGTTTTGTGTTCAGTGCAGAACTGGTAGCCTGCCTACAGTATGCCTTTAAGGACCAGGCCAATTATTTTTTCATTTTCATTTTTTCCTCCGGCCTCCGGGCCTTCCAAAGTCCATAACTTTTTTTTTACTTTTTTGTTGAATGACAGCTTATTATTTTGCAGTAGAATTTCTACTGTTAAATGGCAACTTTTAATTTACTGTATCTTGTGTTGAAAAATGAGAAATGTATGTACGGTACATTGTTTGGTTAAAGGGATTGTCTCACTGCTGTTCTCTAGGTGCCGTTTCTGAGCTGTAGGGGAGCAGTGCCTCTTCCTTTGATACTACAGGCAAGCAGTGATGGGACAATGTAATCCTGCCCCATTGCCTATGTCTGATTGCTCCCAAGGTCCTGAGTTATATTCACAACTGTATAGAACAGCTCCAAGACGCATGCCCCGGAGCCTTTTCTACACTAAAAACAGGAGGACATGTGAGGTGGTTAGGGAGGGAAGCTACAGACCGAGAAAATACAAGGGAGATGGGAGCTACTGTGCATGCGCGCTAGACTATGAGCACTCGCTTTCGAGATCCTGACCATCAGAAAGGCCATAACGCCTAGAGATGAGCAGTCTATAAAAAAATTATTCAAAAATAAGAACAAGAGTCTATTTAAAAACACAATTGTTCTTATTTTTCCATCATTCTTCATAGTTCATTAATGGGAAGGGGAAAGTGAACAACTACAATCAAAGAACACATCAGGTACCTCATCACCTGTGAGTAACTAGATTTAACTGCACAGTAGTAACATATATGGTATGCAGAGTACCACTATATGTTCACTGAATGTGGTGGTAATATGTGGACATGGTGTGGTGGTATTATTAGTAATATTGTCCATGGTATACTGGGCCTTTTCGGTAACAGTATGGTTTCAAAATACATATCTGATAGTATAAGGAGTAAATTACACAAATCTCCCTGACATTAAAATCTACCTTTTATTAGATATGCATTAAAAACTGAAAAAACCCTCAAAAGAAGTAATTATAAAGATTCAATAATCATCTGATACATCATTTATATTGTGTCTAGATTACGGGCAGAGTTGTTTAGATGTGGGACATATCATGTCCTTCTTTACTCACGGTTTGTTGATACCAGATGACGTGGCGGTGGAGGTAAATTATGTCTATACAAGACTCTTAACATTCGGCAGGTCTCAATTCTCTTTCAGATCCTGTTGCCGTTGGGAACAACATGTATTTCCCTAATAAGTCCCTCACACTCTTCCCGGCTACAGGCAGAGCACTTTTTTAAGGTGGTTCTGGGGTAAAACATAGTACAGATTTGTGCGAATCCCTTGCAGCATGATGGTTCATAGGTGTAGGAACGCTGTCAAACTGCTTAAAGGAGATGTTCTGCCCATCAG
This sequence comes from Bufo gargarizans, assembly GCF_014858855.1. Classification (NCBI taxonomy): domain Eukaryota; kingdom Metazoa; phylum Chordata; class Amphibia; order Anura; family Bufonidae; genus Bufo; species Bufo gargarizans. The sequence continues at coordinate 385,080,253 of NC_058080.1, read as the reverse complement.
GGAACCTTGCTGGGTGGATGCCCATATAACTGCTTCACCCCTGTGAGTCAGGTTCTATCAATGGGACATAGACTGGGAGGATACCCCAAGGAAGTTGGCAGCTGTTAGGCTATTTTCCATGGCGATTCATGTGGCAACAACAACCCCTTTAATACTGTAATATATATTATGAAAAGTGCATATTAAATTACTCTGATATTAAGAGATTTAGTATAATATCATACTAATATGGTTACATCATTTAAAAGGTTAGAGCTGATTTTGATACCTATATGTTCGTTGGGCACTAACAGAATTAATTAGGTATGTTCATGGTTTGTGATATATTTTATCATTCTATGAACTAGTAATATTGTATTTAATAGGTTTACAACCTTGCCTTTACAATGTATACTTACCCATGGACTGACCTATATATACCTGTAACATTAACATTTATTTAATTATTAAGCCTTATATTGATAATGTAGGCTGCTTTTCATTATTTTATTTTTATTTTATTTTATTGTTCATTTTTAACAACCAGGACCAAATTTGGTCTGTATTTGATATCAGGCGTCAATGTATTGCTAAATACTATGGCCCTGATTTACATTTTGTACACCAGTCTTAGTAATAAGGCTTGCTTGTTCAAGATGCACCAAATTTATTGAAGGCAGCCTCAATAATTTTGGCGCATCTACAATTCTGAACAATGCCTTTAAACTGGTGTAAATTTTTTGTAAATATGCAGGCCACCATAGCCAAAGAAAGTCCCCCCATTACCCCTGAGGATGCCGTTTATGTGCCAAAACATGTTGGGAAGATGGGCTCTGTTTTTAAATCGACAGAGAGGCAGCCATTTTACATTCACACACAGGTATCAGTGTACACACAATGATGTCGTTATTGCAATAACCACTATAATAATATGTTTCCACCACTAATATACTAATAAACTATCCAGAGGATAGGTCATTAGTAGAATAGTCTCTGGAAAACCCCTTTAAGAGTGACCATTATGTGCCATTTAAAAGAGTGCCATCTAATTCAAGTTGAAGAGATTCGAGTAAGATGGGAGAACACGTTTAAGGGGATTCAAGTTCTATAGCTCTGGGGGTCAATCTAGAATATGTTTCCCCTGATTTTCAAAAACAACTTTGCATGGTACATTTGGACTGAAAACTGTAAAAGTTTCTATTGTTTTTTTCTCTCTTAGTCTCCATAAAGTGTGTAAATGTATTCTGCAGAATTGAATGAAAACATTTTAATGGTTTGTACAACTACTAGTGTCTACACAAACTAACTTTGTATATTATATTTGTTGTCTAGGATGAAAGCATCCCTACAATACAGAGGTGGAATTCATGAACAGCATTATTTCTGGTGGAAATGACAACGAAGATCACAAAAAGACCATACAAAGAACATTGTATAGAGTTACCAAATACAGTATCTACATACTTTGTTGTAAAAGTATACCGCCGACTATTTGTTGAAAATACGCTTTTCACATAGCTGAACAGATCTTTTTGAAACAAATAAAATTATACCAAAATGGTGTTTCTGATTCATTCCTGGCTGTCATTATAAAACACAATCCTCTATATTTATATATGTTCAGTTTCCCATGACTGCCTTTTTAAATGGGAGAGCACATCATCACTGTGATGCCATCTTAAGGCTCTGAGACTCAAATGGAGAATGGAGAAACATCTTCTCCATATGGAGAAGATGTGTAACAGCCATAAAGTTTGATAGAATTCTTGTCCAGATGGCATTCACCTTCAAGTTCTCAAGGAATTAAAGGGGTTCTACACTTTTTTCATACTGGCGATCAGTGCTTTGCCTTTTTAAACAGCTGATCGGCGGGGGTCCCAGGTGTCGGACACCCGCCGATCAGATGCTGATGATCCATCCAGAGGATAGGAAAAAAGTGTAGAACCCCTTTAAGTAGTGTTATAGACAAACCCCTATTTCTAATATTTAAGGATTTCATAATATCTATTTCTCCGGATTGGCACAAAGCAAATGTGGTGTCAATATTAAAAAAGGGTTTAAAAAGTGAGCCCAGAGACTATAGGTTCTGTTGTGGGCAAAATAATTGAAGGTTTTCTTAAAGATAATTACTCACCGGTAATTGGAGTTTCCAGAACCCACGACAGCACCACGAGAGAGAGAATCCGCCCCCCACAGACAGGAAACCTGCAAAATAAAAGGGCTGACACTCTCCTCCTAATTCAGTGTGATATCCAAGCATCGGAGTAGGTCCACCCACATAATGTTCGATAATTTTCAACTTAATATACAAATGATTTTTGCTACACCATGTGAGTATAGAAGAACCAAAATAATCCAGAAGGGAGGGGAAATAAGGGTGCTGTCGTGTGGGTTCTGGAAAATCCAATTACCGGTGAGTAAGCATAATTTTTCCCTTCACCCACGACAGCACCACAAGTGATTTACCAGAGGAAATAATTAGGGTAGGAGAGCAGAAAGAAACAATTTTTCCCCAAAGGAAGAACCCGAATAAGATGAGTTCAAATTAAGCCGATAGTGCTTAAAAAAGGTTGAAGGAGAAGACCAGGTAGCTGCTCATCAAATATCCTCTATGGGGACTGAGGATCTCTCTGTCCAGGAGGTAGCAACTACCCTGGTAGAATGTGCTCTAAGACCCACCGGAGGAAATAAGCCAGATGAAGTATAGGCCAAAGAAATGGCAGAAACAATCCATCTAGCAATAAAAAAAATTGTGGCTGCCTTTCCCTTGAAAATTCCAAGAATCTTTGCCAAATCCTAGCATAAATAGCCACAGTCACCTTTTTCCTACTCTTAAGAGTAGAAATCAAAGCATCAGAAAATCCCTTTCTACCTAGTGTGGGGATTCACTCTGGTAGACAGGTTAGCGGACGCAGTATAGAGGCAAAGGACCAGGTTGTAAATCACTCTTCAGTGTTTATTCACACATAACATAACACAACAGTCCCTTTTCAGGTTTGGTGCTTGTTCACACACAGAAAAAACTAAATAAAGTTCACCTGGTATCCTGGGTGTTACTTCACACCCAGCTAAATGCTCAGCCTCAGAAAGTCCATTGCAGGCTCTAAGGCGGCCTGCTCGTCTGACATATGGTCTTCAGACCTCAGCACAGAGAACTCCAGAGCTCCACTGTCAGAGGGAGGTAATCCACACCACCTGATAGTGCTGGCTGTTTTTTTATAAGCCTGCCAAGACCTGGCCTGGAAAGTGGAGAGTAGTCACCCACCCAGCACTTTGACTACTCCCAGTAAGAGCCGTCCTGGATCAGCTATACAACTATACTAAATAGCTAGGTGTCAAACAGCAACTGCTGCTGACACATGAAAACTGGCTCTTACTCCACCGAGGCAAGGAACCTCGGTGACATACACCTTCTCTCAACAACAGACCCTTACGCCTTCCTACACTAGTAAGTATCTTTCAAGTTCCAGGCAGTTAGATTTAAGTTTTTTATATTTGGGTGTAAAACTGGACCATGGTTCAAAAGGTTCCGGACCTCTGCAAGCACACAAGGATCTGAGACCGACATGATCGGAAGCCACGTGAACCATGATCTTTTCGGCCAAAATGGGGCTATGAGTATAACCCTTGCTCCATCCTCCCTGATCTTTCTTAGCACTCTTGGAATCAAAGAGATGGGAGGAAAGGCGTAGGCTAGGGGAAAATTCCAGGCAATCCCGCCGGATCTAGAGAAAATAATTTCTGAACCTTCCTGTTCTGGTAAGTAGCAAAAAGGTATATTACTGGCTGGCCCGAGAGAGCCGTTATTTTCTTGAAAATTGACTGGTTCAGACTCCATTCGCCCTGAGATAGAAAATGGCGACTCAGAAAGTCTGCCTGTCCATTTTCCACCCCCTTGATATGCACTGCTGAGATTGAGGCACACTCCTTTTCTGATAATAGGAGGATCTTCTGGGCTTCCTGCATCAGAATTCTTCACCTTGTACCCCCTTGCCTGTTCAGATAAGAGACCACCGTTTTGTTGTCTGTCATAATCCTGAGATTTTTTTCCTCTTATTATTGGAAGGACTGACCTCATCGCTAGACCTACTGCTGTTAGTTCTTTTAGGTTGGAGGAGTCCCTTTTCTGAGCGTCCCCCCAACAACCTTGTATGGAAATTTCCTGAATATGAGTCGCATTGGTTGTTAGACAAATAAGGTCTTCTAACCTCCATGGAACTCCCTGAGCCAAGTTCTTTCTTTTTAACCACCACGCCAGGCTCAGGAGAGTCTGGTCTGAGATTCTTATTTTTAGATCTAGGGAGTTGTTCTTTTGCCAGAAAGAAAGCATTTTATATTGGAGAACCCTTGAGTGAAGTTGTGCCCATTTTACCGCTGGGAGACAAGACATGAGGAACCCCAAAATAGACATTCCCTTCCTCATAGAGACCACTTGGTTTCAGGTTAGATCTCTGATTCTGTCCTGAATCTGAATGACCTTTTCTTCCGGCAACATATATTTCTGGGAAGATGAGTCTAGCATCAAACCCAAAAATTTTAGAATTTTTGTAGTACGTGGTTTTAATTTTTCTAGATTTAAGACCCAGCCTACCTTGTCTAGAATTTATGATACCGCTCTTCTACAGGCTTCTTCTGTTTTTCCTACTATTAAAAAATCATCCAGGTATGGTATAAAAATCTTTTTCTCTTATATGGGCTGCCATTTCTGCTATTATTTTTGTAAAGATCCTCAGGGCCATGGAAAGGCCAAATGGAAGCGCTTGAAACTGAAGATGTTGCAATTGTCCTCATATTCTTACTGCAACTCTTAAGAATTTTTGATAACCGAGGAAGATTGGAACGTGATAGTATGCGTCTCTGGGATCGAGTACTGCCATGAAAAAGTGAGGAGGAAGAAGGTTTATTTCCGATCTTACTTTTTTAATTTTTTTTGCCTAAGAAATCGGTTTAACTTTTTTTAGGTTTATTATTGTTCTGAAGGAGCATTCCGTTTTTTTTTTTTTTTACTAAAAACAGGGGAGAGTAAAATCACTCGCCTTCTTCTCATTTTGGTACAGGAACTAAAACCGATTTTTTGACTAATTTTAGTACTTCTTCCATCGTAGAATTTGCTTGACCTGAAGTTTGATCTTTTGTGATTAACCCCATAAGGACCCATGATGTACATGTACATCATATCTGGCCGGGACTTAAAGACCAGTGCCGTACACGTACTTCATGCTGATCGGGCGGGTGCAGTTGCTGCACCCACCCGATCAGCGGCAGGTATCCAGCAGTCACTTATAGCTGGACCCCTGCTGTATGCACTGGCATTGGGCAAAACACTGATGCCATCACATTAACCCTCGCACTGCCGCGGTCAGTGCTGACCGCGGCACGCGTGGGATCCTGCCGGGTGCGGGGTGGCCATCGGGTCCCCACGCTGCTGTGATGGGACCCGATGGCAGAAAAGGCAGCCTGATGCCTTCCTTAGTAGTGTTGAGTGAGCATGCTTGGCCGAACAAGTGTCACGGCCTTTGCTGTGTGCGCCGTGACACTTGTGCCATGCTTGCGGTGGCCGGTGGCAATGTGTTGCTGTTATGGCATGTGGTGGCAGACTCTCGGCTTTGGCTGTGTGCACCGTGACATGGTTGCCACGCATGCTGTTGCCGATGGCAACGTGCTGGCTGGTGTGTGCACTTCCCCTTTAAGTTGTAGCCTTCCCCTGTCTGGTGCTGTAAGGGTTAACCCCCTGATTGGGTGTGGTCGCTTTGGGCTATTTAGCTTCTGCTGGAAGCCTGTAGCTCAGTGTTCCTCCAGGCTTGGAGTGTGCTGGTGGTTCACTGCTCCTGGCTTTACCATCTGTCCAGTGAGGGCCACCCTTGTGGTCACCAAGGTCTTCCCAGTTCCTGTGTGTTCCTCCTTGTCTTCCTTCCCCTCCTGGTGTGTTGTTTATGGTGTGGGTTTGAGTTGGAGGTTTGCTGTACGTCTTGTTTGTTGTTGCATGTCTGGGATGTTGTTGATGTTTGTCACTGCATGTGTGCAACAAACAAGACCATTTGCATGGAAAGGTTTACACTACTCATGAACAGTGCCATCTATTGGTTTCATAGACTTATAACAAGACTATTACTCTTGTCATAAGACTATAAAAAACAATAGATGGCGCTGTTCATCTTGTTGGGGCGTTAGTAAGTGGGGCACACTGCTCAACAGAGTCCACACACCGTGTAGCACTCAGCCTATAATAGACTGCGCTAACACTGAGGTGTATATCAGATTGCTGCTATCATTCACACATCTTCTAGCACTGTATCTGCGGTAATATAAGCTTGCTAGGGTGTATCTGAGGAATATTGCCCTGCTTGTATTGACTCATGAACAGCGCTATTAGTTTCATAGTCTTATGACAAGACTACGAATCCAATAGATGGCGCGTTTCATAAGTAGTGTAGATCGCAAATATTCTGATCGCGTATTTTTATCGCTAATTATCCATGCAAAAGGCTACACTAATAGTCTTGTCATAAGACTATGAAACCAATAGATGGCGCTGTTCAAGAGTAGTGTAGATCGCAAATTCTCCATGCAAATGGTTTTTCAGTTGAAAAACAAGGCAGATTCTGCATGTCTTTCCTATATGCCCATGTTTATGCAAATTCGTTTTTACATGACAAAACTGTATAGAAAAGTTATTGAATATTGTTAGGACAATCAGAAAACTTTTTGTTACCCTAATGATATTGATCTAGGTGCGCAGGTCCACCCAAGCCATCCAACAGATCTGAAGTAGCAGGGGGTGCCTGGGGCTTTCCCATTGACTTCCATTGTGCTCGGGTGCTCGGTAGAGCACACTAGCATACCGATGTGTTCGGCCAGAGCACCCGAGCACACAAGCACTTTGGTGCTCGATCAACACTATTCCTTAGGCATCATGGCTGCCTTTTATGACAGCCTGTGAGATCCAGCCCCCTGGATCTCACAGGCACGAAGCTGTAAGTGTATTACAGTGTATAATACACTTACAGCCAATGCATTACAATACAGAAATATTGTAATGCATTGTAAAAGGGGATCAGACCCCCAAAAGTTGACAAAAAAAGCGCCCTTTTCCCAAAACATGAAGTAGACATATAGGAAATGTAAAGTAATAACCATTTTAGGAGGTATCACTATCTGTTTTAAAAGCAGAGAAATTGAAATTTAGAAAATTGCTAATTTTTCTAAATTTTTGGTAAATAGTTTTTTTTTTATACAAACCGGATTCCAAAAAAGTTGGGACACTATACAAATTGTGAATAAAAACTGAATGCAATGAGGTGGAGGTGCCAACTTCTAGCATTTTATTCAGAATAGAACATAAATCACGGAACAAAAGTTTAAACTGAGTAAATGTACCATTTTAAGGGAAAAATATGTTGAATCAGAATTTCATGGTGTCAACAAATCCCCAAAAAGTTGGGACAAGGCCATTTTCACCACTGTGTGGCATCTCACCTTCTTCTTACAACACTCAACAGACGTCTGGGGACCGAGGAGACCAGTTTCTCAAGTTTAGAAATAGGAATGCTCTCCCATTCTTGTCTAATACAGGCCTCTAACTGTTCAATCGTCTTGGGCCTTCTTTGTTGCACCTTCCTCTTTATGATGCGCCAAATGTTCTCTATAGGTGAAAGATCTGGACTGCAGACTGGCCATTTCAGTACCCGGATCCTTCTCCTACGCAGCCATGATGTTGTGATTGATGCAGAATGTGGTCTGGCATTATCTTGTTGAAAAATGCAGGGTCTTCCCTGAAAGAGATGACGTCTGGATGGGAGCATATGTTGTTCTAGAACCTGAATATATTTTTCTGCATTGATGGTGCCTTTCCAGACATGCAAGCTGCCCATGCCACACGCACTCATGCAACCCCATACCATCAGAGATGTAGGCTTCTGAACTGAGCGTTGATAACAACTTGGGTTGTCCTTGTCCTCTTTGGTCCGGATGACATGGCGTCCCAGATTTCCAAAAAGAACTTCGAATCGTGACCCGTCTGACCACAGAACAGTCTTCCATTTTGCCACACTCCATTTTAAATGATCCCTGGCCCAGTGAAAACGCCTGAGCTTGTGGATCTTGCTTAGAAATGGTTTCTTCTTTGCACTGTAGAGTTTCAGCTGGCAACGGCGGATGGCACGGTGGATTGTGTTCACTGACAATGGTTTCTGGAAGTATTCCTGAGCCCATTCTGTGATTTCCTTTACAGTAGCATTCCTGTTTGTGGTGCAGTGTCGTTTAAGGGCCGGGAGATCACGGGCATCCAGTATGGTTTTACGGCCTTGACCCTTACGCAAAGAGATTGTTCCAGATTCTCTGAATCTTCGGATGATGTTATGCACAGTTGATGATGATAGATGCAAAGTCTTTGCAATTTTTCGCTGGGTAACACCTTTCTCATATTGCTACACTATCTTTCTGTGCAACATTGTGGGAATTGGTGATCCTCTACCCATCTTGGCTTCTGAGAGACACTGCCACTCTGAGAAGCTCTTTTTATACCCAATCATGTTGCCAATTGACCTAATTAGTGTTAATTGGTCTTCCAGCTCTTCGTTATGCTCAAATTTACTTTTTCCAGCCTCTTATTGCTACTTGTCCCAACTTTTTGGGGATTTGTTGACACAGTGAAATTTTGAATCAACGTATTTTTCCTTTAAAATGATACATTTACTCGGATTAAACGTTTGATCTGTCATCTACGTTCTATTACAAATAAAATATTGACATTTGCCATCTCCACATGATTGCATTCAGTTTTTATTCACGATTTGTATAGTGTCCCAACTTTTGTGGAATCCGGTTTGTAAATAAAAATGAAATATTTTGACTCAAATTTACTACTGTCATGAAGTACAATATGTGATGAGAAAACAACCTCAGAATGGCTTGGATAAGTAAAAGTGTTTTAAAGTTATCACCACATAAAATGACACATGTCAGATATGTAAAAAATGGCCTGGTCCTTAAGCTGAAAAATGGCAGGGTGCTTATGGGGTTGAGAATCTTACTGGAGGGACCATACAAAATTCTAGTTTTAAACCTGTGAGGATCTTGTCTAGAATGCATGAGCTGGCAGAGACCTGGGACCAGGGGAAAAAAAACTTTTATCTGCCCCCCACCTGACTTCTGGCATCATTGCTGATCCTGTTTCTTTTTGTCTCCAAAGGGCTGGCTGAAAAAATAATTTCTACCCTTTCTTTGGTTTCTAAATCTATCTTCCCTTGATTTTTTAATCTCCTTCCTGCCTATTCCTAAAGGGACGAAAAGGACAGCTAAATCTATTCCTCGAAGAGAAGGAACCCAGAAACCTTGGGAATTTTTTATTTTTATCCACAGCTTTTTCTAGTAGATCATCCAGCACCGGCCAAAAAAGATATTCCCCTTCACATGGAACACCACATAGCTCATTTTTTAATGGGAAGTCACCCACCCAGTATTTTAGCCAAAACGCTCTACGGGCAGAATGTGATAAAGCGGCAGATCTGGCCGCAAATCTAATCGAATTGGGCGAAAAATCTGCCAAAAAATCTGCCGCTTTTTTCATCGTGGGCAAGGACGCTAAAATCTCTTCTCTGGGACATCTATTTTTTTATTGATTTTCCAGCTCAGAGAGCCAGACCATAGGAGAGCGGGCTGTACATGTTGAGGCTCTACTGGTCCTGAATGAAGAGTTAGACGCTTCCCATGCCTCTTTTAAAAAAGACTTCACTTTTTTATCTAAGGGGTCCTTTAATACTCCTATGTCATCAAAGGGAAGGGCCGTTTTCCTCAAGACTTTAGATATAGCTACATCGATCCTGGGCGCCTTATCCCAAGTAGCACAGTCTTCTTCTTTAAAAGGATATTTTCGCTTAAGGTTTTTTGAAATATAAACTTTTGTTCATATTTTTTATTCCGCTCTAATTAAGCCTGATAAATTTTTATGTAGCGGAAAAGTGCTGTGGTGTCTAGACTCTAGACTCCCGAATATAATATCCTGAATTGACTGAGGTTCTTTTACTCCTTCAATGCCCATAGTTGTCACTGCCTGCCTGTGAGAGATCTGAAAAGATCGGATAGACTTGCAGCACATGAGTCTATCTGACAGGTTTTTCTGTGTTTCTTTTCTGTTTGTTGTTGTGGGCAGGATTCCACCTCTTCACAGGTTCTGCTCGTTAGCTGTTTAAGAGGCTCTATTTAAGTCCGCCTCTTACTGCTGACTTTGGGGTTGATATTTTCCTTCTGGAGTTCTATACTGGAAGTTAGTGGATCCTCTACTTCCCTCTTGTCTCAAGCTAAGTCCTCCTGTTTTCTCCTTTGTGCGTGTGTAGCTGCTAGGTCTCAGGGAGACGCTGGTCCCTTCATGGTGGAAGGTACCGGCTGTCTCATTCCCCTCTCCCTAAGTTAGGGTTTGCTACAGAGTCAGCAGGGCTTAGGTTCGTTCACCATCAGGACTTGCTCATACTGTCAGCAGTCAGGGAGAGGCTCAGGGATTGTTAGGAGGTTACCATTCCCTCTGTTCCTCTTATCCCCACTTGCCGTGACATTAACAATCACCCCTACCGTCATTATTTTCCTTGCTGTTATTGCACTGGTGGATCGCATGCAGGGTTTATCTTTGGAGGTAGCTGACCTCCGTAATTCAGTTGCACAGTTTTGGAATTCTCAGGTGTCTGGTTCCGTCAGTGGGAACCAGGGCAGCCTCGAACCTAAAGTCGCCCTCCCTGATAGGTTTTCTGAGGGAGTGATAATTTTGTTTGGTTCAGAGAATCTTGTAACCTGTATTTTCGACTGCGTCTGCTCTCCTTTGGAGACAAGAATCAAAGATTATTATTTCTCTGCTGAAAGGTGATGCTCAGCCCTGGGCCTTTTCTCTACCGATCGGTTTCCAATCCCTCCGATAGGTGGATGAAATTTTCAGAGCCCTGGACCTTATTTATGATGATCCAGATCGGGTTTCTCTGAGCAAATCTAAGCTGCGTAGTTTGAGTCAGGGAGAACGTTCTGCAGAGACATATTGCTCTGAATTTAAGAGATGGGAGACTGATTCGGAGTGGAATGACCCAGCACTCTGTAGTCAATTCTGTCAAGGGCTGTCTGAGAGACTAAAAGATGCCCTGCCATTCCACGAAAACCCTGATTCTTTGGCGGCGGCTATGTCCCTGGCCGTACGGATTGATAGACGCCTGAGAAAGAGGTGCACGTTCCGCTCACTCGGTATGCACTACCATATGGGGAAACAGCCTCTTCTGTCCCGCGGGGTATAGAGACACTCAAGCTCGTGTCTGGTGATGAGCCTATGCAATTGGGAAAGGTCTCTTCTTGCCCTGGTAATAGGAACTTCAGGGTTCAGAGAAGACTTTGTTTCTTCTGTGGTAAAGAAGGACATTTTATTAACGCATGTCTTTATATTAAACCTCAAGGTGAAAAAGGAAAAAAAAAAGGTTGTAACTAATGGGTCTAGTTCTCTTACTCTTTGCAGTGTGGGTGGGGAGTCGGAGAAGGTATTTTTGTCTTTTACCAATAGTACCCGATTTCTCCTGCCTGCCATGGTGGCGCTAGACTCTGAAAATATTGAATTGAAAGTATTTGTTGACAGTGGGGCAGGGGTTAACCTTGTGGACTATCAGTTCGTTCGGAGTCATGGTTTTAAAATAAGCGCATTAAACAAGGGGATATCTGTATTTGCTATTGATTCCGCCCCTCTCTCACAAAAGTGTCTGACTCATATGGTGCATGATATTTATTTGAGGGTGGGTGATTCCCATGTTGAGTCCATTTCTTGCTTTGTACTGAAGGGTTTGCCTGCCCCTCTAGTGCTAGGTTTACCATGGTTGACCAAACATAATCCTACCATAGATTGGTAAGCTAGACAGATCAGTAATTGGAGTGATTTCTGTATAGACAACTGTCTCAGCGCGTCACTTTCTGTGGTATTCACTAAGGTGTTACCCCCGTTTTTTTCTGACGTATTCTCGGAGGGTGGAGATCAAGAGCTACCTCCTCACCGAGAGTATGATTGTCCAGTCAACCTTATTCCTGGAGCTAAATTGCCAAAGTCTCGGTTGTATGCAAAAGTAGCTATGCAAAAGTATATTACCGAGAGTTCTTATCCCCTTCCCTTGGATTTATTCGATCAGATTGTCGGAGCAAAGGTGTTTTCCAAGTTGGATTTAAGAGGGGTTTATAATCTGATAAGAATCAGGGAAGGGAACGTATGGAAGACAGCCTTTAATACCCTTGAGGGCCACTTCGAAAACTTGGTCATGCCCTTTGGGTTGACCCGGCGGTCTTTCAGCACTTTATCAATGACATTTTTCATCCTTTGGTGGGGAGGTTTGTTGTTATTTACCTCGACGACATACAGGGAGTGCAGAATTATTAGGCAAATGAGTATTTTGACCACATCATCCTCTTTATGCATGTTGTCTTACTCCAAGCTGTATAGGCTCGAAAGCCTACTACCAATTAAGCATATTAGGTGATGTGCATCTCTGTAATGAGAAGGGGTGTGGTCTAATGACATCAACACCCTATATCAGGTGTGCATAATTATTAGGCAACTTCCTTTCCTTTGGCAAAATGGGTCAAAAGAAGGACTTGACAGGCTCAGAAAAGTAAAAAATAGTGAGATATCTTGCAGAGGGATGCAGCACTCTTAAAATTGCAAAGCTTCTGAAGCGTGATCATCGAACAATCAAGCGTTTCATTCAAAATAGTCAACAGGGTCGCAAGAAGCGTGTGGAAAAACCAAGGCGCAAAATAACTGCCCATGAACTGAGAAAAGTCAAGCGTGCAGCTGCCAAGATGCCACTTGCCACCAGTTTGGCCATATTTCAGAGCTGCAACATCACTGGAGTGCCCAAAAGCACAAGGTGTGCAATACTCAGAGACATGGCCAAGGTAAGAAAGGCTGAAAGACGACCACCACTGAACAAGACACACAAGCTGAAACGTCAAGACTGGGCCAAGAAATATCTCAAGACTGATTTTTCTAAGGTTTTATGGACTGATGAAATGAGAGTGAGTCTTGATGGGCCAGATGGATGGGCCAGTGGCTGGATTGGTAAAGGGCAGAGAGCTCCAGTCCGACTCAGACGCCAGCAAGGTGAAGGTGGAGTACTGGTTTGGGCTGGTATCATCAAAGATGAGCTTGTGGGGCCTTTTCGGGTTGAGGATGGAGTCAAGCTCAACTCCCAGTCCTACTGCCAGTTTCTGGAAGACACCTTCTTCAAGCAGTGGTACAGGAAGAAGTCTGCATCCTTCAAGAAAAACATGATTTTCATGCAGGACAATGCTCCATCACACGCGTCCAAGTACTCCACAGCGTGGCTGGCAAGAAAGGGTATAAAAGAAGAAAATCTAATGACATGGCCTCCTTGTTCACCTGATCTGAACCCCATTGAGAACCTGTGGTCCATCATCAAATGTGAGATTTACAAGGAGGGAAAACAGTACACCTCTCTGAACAGTGTCTGGGAGGCTGTGGTTGCTGCTGCACGCAATGTTGATGGTGAACAGATCAAAACACTGACAGAATCCATGGATGGCAGGCTTTTGAGTGTCCTTGCAAAGAAAGGTGGCTATATTGGTCACTGATTTGTTTTTGTTTTGTTTTTGAATGTCAGAAATGTATATTTGTGAATGTTGAGATGTTATATTGGTTTCACTGGTAAAAATAAATAATTGAAATGGGTATATATTTGTTTTTTGTTAAGTTGCCTAATAATTATGCACAGTAATAGTCACCTGCACACACAGATATCCCCCTAAATAGCTAAAACTAAAAACAAACTAAAAACTACTTCCAAAAATATTCAGCTTTGATATTAATGAGTTTTTTGGGTTCATTGAGAACATGGTTGTTGTTCAATAATAAAATTAATCCTCAAAAATACAACTTGCCTAATAATTCTGCACTCCCTGTACTAATTTACTCACCTGATATGAAAACTCATCAGGATCATTTAAGACAAGTATTACTGATCCTCTGGGAGAATAAGTTATATGCTAAATTAGAAAAATGTGTGTTTGCTGTTAAGGAGCTGCAGTTCCTGAGTGTCACCTGCTTTCTTCCTCAGGTTTTCGTATGGATCCCGAAAAGGTCCGTGCAGTATTGGACTGGGATCGACCTGAGAATCAGAAAGCACTGATACAGTTTTTGGGGTTTACTAATTACTACAGAAAATGTATCCTGAATTATTCTACTGTTGTCAAGCCTTTGACCGATATGACCAAGAAAGGTGTGGATTTCTCAGTCTGGTCTGAAGAGGCATTACATGCTTTTTCTGTAATAAAGAAATGTTTCGCTTCTGCTCCCATTCTGGTGCAACCTGATGTGTCTCAGCCTTTCATTGTGGAGGTTGACGCGTCAGAAGTGGGAGTCGGAGCAGTTTTGTCGCAGGGTCCTGGCAAATTGCGCCCTTGTATTTATTTATTTATTTTAAACTGTCTTCTGCCGAAAGAAATTATAATGTTGGTAATTAAGAGTAGCTGGCCATTAAATTGGCCTTTGAAGAATGGCGTCATTGGTTAGAAGGAGCGATTCATCCCATTACGGTAATTACTGATCATAAGAATCTGGCTTACCGGCAATCTGCGAAGCGTCTGAACCCAAGGCAGGCCAGATGGTCATTGTTTTTTACCAGATTTAATTTTGTGGTCACTTATCTCTCTGGGGTCAAAAACGTGAAGGCGGATAATTTGTCACGTAACTTTCCTGGGGGGGGAGATTCTGAGGATCCTGCTCCGATTTTGACTGATGGGGTGGTGGTTTCCACCCTTTATCCTGAACTTGAGGTGGAGGTGTTGGAAGCTCAAGGTGAGGCGGCTGATTCCTGTCCTCCAGGGAGGTTGTTTGTTCCTTCTGGGCTTCGACACAAGGAAGGTGTTCAAGGAACATCATGACACTGTCTGGACACCCTGGGAGCAGATCCACTGTGGATCTTATTTCCGGGAGATTCTGGTGGCCAGGTTTACGTAAAGGTGTGGAGGGTTATGTGGCAGCCTGTGAGACCTGTGCACATGCCAAGGTGACTCATACTCGGTCTTCAGGATCTCTTTTTCCTTTGTCTATCCCATCCCATCGATGGTCGCATTTGTCCATGGACTTCATCACTGATTTGCCAAGTTCCTCTGTGAAGACGGTGATTTTGGTGGTGGTAACATAGTAACATAGTACATAAGGCCGAAAAAAGACATTTGTCCATCCAGTTCGGCCTGTTATGCTGCAAGTTGATCCAGAGGAAGGCAAAAATAAAAATCTGTGAGGTAGAAGCCAATTTTCCCCACTTTAGGGAAATAAAAAATTCCTTCCCAACTCCAATCAGGCAATCAGAATAACTCCCTGGATCAACGACCCCTCTCTAGAAGCTATAGCCTGTAATATTATTACGCTCCAGAAATACATCCAGGCCCCTCTTGAATTCCTTTATTGTACTCACCATCACCACCTCCTCAGGTAGAGAGTTCCATAGTCTCACTGCTCTTACCGTAAAGAATCCTCTTCTATGTTTGTGTACAAACCTTCTTTCCTCCAGACGCAGAGGATGTCCCCTCGTCACAGTCACAGTCCTGGGGATAAATAGATGATGGCATAGATCTCTGTACTGACCCCTGATATATTTATACATGGTAATTAGATCTCCCCTCAGTCGTCTTTTTTCTTAGGTGAATAACCCTAATTTTGATAATCTTTCAGGGTACTGTAGTTGCCCCATTCCAGTTATTTCTTTAGTTGCCCTCCTCTGGACCTTCTCCAGCTCTGCTATGTCTGCCTTGTTTACAGGAGCCCAGAACTGTACACAGTACTCCATGTGTGGTCTGACTAGCAATTTGTAAAGTGGTAGGACTATGTTCTTATCACGGGCATCTATGCCCCTTCTGATGCAACCCATTATCTTATTGGCCTTGGCAGCAGCTGCCTGACACTGTTTTTTGCAGCTTAGTTTGCTGTTTATTAAAATTCCTAGATCCTTTTCCATGTCAGTGTTACCAAGTGTTTTACCATTTAGTATGTACAGGTGACTTGCATTATTCCTTCCCATGTGCATAACTTCACATTTGTCAGTGTTAAACCTCATCTGCTACTTATCTGCCCAAGCCTCCAATCTATCCAGATCCCTCTGTAGTAGTATACTGTCTTTATCAGTGTAAATTACTTTACACAGTTTAGTGTCATCTGCGAAAATGGATTCTTTACTATGCAAGCCTTCTACAAGATCATTAATAAATAAATTGAGGAGAATAGGGCCCAATACTGACCCCTGAGGTACCCCACTAGTGACAGTGACCCAATCTGAGTGTGTACCGTTAATAACCACCCTCTGTTTTCTATCATTGAGCCAGTTACTTACCCACATACAGACGTTTTCTCCCAGTCCGAGCAATCTCATTTTATATACTAACCTTTTATGCGGTACAGTGTCAAATGCTTTGGAGAAGTCCAGATATACGACATCCATTGATTCGCCGCTGTCAAGTCTAGAACTTACCTCCTCATAGAAACTTAATAAATTAGTTTGGCATGACCGATCCCTCATGAAGCCATGCTGATATGGCGTTATTTGCTTATTTCCATTGAGATGCTCTAAGATAGCATCTCTCAGAAAACCTTCAAACAGTTTACCCACAATAGATGTTAAACTTACTGGCCTATAGTTTCCAGGCTCTGTTTTTGGACCCTTTTTGAATATTGGCACCACATTTGCCATGCGCCAATCCTGTGGGACATTCCCTGTCAGTATAGAGTCTGCAAATATCAGAAATAAGGGTCTGGCTATGACATTACTTAATTCCCTTAGGATACGGGGGTGTATGCCATCCGGTCCTGGCGATTTGTCTATTTTAATCTTTTTAAGTCGCTGATGTACTTCTTCCTGGGTCAGACAGGACACTTTTAATGGGGAATTTATTTTTACATTCTGCATGTCATCTAACAGTTTATTTTCTTCAGTGAATACATTGGAGAGAAAAATATTGAACAGCTTTGCTTTCTCCTCGTTGCTCTCTGTGACTTTTTAACATTTATATAATTGAAGAACATTTTAGGGTTAGTTTTACTCTCTTTGGCAATTAATCTTTCGGTCTCTAGTTTGGCCGCTTTTATTTGTTTTTTCATGTTCTATTTTTTTCCTTATAGTTTTCCAGTGCTTCCGTGCTACACTCCTGTTTTAGTGATTAATATGCTTTCTTTTTGTCATTTATTGCTTTCTTTACAGTTCTATTTATCCACATTGGTTTCTTTTTGTTCCTTAACCTTTTATTCCCATAGCTATGTACCTCTCACAATGAGATTTTAGGATGTTTTTAAAGCTATCCCATTTTGTGGCTGTATTTTTATTTTTGAGGACTTTATCCCAGTTAGTTAGGCCTATGGCCTCTCTTAGTTGGCTAAATTTAGCTTTTTTGAAGTTTGGTATTTTTGTTCCTCGCTGTAGAAACGCTCTTTTGAATGATAATTGGAAGGTTATTACTTTATGGTCACTATTTCCCAGGTGTCCCCCAACCTGCACGTCTGTTGTTCTGTCAGGCCTATTGGTTAATACTAAGTCCAGTATGGCCGTCCCTCTAGTCAGGTCCTGAACCAGTTGGGAGAGGTAATTGTCTTTGGTTATTGCCAAGAACCTGGTGTACCGCTTCAGTAAGAGAGCGCACTTTTTACCATTATCAGGCTTGCACAATGCCAAAACTCTCGCTTATGAGTTGTTTTTTTATATCATTGTGAAATTACACGGCATTCCCTCTGATGTGGTGTCTGATAGGGGGACGCAATTTGTTTCCAGGTTCTGGAGGGCATTCCGTTCTCGTCTGGGAGTTCAGTTGTCCTTCTCTTCGGCTTTCCACCCACCCAACAGACAAACTGAGAGCACTAACCAGAATCTGGAAACTTATTTGAGGTGTTTTGTCTCCGAGAATCAGGAAGAGTGGTCTTCATTTTTGTGTTTGGCTGAGTTTGCCTTAAAGGGATTCTGTCACCTCTTTTTACCCTATAGAGATGCGGACATGCACGGCTAGATCGCCGCTAGCATGTCCGCAATCTACCTGTCCCATATCTCTGAGTGGTTTTATTGAGTGTAAAAAATGATTTTATATATATATATATATATATATATATATATGTATATGTATATATATGTAAATCAGCCTGGTAAGGAGCCCAAGGGGCTGTACTAACCGTTCTGGAGCCCAGCCACGCCCCCCTGTGACGGAGCCCAGCATCGCCTGTATCCACGAATCTCCTCCTTGCTCACGAAGTCAGATTGCCATAATCTCTTTTTTGAGACAACCTTCCTAGGCTTTGTCTGAAAACACATTTAAGTATAAGGGTATTAGAAGGGAAGCACGACCCAACATGCCCCAGAGCACTAACCCCTCGCAGGTACCAGGGCTGGATGAACAGTCTTCTGTGTGCTTCTGCTCCTCCATGTTTCTACTGGACCGTCAAACCACAGCTCTGATTAGGATGCTGTCCTTCTGTTTACAAAGCGCCCTTCTCATAGGCGCTCTGTGATGACATCACCGCACCACGAGTCGTATACCGATCCACGTGCTTCATTTGCTTTCCCCCGGTCTAGCTCCTTGCTGGAAGCTCCTCCTCCTCCTGTGGCCAGGAAGTTCATGCCTCTAGCGCATCAGCGATCCAGCCAGGCACATAATCACTCCAGCACCCAAGCAGCTCCCTCTAGAGAATTGCTGTGCCTTTGCCCATCCCCATTAGTGCACTAACCGATGCCACATCTCACCTCTGGGGACTGCAGGTATGCCTCAGGCCTTCTCTGACCTAAACAACTAGGATTAGAATGGGAGCACCACCAGAGGAAAGGATCTGAAAGAAAAACTGCAGGCTTCCCCAGAGACAGGAAACCACACTGAATTGGGAGGAGAGTGTCCGCCTTTTTATCCTGCAGGTTTCATGTCTGTGGGGGTGGATCCTCTCTCTCATGGTGCTGTCGTGGGTGAAGGGAAAAATAAGCTTATAACACAGTATGAGCATAGGTTTATGAGGAATTGTTACTGACAAACTAATCTGATTAAGAGCTAGATTTATACTGCATTCAAGCACTAATTCAGAGCATACAGTTGCAAGAAAAATTATGTGAACCATTTGGAATTATATGGATTTCTGCACAAATTGGTCATAAAATGTGATCTGATCTTCATCTAAGTCACAACAATAGACAATCACAGTCTGCTTAAACTAATAACACACAAAGAATTAAATGTTACCATGTTTTTATTGAACACACCATGTAAACATTCACAGTGCAGGTGGAAAAAGTATGTGAACCCCTAGACCAATGACATCTCCAAGAGCTAATTGGAGTGAGGTGTCAGCCAACTGGAATCCAATCAATGAGATGAGATTGGAGGTGTTGGGTACAGTTGCCCTGCCCTATAAAAAAAACACACACCAGTTCTGGATTTGCTTTTAACAAGAAGCATTGCCTGATGTGAATGATGCCTCGCACAAAAGAGCTCTCAGAAGACCTACGATTAAGAATTGTTGACTTGCATAAAGCTGGAAGGGGTTATAAAAGCATCTCCAAAAGCCTTGCTGTTCATCAGTCCACGATAAGACAAATTGTCTATAAATAGAGAAAGTTCAGCACTGCTGCTACTCTCCCTAGGAGTGGCCGTCCTGTAAAGATGACTGCAAGAGCACAGCACAGACTGCTCAATGAGGTGAAGAAGAATCCTAGAGTGTCAGCTAAAGACTTACAAATGTCTCTGGCATATGCTAACATCCCTGTTAGCGAATCTACGATACGTAAAATACTAAACAAGAATGGATTTCATGGGAGTATACCAGAGAGGAAGCCACTGCTTTCCAAAAAAACATTGCTGCATGTTTGCACAAGAGCACCTGGATGTTCCACAATAGTACTGGCAAAATATTCTGTGGACAGATGAAACCAAAGTTGAGTTGTTTGGAATAAACACACAACACTATGTGTGGAAAAAAAGAGGCACAGCACACCAACATCAAAACCTCATCCCAACTGTGAATTATGGTGGTGGGGGCATCATGGTTTGGGGCTGCTTTGCTGCGTCAGGACCTGGATGGATTGCTATCATCAAAGGAAAAATAAATTCCCAAGTTTATCAAGACATTTTGCAGGAGAACTTAAGGCCATCTGTCCACAAGCTGAAGCTCAACAGAAGATGGGTGTTGCAACAGGACAACAACCCAAAGCATAGAAGTAAATCAACAACAGAATGGCCTAAACAGAAGAAAATACACCTTCTGGAGTGGCCCAGTCAGAGTCCTGACCTCAACCCGATTGAGATGCTGTGGCATGACCTCAAGAAAGCTATTTACACCAGACATCCCAAGAATATTGCTGAACTGAAACAGTTCTGTAAAGAGGAACGGTCAAGAATTACTCTTGACCAATGTGCACATCTGATCTGCAACTACAGGAAACGTTTGGTTGAAGTTATTGCTGCCAAAAGAGGTTCAACCAGTTATTAAATCCAAGGGTTCACATACTTTTTCCACCTGCACTGTGAATGTTTACATGGTGTGTTCAATAAAAACATGGTAACATTTAGTTCTTTGTGTGTTATTATTTTGAGGAAGACTGTGATTGTCAATTTTTGTGACTTAGATGAAGATCAGATCACATTTTATTACCAATTTTTGCAGAAGTCCATATAATTTCAAAGGGTTCACATACTTTTTCTTTCAACTGTATGTTGGGAAATGCTGCAGACATAAACCTTCATTGTGTCCATAGAATTCTGTTGCTCAGTCAACTATATTTTTAATGCAGCCATAAGTATATGGTATGATATACTGTACATATTTTTACAATAGGGGCCAATGTCAGATGTAAGCAACTGCACAGGCATAAATTTGGATACATTTGGGATAGAGATAAGCGAATCACTTGAAATTCGGTTTGGATCAGGTTCACCAAATATTTCAAAAAGTTTGGTTTGGACCTGAATCTATTTGGGCTAAACTGAAGTTGCTCCAATTGCCCTGAAAATTTGGTATATAACCCCCCTCTAGCCTCTTAGGACCAATTTCGTTTATTTTTTCCGTTTATTTTTTAGGAATTTTTATTTTTTTCTCCCCCTCCCGCAGCACTGGAACACAATGACAGCGATAGTAAATGATATCTGACATTAACATACATATGGTACTGATATAGTGGCTTGCGCTGCAATAGTAGTGGCAGCAGAAGAACAGCATGGAACATACATGGCTGTCTATGAGTAGTAATAGTAGTGGCAGATGCTTTGTGTTAATGATGGTGGCAGTAGAGGATTAGCAGTAAAGAGAAGCAGCAGCAACCATGTGGTACATGTTGTGGTACATGTTCGCAGGCAGGCAGCAGTATGATAAAGGCATACGGTTGAGGAGACTGAACTGGCTGCTGTTGCTACTACTACTGCTGCTAGTGGCGGCAGGAGGGGGGTGACTCTGCAGGGGACGGAGGGCGAAGAGGGGCCTCCATTTCAGACACTCTGTAAGCTGCGTACACAGTGTGACCTAATAATAACATGATTTGTCCTCCCTTTCTGTGAGAGGAAAATATTCCACCATTTTGCAAGGGTCTAAAAGCTTTGTTACACAGTAATCATCAGACTGTTTGATGTCAATGATATGCCTGTCACTTTGTCATCAGCGTTCAGCCTTTCCGTTTTCCTACTCCGTTATAGGGGCAGGAAAAACGGAAAGGACGAATTCGGCACATAACTGAGCCGAACGGAGCCTACGGACCCCATAGACTATAATGGGGTCCGTTAGGTTTCTGCCCAGAGGAAGATTTTTGAAGCAAAAGATAAAAATCCTGCATGCACTACTTTTGTCTCCGCTCCAAAATCATCTTCTGAGAGTAAACCTAACTGACCCCATTATAGTCTATGGGGGTCTATGGGGTCCGTAGGCTCCGTTCGGCTCAGTTATGTGCCAAATCTGTCCTTTCCGTTTTTCCTGCCCCTATAACGGAGTAGGAGAACGGAAAGGCTGAACGCTGATGTGAACGAAGCCTAAGTGAGCATGCAGGTCGCCATTCTAGCCAGTTAATTCCGGTTCTGCCCCCCACTGAGAAGATTGGGTGTCCTGACCGGTATCACTGTCATCATCATTATCATCCTCTTGCTCCTCCATCTCTGACTCCTCCTGTGTTAACACTCACAGGTAATTTGTTGCCCTAGCCTGTGTATTGGTGCACTGATCAGCTATATACCGGTTTAATTCAATTGAACAAGTCCCCTAAAAAAACGTAATAATTAAATTCAAACCGTGTGGATATAGAATAAACGGAGGATGATTGAGGCCTTCCTGACACTCAATTTAACGTTAACACTCACAGGTAATTTGTTGCCCTAGCCTGTGGATTGGTATACTGATCAGCTATATGCTGGTTTAAATAAACTGAACAAATCCCCAAAATAAATGAAATTCAAAAACACCCCCCGCCCCCCCAAAAAAAATAAAAAATTGGAACTATTTGTGTGTAGAGATAAATGGATTTAGCCCTAATATTTCATTCTTAATCACTAATTTATACAGTTTTTCAAACTGAAAATTTTTTGGGGGAAATATGTGAGATGACCGGACAGTGAGATCTGAGTATGCTATATGCTATGCTAGATTGATGGTAGAACATATGTTGTACAGTTTTAACTTATTTCACCCCCCACCCCCAAAAAAGTACTTATGTGAAAATGGGGGATTTCCTTGAATCAGCTGCTTTTGAGGTTTTCAGCAGCTGCATTTGTGCTAGCCGGCACAGCCTAGCCTCTCTTCTCACTCCCTGGCTGACAGCTTCCCTATTCTACACACACAATTCTTCTTCTTCTTTGTAATTCTAGACTTTCCCTTCATAGTCCCTGGCAGTGGAATACAAGCCAAGGTTCTGACTGTCCCTGATTCTGTAAGATAATTTTTCTGGCAGACACTGCTACACGCAACCACCCTCATTCACAGCCCAGCACAGAATGATGTTCTGCTCGTTCTGCTAGGGCAGTGGTCGGCAAAGTGCGGCTCGCGAGCCACAAGTGGCTCTTTAGACACTTCTATGCGGCTCTTTGGTGCGCAATAATCGAATCGCGAATAATCGATAAATGCGATTTTGCGGACCCGAAAATTATATATGAAGGGGCACATAACTGGCTTTATGTGTGAAGTTTTTTTTACTACTGTCTGAACTCTGAAACAAGCTCTCTCCTATTGATAATATGGCCAGCCTCTGTACTCACTGTCACTATGCATGCACTGCAGCGAGCGGCTTCCGGTGCAGCTACATCACTTCCGGGTATAGACTTTTGACCGGGTATAGAAAAGTGGCAGAACACCGGCCCGCTCGATGCAGTGGATTCATAGTGAAAGTGAGTACAGAGGCTGGCCATTTTATCAATAGGAGAGAGCTTGTTTCAGAGTTCAGACAGTAGTAAAAAAAACTTTACACACAAAGCCAGTTATGTGCGCAGTTTAGGACACATTAAGGGAACCAGCATAAGATGCTATATGTGTGTCTTATGCTGGCCACCCTCATGGCCCTATGTGTCATAGCACACATCCCCTGCCTATAACAGTGCCATCCACAGATCCACCCCATAACGGTGCCATCCACAGATCCACCCCATAACGGTGCCATCCACAGATCCACCCCATAACAGCGTCATCCACAGATCCTTCACATAACAGCGTCCTCCACAGATCCTTCACATAACAGCGTCATCCACAGATCCCCCACATAACAGCGTCATCCACAGATCCCCCACATAACAGCGCCATTCACAGATCCCCCACATAACAGCGCCATCCATAGATACCCCATAACAGTGCCATCCACAGATACCCCATAACAGTGCATCATCCACAGAAGCGGAACAGTGCGTCATCCACAGATACATAACAGTGCGTCAGCCACAGATGCTTAAAGGGAACCTGTCACCAGGATTTTGTGTATAGAGCTGAGGCCATGGGTTGCTAGATGGCCGCTAGCACATCCGCAATACCCAATCCCCATAGCTCTGTGTGCTTTTATTGTGTAAAAAAAACGATTTTTTCCTCTCTAGTCCTTTTTTTTCCCACCATCATGTTCACTAAAATGGCGTTACACGTCGATTTAGTGGATTTTTCCTAAATGAACCTGAAAATATTCGGGCTAGTCTGACATGTAAAAAATAGCAAAGTTAGGTCCGAACTGGTTCGCTCATCCTTAATTTGGTGCATAGTTTAGACAAAATTCTTGAACTAGTGTATGCAATTGGTATAGTTTACTCAGATACACAGGTCCCTCTTTACACGTATAGATAATCATTTTAAAAAAATCATAAAATCAAGCAAAAGTGATCAATTTTCGAGTAAGCATTGACTGATTGAACAACAAGCGATAATTGTTCAGTTTATCGTTCTTTCTAAATCATTGTTCGTGGTCCAGAATTCCACAAGTGTAAACAGGTGTCGTGTACATCACACACACTTTCACAGTGACTGTGGAACAGTTAGGCAACTCATGGCATGGTTATTATTTTAGTCGGACATACGTTCGCAAACCACAAAAGTATGTGAATTCTAAATTCTTCACGTCAAATTGAAGTGGGAGGGAACACTTGGGGGGTCCTATATTAAGCATATTTCAGATTGCAGAGCAACGGCTACATGCGCCGCAATCTGCGACTTGTTCCCTCTCACGCCAGGTCTAAAAAAGTGGGCATGGCGTGGGCAGGGAAGGGCCAGTAGGCCCATCTCATTTACCATTTTATATGCCTGTTTCAGGCGTAGAAAAAGGTCTAAATGTAAGACAGTTAGGAATCTGTCTTACATTTAGAACTGGCGGAGGATCCAACGAAGTTGTGAAGAGTCCGGAACCTCTTCATAATTTCGGAGGGACCACCGCCAGCTTAGGCGTTTATTAAGATCAGTGTCTAAAACGGCGGTCATAATAAATGTGACCCTTGATTTTTATTTTTTCCACTTCTGAACTCAGAGCGAATATTTACTTTACCATACATCTCCATGTCTAATCCAATATTTTCCTGCCAAGGTGACATTTTGCCCACAAGCTCATCATGCAACTGTGTGCTCTCAACTGAAGATAAAATGTAGACTGCATACAGGAGGGGAGGTGGTCTTTAACAACAAAGGGTCTTTACACACCTTTTTGACACACCCTTTTCACACCTTCAAGGGTATAACACAATCCCTTTTTTCCCCAAACACCACTGACAGAGTAAATGATCTTTTAGTGTAAATGCAACTGCCTGACAAAAGGATCTATTACATGATTGCATTCACAAATTTTTACACGATACTCCACACATCTAAAGTGTTGTCGTTGGAACGTTACGAATTAAATAACTCGTTCATCGCTCGATTTAATCAATTATCCACTTGTCTAAAGGGGCCTTAAGGACTAGAAGAGGCTATTGTACTAGATAAGAGGATTTATATACTTGTATCAGTGTATAGGTTAGATCTTCAAACAGTTGGGTGAAGTGTTTGGAAAATTATCATATCATATTCCCAATATGTGCAAGTGTTATGCTTAATGGTCATAAAATTCCAAGACTAAGATTATGAACGGCTCAATAATTCATGGTGAATTCAAGTCAACGCCTATCTTTTGTAGAAGGGTTTATAGCATATAGTCGTGCTCAACCTGCGGCCCTCCAGCTGTTGTAAAACTACAACCCCCACAATGCCCTGTTGTAGGCTAATAGCTGTAGGCTGTTCGGGCATGCTGAAAGTTGTAGTTTTGCAACAGCTGGAGGGCCGCAGGTTGAGCATGCCTGGTTTATGGCAAGCATGCTCAACCTGCAGCCCTCCAGCTGTTGTAAAACTACAACCCCCACAATGCCCTGTTGTAGGCTAATAGCTGTAGGCTGT